>NC_139168.1:19041197-20241197 GCF_965202585.1 Thalia democratica
TATTCAGCTTTAATTTTAATTTGTTCTAAAAATGAGCCTAAAATCTTGTTCTCAAAAAACCTGGAATAAATTTATAAAAACTTTTGGTAACCTTGTATTAAGTTTCGTATTTTTGTACCGTGGTTTTTAGTATTATTTGCTCGATATTGACTACAAGTTATACGTCTTTGTAGTAAATAATTCGGCTATCATACTTCTTAACCAAGTTCAACAATTATATGGAACTAATTTAGAGTGACGTTGTCGGTTAATATTTTCTTGAATTAATCTTGTCTGTTCGCTGTATCGCCGCCTGTTCAAATTTCATGTCTAAAACATTGTAAGTTTTTACTTTGTGTTATTAAAAACACTTAGAATTAGTTTCTTGTTTAAAGCAAGTTCAAACATACCATTTTAAGACTTTTCTAGCCCTTGAATTTTATTTTGTTTTTGTTTCAAAGCTGAGTTAAATTACTTGCATCAGCTGAGTAACTTTAAAATTTAATTTAAACGTTAAATTAATATAAACTGTCACGTTATCACATCTGTCAAACACATGTACTATCTCTATTAGTTTTTGATTAGTACTTACAGTTCATATTGAGTATACTTGATATATTTTTTACAATGTTTTGTATTTGTTTCGACCATAAATTTATATCTAAGTTTTCGATTATATAGAACTAACTTTTTTAAACTTGCTCTAAAGTTTATTTTCAGTGCTTATAAAACAATTATTTTAGTTTATCATTCTAAATGTGAAATTCACCAATTTTTATGCAATTTTTAAAATAAATCCAAAAATCAAAATTTTCCTGTCCAGTCCACTTTTACTCTACAAAATTTTGAAAACATCGAAGTTTTAAGTAGAGTGACGTAATAATAAAAACATTGATAATGTTATTGATAGTATTAGTACTACTAGTAAAAATTTAAGTTCAAAAACTTTAAGTTTTCCATCATCTGTAAAAAACCTTGATATCCAGCCTGACATCCGTGCTACAAACCATATACAGCAAGTTGACGAAAACATCGGTAAGAATAATAACAAGTAGTGTTAAGTGAAGTTGCTAGATTATAAAGAAATTGAGTTTGTACGTGTCTTATATACATTTGGCTTTAATCTGATTAAAATCTGACAACAACGCTTAATTGCTTCAACAAAAAAAATTCAATTATTAAAATATTTAAGAAGAAATCAGTCAAAGTCTTTGCACATACAATTTGGTAAATACAAATATAATAGTTTTGTATATAAATTTTTTAAAACTTGAAGTAACTTTAAGAAAAATAAAAAAACATATATTTCACAACATTGTTTACGATTAAATTTTTTAAAACTAGGTTTGACCTTAATTTTTGAACGAAAAAAAAGTATTACATTATAAATTGAAAGTAATTAATAATAAACTGTTAATTTTTTTTATATAAATAAAACTACTAAACGTTTAAAACCTTAACGTCATTTACTGATTACAAAAAATAGTTCTTTATACATATCCTTGCTTTTATTTAAAAATTTATAAATATTTTTGAATAAATTTTTTTGGAGTTTTGAAATCTAAACCAATTAGTTAATCAATAATAAAAACAGACCTGATTAAGTTTAAACTTTACATGATTTTTTATTTTAAAAATATTTTTGTAACAACATACTGACTTCTCGTTTAATAAAACTTTAATAAAGTTAAACATAATTAGTACTAGAATATTTTAATAAAATTGTCTTCAGTGATTAAATAGTCTTGTACATAATTGTTACTATTTAAAAGAAAAATCTCTGAGTTATATCAAATCAGCCTAAGGTTATTAAAAATTGAAAAGTCAAAAACTTGCAAAATATCATGCTTAAATACCTCACTAAATGTCATTGTTGTATCAAACTATATAATATGTAACTTAAATAGAAAAAAATACAATTAGTTATCTACACTACAGTCATATAAACTATCTTGAAAGTTCGAAAAGTTATTCAAAGTAACCATATAGAAATTTCATACTAAACTGAGTTTTTAAAAACATATTAAACCTAGTCAGAGTTTTTCAAATTTGAACTAGCCTGTACGTTTGGCGACCTTGTTTAAAAAAATTCACAAAGTCAAGAAATAACAAAGCTTATTTGCATTGAAGTAAATAAATACAGCCTAAAAAGTATTGTAAGTCAGCTTGAATTTACAGATAACGTTGAAAAATATATAAAACATAGTATAACAGTTTACTGAGCTTAGTAAAACTTATTTTTTATTAAGCATTGTAGCAAATTTTTACTGCTCTATTTGCAATAAAAATATTGCATTTAAAAAAGAGTAAATATGAAATATAAGACAAAGCTACAACAAATATAAATGTGAGTTACTAATTATTGCAAGAAATGTAAAGAAAAAATCGCATAAGTCAGTTTCAATAAAGCATCTTCAGTAACTACAGACTTATCAAAAAGGCAAGTTTTAAAATTGCAAAAGTAAAAAAGGAGACAGGGTTGCGAAGTGGAAACTTTTTTAAACAATTTGTGTTGGCGGTAATAAAAGTTTTATTGTTTTTTTCTTTAATTTCAACAAAATGTTGCGATCAGTAAACCTAAATAACAAAAACTACTTTTAAGTGTTTTTTTTTATTCTTACGATAACTTCCAGTTGGCTAAGCTTTACTTCTTTACATAAAAATCTATAAGTACTTACAGCATTACTATAATATTAAATTAGAAATATTTTTACTTCTGATCTCCACTCGTTTCAAACGAGTGTTAAGTAACTTATGAGAAAACAAAACTAATAGATGTTTTTTTACTAAACGAATTTCGGTAAGAAAATAATTAATGTCGACCGTTCAGCCTTGAGTAATATCAAAATATTATATTTATTCATACATTTACTGGTTTATTTACTTTTTGAACTATTTTCTAAAAGCTAAACAAATAAATGATAACGATAAATTGTATAGATTGTTCGTTAACTACAATAATAAAAAACAATCAAAGTAGTCGGTTAGAGACCTTACAGTTATAGAGTCGTACAAAACTTAAATTAAGTTTATTAAGATGAATTATGAAATATGAAAATTCTCAACATATAATAAAAAAAATAATAAATATTTATAATCTATTAGCTTTTGCAAAATCGTGTGGACTAATTAAAATCAATAAAATTTAAAATCATGTTTTTAGAAAAAAACTTGTTTGGTTTAAAATATCTAAAACAAATTAAGTATTTACGGTAAAAAGCGTTTAGACAAAAAATTTTATAACCGTTATAAATATTATCTATTATAGTGCACTTTAAATTTAAATAACCTAGCAAAAAAGAGAAATATTTTTATAAACAAAATTTTGAATAAATTTTACATATTCTAATTTTTAAAACTTACAATTTATTTTTATTAATTTTTAGCATGTTCTTTTTAAATTCTACTAAGTATCAAAAAGCATTTGAACAGTGTATATAATATATTTAGAAAATAAATAAAAAAAAACAATGTGCTCTATCTTTTTTTAGTGAATTTTATTTTAATTTCTTTTAAACGATTTCATAGGTATTTTAAAACAAAAAATAATTTTATATTCTTTGTTGCTTCACATGTTTTTACTGACCATTCATTGTTTTTAAAGTCGTAGGTTTTGAACTCACTGTTTCTCTGAAAAACAAATACTTTACTCCCAATTGTAATAGCTTCAGAAGGATTATATAAATTAAATCCAGAAGCTAGTGTAGGTTGTTTTAACAGAGTAAACTTATTAGTAGATGAATCAAAAACTTCACAAGTGTGTGCTAATAATCCACAAATCACAAACAATTTGTTTTTTACTGCAATTGATTTGTGAGAATCTCTTTTATTAATCATGTTTGGCATTTTTTTCCGTGTATCTCCAACATGGTCATATGCTTCAACAGTGTTTAGACTAATAACATTATTAAAACATCCACCAGATACGACTATTCTTCCTTCAAATACAGAGCAAGCTGAACGTCTTTTTGCGTTTTTCATTATTGATATTTCTTTCCATTTCAGACTTTTTGTATTAAACACAAAACAAGTTGCTGTTTCGTACCTTTCTCTACCACGACCCATTTTGCCGCCCATGATATAAACATTATCCATAAAAGAACAAGCACTAAACAACCTTCGACCATCCATCATGTCAGTTACATATTTCCAAGTGTTGGTATTTGGTGAATACTTTTCAATTGAACTTACGATAATACTATTATAATCATTGCCACCAAACACATATACTTCACCTTTTATACAAACTGCTCCGAAATTGCATCTGGCTTCTTTCAAGTTTGGCAAACTCTTCACTTCACTAAAATTGTTTGCATTAAATAATTTAACATCATTCGAAACCTTCATTAAATTAACATATTCACCCCCACAAACTAATATATTAAAATTAGTTTGGTTGCAGTACCTGGTTGAGTTTAATTGTTGTTTATTATTTAAAAAAGTTTCAATAAAATTACTACATTCAGGATATTTTGTTGATACATTGTCTACAATTAGTTTAAATGCAGGAACTGATAGAAGTGAAAGTCTAACCGTAGACAAAAGATCTTTTGCGTATTTTCTACGTTCAGTTACGTCATAACACAACCAGCTATCTGCTGCATCAAATACTTGCAGTTCTGAATCAATATTTAAACCACTGCTTGAAAGTATCTTTCTGATATAGATTAATTCTAACTCTAGAAAATTATAAGAATCAGCAATCATTGGAAAACAGCGCTCAATAAGGTTCATGGAAACTTTAATTGAACTTGATAACTTGAAAATATTTGATGAGTAGTACATTACTAAACAATTTTGTGAAACAGTTTTGGACATCACAGATTTCTTTATCATATCTACTTCAAATTCAGTAAGTAAAACTTTGTTAAATTTCATTGATGTCACAAGTTCATCCTTCTCCGAAATGTGCTTATCTGTAAAAATTTAAAGTTAAATATTTAGAAAATTCGATATCAGATATAGAGTAATATAAACATATTAACCCATCTCAAAAGCTTTTACAGGGTTTCATAAAATTGGCTATATTGTCTCTTTTATTTAATATTTGTTATCAGGAAAACTACTAGTAAAGGAGTAAAAGTTCAAATGGATAATAAATAGTAAGATAATGTTTTCTGATATGGGCTAATACTTAATGTTAGAGATTTTTCGAGCTGGTGAAAACTAAAACGAGTTTTGGAAACTGTAGTTTAGTCTTTCACTTTTTATAAATGGTAATAAAAAACCTTGTATTTAATTCAGAAAGTTTTAAGTAAAAAAATATCTTTATTTGCAATTCAAAAGTAATTATAACTTTCAACCTAAAGCTAAAGAAAATAACGACTATACGGCTATTAAAATTAAAAAAGGAGATATCTACTTTTTATCTAGTTTAAATACCTAATAATATTCAATTTTTAAAATTTTAAACCTTGATTTTTAAAGTCGTTGATTTTATCTATGAGTTTTCTGTCAAGTTTTTTAAAAGCGTTTTTCTTGTTCAACATAACGAATTCAGAGTTGTTTTGTTTGACAGGACGTGTTAGCAACTTTAATAAATTTTCTCTGGCATGTTCAAGTCTAGTTGTCAATCTACTTGGTACTTTCATGCAGCTTTTTATTTCTTTGAATTGTTTTTGCGTATTTCTTTTGAGGTTTTTTGACATTTTTAAAGTATTACTATGAAATATAAAGGTTAAAAAAACATAAATAAGTACAACTTAAATGAACTATTGTAACTGTTCAAAAGTTTAAGGATAAATATATACAAATATAACAGTAATTCCTTAAGATTAGGATCATTTCAGAAATTTAGAAGGCCATAGATGTAAAGGAGACTGTGAGTAGTAAGTGGGACATAAATATTCCATATTGCAACAATTTGAAACTTACACTTATTATTCTGTAGTTTACAGTGAGGAGTAAATATTTTAAAATAACAATGTTTACTTTTTACATGAAAATTTGTAAATACTTACAACTAAGTATATTTTAAAACATGAATACTAGAAGAATCTTGTTGCAAAAAAATAAACAACGGCTAGTAGTGTTTTTGATAATGACAATTTTTTTTATCATACTATATATTAAAAATGAAAATATGACTAAATGAAAACTTGAGCTTGTTTAACGGCACTTGTTTTTCTATTCTAGAGTTTTTCTCTGAAAAATTTCTGAAGTGTTATTGAAGTTTGTTCCAAAGAGTTAGCAATAAAAACTTATTTAAAGTTAATTTAAAAACGGCTTTGAAAACTAGTTTAAATCTAAACAAATAATAGCTTATCTAGTGTTCAGGTATCTTCGTTTCTGGAAAGCTTAATTTGTAGCTGCTTTAGGTTAAAATTTCTTTCTCGAGTAATTGATTGGTGATTTTATCATTAAAGCTGTGCCTACTACCGCTATATTTAATTACAGCACATTACAATTTTTACAATAACTATTTTTTTTTAAATGATTGCAAAATATTAAGGTAGGAAAAAATATTTAAAAACAAAAAACATTTAAAATAGGTTAAAAAGGTAATTTAAAGCTCCAGAATTCTAGAAAAACCTTGAACATGATAATTTATGCAAAAAAAACTTGAATTTGAGAAAGTTTGACCGAAAATCACTAAAAAATCTGGAATTTAAAACAATATTACACGTAAAATAGTAAAATTTTGACTTGACACAAAAAATCAATACATTTAGTCATAAACAAAAATTTGTTTTTTTAAAAAACATTTTTGAAATAGTTTTTTTTAAATTTTGTTATACTACCTAACACAGTATTTAACTTTAAACTTAACTTTAAGTTTAAAATTGATCAAAAAAAAAAGTGCATTTATAAAACCTCAAACAATTTTTTAGAAAACCCTGTAAATGTTTCTTAAAAACCAGTGGCCAGCCTGTACTTACAAGCAAACCTGCCTTTTTAATTCACATCTTGTTTAAAAAGTAAGAGATTTGAAAATATTATTAATTAAATAATAAGTAAAAATTAATAACCTAACTGAACTAGTCAAACTTAACATAAAATAACTTAATTCATGGTTAGATGTAGAGATGAATGCTAAACATTATAAGTTATTTTAAGTAAACAACTATAAAGAAAATTAATTTATTTTTATTTCTAACTATATAATCTTTTTAATGATACATTTTCATAATTTAAAAATCAATACTATATTAGTAAGACATTCTGTTAAAATTTTTATAAAAAAAGTTGAAAAAAAAATTATTTTATTTTTTTTAGATTAACTTTAAATTAAAGTTTTTCCTGCTCACTTATAAAAATTTTAAACTTATAAGAAAATTGTTTATAAAATAATATTTGTTTGATAATTTTTAAGTATTAATTAACTATATAATTTTTAAATTACAGATAAAATAAGAAAACATATACTAAATTCAATTTTTGAATTATGATATATGATGCAAAATTTAGTATAGACCGAGGTTTCCCATAGCTAAGTAGCTCATTAAACCTGAAGTTTAGTAAATTATGCTATGAAACCTTAAACTTAATAAGTTTTTGAAAAAAAAAAACTGGAAAAAAGTTTAAATTTTTTTGAACTAAAACTACTAAAAAGCCTGAAGTTATAAACAATTTTTACATGTTAAGTAGTTAAAATTCGATTTGACCCGAAAAAAAAAATTAAATATTTTAATTATATAAATGTTATTTATAACAACAAAACATGTATATATACATATATATATTTAATTTATTAGAAAAATAAGATTTAAAAAAACTGGTACACGTGTTTCATAAAACTAGACGCCTTAATTTTCAGCCAGCTAATTTTAAAATCTAGAATTAAAATTAAATGAAGATTTTAAATTTAGCTAGCTGAAGATTAAGGCGTCTAGTCTTATGAAACACGTGTACCATTTTATTTAAAAACTGGGATTTTTAAGATTCCAGAGCACACGTTTCATAAAGACAAAATATTTGTCTTTAAGCTTCAGCTGGTTCAAATAAAATTCATTTTCTAATGATTTATACAAAAGCCATTTAAGTAGGCTCTATAGAAAATTGACTAAGTTTAATTAATCACCTTATTTTCTGTATATGTATAAAGATGTTTAGGTGTCATAAATAAACATCATTAAAAAACATATTTGAAGTAGCTTTTTCAATGTCTTTATAATACTAAGCACAGTTTTTAACTTCGTTATTAATTTTTAATTATAATGCACCAAAAAACATGTACTTTAAAAGTCTATGAGAAAAATCAGATAACCTGGAAGAGTATTCTAAAGTACAGTGACCATCCTGCGATTAAAAGCAAACCTGCCTTAATAGTTTGGTTCTTAATTTAAAAACTAAAAACTTGAAAATGGTATCAGTTAAGCTATGTTAAATTATATTAATATTAACTTAACTACATTTATATTTGTTATTAAAACAAATTTATTTGTGGTTAGGTGTCGAGAAGATTTTATAATGTTTTGAGGTAATTTAAGTAAATATTTTTTACTTCTAACTGTACTAAAAAAATTTAATGATTTAGTTCCACTTTTAAATAAAATATTACAAAAATGAAACATGATATTAAACTTTTGAATGAAAACTAATTTTAAAGTTCTTTTTTATTTAAATTAACTTATAATAGTTTCTGCTTACTAAATAAAATTATAAGCTAATGAAAAGTATTGTATATAAAATATTTTTAGGAATATATTCTCTTTTGTTACAGAAAGAAATAAAAACCATTTAAATATAACTTTGCAAATACAACAGTGCTTCAAAGTCAATAAAGACCATATCATAGGTTTTATTGATTAACTAATTTATAACAAGAAAATGACCAAATTTTTGATTTAGTTATAATTTAAAATATACTATTTAAAACTACTACTTATACTCAACACACAATTATAATGTGTAGATAAAACCATAAAACATCAAATGATTGTATCAATAGAAAATAATATATAAATTAGTAATAAAACTGTTTTAATTAAAAAATTTAAGCTTTTATCCAAGTTGCTAATGTTTTTTTATGCTGTGATCAAAAATTTTGTTATAAAATATTATTTATTTGTAAAAAAAAACGACCTTAAAATTAGTCTAGTTACCAACTTCATACTTTTTAAGTACTGGAAAAACTATAAATAAAACTAACATTACAAACAAAAAATAGTCTGTTCGCAAGTAATTATTTAAAACAGCTGTTTTCTTTTGTAAAATAAGTTTATGTTCAAACGCATTTGAAGCTACTTAAAAAACTTGGTGCAAAAAAAAAATAATAAGACTGTTATTTTATCCTAACAAAAACAATTTTTTTTACAATTTTTGTATAAATGTTAACTTTACATAAACATATAATACCAAAAAAAAACTAAAAAAAATACTTTTAAAGAGTGGTATGTTTCAAATTTACAGCTTAGCAAAACCTACTAAAATAAGTTGGTTATAATTATAATAGACATATGAAAGGCCGTTTTGTAAGATAAAAACATTTTGAAATGAACTTGAATTAGGTTTAAACCACTCCTGCAATAAAATGGTTTTTTCGTTATAAAATTATAAAGACTTGAAGTTTTTATACATTTAATAATTTTTTTTCAAATCAAAAGTTTTCTACTTGATATGTAAAAATTGTTCAAAATTCCGAGTATTTAAATGTTTTTTTTAATATTTCACACATTTTTAGTTCTTTAAGGTTTATTTTCAGCCTTAATTTTAATATTTCAAATTTTCCAGATTCCAGGAAAGTCTTACTATATCAAAAAATAAATAATTTTCTAACATAACTAAATAATAAATGACAATTTAAAAACGTTTAATAGTCTAAAAAATTTCTCATTAAATACTCTTTATTGTTATAAAATTGTTAGCAACAATGTGTTTAACTACTTTCTAAAATACAAGTGAAGAGACTAATGCAATATAAACTCAAAAACAAGCAGTGAGGTATTAATAATAAAGCTAACTTTCAATTATTTAGTATAGTACTTGTAACTTTATATATAACAACACATTGACTATTTAACTCTTAATTTAAAATTAAACAAAAAAATATACAAACATTTATTCTCTATAAAATCTAAGTCACTTAACATTTCCCTACAATTTTGTGTAAGTATAATGTACTAAAACAAGTTAATAATGACCTCAATGTTAAGTTTTACCATATACTAAAAGTTCCGCTTGGTTGCACTTACAAGACATTCGAACTTAACATTCTAGCAATTTTGAATTCAAAACTACTGCAACATGTACGGAAACATTATTTGCACATTTTCTACTACATTTTTTTTTATCGCATCATATAAAATATATTTGAACTTGGTTTAAAGCTGCTGCAACCTGGTCACAATTCAACTTTAAGGGGTAAATTTAAGTCTGTAATATTGTTGCCAAGCTTGATAACCGGATTTTTTCACGAATTCTACTTGCGAATCAGTAGCACATGATTCATGCTGCCTGTGTACATGACTTCAAGTATGCTCCCCGCCAAATTCTGGTCAATGGTTGCACCCAATTGTGCTAAAATTTTAAGGTTTTAACGGTTATGACAGATATTTTACTGCTTTACTAAGAGCTCAGAATGCTTCAAGTTATTACATTACACTCAGAAGGCTTAAAAAAATCAATTTGAAAATTTTTAAGTTTTTGAAGGATTCAGAAAACTTTAGCATGACAGATTTTCAGGACAGTTTTCAAGAAAAAAATACTTTTGACACTTGTTGCCAAAAATTTTGTGTAAATCTAGCGGTAGTTTGCGTAGTTGCTATAATCGCCAAATAATGATTCAAGCGTGACATTTAAATTATAATTTCTTTTTTTTTAGAATAGATAAAATAAAGAAATCTATATAAACTTTTAATTGAATTTAAATTGCTTTTTATAATGATATTTAAAAAAATTTAATTTACCGATTTACCTGAATTATTTTTGTGGATGATGATAAGCTGTAAGTTATTGGTAATTTAATACGTTATAAAATGTGTCGCATTAAATAATTATTCTAATAAATTAAATTTCTCAATTATTGAATAACTACTATTTTATTATGCGAAATAATCTTAATATATACAGTAATTTGTATGAAAAAAAAACTAAGTTTTAAATTATTATTACCATTTAATTTATTTAAGATTTGTTAGTACAACTAAGTTTATTAAGTCTTTCAATGATGATCAAATGTTTTATAATTATTTTAGGTCACAATAGTAATTTAAAATAGGTTGAACTTGTAGTGGAAGTGCTTTAATGTGATCACTATGGTTGGCTGTCTAAATTGCACGACCGTACAAAATTGATAGCCAAACTATAGCCAGTAGAGGCCTCAACAAAACAATTATATAAGTAATTGTTATTGCACGCTAAGAAACCATCATCAGCATAGGACAAGACCAAGCAACTACAGAAGTATATACATACGAGCATGATCTTAGAGTTACAAATAAAAAATATTATGAAATGTACGAACAAAACTTCGGCTGCTACGAATCTTCTGAAAACAGTGAATCTGGATATGACTCAGATAACAACTTATGTTTTTACAATTATGCAGAAAGTATAGATTCCAAACACTATTAATCTCAAAAGCTTAAATATTGTAAATAAGAATTTTTATCAGACAAGCAACCTTAAAATTGTTTTAAATCTGTTGAAAAACTTTTAGAAAAACAGGATAAAAATTTCAGGAAACACTCATTAGAACGTTTGACTGAATTTCATTAAAATCAATTAAACAGTATTCTATATAAAATTAAACAAGTGATATAGCAGCAAATTTTTTGGTTGTGACATTATGTTGTATTGAAAATATTTTAAAGACTTATTTGAATTAAAAACTTCTGTTACTAAAAAGTTTAAGTCTTGTATGAACAAAAAGCTTAAATAATTATACTTGATAATTTAAATGTTTTTTGACTTTAGTCAACTTGACTGTAAACTTTAAAATTTCTGCAGCTTAAAAATTTTTTTAAGCAACCTTCATAAAATCAATGTGGTTAAATGTAAAAAGCTTTTAAACAACAACTTCGAAATTGTTTATTATTTTAAATAATCAGTTTTGAATATTTTAAGTAACAACTATATTAAGTAAAACATTATCAATTTGAAATAAAATTAAGTTTTGTTAAAATGTTTTTTTAAATTTAATTTATTTTAAGGTCGTATGCAAATCTTAGGATTTTTTTTGTTAAACATTTTAAAATTTTTTCGTTATAAGTTTTATAACTTCTTGTAGTGAGAGGTTTTAAAAGTTTTTACTTTTGAAGTTTGTATGCATTTGAGCAAGTTTATTTTGAAAAAGAACGTTAAAATTAAACAATGTATAAAGTAAGTATTAACTTTTGTTGTAACTAAGGGTTTACTATTGCTTACAAGTGCGAGTAATAATGCAGCTGAAAAAAGTTTTCAAAAAATTTTCCACTAAGATTTAAAAATAGCAACTCGGTTTGAAAAGTAAAACGGTTTGTTAAAATGTGTTTTAAATGTAATTTAGGTCAAACTTTACGATAATAAATGAAAAACTTTTTTAAGCCCTTTTAAGAATCAAACTAAGTTCAATAATCTGTTTTTCTTGCAAAAATAAATCTTTTACCTAATTTAACTTTGACCTTTTAGTTTTTAAGTCATTTTTTACAACTTATAATAAAAAAAATGTGTAAAATTATTTTAAACACTAAATTAGTCTGTTCTCTTAATACAATACCTTTTTGACCTATAAAACTTAAAATGTATTAAAACAAATTCAAACTTGGTTGCTCAAAATTGAACTTGCTCAGAAAGAACTTGCTCAAAATTGTTTCTTTAGGTGTTGCTTTGAAATTAATTTTTAAAGCTAATTAATTTTTTGTTTAGCGAACTAGGAAAACGTAAAAGTTTTACAGTTTGCTAATCACGTATTTTAAACTCGGGTAATTAAACTTAACTTAGCAAATTTTAACGGAAAGCATTTGCAATTTAAAGAAAAAATAATGTTGTTTATTTTGCATTATGAATGGAGATTATAACTATTAACATTCCCACAGTAGGAGTTAAATTGCTTACACATACTGCTTTTATATCTTGTTTTTATTAAAATCGTTTGTTTTAAGCAATAAGTTTAAGAGGTTAACTGTATTCTGTTCTAATAAAAAGACTTAAATAATTTTATTTTTTTTGACAGTTAAAATTTTAACAACATTGTTTTTGATCAAAGCTGTTAGCTATTAGGTATTGAAAATTATTAACACTTATTCAAATTAATTCTAAACGACTTTTGAAATATTAACAATTAACATTTTTATCGATATCGGTTTTAATGTTCTCTATTTTTTGTATTGTAAATATGTAACTAAAACATTTGAATTCAAAACTTTTTTAAATTAATGGTTGAGCAAGCAAACTTGTTGGAAATACATGATTATGTTATATAATAATCATAAAAATTGACAAAAATTTACAAAATGTCTCTTAACGATGCTAGCAAGCAAGAAATGGTTTTATACACAAGACACAAAAAATTGCTCTTGTGCACAGACTAACGAGTAAAACACCACATACGTCATCAGGTGATTAAAGAAACGCAAAGCAATGTTTTTCAAGTTTAAAGTTATTTGTAGCTATTATAAAGCACATCTGATAATACAAGCAGATCAGACCGATTCGAAGAGAGGTAGTAAACGGACAGAGATGCGCCTAAAATTGTGCAGATTGGAGTGATAGGCTGAAGAAGCAGCAGCTGACGCCCGCCAATGGAGTGAACAGCTATGAAATTTTCTGAGAGACAGTATTATATACTTTTCACTATGGTATAAACACTTATAAAAACCATTTTTAACATAAAAAAGATATTATCTAACGATTTTGTACATTTTGAAAATTAGTATCCAAAAATTATGCATTAATATTTATAAGAAACATTTAAAAATTTTGCAGGACCCCACCAAAGGACTTCAATTGATGAATTTTAGGTGGGAAAATGTAACAAAAAATGCATTCGTTGTATTTTAAATGACCACTAGGAGGCGTTAGACGATTTTTTATCAAATCACACAATAAAACTTTAACAATGTTTGATATAATGCTCATTAGCCTCTAGCTTGCGCACTACGCATAGCTCGTAATGTTGTTCGTTATTTTTGTTTTTAGCTCAGTTAGCCATAAGATCGTGCAAAAAGTACATTAATTTTAAGAACATAAGACACTGATTGAATTTAAGAACTTTGTTATGATTTTCATTTTATAAGAACTTTATGTTTATTTGTATAACTGTATTGTAATGTGCTCATTTAAGCCATAAGACCTTGCGAGAGGCACACTAATCGATTTTAAGAACTTTTTTATTATTTTTATTTTATAAGATCTTGATGTTTATTTGCATTATTGTATCATTTTTGCTTAGTTCAGTCATAAGATCGTGCAAGCAGCACATAACAATTTAAGACCCTGATTTACTAGTAAGACCTATTTTTGTATTAAGATTGTGACATTCAGACATTTTAAGAACATTTTTAAAACCATTTTAATTTGTAAAATCTGGTGTTTACTTGTTGTGTTTACACTCGCAGTTTTATTCTACTGATAAATTGTTGAAATTTAAATTAAATCGTTTTTCTATATATACACTTAGTAAATCATACAATAAGGTATAATCTTATAAAACATAATAAATGAAACGAGTGTTTTAAAGAAAACAATGTACTGAAATATATTTATTAACATATATTATTTGATTTAAATATATTTAATTAAATAAAAATTATTAATTTTAAAAATATATACACGGATAATATCATATATATGTATATATGTAAATCATGCAATAAGGTACATTTAATATAACATATACAAGAAAACTCGTGTTTAAAAGAAACAAAGTACTGAAAAATATTCATTTATACTTATTATTTAATTTACTTTAACAACCACAAAAAAAAAGATGTAGTAAAAAACTTTAAGTGCTACAAAATTATTAGTTCAGCTATTATATTTATACTTAAGTCCTTAAAATCTAACTTATCAGGTTATATCTAAACTTTAATAATATTTAAAAAAATCTTTTCCAACATCTAACTAACGCAGACAATAAGTAAAAATTATTTTAACTTTAAAAAAAAACTTTGTTTCCGTTTTGTTTTCTAAGTGTATTATATTTTCTCAACAAGCTCCCATAGGTAAACTAGCACAAGACAAATATCTCATATTTTTTGTTGCTTCACATGTTTCATCTGACCATTCATCTTTTTCAAAGTCGTAAATTGTTAAATGACCTTGGTCGCGAACCACAAAAAGCTTGCTTCCAATTGCAATCACTTCACAAGTGCCATATAAATAATATCTTTTAGCTGTTTTAGGTTGTTTTAACAGAGTAAACTTATTAGTAGTTGAATCGAAAATTTCCGAATTGTTTGTGTTACTTCCACCAATTACAAAAAAATTGTTTTTTACCGCAACTGATTTGTGACCAATTCTATATTCAATCATGTTTGGTATTTTTGACCATGTATTAGCTACATGGTCGTATGACTCAATAGTTTTAAAAATCTGACCATTGTAACATCCACCACATACAACAATTCTTCCTTGAAACACCAAGCAAGCTGAATGCGTTCTTGCATTCTTTATTCTTGATATTTCTTTCCATTTTAGAGTTTTTGTGTTCAACTCAAAACAGGGTGCTGACCTTCGACCATTTATGTTATCACCTATAAGACCGCTCATGATAAATATACTTTCCATAAAAGAACATGCAGAAAAACTTTCACGATCATCTATCATGTCAATAACATACTCCCAAGTGTTTGTAGTTGGGGAATATTTTTCAACTGATTTTGTTTGCTTTTCAGAACCATCAAAACCACCAAACACATATATTTCACGTTTAGTACAAACTGCCTCAAAGAAGCGTCTGGCTTCTTTCATGTTTCGTAAATTACTGACATTACGAAAATTGTTTGCATTAAAAACCTTTACATCATTGGAAACTTTTTCTAGGTTAACATTGTAACCCCCACAAACTAATATGTTAAAACTAGTTTGGTTGCAGTACCTACTTGTAATATTGCAACTGGTTGTGTTTATGACTAAAACATCTTCAATAATGTAACTACACTCATGATAGTTTGATGATACTCTGTCTAAAACTTTTTTTAATGCAGGAACTGATAGAAGCGGAAGTCGAACCTTAGACAAAAGTTATTTCGCATACTTCCTACGTTTAGTTATGTCATAACACAACCAGCTATGAAATGCATTGAATACTTGCAGTTCTGAATCAACGTTTAAACCACTGCTTGAAAGTATCTTTTTGATGTAGATAAAGTCTAACTCTAGAAAATTATAAGAATCAGCAATCATTGGAAAACAGCGCTCAATAAGGTTCATGGAAACTTTAATTGAACTTGATAACTTGAAAATATTTGATGAGTAGTACATTACTAAACAATTTTGTGAATCAGTTTTGGACATCACAGATTTCTTTATTTTTTCAAATTCAGTAAGTAAAACTTTGTTAAACTTCATTGATGTCACAAGTTCATCTTTCTCCAATATGTGCTGATCTGTAAATATATAAAGTTTAATATTTAGAAAATTTTATATAAAATATTGCGTAACATAGAAATTTTAATCAATCTCTCTAGCTTTTACAAAACTTTATAAAATGGGCCATATTACCCCTTAGTTAGTTTTTTTTTTATCAGGAAAACGACTATTTGAGGGGAAAAAAAAAATTAATAAGAAACTGTTTAAAACAATTATCTGGTACGGGCAAACATTATTTAAAAGGTTTTTCCTAGTGGGTGCAAAAGAAAACGAGTTTCAAAAACCATAGTTTAGTTTTACACTGCTTATAAATAGTAATAAATTACTTGGTTTTTATTAGGAAAAATCTGAGTAAAAAATCATGTTTTGCATTTCAAACAAGTTACAATTTTGAACCTTAGCCTAAGTAAAACTAAAGTAGGCAATGATACACTTATTAGTTAATTAAAAAAGGAGTACCTAGCTTTTGTTTAGACTAAATGTCTTATAATATTGAATTTAAAAAATTAAAACCTTGATGACCAAAGTCTTCAATATTCTCTAATATTTTTCTATCAAGTTTTTCCAAAGCTTTTTTCTTGTTCAACATTACGAATTCAGGGCAGTTTTGATTCACAAAATTTGTTAGCGACTTAAATACATTCTGTCTGGCATGTTCAAGTCTTGTTGTCTCTCTACTTGGTACTTTCAGGCAGCTATTTGCTTCTTCAGCTGGTATATAAATATTTTTTTTCCAATTTTTTGGCATTTTAAAAGTTTTAAGCTTTTATAGAGTCTATAAATAAATAAAAATAGTAAAATTTTACTAAAATCATTTCACTGTATAAAAAAGTTAATGATAAAAACTATAGTTTTATAACATAATTTATAAATGTCGATATTATTTAACAAATTTAGAGGGCCATAGTTGCAAAAAGGGAAGCAACAAAGCAATAGTATTAAAATTACACTAGATATTCTGCAACTGATGATGCAAAGTGACCAAAAAGATTATATGCGTATTTAAAGGTATATTTTTGAGAAGTTTAGCCTGAGGATGCCGTAGCTTATTTAATTTTTTAAAAGTGTGCAAGGTTTTTTAAGTGATGTTGTGAAGCTAAATAATAACTTTGATAAGTAAATTTTAAACGTTAAGGGTAAGTAGTTGAGGGTAATGTTAGTCTCAGAGGTAACAGTCATAGTAAATAATAAACGAAAAACAACTTAAAAAAATTTTTATAAAAAATAAGTTAACAAAAACATAACAATAAAAAATTATTTAATAAAACTACGAAAAAACAAATACATACTGATGGAAAAAGTTAGGGTCTAGTGATGGTAAAAAAAAAAAAAAAATGTGGTATATAAAAAAAAAATCATAAAAATAAAATTTAATATAAAAAAAGTTATTGACCGCCAGAAACGGTTTGGGGTATCAGTTACAGTAGGAATTTAACTAAAAAAAAATAAAAAAAAAAAGGTTAATTAAAAATGTTTTCATCTCATGCTAAATTGACACTGTGAAAAAGTGTCTTAGTGCAAAAATGTCCCTTGTTTCAAAAGTGACTCTGTCGTGTGAACGTGTTTTAATGCAAAAGTGTCCCTTAATGAAAATTTGACACCTACCCATTCTAGGGTTTGACTCTAAAAAAAACGCTGATGCTTTAGTTAAGTTTACTTAAAATGAACCAAAAAAAAAACTTATGTAAAAACAATCTAAAAAAATATTAAATAGACAAGTTAAAATGTCATAATAGAGTTCGAGTAGTAGTTTAGCGATTCACTCACAAAAATACAGCAATTACTGCCACTAGATTCACACAACACTAAAATTTTGACAAAAGGTGTTTATATGAAAGTTTGAGAAAAATATCTTGGAGTGTACTTAAAGAAAACACTAGTGAAATTTTATCTGAACTAAATCATTGAATGAAAAGATCTGTGAGTCAAGCTCAAACTAACATAAAATTGTATGATCAACAATATATACCACTATCTAATACACTAGTCAACCTCTAACTAAATATAATATTTACAGAGTGGCGACTATACCTTGAATCCTGTAAAATCCTTGAATTTGTTAACTTCTTGAACTTAAGAAATTTTGAACAAATATCACTAAAAAACTTAAAATTTTAAACAGTATTACATACTAAGTAGTAAAGTTTCGACTTGACACAAAAAATCTATCATATTTTTGTCATTATCAAAGTTTTTTTACTAAAAACACATTCAAAATAGCTTTTTTAAATGTTGTTATAATACATAACTAAATATCTAACTTTAAAATTAACTTAAAATTCAAAATTACCAAAAATGTGTATTTTCAAAAATTTTAAAAAAGTCTTTAAATCTATGGCTAGCCTGTACTTACAAACAAGACTGTCATTTTAATTTGCATATTGTTTTAAAAACTAGACACTTGAAAACAATATAAATTGAATTATAAATATTAGTAGTAACATAACAACACTAGTCTGACTTACTATAAAAATAACTTAATTCATGGTTAAATGTGGAGAAAACTGAGAATTGTTTTTAGTTTTAAGTTTACTTCTAACTTAAAAGTATTTGTTTCTTTTAGTTATACTTACTATTTTTAATAATACTTTTACAAATTTTAAATAAATACGACAAGTTTAAAACATGCTTTTAAACTTTATGATGAAAACTAATTAAAATTAAAAGTTCTTTTTTGGTGAGATTAACTTTAAATTTAAAGTTATTCTGCTTATGAAAATTTAGAACTTAAGAAAAATAATCTTTATAAAATGTTAATTTACTAATAATATATTTATAATTAAATAATAACTAATTTATTTATTCCAGCGCTTTTTTTAACTCATAATTATAACTTATTTTAAAATATATTATAAAAAGCTTAAAAATATCTTAAGCTCAAAATCTTATTTTTGACACTTGAATTATCTGTGTATGATTAATGTATTTTCAATTAACAGCTCTACAAGCAAAATATAGTCAAATTTAGCATAAAAGTTGTAAAATAACTTAAAAATTACTTATCTAAAAATTGTAATACTATTATTGTAATAAATTATTTTCTTAGTTTTATATACTACATAAACAATTTAATATAAAATCCTTGAATTTAAAATTAATTAGATACGAATACACTTAAGTAAGTGTAAAATATACAAAATAAGTAAACTATATACATATGTTGTATAAAACACTTCCCTTTATCTTTTAGTATAAATTTTGTAACAAATAAATCTACAGTTACTTTTTTAAAGAACTCAAGTTATGCTATAAAAATTACAAATACATTAAATTTTCATGCAATACAGCTATCTTACAATTTATTATTCAAGTACAAACTATTTAAAATAACATAAATAGGTATAGTATCTAAATAAACTATAGTATTATCACATAAACCTGTTACATAAAATACTAAACTTAGTGCTTAATTATATAGAACTTAATTGTTTACTTAAACAAACACACTTTGATATTAAAATTATGCTAGATAAACTTTTTTGAATATATCACAGTTTCACTATGGAAGGGTCCTTGCTAAAAATTATCAATACTAAAAAGCATACAAAACTACTTATCTAAGTAGGGTAGTTGTTTAATACATCAATAGATATATTTTGCAGTTTTATAAAGGACAGGGTTGCCACTTGTTTTTTCAAAACTTTCTTCAAGCTTTAAAAATTTTCTTCAGGTTGTTGATAGTAAACATTTTAATTTAAAGTCAAGTTTAAATATGGATTTTTGAAAAAGAAAATTCTAATGATGACAAAACATTTTACTTTCATGAAGGATATTTTTGTCAAATCAAAATTTTACTACTGAACATGTTGAAATTGTTCAAAATTCAAGGTTTTCAGGTAAAGTGGCAACTGTGAACTGATATTTCATTAATTTATACCTGATGAAGGCATTAGAAATTAAGTAACATTTTATAATTTAAGGAAAATCTTGCAGTTTTAGTCTGACATAATAAATTTCAATTGATATTTACAATTTAAGGACTTAGTGAAAAATATGGAGTTTTGTAAATTCAAACTGACAAACACTAATTTTACTTTTTAATTTTATTTAATTTCCTGACATTTCCTGATTTTTTTTTGAAAACCAACAATCATTAATTCCTGACTTTTGTCAATTTTTTTAGTTTTTCTTAACTTTTCCTGATTTTTTGACTTTTCCTGACCTTGTTGCAACCCTTAAATTCACAAAAGTAACTTATATCTTTTTAAGTAAATATAAAAAAACTTTTGTAATTATTTAAACAAAAAATAATAGTTTTTTTATTTATTGTCATACATTTTTTTACTAAAATCATTACAGCCTAAACTAACAAATTTAGCTCAAAAACTGATAACAATAGTTTTCATTAACTGTTCATTCTTATAAAATTCTAGAACACAGTAAGCACAACAACATTCTAAAGTACAAGTATACAGATTTATTCAATTTTAACAAAAAAAAAGCAGTCAGGTATTTAAGTATAAAGCAAAATTTCAATTATTTTTATGGGGGTTATTCATTTAAATAAAATAGCTTATAACTATTTAACTGTTATCATACCTAACACAAAAATGAAATACAAAGATTCTCTTAAAAAATTTCATTTAAATTTTTTTACATATTAAACTTTGTAGTAAGTAGCCAAACAAGTTATTAATAACTTCAAATGTTAAGTTTTCCAAACCCGTTATAAGTTCCGCTTAATTGCACTATAAAGAACATTCAAGTTTTAAATGCCAGCAATTTCAACTTTGAATTTAAAATTGCTGCAACCTGGTCAGAAACAGTTAATAGATAGTTTATACATTTATACATAAATTTTTAACGCTTCATGTAAACTATTTTGGATTATTGCATTTTAATAAACATTGTTGCAAAGCTGTAATCAAGTGGATATTTCTCTATAAATTTTCACCTGTCAATCAGCAGCACTTGATTTCTCATATGCACTTTACCAAAGGCTGGTCAATGATTGCACCAAAGTTTACTTTACTTTTACAGGTTAAATGTTGAGCTAGATATCTTACAATGTTACCATACACTCAGGATGCTCATGATCATTAATTACCTCAAGATAACTCAGCATTTTTGAATTTTTTTGAATGTATCAGTTTTTAAAACTTTTTAATCTTATATGGATTTTATAATTTTATGACATATGAATTTTACAACAGTTGCCAAAAGTGTGGTGTAAATCTAGCGGTTGTAGGCGCAATAGCTATAGTTCTATAAAAAAATTACTTAACATTCACTAAAGCATAACATTTTAATTAAAATAGATAAGTTTTCAGTAAACAAAAGTTTAGAAGATCTGAACACTGAATAATATTAATTTAAAATAAATAATATTTTATCAATATTATTTAAAACTTACTTCAAATTGTTAATATTTACTGCTTACTATACTAATTTAGAAATTATGATGATTGTTATTGATTTTAAGTTTTTTCCTTATTAAATGTTCAACTAATGTTTAAGTACATATTTTCATATTATACACAGAAAAATGTTCTAAAAAAAAATAAACTTCATAATTCAACTAGAATACAAAAACCAATACAAATCACAGCTTAGGTTTTATTTTTTGTTATAAAATGCTAATAAAAATGTTTGGTTAAATGTATTCAGAAATTTTGATTATTGTTTTAATGAAAATAAGTAGCACAAAACTTTATTGTTAAATGAAATGTTTTATAAAACAAAAAAATTATTTAATGAAAAATAAGATACCTTAGTATTTAAAATAGTTATATTAAATGTTGAAATCTTGGGCCTAAGTTACTAGTGTTTTTGTTTATATTATTGAGTGTAAAAAAGTTATTTTAATATAAATTTGTAGACAGAACATCGTTAAAAAAATAATTGTCTAATTATAATTTTTATAATTTTCAAGCACTAGCAAAACATCAAAATAAAGCCAAGTTTCAAATGTATAAATATTGTAATTTTTGATAGTTTTGTTTAAATAAAACTCAAAAAATTTTTATAAAAGTTTGTGTATAAACGAAAAATGTTTTACTTTATAATACTACTTTTACAGTATTTTCGAAATGATAAGTTTTAAAAAAATTAAAAATAAAAACAACAACTGCTTTTTATACCTAAACTAAAATACTTAAAAAGTAAACTTATGTAGATGTTAATGAGAATTTACATTTTTAAAAACTATTTATATTTTTATCGTCTATTATATTAAGTTTTTACTTCATTTCAGCTAAGTATAACATTTTTTTTTTGCATTTCTTTAAAATCCTTTCAAAAAGTTAGTAGACGAATCTCTACGTATACAATACAATAACAAAATATCTTTTTACTGGAGCTTACTTTTAAAATAAGAAAATTTAGGGTTTTTAACAAATATGTTAAACAAGTATTTAAAATTACTATTTGTTAATAAAATCATCTTACTAAATATTATGTTTCAGTGTACCAATTCACCATTTTTAAATCTCTACAATAATTATATGAGCAACATCTTGCTGTATATACATATAGTATTAAATGCGCAATTTATTGATAAAAATAAAAGTGAGAGGTAATTGCTTAATTGCGGACTTATATCATAATCTATTGATAAAAGCGAATGTTTGTTGGAAGTTTATAACTTTACTTTTATCTTTGTTTGTCGAGTGCAACATCATTTGTTAGGTGAACTAAACTGTATTTGTTTAAATAATAAAGAAGAAAAACTATTCTATTTATTTTCCTAATCGCTTGGTATATTAAATAACACAAGCTCTTTTTATATTAAAAAATATCATTAGAAAGTCATGTAGTTTTTTAAAAATAATTTAAGTAGAATCGTGTATAGTTTTATGTTGATAGGGTATAAATTAAAAGCATATAAAAGTTTTGGTTTATTCAAAATGTCTGTAATTTAATAAATTTGCTTACACTGGTGTGCGTTACACAAATTTTCGCATAAATTCTTTATATTGTTTATTGGATACTTGTAAAATTCTTGATACAAAAAAAACTTTACAAAAAAAATCATATTTTTTCATAAATTATCTAGAAAATTAGAGTTGTTTTGAAAATAAATTTACATAAATTTAACTTATTAAATCTTTAATATATATTGAAGTATTTATCCGTTGTTTAATAGTAAAACTTCATAACTAACGAACACAGGCAAACTCACTAATATATATCGAAAAGTTTTAAATAAACAATATTTCTAAAACATAACAACATTAAACATATATTTTTCTTTTGTTTTGTTGAAATGAATTAACGTAACTATTTCTTTAAACAATTTTTGCATGTTTAAAGTTGTATGTTGATATTAAAAAATAATTAGTAAATTATATTTTTAATGTAATTTTAATATCTGTGTTTATTACCACAGGTATTTTAAAAAAAGAATCTTTAAATCTTAACAAATTAGTTAAAGTGTACATAAACAGTAAGTTTAAAAGTATTTAAAGTTTTTGTATTTTAATTGAAGTTTAAAATCACTAACAGTATCAGATAACTGTTTTATTGTAACTAAAGGACTTAAGAAAGTGTAATTATCAATAAATAATATAGTAAAAATTAGTCTAAAAAAATATTTTTATACTACTTATAAGTGTTTTTATAAATATAAGATGCAACTTAAAGAATAAAATCAAAATTAAATGTAAATATTGAGAGTTTGTAAGGACTATTACATTAAAAAAAATAGTTGTTTAAAATTATATTGCCAACTGACTAACAAAAATTCGTACTAGTATGTTTTGAAATGCATGTTAATTAAAATTTATAAAACTATCGCATTTTTTATACACAAAGCCAGTATTTAAAACTGCAATCATCAACATAGTTGACATGTTTCGCACCATCAATAATAGTTAATGAACTTTACAGCAAGATCAACAACAACATCCGAGACAATCCTACAATAAGTTTCATCCTAATTAGGGCTCATCAGGCAGGAATAATCGCGAGAAACCGCTGTTGTGATCTTAACCAAGCGGGATAAGTACAAAGTACTGAAGCGACAGTTTGTGGGCAAAATTAAAAAAAATTCTTATACACAAAATAAATGATTATCACAAAAAACTAATGCTATAGTAATAATGTTGTTTCAATATTTCAATTGTAAACAATACTCTTACTAAATAAAAAGTTTGTTTTAGATTTAAAGTACTAACTGTAATATTTCTCTCAAAGCAACATAATTGAAAAAAAATATGAAACGAGGGATCTCTGAATTTTTTTTTTTTTAAATAAAAGAATTGAGACAGCTTTTTTCTACGTTCTTTTTTAACCAACTTTATTTTGTTTGATTCAAAATATTAAAAGCTTGCCAAATTTTATTTTAAAAGAGAAAATTAAATCGAAAAATATTGAAAAAAGTTAATAATAGTAAAAATTATTAATATTTTTAGACACGCTACGCGTACTATAAAAAACCAAAATGTTTGAATTTTTCTATGGGCTGGACCCTAGCATCAAGCATATAGATCCTAATAAAATAAAACATATATCTTTTTAGCCTTATCATTTAGCTACTTATTTCTTTACTTAAAAAAAAAAGTTGTTCGTTAAATCTTGTAAGTCAAAAAAAAAAGTCTTAAACCTCATCTAAATTTAGTATAGTTTTTATTCAGATAATCTTATAAATAAAAAATTCAAAATAAAAACAACATTTCGAAGTTATAATAAACTGAAATAAGGTAAATTTTAAAAAGAACATTTGAAGTATAACTTAGTAAACAATATGTTTTGTTCGAGACAAAATAAACTTATATTTAAATAAAAGAACAATTTTATAAAGTTTTCTTTGTTTGTAAACTAAATCCTGACTAAAAAAATCTAAAAAAGCAAAGTTTTACTAATTTAGTTACATATTTACGGTTTAAAAAATTATCGAGTAAGACATTATCGGGTTAGAAGTTATTGGTTTAGACATGATCGAGCTAGATCGCATTTAAAAGAATCGGGTTAGAAGTGATCGGGTTAGAAAAGATCGGTTGGATAAAGGATTGGGTTAGATTATATCGGGTTAGAAGTGATCGGGTTAGAAATTTTCGGGTTAGATATAATCAGGATAGAAGTGATCAGGTTAGAAATGATCGGGTTAGAAGTGATCGGGTTAGAAGTGATCGGTTAGAAAGGAACGGGTTAGAAATGATCGGGTTAGATGTGATCGGTTTAAAAGTGATCGGGTTAGATATTAATTGGTCAGAGTCATACGCGGGTTAAAATGGTGTACTCCCAATTTTTAAAGTTATAGTTAACATAAATAAGTTAGTTAGAAAAGTTATTTTAAGGCACAAAACAATAAGAGCTGTGTAGTCAACTGATAGTATTAGTTATAGTCTAGGACTTTCTCAGAGTACTTGTAGTTTTTGTAAACTTTAAGTAAAATTCAAGTTACGCAAAAGTTTTCTACATAACTAAAAGGAAAATTGTCTTTTAGTGTCTTAAAAATCTAAAGAAATTAACACAAAAAAAAGTCAATAATGTTGCTTTATGATTTTAATACTACAAATTAACGATAAAAAAAACATTTTTTTTATCAAACAAAACACCTTAGTAAAACCTTAGATTAAATAAAATTTTAATATTTTTGTACGACTGTGTTGCTAAACTAAAATATAAACATATTTAATTTATTTGAAAGAATATAATTTTTAAGTAAACACGAGATTAATCACTAGATTAG
The DNA here is from genome assembly GCF_965202585.1 of Thalia democratica. Taxonomy (NCBI): domain Eukaryota; kingdom Metazoa; phylum Chordata; class Thaliacea; order Salpida; family Salpidae; genus Thalia; species Thalia democratica. Next base: position 19,067,260 of record NC_139168.1, read on the forward strand.
ACTGGAATAAAGATTTAATTAAATTTAACTACAATTAATTTGTCAACAGCTTTTTTTAATAATAAATTTATAATCTGACAAACTTTTTTAGTTTTAACTTATTTTCAAAAAAAATTAAGTTTTAAATAATGTTTTTTTTTTTGTTCTTGACAATTTCTTTGAATGTTTTAAATGTAATTAAATACAAGCTTCTAAAATGATTGGGACTTGAAAAGCTCACAAATAAAATAAATTGACTACTTTAATTAGTGTTATTTTTAAACCGTATATCTTAAAAAAACTTATATTGTAAGTATATTAAGTTTAGATTTAAATTTGAGGTTCTAATTTATTTAATTTTCTAATTAATTATTTAAGTTGTAACTGAAGATCTTTTAAAGCGTGAAATGAAAATCATACTTTAGTTTATAGGTTTTTCAAAACAATAAGTCATTTTGCATGTACTTAGAAAAAACGTAATGTTTATTTATTTTATAAACCTAGATATAGTTTATTCGTGTTTATAAGCAAATTTATTTATATATTTACTACTAAGTTTATACGGCAACAGTTTAGTACCTTTTATAACAAAAATATTTTGCTAACACGTATTTAGTTTTAATTTTAAAATTACTATATTTTTTTAAACTATTAAATGACTTTATAACAACGAAAGTTACGTTGCGTTTTTTTTTTTCGGTAATTTACATTCGATTAAGGTTTGCTATTTTTCATATAAATATATAGAAACCTACAGAATTAACTCAAATTGAATCAAAAATATTTTTACACTAATGAAATGTGGAAACTTTTGTTTGAAACCAATGTAAAGTTGAAAATATTAACAATCAAAGCTAGTATATTTTTCCACTACGAATTTCACTATGAAAATTTGTATTGTCCACCATTTAGCCTTTATTAAGATCGACTATCTTTTTTATTGATGCATTTACTTATCTTAATTTTGTACCTTTTTCTAAAACCTAAACAAATAAAAGGATAATAATTTGTGATATAGATTATTTATTGAAAAACATAAAAAAAGTTTTAAGTGATTGGTGCGCTATCTGAAAATAACTTTTCGGTAATAGAGTCGTACAAGGATTAGATTCAGTTTATTCAGATTAAGTATGAAATAAAAAATTCTCATCACACAATATCAAAAAACACAATACCAAATATTTATAATCTATCGGCTTTTGTAAAATTATGTTTATCATTTAAAATCAACAGTTATTTTTTCAAGAATAAATTTATTTGGTTCAAAATATCTAAAAAAATGAGTATATACTTTAAAAAAAGTATTTTATAGTAAAGAATAAAATGTTAAGTCTATAAAGAAAATCGAAAATCGTTTTATGTAATGCATCTAAAATTTAAAAACCTATTAATAAAAGATGGATATACGTATAAACTAGTTTTTTAACAAATTAGTAAGAAAATATTATAAATTTCACATTAAGATAGAACTAACTTGAAGTGCTACAAAACTTTTATTAGATTTTTTGTGTTTTTGTCTGAAATACTTTTAAATGAACTTTATTAACTTTTACCTAGCATTTTGAAAATTCTATTCAGTACCTATGATACACGCAAACACTAGATATCATAAAATTTAGAGCAATGTATGAAACAAAAAAATACAATATTAAAGGTCTTTTTTTACATAACTTTATTAATATTTTCTAAGACCATTTCACGGGTATTTTAACACAAGAAAAAAACATTATACCTTTTGTTGCTTCACATTTTTTTACTGACCACTCATCGTTTTTAAAGTCAAAGGTTTTGACTTCACTGTTTTTCTGGAAAACAAAAATCTTATTACCGATTGTAATCACTTCAGAAGGGTTACATAAATTTTGTCCAGAAGCTAGTGAAGGTTGTTTTAACAGAGTAAACTTATTTGTAGCTGAATCAAAAACTTCACAATTGTTCATAAATGATCCACCAATTACAAACAATTTGTTTTTTACAGCAATTGATTTGTGACGAAATCTTCTAATAATCATATTTGGCATGTTTTCCCAGGTATCTCCAACATGGTCATATGCTTCAACAGTGTTTAACATACCATTATAATATCCACCAGATACTACAATTCTTCCTTCAAATACCGAGCAAGAAGAAAGTCTTCTTGCAATGTTCATTTTTGATATTTCTTTCGATTTCAGAACTTTTGTATTAAACTCAAAACCAGTAGCTGTACTATTAGTTCCTATAAAAGCATCTATACGCCCACCGATAATATAAATATTATCCATGAAAGAACAAGCACAAAACAAATTACGACCATCAATCATGTCAGTTAGATATTCCCAAGTGTTGGTATTTGGAGAGTATTTTTCGATTTTTTTACCATTATTGCCACCAAACACATAAACTTCATTTTTAATACAAACTGCTCCGAAATCGCATCTGGCTTCTTTCAAGTTTGGCAAACTTTTCAATTCACTAAAATTGTTTGCATTAAATAATTTAACATCATTGGAAACCTTCATTAAATTAACTTCACCCCCACAAACTAATATATTAAATTTAGTTTGGTTGCAGTACCTGGTTGAGTTTAATTGTTGTTTTTTGTTTAAAACAGCTTCAATAATGGTACTGCACTCATGATAGTTTATTGATACTGTGTCTAAAACTTGTTTTAATGCAGGAATCGATAGAAGCGAAAGTCTAACTTTAGACAAAATAGATTTTGCGTATTTGCTTCGTTCAGTTATGTCATGACACAACCAGCTATCTGCTGCATCAAATACTTGCATTTCTGAATCAATGTTCAAGCCACTACTTGAAAGTATCTTTACAATATAGATAAAATCTAACTCTAGAAATGTATCAGAATCAGCAATCATTGGAAAACAGCGCTCTATAAGGCTCATGGAAACTCTAATTGAACTTAACAACTTGAAAATGTTTGATAAGTTGTATATTACTAAACAATTTTGTATACAACTTTTGGACATCATAGTTTTCTCTATTTTGTAATCTTCAATTTCGTTAAGTAAAATCTTGTTAAATTTTATTGATGTCACAAGTTCATCCTTCTCCAAAATGTCGTTTTCTGTGAAGATTAAAAGTTAAATATTTAGAAAGTTCTATATCAGATATTTCGTAATATAAAAATGCATATCAAGCTTTAACAAAATATTTCAAAATAGGAAAAATCACTACTTTTGTTTAATATTAGTTAGTAGGAAAACAACTAGTAAAGGGGCAAAATTAAAAATGGATAATAAACTTGTGGAAAAATTATCTAATACGGGCAAATATTATTTTAAGAGATTTTGCTTAGTGGATGAAAAAGAAAACGAGTTTCAGGAAACCATAATTTAGTTTTACATTTTTTATAAATGGTAATAAATAACTTAGTTTTTAGTTTGGAAAAATCTATGTAAATAAACTTTTTTTTATTCTAAAACATGTTAAGACTTTGAACCTTAACCTAAAAAAACTTAATATACTATTTAATTAATATAATATAAACATTTCCTAGCTATTAAAATAAAAAAAGAGATACTTAATTTATATTTAGATTAAGCAAATTATAATATTCAATTTAATAAAATTAAAAACTTGTTTTCTAAAGTTTATTATTTCATCAAACATTTTTCTATCAAGTTTTTCAAAAGCTTTTTTCTTGTTCAACATAACGAACTCAGAGCAGTTTTGGTTGGCAGGATTTGTTAGCGACATGAATATATTTTGGCTAGCATGTTGGAGTTTTGTTGTCTTTCTATCTGGTAATTCCATGAAACATTTTGCTTCTTTTGCTGGTTTTTGAATATTTATTTTCCAATTTAATGGCATTATTTATTGTAATATCTATAAGTTGAAAAAAATACAAAATAAATAGAACATAGCTAAAAATATTTCACTATAAAAAAGAAATTTTAATAATAAGAAATTCAACTCTATAACAGGATTTTCAAAATATCGATATCATTTAAGAAACTTAGAAGGTCATAGCTGAAAAGGAAGAGACATAAAACGACAGTATAAACCTTACACAAGATATTCTGGAACTGATAATGTAAAGCATCCAAAAATATCTTATGTGTATTTAAAAGTTTATTTTTATGAATTTTTAGTCTGAGAGGGCCGTAGTTTTTTAATTTCTTCAAAGATTTTAAGGTTTTTTTTAGGTGTTGTTGCGAATCTAAATAACATCTTTCATAAGTATAATATGAACATGTAAACGTATCTTTGAAACTAGTTTAAGTATATTTAAAAATTAAAAGAAGAATAACAATGTTCATTAACTTAAAATAAATCAATTTATATTTTTTTCAACGTTTAACCACGAGTTAATTTACTAGTACAATTGAATTTTTTTTGTTACTACTGGAAACTTTATTAGAATACTTATTTATTATTTTTTTACTTATTTATTTTTTATTAATTAATACAATACTCTTGTGGTAAAAAAATTCAACTATTAGATATTGTTAATAATGATAGTATTTGTTGTTTATCATGCGATTTTATATTTACTTGAGCTTGTCTAACAGCACATGTAGATCTATTCTACAGGAAACGAGTCAAATATTCACTAAGGGTAACTTTTGCACGAAGGGTCATTTTGACACGAAAAAAATTAAAAATATTTAAAAAAAATTCAATAAAGACTAAAAAATTGATTTAAAAAAAAATTAATATTTAAGCAGAAAAAAGCTTGGTTATACCGACCGTTGGTAAAGGTAAGACTAAGAAATTACAGTGATATTAAGTAACAAAAGAAAAAAACTTTTAAAAGTTAATTGAAAAAAAGATAACAAAAAACCAATAATATTGTTTGACAAAAAAATATAAAAAATGTACATATACCGAAGATAATAGTTAGAGTCTAGTGAATCATATAAAAAACAAATATTTAAAACAAATTCACTGACCGCAAGAAAGTGTCTTACTTATGGGTATCAGTGACAGTGAAAATTAAAATAAATAAAACTGAAATAAAAATGATTAATTAAAAGCATTTTCAACTCGTGCATAACTGACACTGTGAAAAGGTGTCATAGTGCAAAAATATCCCTTGGTGCAAAAGTGACTCTACGTGTAAACGTGTCTTGATTAATAAGTGTCCCTTCTAAAATTTAACATCTCTTTATTTCAGGGTTTTACTTTGAAAAACGCTGATGCATCATCAAGTGTACTCGGAATAAAAAAAAAACTTATGTAAAAACAATATAACAAAATTTTAATTAGACAACTTAAAATGTCATACTAGAGTTCGAGTGTCTGTTTGGTGATTAACTTAAAAAGAAACTACCACTAGATTCAGCCACATTACAATTTTGGCAAAAGGATTTTATTTTGTAATTTGGAAAAAATATAAAACATGAATAAAAATTTATCAGAGCCGAAGCATTGATTAACAAGTTATGTGAAACAAGCTCAATTTTAACATAAAGGTGCATAATAAACAATAATTACCACTATCAAATACACTAGTTAACCCCTGATTAAAAATTATATTTACAAGGTGGTCTTTAAACCTTAAATCCTGGATTTTGCTAATTTAGGCAAAAAAAATTAAACTTGGATAATTTTGAACAAAATTCACTAAATACAATATTACATGTTAGATAGTTAAATTTTGATTCGACAAAAAAGTTCTGTCATTTTTTTGTCATAATTTAACTTTATTAAGTGAAAATCACATTTATAAAAGCTCTTTTTAACTTATGGGTATCAGTGACAGTGAAAATTAAAATAAATAAAACTGAAATAAAAATGATTAATTAAAAGCATTTTCAACTCGTGCATAACTGACACTGTGAAAAGGTGTCATAGTGCAAAAATATCCCTTGGTGCAAAAGTGACTCTACGTGTAAACGTGTCTTGATTAATAAGTGTCCCTTCTAAAATTTAACATCTCTTTATTTCAGGGTTTTACTTTGAAAAACGCTGATGCATCATCAAGTGTACTCGGAATAAAAAAAAAAAACTTATGTAAAAATAATATAACAAAATTTTAATTAGACAACTTAAAATGTCATACTAGAGTTCGAGTGTCTGTTTGGTGATTAACTTAAAAAGAAACTACCACTAGATTCAGCCACATTACAATTTTGGCAAAAGGATTTATTTTGTAATTTGGAAAAAATATAAAACATGAATAAAAATTTATCAGAGCCGAAGCATTGATTAACAAGTTATGTGAAACAAGCTCAATTTTAACATAAAGGTGCATAATAAACAATAATTACCACTATCAAATACACTAGTTAACCCCTGATTAAAAATTATATTTACAAGGTGGTCTTTAAACCTTAAATCCTGGATTTTGCTAATTTAGGCAAAAAAAATTAAACTTGGATAATTTTGAACAAAATTCACTAAATACAATATTACATGTTAGATAGTTAAATTTTGATTCGACAAAAAAGTTCTGTCATTTTTTTGTCATAATTTAACTTTATTAAGTGAAAATCACATTTATAAAAGCTCTTTTTAACGTAGTTATACTAATTAACATAGATTTTCAGCCTTAAAAATAACTTTGAATTTGAAATTAACCAAAAAAATGTAATCTTGTGGCCAGCCTGTACAGTTAAAAAAGCTGACCTGCCATTTTAATTCGCGTATTTTTATTAAAAACCAGAGAAGTGTAAACAATATTAATTTTATATAGCATAATATTAATACTAATATTAAGTGTAATGATAATAAGTTTAATAAGTTTTAATTATACCATAACTACATAAGGCAGAATTTATTTAAAAATAAATTTATTTATGGTTAAATGCTGAGAAGAATGTAAAGTTTTTAAGTTAAATTTTAACTCAACTAAAACATTCTTTTTTTAATTAGACTTTAACACATTTCAAATAAATATGACCAGTGTGAAACGTGCTGTTGAACTTTCAAATGTAAACTAATTAAAAAGATTTATCAGCTGTTATGGGGCAATGAGGTCATATTTTAAAACTTACATTATATATTCTTAAGTTGCAAATGAACATAAAAAAAAATGTTTTACGTGATTTTAAAGGTAGGTTTTTGAAAATATCGTTAAAGAGGAACATAGCTTTTTTATTCCTTTAAAAGTAGCGTTTTGAAAAAATGCTTGAAAAACCCTAAGTCAGTTTTAGATTTTATTTTAATTTCTAAAAATGAAATAACTAAATGTTATATTTTAATATAGTTTTTTTACAGTTTTACTATATTATTTAGAATTATTACTTGTTATCAGCACAAAATTAAAATACTTAGATAAAATCATTTAAAACAAAAAAATATATATTAACAAATTAACTTATGACAATTAATATTTTAAATTAATAAATGAACCTTAAGTCAAAGTTACTAAGGTTATTTTTTACAGTGTAAGCAAAAGTTATGCTATAAAATAATGATCACTATCAAGCTCTGAGTCTAAACCCCATTTAAGTTATTTTAAACTTAAGGCAAAAATGAAAAATTGAACTCTTGTTGTATATGAACTTTTAAAAAATATAAAGAGCTTTTATAGCAAGAATATTTTTAGATATTTCTATAACAACCAAAATATCTAATTGAAATTACTCCTTATGAGTGGTATGTTTTACATCTAAAGCTAACTAAAATCTACTAAATTATTTGATTACAATTTTTAGAAATCTAAAATAAGTCAGTTTCAAAGTAACAGACATTTCCAAAGAATCTCTTAGGTTTAAATTACAACTGCTCTAAATGTGTTTTTTTTTATGAACAAAAAAATATGAAGAGAAGATTTTTTAAATATTATACTTTTTGTGTCAAATCAAAAACTTTTTACTTTATATGTAAACAGTTGTTTAAAATATCAGGTTTATCCAGTTTTTTTTTTTCAAAGTTTCTCACACTTCTAGGTAGATCTTCTAGGTTTTTTGCCTATTTTTTTAGAAATCTAGATTTTTGAAGGATTATATGTTTTGTGGCAACCCCGCAAGTAATAAAAATAAATTCTTACTAGATTTAAATAATATCTTACATAAGTTGCTAGCATAACTAAATAAATATAGATATTAAAATGGTTTAAAACAAAAATCTGCAGTCTTAATTCAAAATTGTTCAATGATAGTTACCTAATTTTAAATAAATTTACTTCTTAAAAAAAAGCAAGTTCAAGGGTTGCCACATATCAAGCTGAGAATAAGTTCCTAACTTATCTTTACTTTTTCCGGACTTTTTACTAAAATTTTCCTAAATTAAACTAACTCTTAATTTTTAATCACTTTTAATAAGAATATAATTGAAGAGTAAGTGTAAAAATCTACATTTAAAGTGAACTATATATCTGTTACATAAAAAATTTCATTTTACTATTTATTATAAATTGTGTAACAAATAAATTTACTCTTATTTATTTTAAAAACTTAATTTATTCTTACAAAATTATATATATATGTTAACTTTTCATGAAATATAACTTTTTTATAATTTATTTTTCGAGTTTAAACAACTTAAAAACCATAAAGAGGTATAATATAGACAAAAACTTGATACATAAAGTACTAAACTTAGTTCTTAATTATAAAAAACTTAACTGTTTACTTAAACAGAAAACTCTTTGATTCTAAATTTCAGCAAGACAAACTTTTGTGTGTATATAACAGTTTCACTAATGGAGTGTTATGTCACAAATTATCAATATAAAAAGCATACAAAACCTATCAAGTACTAATTTTAGTAGGGTAGCTGTTCAGTACACAAGAAGAAACATTTTTCAATTTCTTAAATGACAAGGTTACCACTCGTTCTTCCAAATTTTCCCAAGGTTTTAAAAAGTATAAATTTTGAGTATATTTTTAGTTGAAAGTTTAATTTAAGGTAAATGAGGATTTTTTGTAAAATCAACATTTTACTGTTGAATATGATAAAGTTGATAAAAAACTCGAGGTTTTTCTAGGTTTCTCCGAAATTTCTCAAAGTCCTAATTTTTTTTTGCCTAATTTGTCAAACTCTAGGTTTTTCAAGTATTCCAGGTAAAGTGGCAACCCTGAAAGGTTGTTTTATTAATTTATACCTAATGAAGGCATTAGAAATTAAGTAATTTTGTCAAGTTATAAGAAATTTTTGCAATTTTAGTCTGAAAAGAGATTTTTTTATTGATTTTTACCTTTGAAGGCGTAAGAAAATAAAAGAGTTTTGTAAATTTAAACCAACACTATTTAACTTTATTTCATAAATTTATCACACTTTCATACTTTTCCTAACTTTTTTAAAAACCTCAATTTTTCCTGACTTTTATCAATTTCTTTTTAAGATTCACCTTAATTTTGCTGATTACCTGAATTTCCTTGACCTTGTGGCAGCCCTAAAATTAACAATAAAATTTCTACTTTTTAATATATATATAAATTATTTATGTTTTGGATTACTGTCATCTGTTTAAAATTTAAACAGAAATAACTTCTTAAAGTATTTAACAAAAACCAAGAATTTTTTTATTTAATTTCATATATTATTTTACTGAAAACAAAAAAGATAAAACTAACAAAGCTTTAAAACTAATAACAATAGTTTTCATTAACTGTTCAATGTTATAAAATTGTAAAAAACATTAAGGACAAAAACATTCTAAAGTAGAAGTATAGAAATTAATGCAAATTAAATAAAAAAACAAGCAGTCAGGTATTTAATTATGAAGCTAATTTTCAATTATTTATTTAAGGAATTATACATCTAATTAGAATAGCTCAGTAATTGTTTAACTTTGAATAAACCTTAAACAACAAATAATTACAAAAATTGTCTAAAAAAAATAAGTAATTTAAAACAGTACATCAAGTTAAGCTTTGTATTAAGCAGACAAACAAATTATTATTGACCTTAAATGCTAAATTTTTCCAAACCCATTATAAGTTCCGCTTGATTGCAATTACAAGACAATCAAGTTCCAAATGCAAGCGAATTAACTTTTAATTTAAAATTGCTGAAACTTGGTCAGAAGCAGTCAATAGATCATGTATACATTAATTTTTCACGCTTCATCTAAACTATTTTGTATTTTTGCATTTTAATTAACATTGTCGCCAAGCTAAATAACCGCTAAGCTAACTAACCACTATTTTTCCATGAATCTCACCTGTCAATCAGCAGCACTTGATTTCTAATATGCACCTTACCAAATGCTGGTAAATGGTTGCTTTAAAGTTTGTTAAATTTTACAGGTTGACTGTTGAGCTTGGTAATTTTACTGTTTCACATCATACACACAGGATGCTCATGATCATTTATTACCTAAAGATATCTAAGGAAATTGTGCAAATATCAGTTTCTGTAACTTTCAAATCTTTTAAGGATTTAAAAAGTTTTAGATTGACTACTGTCAGTTTCTAAGATATATAAATTTTGAAACTAGTTACCAAAAGTGTAGTGTAAATCTAGCGGTAATAGGCCCATTTTCTTTATTTCTATAAAATATCACCAAACTTTCACTCGAGGATAACATTTAAGCTAAATACAACTGGCCCCCTTCGGGACTATAAGCAGCAACGGGGCCAATGGGGAGTCTTAGCAGTAAAGTAGCCACATAGGGACCATGAATTCAAGGGGGCCATAGATTTTTTAGTTTCTTTAATTTGGACCTTTTGAAATAATGCTTGGAATAACCTGATTTAGACCAAAGCACAGATTTAATTTTTATTTTTATTTCTAAAAACAAAATAACTAGACGTTAGACTCAAATATAGTTTTATACTTTTTCTTTTATTATTTACAATTTTTCTTATTATCAGCACAAGATTATAATTACAAGATAAAATCGTTTAAAACGGAAAGTTAATATATTATAAACTTAACCATATATATGTAATTAATAAAAATATTTTTAAATAATAACAAAAGCTTAAGTCAAAGTTGCTAAGGTTGTTTTTTAACTTTTATCAAAAGTTATGTTATAGAATATTTTTTATTTTCTAAAAACTAAGATTGACTTTTTGAAGCTTTAAGCACGAACCCCATTTAAGTTATTTTCAAAACTTAAGGCGAAAAATATTTAGAATGTTGTTTATATTTACTTTTATAGAATTTTAAACAAATTTTATATAAAAATAATTTTAAGTAAATCTATAATAATCAAAATATCTAATTGAAACTACTTTTAAAGAGTGGTATGTTTTAGATCTAAAGCTAACTAAAACTTCTAAATTAAGGTATTGAAAACTTTAAGAAATTTTAAATAAGTCAGTTCAAAAGTAACAGAAACTTTAAAGAAATTTTAGTAGGTTTAATCTACTACTGCTCTAAAAGCGTTTTTTATGTAAAAAAAAAATGAAGTGAACATTTTTCTAATAATAGAGTTTTTGTGTCAAACTATTTGTTTTTACTTTTTATGTAAATAGTTGTTTAAGTTTCTCAAGTTTCAGATTTTTCTAGGTTTTTTGCCTAAATTTTCTAGAATCCAAATTTTTCAAAGATTACAGGTTTTTCGGCAACACTGCTAATAATAAACAGAAACTCTTAATAAACTAAAAAAAATATGTCAACTAAATTGCTAGCATAACTAAATAAATTAAAGTAATAATAATGAAATGGTTCAAAACTAAAACTTGCAGTATAATTACAAAATTGTTCAATGATATTTACCTGATTTTATATACATTTAGTTGCTTAAAGAAAACAAATTCAAGGGTTGCCACATATCAAGTTGAGAAAAATTTCCTGACTCTCCTGACTTATTCCAGACTTTTTACTAAAATTTTCCTGCCCTTTTTAACTGTTAATTTAAACTTATTTTAAAATACATTTTAAAAAACTTAATAATATCTTAAGTTTTAAATATTATTTTTGACACTTAAATTATCTGTGTATAATTAATGTACTTTCAATAAACAGCTTTATCAGCAAAATATAATCAAACTTAGCATAAAAGTCGTAAAATAACCTAAAAATTACTCATCTAAAAACTGTAATACTTAAATAAATTATTATTTAGTTTTAAATACTACATAAACAATTTAATATAAAATCCTTAAATTTAAAATTAATTAGATACGAATATATTTAAGTAAGTGTAAAAAATACAAAATAAGTAAACTATGTATATGTTGTATAAAATTGTTCCCCTTATCTTTTACTATAAATTTTTTAACAAATAAATCTACAATTACTTATTTAAAAAACTCAAGTTATTCTATAAAAATTGCAAATATATTAAATTGTTAAGCTCTTTTACAATTTATTTCTAAAGTACAACCAATTTAAAATAACATAAATAAGTATAGTATACACATAAACCTGTTACATAAAATACTAAACCTAGTGCTTAATTATATAGAACTTAATTGTTTACCTAAACAAAAAACTTTGATTCTAAAATTATGCTAGATAAACTTTTGTGTATATATCACAGTTTCACTATTGAAAGGTCTTTGCTAAAAATCATCAATATTAAAACGCGTAAATAATTATCTATTCAAGTAGGGTAGTTGTTTAATACATCAATAGATATATTTTGCAGTTTTATAAAGGACAGGGTTGCCACTTGTTTTTTTAAAACTTTCTTCAAGCTTTCAAAATTTTCTCAAGGTTGTTAATAGTAAATATTTTAATTTAAAGTTAAGTTTAAGATAAGAAACTTAGTAAAAAAGTATAAAAACATTGTAAAGCTATATTAAATTTGGATTTTTGATAAAGAAAATTTTAATGATGACAAAATATTTTACCTTTATGAAGGATTTTTTATGTCAAAACAAAATTTTACTACTGAACATATTAAAATTGTTAAAAATTCAATGTTTTTCATGGTTTTCAGGTGAAGTGGCAACCGTGAATAGATATTTTATTAATTTATACCTAATGAAGGCATTAAATTAAGTAATTTTGTATGATTAAAGGAAATTTTTGCAGCTTTAGTCTGTAAGAAAAATTTTTAGTTGATATTTACAATTTAAGGGCTTATGAAAAGATGGAGTTTTGTAATTTTGAAAAACTTGATTTTTTTTTTTTTTTAATTTTATCAAATTTCCTGAATTTTCCGGATTTTTTTCAAAAACAACCCTCATCAATTCTTGACTTTTGTCATTTTTTTTTAGTTTTTCTTAATTTTTCCTGATTTTCAGATTTTTTCTGAACTTTGGGCAGCCCTAAAGTTCACAAAAAAAAACTTATATCTTTTTTAGTATATATAAATAAACTTTTATGAGTATTTAAACAAAAATTAAATTTTTTTTTATTTTTTGTCATATATTTTTTTACTAAAATCATAACAGCTAAAACTAACAAATTTAGCTGATAACAATAGTTTTTACAAACTGTTCACTGTTATAAAACTGTGAGACACAGTAAGCACAACAATAAATTTACATTTAAATAAAATAGCTTATAACTATTTTATTAAACCTAATACAAAAATACAAAAATTCTATTAAAAAAAATTATTTTTTTTTTTTTACATATTAAAGTTTGTTTTAAGTAGCCAAACAAGTTATTAATAACCTCAAATGTTAAGTTTTTCCAAACCCATTATAAGTTCCGCTTGATTTCACTAAAAGGACATTCAAGTTTCAAATGCCAGCAATTTCAACTTAGAATTTAAAATTGCTGCAACCTGGTCAGAAACAGTTATTAGATTGTTTATACATTTACACATAAATTTGTTTTATTAATATTGTTGCCAAGCTGGAAACAAGTAGGTATTTTTCCATAAATGTCCACTGTCAATCAGCAGCACTTGATTTCTAAAATGCATCTTACCAAAAGCTGGTCAATGGTTTCACCAAATCTTGCTTAAATTTTACAGACTGACTGTTGAGCTAGATATCTTACTATGTTACCATACACTCAATATGCTCATGATCATCCATTTCCTCAAAATAACTCGGAAGTTTTTTAATTTTTAAATGTCAATTTCAATTTTTTTAATTTCTTTTAGGTTTTCAAGAATTTTAGAATGACTAAGACAGCTTCAAGAACAAATGAATTTTGACACTAGTTGCTAAAAGTGTGTTTTAAATTTAGTGGGAGTAAACGCATTTGCTATAGTTCTATGAGAAAATCGCTAAACATTCATTCGAGCATGTTATTTAAACATATTATCAATAAGTTTTCAGTAAAAAAGTTTCAGAAATCTAAAAACTGAATAAAGATTTATCTAAAATAATTTAAAACTTACTTTATATTGTAAAATTTCATTTTTATTTTCAAAGAAACTTTAGTAGGTTTAAACTACTACTGCTCTAAATGTGTTTTATATGACTAAAACATTATAATGAGAATTTTTTTTTAATAAATAATCTTTTTGTTAAATCAATAAATTTATACTTTATATGTAAATAGTTGTTTAAAATACCAGGCCTATCCAGGTTATTTTTCTAAGTTTCTCACATTTCAAGTTCTTCTAGGATTTTTGTGCAATTTTTTATAAATCAAAGTTTTTTAAGGATTACTGGTTTTGTGGCAACACTGCTAACAATAAACAGAAACTCTTGCTATATTAAAAAAAATAGTTCAAATGGATTGCTTAGCATAACTGAATAAATTATATTAATGCAATGGTTTGAAACTAAAACCTGCAGTCTTATTACAAAATTGTTCAATGGTATTTACCTAATTGTAAATACATTTAGTTGCCTAAAGAAAATTAATTCAAGGTATTCCACATATCAAGTTAAGAAAAATTTCCAAAATTTTTACTAAAATTTTCCTGACCTTTTTAACTCTTAATTTAAACTTATTTTAAAATACATTATAAAATATTCAAAAATATCTTAAGCTTTAAATCTTATTTTTGACACTTAAACCATCTGTGTATGATTAATGTATTTTCAATAAACAACTCTATCATCAAAATATAGTCAAACTTAGCATAAAAGTTATTAAATTACCTAGAAGTAATGTCTTAGAATAAAAGTTATTTATCTAAAAATTGTAATACTTAAATGAATTATTTCTTAGTTTGAAATACTACCTTAACAAATTAATATAAAATCCTTACATTAAAATTAATTAGATACGAATATACTTCAGTAAGTGTAAAAAAATACAAAATAAGTAAAGTATATATTCATGTTGTCAAAAGTATTTCTCTTTATCATTTAGTATAAGTTTTGTAACAAATAAACCTACACTTATTTATTTAAAAAACTTAAGTTATTCTATAAAAATTACAAATACATTAAATTATCATGGATAATAGCTCTCTTAAAATTTAACATTCAAGTATAAACAATTTAAAATAACTTAGAGAGGTATAATATACACATAAACCTTTTACATAAAATACTAAACTTATTGCTCAATTATGTAGAACTTAATTGTTTACTTAAACAAAAACCATATATTTTAAATTTCTGCAAGATAAACTTTTGTATATATATTAAAGTTTCACTATGGAAGGGTCCTTGCCAAAAATCACTAATACTAAAAAGCATACAAAATTACCTATTCAAGCAGGGTAGTTGATTAATACATAAATAGATATATTTTGCAGTTTTATAAAGGACAGGGTTGCTACTTGCTTTTCTAAAACTTTTTTCAAACTTTCAAAAATTTTTCTAGGCTGTTAATAGTAAATATTTTTGGGTCTGTTTTTAATTTAAAGTTAAGTTTAAGGAAAATAACTTTGTTAAGTAGTAAAAAAAACATTGTAAAGCTAATTTAAATGTGGATTTTTGATTAAGAAAACTTAATGATGACAGAACATTTTACCTTTAATAAGATTTTTTATGTCAAATTAAATTTTACTACTGAACATGTTAAAATTGTTCAAAATTCGAGGTTTGTCATGGTTTTCAGGTGAAGTGGCAACCGTGAATAGATATTTCATTAATTTATACCTGATAAAGGCATTAAAAATAAAGTAATTTTGTATAATTAAAGGAAAATTATGCAGCTTTAGTCTGAAAGAAAAATTTTTAATTGTTATTTACAATTAAAGGCTTATGAAAAGATGGAGTTTTGTAAGTTTAAACTGACAATTATTAATTTTAATTTTTAATTTTATTAATTTTTCTGACTTTTCATGTTTTTTTTTCAAAAACAACCCTCATTATTTCCTGGCTTTTGTCATTTTTTTTATTTTTTTTTAACTTTTCCTGATTTTCAGACTTTTCTTGACTTTGTGGCAGCCCTAAAGTTCACAAAAAAAACTTATATCTTTTTTGGTATATATAAATAAACTTTTATAGGTATTTAAATAAAAATTAAAAGTTTTTTTTATTTATTATCCTACATATTTTTACTAAAAACATTACAGCTAAAACTAACAAACTTACCTCATAAACTAAGAATAATAGTTTTCATTAACTGTTTATTGTTATAAAATTGTAAGACACAGTAAGCACAACAAAATTTTTAAGTACAAGTATAGAGATTTATTCAATTTAAACAAAAAAAAGCAGTCAGGTATTAAATATAAAGCTAATTTTCAATTATTTTCATAGGGGTTATACATTTAATTAAGATAGCTCATAACTAATACAAAAAAGAAATACAAAGATTCTCTAAAAAAACATTATTTTTTTTTCCAAATTAAACTTTGTATTAAGTAGCCTTACAAATTTTTAATTACTTCAAATGCTAAGTTTTTCCAAACCCATTATAAGTTCCACTTGATTGCACTAAAAAGATATTCAAGTTTCAAATGCCACCAAAAATAAGTTTAGTTTTGATAGTTTCTAAGATAGCTTAGAACTTTTAAACTATTATTAAACCTTTTACAAAAAATACAAAGATTCTTTTATATAAAATCATTTAATTTTTTTTACATATTAAATTTTGTATTAAGTAGCCAAAGAAGTTATTATAACCCCAAATGTTAATTTTTTCCAAACCCGTTATAAGTTCCGCTTATTTTCACTAAAAAAACATTCAAGTTTCAAATGCCAGCAATTCTAACTTTGAACTTGAAATTGCTGCAACCTGGTCAGAAATAGTTAACAGATAATATATACATTCATACATGAACTTTTCACGCTTCATGTAAACTATTTTATAAATATTTTGGATTATTGCATTTTAATTAATATTGTTGCTAAGCTGGAAACAAGTAGATATTTTTCCATGAATCTCACCTGTCAATCAGCAGCACTTGATATCTAGTATGCACCTTACCAAAGGCTGGTCAATGATTGCACCAAAGTTTGCTTAAACTTTACAGATTGACTGTTAGGCTAGATATCTTAGGATGCTCATGTTTATTCATTACACTTAAGGTAACTTGGAAGTTTTGAAATTTTAAGACAATGTTATTTAAAACTTACTTCAAATTGTTAATATTTACTGCTTACTATACTAATTTAGATATTATGATGAATGTTATTGATTTTAAGTTTTTCACTTTTTAAATGTTCAACTAATGTTTAAGTACATATTTTCATATTATACATAGAAAAATGTATTAAAAAAAATTAAACTTCATAATTTCAACTAGAATACAAAAATCAATACAAATCACAGCTTAGGTTCTATTTTTTGTTATAAAATGCTAATAAAAATGTTTGGTTAAAATGTACTCAGTGACTGTGATTATTGTTTGAATTAAAATAAGCAGCACAAAACTTAATTGTTAAATGAAATGTTTTATAAAACAATAAATTCTTTAATGAATAGTAAGACACCTTAGTATTTAAAATAGTTAAGTTAAATGTTGAAAACTTAGGCCTAAGTTACTAGTGTTTTTGTTTATATTATTGACTGAAATTATTGAGAGTAAAAGAGTTACTTTAATATAAATTTGTAGACAGAACATCAGTAAAAAAAATAAATTGTCTAATTATAATTTATATAATTTTCAAGCATTTGCAAAACAACGAAATAAAGCCAAGTTTCAAATGTCCAAATATTGTAATTTTTGATAGTTCTGTATAAATAAAACTCAAAAAAATTTATAAAAGTTTGTGTATAAACAAAAAATGTTTTACTTTATAAAACTATTTTTACCTTTTTTTCGAAGTGAAAAGTTTTGAACAAATTAAAAAAAAAAACAAAAACTGCTTTTTATACCTAAACTAAAAGATTTTTAAAGTAAACTTATGATGAATATTGGTGAGAATTTACATTTTTAAAAACTATTCATGTTTTTATCGTCTATTATATTAAGTTTTTATTCGTTTCAATTAAATATTAACAATTTCTTTTTTGCATTTTTTAAAAAGCCTTACAAAAAGTTAGTATACGAATCTCTACGTATATAATACAATAACAAAATATCTTTTTACTGGAGCTTAGTTTTAAAAATTAAAAAAATTAGGGTTTTTTAACAAATATGTTAAACAAGTACTTAAAATTACTATTTGTCAATAAAATAATCTTACTAAATATTATGTTTCAGTGTACCAGTTCACCATGTTTTAAATCTCTACAATAATTATAAGAGCAACATCTTGCTGTATATACATATAGTATTAATGCGCAATTCATCAATGTAAACAAAAGTGAGAGGTAATTGCTTAATTGCAGATTTATCTTAGAATATAAACTTTGATTAAAGCGAGTGTTTGTTGGAAGTTAATAGCTTTACTGTTATCTTTGTTTGTCGAGTGCAACATCATTTGTTAGGTGAACTAAACTGTATTTGTTTAAATAATAAAGAAGAAAAACTATTCTATTTATTTTCCTAATCGCTTGGTATATTAAATAACACAAGCTCTTTTTATATTAAAAAATATCATTACAAAGTCGTGTAGTTTTTTAAAAATAATTTAAGTAGACACGTGTATAGTTTTATGTTGATAGGGTATAAATTAAAAGCATATAAAAGTTTTGGTTTATTCAAAATGTCTGTAATTTAATAAATTTGCTTACACTGGTGTGCCTTACACAAATTTTCGCATAAATTCTTTATATTGTTTATCTGATATTTGTAAAATTCTTGATACAAAAAAAACTTTACAAAAAAAATCATATTTTTTCATAAATTATCTAGAAAATTAGAGTTGTTTTGAAAATAAATTTACATAAATTTAACTTTTTAAATCTTTAATATATATTGAAGTATTTATCCGTTGTTTAATAGTTAAACTTCATAACTAACGAACACAGGCTAAAGTCACTAATATATATCGAAAAGTTTTAAATAAACAACATTAAACATATATTTTTCTTTTGTTTTGTTAAAATGAAGTTAACGTAACTATTTCTTTAAACAATTTTTGCATGTTTAAATTTTTATGTTGATATTAAAAAATAATTAGTAAATTATATTTTTAATGTAATTTTAATATCTGTGTTTATTACCACAGGTATTTTAAAAAAAGAATCTTTAAATCTTAACAAATTAGTTAAAGTGTACATAAACAGTAAGCTTAAAAGTATTTAAAGTTTTTGTATTTTAATTGAAGTTTAAAATCACTAACAGTATCAGATAACTGTTTTATTGTAACTAAAGGACTTAAGAAAGTGTAATTATCAATAAATAATATAGTAAAAATTAGTCTAAAAAAATATTTTTATACTACTTATAAGTGTTTTTATAAATATAAGATGCAACTTAAAGAATAAAATCAAAATTCAATGTAAGTATTGAGAGTTTGTAAAGACTATTACATTAAAAAAAATAGTTGTTTAAAATTATATTGCAAACTGACTAACAAAAATTCGTACTAGTATGTTTTGAAATGCATGTTAATTAAAATTTATAAAATTATCTCATTTTTTATACACAAAGTCAGTATTTACAACTGCAATCATCAACATAGTTGACATGTTTCGCACCATCAATAATAGTTAATGAACTTTACAGCAAGATCAACAACAACATCCGGGACAATCCTACGGTCGTTTTCGTCCTAGTTAGGACTCATCAGGCAGGAATAGTCGCGAGAAACCGCTGTTGTGGTCTTAACCAAGCGGGATTAAGTATAAAGTACTGAAGCGACCGTTTGCGGGCAAAATAAAAAAAATTCTTATACACAAAATAGATGATTTTCACAAAAAAAAATTAATGCTATAGTAAGAATGTTATTTCAATATTTCAATTGTAAACAATACTCTTACTAAATAACAAGTTAGTTTTAGTTTTAAAGTACTAACTATAATATAAGTCTTAGAGCAACATAATTGAAAAAAAATTATGAAACGAGAGGTCTCTGAATTTTTTTGTTTTTTAAATAAAAGAATTGAGACAGCTTTATTCTACGTTCGTTTTTAATCAACTTTATTTTGTTTGATTTACAATATTAAAAGCTGGCCAAATTTTATTTTAAAAAAGAAAATTGAATCGAAAAATATTGAAGAAGTTAATAACAATAAAAACTATTAATATTTTTAGACACGCTACGCGTACTATAAAAAACCAAAATGTCTGACTTTTTTTATGGGCTAGACCCTAGCATCAAGCAAATAGATCCTAATAAAATAAAACATATATCTTTTTACCTGTATCATTTAGCTACTTATTTATTTACTTAAAAAAAAAAGTTGTTCGTTAAATCTTGTAAGTCAAAAAAAAGTCTTAAATCTCATCTTACTTTAATATAAATTTTATTCAGATAATCTTATAAATAAAAAATTCAAAATAAAAACAACATTTCGAAGTTGTAATAAACTGAAATAAGGTAAATTTTAAAAAGTACATTTGAAGTATAACTTAGTAAACAAAATGTTTTGTTCGAGACAAAATAAACTTATATTTCAATAAAAGAACAATTTTATAAAGTTTTCTTTGTTTGAAAACTAAATCCTGACTAAAAAAAATCTAAAAAAACAAAGTTTTACTAATTTAGTTACATATTTACGGTTTAAAAAATTATCGAGTACGACATTATCGGGTAAGAAGTTATTCGTTTAGACATGATCGAGCTAGATCGCATTTAAAAGAATCGGATTAGAAGTGATCGGGTTAGAAAAGATCGGTTGGAGAAAAGATTGGGTTAGATATTAGTATCACTAAGATCAATTTTTCTTCCTTACGCCTTCCCCCTACAGATTATAAGTTTTTATATAATTTTTGTAAATGTGTAATCTTTTCTAGTCTATGCATAGGTTTTTATATAAGAATTTATTTCGTTTTGTTCTATGTGCATACTAAGTTATTATTTATCGTACAGGACTATCTGTTGTAATTTTTTTTACTGTGTTGTTTTTAGATTTTAATTTTCTTTGAATGTAATTTGTTTGTTTCTTTTTTCGTGTGTATTGTTAAAGCGGCTCGGGTTTTAATGCCCGAGTCCATCTTTGCACAATAAATTCCAATAATAATAAAACGATAACATATACTATATAGATTATTATTTATTGACTACAAAAAACGCTTAATATGTTCCATTTAAAGACCTTTTGCAGAAGTTAAAAATCAGTCATCGAGTCACACATTACTTAGATACAGCTTAATGTCTTGTCGAGGACAAACATACTCAATTACTGCGAATGAAATATAAAAATATATAAAATTCCTCAACAAATAAAAAAATATTTTTTATAATCTATTCTATTAGCAAAATTATGTGGACTTTTTAAAAACAATAAAATTTTTAAATTGTTATTTGTAGAAACAAATTTATTATGTGTAAAATGTCCAAAACAAATTGAGGTTTTACGTCAAAAGACTTATTTGTAGTAAAGAATAAATTGTTATACCTATAATAAAATTATTTAATATTCTGCACCTTAAATTTAATAACTTATTAAAGATAGTTAAATATCTGTATTTTTGTACAAAAATTTATTAAAAATATTATTAATATCACACTGAGATCACGAAAAAACTAACATAAAATGATACAAAACTTTTAATAAATTTATTACGTTTTTATCTTAAATACATTCAGAAAACCAGCTATTAATTTCTAGCATATTTTTAAAATTCTACTAAGTACCTATACACACGCCAACACTAGACATCAAAAATTTAAAGCAATAAATGCAAAAAAAAAAGTTTTTGTAATTTATTTACTTAAGTTTATTAATGTTTCTTGTAAACCATTACACAGGTATCTTAACACAAGAAAAAAACATTAAATCTTTTGTTGCTTCACATACTTTTACTGACCATTCATCGTTTTCAAAGTCGTAGGTTTTGACTTCACTATTACTCTGAAAAATAAAAATCTTACTACCAACTGTTATCACTTTAAAAGGGTCATATAATTCAAATTCATAAGCACGTGAAGGATGTTTTAAGAAAGTAAACTTATTAGTATTTGAATCAAAAACTTCACAACTGTTTGTAGATAATCCACCAATTACAAGTAATTTGTTTTTTACAGCAACTGATTTGTGACGAAATCTTCCATTAGTCATATTTGGCATGTTTTCCCAGGTATCTCCAACATGGTCATATGCTTCAACAGTGTTTGAACTATCATATCCACCAGATACAACAATTCTTCCTTCAAATACCGAGCAAGCTGAAAACCTTCTTGCAATGTTCATTCCTGATATTTCATTCCATTTCAGAATTTTTGTATTAAATTCAAAACAAGTAGCTGTATCGTGCCATCTTTTATCAAGATTTATATAGCCACCAATGATATAAACATTATCCATAAAAGAACAAGCTAAAAAAAATTTACGATTATCTTTCATCTTAGTCATATACTCCCAAGTGTTGGTTCCAGGTGAGTATTTTTCTACTTTATTTATCACATTGTTATTGTTATCAACGCCACCAAAAACATAAATTTCATCTTTAAAACAAACTGCTTCAAAATACCATCTAGCTTCTTTCATGTGTGGCAAACTTTTAACTTCGCTAAAATTGTTTGTATAAAATAAATTAACACTTTTTGAAGCTTTCTTTAGGTTAACATTTTTACCCCCACAAACTAAAATTTTAAAATCGCTTTGGTTGCAGTACCTACTTGTAATATTGCAACTGGTTGTGTTTAATTGTTGTTTTTTGACTAAAACATCTTCAACAATGTGAGTACATTCATGATAATTAGATGATACTCTGTCTAAAATTTGTTTTAATGCAGGAATTGATAAAAGTGAAAGTCGAACTTTAGACAAAAGTTTTTTTGCAAACTTCCTACGTTCAGTTATATCATGACACAACCAGCTATCTGCCGCATTAAATACTTGCAGTTCAGAGTCAATATTTAAACCATTGCTTGCAAGTATCTTATTAACACAGATAAAGTCTAACTCCAAAAAATTGTCTGAATCACCAATCAGTGGAAAACAGCGCTCTATAAGGCTCATCGAAGCTTTAAATGAAATTGATAGCTTGAAAATTTTTGAGGAGCAATGTGTTACTAAGCAATTTTTTTTATCGGTCTTGGATATCATAGTTTTGTTTATTTTTTTAGTTTCTATCTCGTTTAAGAAAATCTTGTTAAGCTTCATTGACGTCACAAGTCTGTTGTTGTCCATAGTGAACTTTCCTGTAAAGATTACAATGTAAACATTTTAAAATACAGTATTATATTATCCTAGCATAAATCTTTATTTATTCTTACTGACGCATTTAACATTATTTAAGTAGTTTTTAACTAAAAATTCTAATTAACGAAACTACTTCTAAATTGAAAAATCTAGAACTTTAGAATTTTATATCGAATAAGTGAAATAAGTTTATATATAATTAAAAACAATAATTATTAAGTTTTAAGAAAAATCAAAAATTCTATATGAATATCAAAGTTTTAGATAATTTTTAGCAAAAAAAGAAAACCTTGCTTTCCGAAGTCTTTGAGTTTATCAAACACGATTCCGTTCAATTTATCAAAAGCAGCTTTTTTGTTCAGCATAACAAATTCAGGGCAGTTTAGGTTGACAGGATTTGTTAGCAACCTGAGCATATTTTGTCTGACATGTTCAAGTCTTGTTTTCTTTTTACTTAGCTCTTCCAAACAGCTTTTTGCTTCATTGGATTTGTTTTGCGTATTTCTTTTCATGTTTTTTAAATTTTTACAGTTTATAAGAACTATAAAATCTATTAATTGAATAAAACACAAATAAGTACATTTTAATGAAATATAATAACTGTACAATAAATTTGAGGACAAAAATATACAAGTGAATAACAGGGATTATTAGTTTTGGGGTTATTTAATAAGTTTAGAAATCCGATGATGCAAAAGGGTAGGGGGCTGTGAATAGTAAACAAGACAAGGGGATCTACGAGGCATAAACTTTTAAAATCTAAAGCTTTAAAAACGCATTCTGAAGTTGTCGTCGAAGAAAAAAAAAAGTAATTTAAAGTTTTTACTAGATCATACCGGAAATTTTGAGAAGTTTTAATAGCTATAAGCTGTTAAAGAGAGCTTAAATTTGAAATTTACACTTATTGTTCTGAAGTTTACGTTGAAGACCAAAAAAGCCTTCAGAAAATTTAAGGATAGTTTTTACAGTTTTTCAAGTACTGTAGTAAGTTTTCAGAATTTTTGGGGGCTATAATTTGTAAAAGGATAACCATATAATGCCCTAACTAAAAACTTACACTAGAAAAATTCTGGATTTGGTAAAAACAAATCAAACAAAAAAGTTCAGGAATTTTATGGGTAGTTTTTTTTTGAGAAAATTTAAATAAAAATTCATAGTTTTCCTAATTTTTTTTAAGTTTTTTTTTAGGTGTTTTTGTAACGTTAAATAACATGTTTCAAAAATAAGGCTTGCCTTAAATTTTTTCTTCAGGTATTTAAAATTTCTTTTTGCTTTTTAAAAGTAAACATTTTTTAGTTTATACTTCAAAGTAAGTTTATGGGAAGAAACTATTTTAAACACTATAGAAACATAAAAAAGAGTAGCTGTTTACGTAAAGCTGTTTAAAATTTATTTTTACATAAAAAAATTTATTGATGACAAAAAATTTTTATCAAAATAATAATTTTTTTTAAATTAAGTCGAAAAATTTCTATTCATTATTTCGAAACTGTTAAAAATTACTAGTTTTTTCAGTAGTTTTGATCAAATTCAAGTTTTTTACAAGGTTTTTTCAAAAATTTATTAAATTCCAGGTTCTTAGCCAAATATATCTAAATTCAGGATTTTCCAAATATTCAAATTTTTTGGTAATAATAAATTTTAATTAAACATAAAAATATATCAATAAAATATTTAATTATAACTTAAGTTAAAAAAATGGTACTATATACTACATTACTATTGTATTACAGCAAAAAATGTCAGTTGATACATAGTAATTCTGATAATAACATTTGTTGTGTATCATACAACTATATAATAACTTGAGCTTGTCTCACGGAACATGTTGATCTATTTTAGAAATAGTCTCTAAAAAAATGGTGATGTTTTATTTAAGTTTACTCCAAAAGAATTAGCAGATAAAGATATGTGAAGTTAGTTAAAAAACACATTAAAAACTTTTTTTAATTTAACATATAATATGCTATCAAATATTTAGATATCTTCATATCTTATGCCTTAATATGTAAATAAATTAGATTAAATAGTATAAATCATTGAAATTGTATTTAAAAAATAATGTAAAGCTACTTTAACTGTGTTATTTGATAAAAATAAATGGTTATTACAAAAATTCATATTAAAGTTTACATTTTTTGTGTCATATCGAAATTCTATTACTTAAAATAAATAAAATTGTTAAAAAAGCTGAGTATTTCTAGTTTTATTTTTAATTTCAAAAGTTTTTTAGCCTTAATTGTTAAAATTTAGGGTTTTTCATGAGTCCAGGATATTTGAAAAAACTGTTTTAAAGTTTAATAAAATAGTTTGGAGTAAACTTAAGTAAAACATGATCAAAAACTTATCATAGCAAAGACATTGATTAATAAGTGCTGTGAGATATGCTCAAATTAACATAAAGATGTATGATCAATAAAAATTTCTTGAAAAACTAGGCAATCCCTGAAAAATATAATACTTACAGGGTGGCCACTAAACTTGGAAGCCTTGAAAATTTAGGCTATAAAACATGAAATTGCGAATAAAAAAAAGGAATTTGCACATAAATTACTAAAAAATTCGAATTTTAAACAATTTTAACATGTTAAACAGTAAAAATTTAAATAGACACAAAAATTATATTATATATGTTGATTTTTTTTTGTCATCATAAAAAAGTTTTCATTGAAAAACACATTTATAGTAGCTTTTTACAATGTTGTTATACTACTTTACACAGTTTTCAACCTTTAACTTAACTTTGAAATAAAAATAGTCAAAAAACGTGTACTTTTCATGTTTTGAAAAAATTCTCAAGAACTGGTGGCCACTTTTTACTTACTAGCAGACATGCAATTTTAATTTGCATCTTGTTTAAAAACTAGAGAATTAAAAAAAACTATTAATAAATAATAAGTTATAGTAGTAACATAAATACACTAGACACACTTATAATATAAACAACCTTATTTATGGTTAAATGTCTAGAAAAATGTAAAATGTTTTATGTAAAATTAAGTAAACAACAACAAAATGATGCATTTTCACAATTTAAATTAAAAAGTAAAAACATGTAAAAGATGTTGAAAAACTTTCTAATAAAAACAATTAATTTTTTTTTGTTTAGATAAACTTTAAATATGTTAAAATTTTTATATTACATATAGAAAAGGTTACAGTTTTAGTTAAGGCAAAAAACTATATTACACATAGAAAATAAAACATTAATAAAATTTAACTTTGAAAATATTAAAAATTGTACAAAATTCAATATAAACGAGGACTTCCAAGTGTTTGCGAAATCACCCCTTAAGGACCATGAGCAGCAAAGAGGCCAAAGTGGGGTGGGCATGAGCCGAAAAGGAGCCAAAGCAGGTCAATGAGGTCATATTTTGAAATTTATACTATGTTTTATGGTGCTGCAAAAAAAAAAACAAAACAAACAAGGTCTTAGGTGTTTTAAATGGTAGATTTTGTAGTAATGTTGTTGTAAGAGCCATAGCTTTTTTAACTTTATTAAGAAGACGTTTTGAATAAAAAAAAGTTTCAGAAACCCTGATATAGACCAAAGCATAGGTTTTAATTTTTATTTTAATTGCTAAAGAAAAAACAACTAACTATTAAATTTAAATGTATTTTTTCACCTTTTTAGTATACTATTCAATTTTTTTTTAGCACAAGATTATAATATATAAACAAAATAATTTATACCAAAAACTTTAATTAATAAGTAAATAACCTATAACATAAATTATAAAGGATAACAATTAAAGCTTAAGTTAATCTGACCAAGTCTGTTTTTTTTCACTTTTATCAAAAGTTATTGTATGAAATCTTGAATCTTTTTCTAAAAATTAACTATGAATAAAAAAACTTTTATTCTATACTCCTATAAATTGTCCAAATCCCTGTTTTCAAGGTTTTTAGGCTTTTTTTTTACAAACCTTATAATAATAAATTTTACTTGAAATATATCGATAAAAAAATTAAATACATTAATAAAAAAATTTACCAGAATACTACAGTACTTTGTAGTAAAAATGAGATAATTACCAGTTACATAGTGTTTTTAATATTAATATGCTTTCACTTGAGTTTTTCTCACAGCACATGTTGATCTTTTCAAGATTTTGGATCTAAAATTATGGCTGATGTTTTACTGAAGTTAACTCATAAAGAGTTAGCAAAGAAAAAATTATATAAAGTTATTTCTTATATTTATTTTAATATATTTAACTTATTTAATATTCTTATATTTTGAAAGTTAACTGTTCTAAGTTGAAATGCCATGCACAGGTTATTAGCATTTTTCAAATTAAAATCAAGCAGCAACACCTACTACCTCTATTTTGCACAAAACTACAATTTTGCAACAAGTGTTTATCTAATATTTTAGTAAGAATTTCTTGGAGTAAACTTAAATAACACTTGAGTGGGAATTTACTAGAGCCAAAGCATTGAATTTCAAATGCTGTGGGACATGCTCAAATTAACATAAAGTTCTATGACCAACAAAAAATACCATTATTAAAAGCTCTACTTAAATATTGACTAAATTCAATACTTACAGGTAGGCCACTAAACCTGAATTCCTTAAATTTGCTAATTTAGGCTTAAAAACCTTAAACTTGAAAAAAAAATCAGGAATTTTAAACAATTTTTACATGTTAAGTAGTTAACTTTTGACTTGACACAAATATCTATTACATATATACACATTTTTTATCATCAAAAACCCAATTTAATAAGTAATATATTCATAGTAAATTTTTTTAATGTTTTTATACTACTTAACATAGGTCATTGAATAGAAATTTTAATAGTTACATAACTACACTATTCATATTTAATTTAAAATTAATTTTTATATGATTAAGTATGGAGAAAATTGTAAAGTATTTAAATTGACTCAAGTTAAGTTTCTGGTTAAAACTAATTTTAAAAAAAGTTTTTTTTAATATTTAGCTTAACTATAAATTTAAAACATTTCAAGCTTACTTAGTAAAATTTAAAACTTCTGAAAAATATTTGTTTATAAAAAAATTATTTTAAATTTTCCATCAATTATTAATTATATTTTTTTATGATACTGATATAAGATAAAATAAAGACAAAAATTAACTTTTAATTTATAATAGATGGTACAAAAGTCAATATAGACCAGATATCTCAAAATTAACCAAGGGGCCAAATGGGGGGAAGGAATAAGCAGTAAATTGCCACAGGGGGAAATGAGGTCTTATTTTTAAAATTATACTATATATTCTGGAGATGAAATTGGATAAAAAGTTCTCGGTGTTTATAATTGATAGTTTTTGGAGTAGTGTTGGTTGAGGGGGCATAGTTCTTATATTTTCTTTAAAAAGGGCCTTTTGAAAAAAGTTTAAACCCTGATAAAGACCATAACACAGGTTTTATTTTTGTTAAATAGGAAATAAATAAATGTAAGATATGTATTGTTTTACTGTTTTATTGTATATTTCAAAATTATTACTTACTTGCAGCACCAAATATAATTGTTTAGATAAAATCATTTAAAGCCTATAATTTATATGAACAAAATAATAATATACAATCTATTACTAAAATATTTATAATAAATAAAGCTTTAGTTAAAAATTCTTAAATTTGTTTTTTACACTGTAAACATAAGTTATTTTGTAACTATATTTTCTTTTGCAAAAATTAAGTTGCACTATTAAAAAATTTATGTCTAAACACCCTTAAAGTTACTTTCAAAACTTAAGGCAAAAACAAATAAAAATATGATTTCTGCATTATATAAACCTATACAAAAATTTATAAAATCTTGCATCAAACAGGGTAGCTAAATGTTTTTGGCAAATTTTTCTGAAGGTTTTTAAAAGTACAATTTTTTAGGTCTATTTTTAGCTTAAAATTATGTTTAAATAAGAAACCAAGTTGAATAAAATAAAACCGTTGAAAAAGATACTTTAAACCTGCTTTGAATGTGTATTTTAACATAGAAAATTGTTGATGGTGACAAAAATATATCTATTTATATGATAGATATAATGTGTCAAAACAAAACTTTACTACTGAACATGTTAAAGGTCTAAAAAAATCCAGTTTCTTTTTTTTTGTGATTTTAGTTCATTACTCAAGGTTTTTTAAGTTTTCAGGTTTTTTGACAACCTTGTTAAATTTACATAAGTTTAATGCAACCAAAATAACTATTTGAATCTAATCACAGACAGTCAGTGGTAAGTTTTACATCTAAGGCTAACAAAAACCAACTAAAATTGTATAAGTAATCTAACAAAGATCAAATCGAAAATTCAGACTTTTTGAAATGAACTAATTGTAGGTTTAAACTAATACTGCTCAAAATGTCTTTCTTTAATTAAAATAATGTTATGAACAAAATTTTTAAATCATTTATTTTTGGTATCAAACAAGCTATTATTTACTTTACATATAGAAAGTTGCTTTTTTTTCATATATACTTCACGTTCTTTTAGGTTTTTTAACCTAGATTTTTAACATCCAAATTTTTCCAGGATTTCAGGTTTTGCTTCAACCCTGTTTTTAATGAACAAAACTACTTACTAAAACCTAAAAATAACTTCAAAAAAATTTCCAACATTACTAAACAAGTTATAATAATGGAATGGTTTAAAACAAAAAACTGCAATCTCATTTGAAAATTGTTCAATGGTAATTAACTAATTTTAACTACAGTTAGTTACTTACAGAAAAAAAATACAATAATAATTTTATCTACTTTTGTATATAAATAATTAAAACTTTTGCCTATTTTATCTGTTTAAAATATAAATTTAATAATATTTTCTTATTTTTTGAACAAGAACCAAATTTTTTAAATTTATTATCATAGACTTTTTTACTAAAATCATCAAAGCAAAAATTAACAAATTTAGCTAATAAACTAATAAAAATAGTTTTCATCATTTTTATTGTTATAAAATTGTAACTAAAAGTAAGCACAACAACATTATTTAGTACAAATAAGTATATTAATTTAATGTTAGCTAAAAAAAACCAGCAGTTAGGTATTTTTAATATAATTAACTTTTAATTATTTATTATACCACTATTAAATGTAAGTAAAATAGCTCAATTACTGTTTAACTTTTATTAAACCTATACAAAATATAAATACTAGCATACCTACTCTAAAAAAGTAAGTTATTCAGAACTTTCCTATAAATTAAGCTTTGTGTTAAGTACCCAAACAAATTGATAATGACCTCAAATGCCAAGTTTTTCCACACCCAGCATAAGTTCCGCTTGGTTGCACTTACAAGACATTCAAACTCCACATGTTAGCATTACTAGCTTTGAACTTTTTCTTAAAATTGCTGCACATTGGTCACAAACAAATAATAAATAATTTTTACCAACATTTAACACGCCTCATGTGGAATATATGTGATAATAGCATTTTCATTAATATTGTCGCTAAGCTAAATAACCGAGATTTTTAAATAAATTTTACCTGTCAATCAGAAGCACTTTGTTTAAGTTGCTTGCGCACTTAATTTCAAGTATGCACCCTAACAAGTGCTGACCAACGACTGCACCCAAGTTGGCTAGAACTTCACAGGTTTAACTGTTAAGCTAGATATATTAATGGTTTAGCACACAATCTAGATGCTTATAGTTTCCATATAAAATAACTAATGAGTTTTGAAATTAAAAATATCATGTTATTATTTTTTAAGGATTTGAAAAATGTTTAGGATTACTAATGACAGCTTTTTGGAGATAAATAATTTTAAAACTTGTTGCCAAAAGCATGGTGTGGTTGCTATACTTTACAGAGGAAATCTCCAAACAATCACGTGAATATGATATTTTTATTAAATGAATATATAATTTAAGAATACAAAAAATTAAGAGTTCTGAATACTGAATTTAAATCACTTATTTTAAATTAAAATGCATTCTTCATGTCATTTAAAATTTAGTTTACGTTGTAATTCTTTACTCCTTAGCTTAATATGTAAATCTAAACAATTGTGAAGAAATTGATTTATTTTAGTTATGTAAAGTATTCATTGTTGAACTAATAGTTTAGTAAATACTTTTTAGACTATACATAGAAAAATTTATTATCAAAAGTTAAACCTAACAAATTAAACTAAGGGTAGAAATTTTAATAAAAATCATAGCTTAGGTTTTGTTTTATATCATAAAGTATTGATAAGAAGAAAAAAAACTAATGTTAGGTTAAAATGACGCTGGAAACAATGACACAAAATTTTTATAGTTTTATTGTATTGAATTTTCTGTTATATGCATAACAAGTAATTTTATGTTTGGGAAAATAATTTTTTAACTAATTTTCTGTTTTGTTGTTATGTGTTGTGAGTTAAAATAAACCAATAACTTCTTAAACAAAAAATTTTAAGATTTTCTTAAAACTAAGATTAAGGCTAACAAAAATTGCTTTATCATTCACATAAAGTAGTAATTGTTTTCGTTTGTAACAATACATTGATGAATTCAAAACAGCAAACTCATTTAATTTCTATGCAGAAACATATTATAAATTATTCGACAGCGGTTAATGCACATCACAGTCTAAGTTTAACTATAAAAGCAAATAAATTTCTAATAATGGAAAAATAGTATCTGAGGTTAAAATGCACTTTCAGTATAATTTTTTTTGATGAAAATTAATCTTTTTTATTGTATTTTAGTAGTTTAATACGTATTTAGTCTTCAACAAGTATTGAAAAGTAAGGAGTAACACAATTATTAATCCTAAAAGTAATTGTTTATAAGCACAATTGTAGCAAGCCAAGTAGAAATTAATTTTGGAAAATTCGATAATTAATAGGAGGATTTATGCTGTATTAAATTGTAAACTAATGTATAATCCAATGTAGCTTGCTTTTACAAAACAGCATAAATGAAAAAATAAGTAAATTTGAATATTGATTATTTTAATAAATTTTTATTCGATTTCGCTTACATAAATATTATTTTACTGTAATTTAAATTTTATTTAAATTATTTACTGCATATAGCATGTTTTGAGATTACAGTTTAGTTTAAACAATTAGTTTTAGTTTTGAATGTTTATCTTTTATCTTTTTAAGATTAAATGTGTATAAAATACAAGTTAAAATTATACAAAAACTAACTTTAAAAGACCTTACAAAACGTTTTTGTTTACAGACTATAATATAAATTTCTTTTTTAGACAAAATTGTGATATCCATTAGGAAAATTAAGTATCTATCATAAAGAGTTTTCGTTAAATTTAACACTATTAGTTAAGTACTTATAAAATAATCGGAACTTTGAAAAAATCTTAATAATTTTTTTCTATCACAAAAATATATCAATTATTCAATAGGATAATGTTAAATAAAATAAAAAAGCAACACTACAATCAGTTTTCAAAATCTGTTAGTATACTCTCAAAAAGTTATAACAGTTAATAAACAGATGTTAAAAAACTTATATAAAACAAAGTTTGTTTAAAACAATTATTGTTTAACTAACTTTTTTTTTTAATAATAATTTACCAATATTAAGCTTACAATTATAATGATCAGCTATTTTTATTAACAGTAAGTATATGCTATTTAGCTATTTACCTCATCAAATCAGATCCGTTATAATAAAAAATAAGTATTTGTACTTGTGATTGATAACATACAGTTCAGTTAAATGAGGTCGAAAGGTTAAAATCGTTTTTTTTTAAATAAATTTCTTTTTTTAGTAGTTTTTGTTATATAATTTATTTATGATGAATTTAAAAAGTATCAACTGTGGACAAGCACACTAAAGCTGCAGTTCCACTTATTAAAAAAAAAAAGAATAAAAAAAAAAGAGATTTCAAATACTTCAATTTTTTTGCTTTTTTTTCATCAAATTTAATGATAAACTTGTTAGCTTTTCAAGTTTTATATCAAGTCTTCTAATATTTGGAAAAAATGTAGCTGCAAGCTCATACTGTGTCAGCTGCATTTTAAACATTTTTCTATACAAACAGTTGTTGAAAAGTTTGATTTTGGAGCTGCATTTAAGTTCAGCTCTATGTTAAATAAAAAAAAAAGTTTTTTAATATAATAAATCGAAAAAAATACTAAAGGTAAACAATCTGAATCTATTTAGAATAATGTTTATTTTTGAGTTGAGTGTTGTAAGATCAAAACCTAGTGATCTACACATATCCAAAAAAAGTTTTGGCCAAAAGTTATATGAAGTTTAAAGTTTAAAGGCATTATCAACAAAATTAAAAAACTAAATAGTTTTTTGTGTGTTTTATTGACAAATATTTTAGAATTGTAACAAAATTACAAAACTTAATAGTTTTTTGTGTGTTTTATTGACAAATATTTTAGAAATTGTTCATGGAAAAAAAATCACACAGCATATTTATTTTTCAGATTACCTTTAAGTAAAAGACAATAAAGACTATATGTCTTATTAACATATATTACTTGATTTCCTTTTAAATAGTTAAATATTTTTGATAATATTATTATTGAAATAAGCAATTTATAACTTGCAAGTCACATGCATGTTTCAAATCAGGGGTCGACAGCCTTAAGTAACTTGCGGGCTATTTTACTAGGAAAAATAGCTCGCGGGCCGCACTATTTAGAAATAAACCTTTGAGGGCCGCATTTATTTAACAAAAATCAGTAGAAAAATATTAATTAAGATCAAAAATACGATAAATTAAGCAATATTAGGACACTAATAAAGATAGTTTAGTGAATTAAGAGCCTAACAGTAAGTTTTAATTATGAAACAGTTAATTTTCATTGTTTTTAAATTATATATTTTGGCTAAAAATGAGCTCGCGGGCCGCAGATATTGACATAAAGGGCCGCATTTGGCCCGCAGGCCGCAGTTTGCCGACCCCTGTTTTAAATGGATTTTTTTCTATATTGATAATAAAATTTATGTAATAAAAAATATTCTGGAAATCTGGGGTTAGTGTTAGTTGTAACAACTTTCTTAAAAACTTTAATAAATCTAATTTATTTAGTCAATCTGTTAATTCTAATGGTAATTGTAGTGATTTTATCTTAATAATAGTACTATTAGTTCTTAAAAAATTAACTGTACTGAAGCCTTAGGCAGAAGTTTTCTTAATAGGTCAAAGTCTAGTAAAAATTTAAAAAGTTTCTTACACAAATATTAGATGTATTTAAAAAAAAAATGTTTTGTTGAGTTTTATAAGTGTAGATAAAACATAGATTTGTTTTTCTTAACTGAAAAGAGGTCGCTGTCTTCACAATTGGCTTAGTTACTTTAATTTGCGGCTGCCATTTTTAATTAAAAAATTTATTGCCTAAAATTTCAAAGCTCCTTTTTTTTTCCTACTAATTAATTAATGCAAACTA
This sequence comes from Thalia democratica, assembly GCF_965202585.1. Lineage (NCBI taxonomy): Eukaryota > Metazoa > Chordata > Thaliacea > Salpida > Salpidae > Thalia > Thalia democratica. The sequence goes on from NC_139168.1 coordinate 19,101,813, forward strand.
AATTTTTAAATCGCTTAAAAAATGACGATATTGCGCTTTTATTTTTTATAGTTTACTAAAACGAAAACCAATTAAAAAAAATTTACATTTTCTGAGTATAACTGATGTACCTGTTTTAATTATTTGTGAATTATTTTAACATTAAAGTATTTTAAATATTTATATATTCAGTTTTTCAGTTTTAGCAAATTTTTAATGGATTTTGTCAGATAAAAGAAGCTATCGTTTTGATGGGTTATAACTACCGATATGTTAGTATTATTTTTTATTTAACTTAAGTCTTTAGTTCAATTTAATAAACACTGTATACTTTATACTGAGTATCATGGAATTTGAAATTTAAAAGTGTACCTTTTACTAATGGTTCATTTTATAAACTTTACTTTTTTTTAACCGTTTCCAAACTTAAACAATAACACATAGATTGCGGACCGCTAGTGTCTAAACTTTTATTATTTTTAACCTGTTAACTTGATGATACTTCATTTAATAATAAAAACATTCGTTTTTTCTATAAGTTTCAGTTTATCATCAACACTTTTTATAAAGCAGTTTGTTTTATGTTAAAAATTTAAAAACTTTAAGTTATTTATAGAAATGATTTAAAATGATCTTATTATTAACTTTGTATACTGATTTAGTGTATTTGAAATGTTTCCGTAACCAGATAATAATTTATAAATATTTTATCTAAGGTAATTAATATTATATAAGAAAAAAATTAAAAGACAATTCAAATCAAAAAGTTGTAGACGTTTTAGTTTCAAAAAAGACAATAGTGTATATCTACTAAATTATGATAATTTTGTTCTAATGTTGTTTGGTAATATTTCAAATTATATCTTAAATTAATACCTAAATATATTAATATTTTATCATCATTCGGATAAAAAATTCTAATTTAAGCGCATATATTTAATTATCAATAACCTTTTAAAAAATTCTGTTAATTTAGTTGATAATTATTTTAAATTATACTTAGTACCTACAATACAATCAAACAATAGATATCAAAAGTTTAGAGTAACAAATAAATAATCAAATTATTTTTTCCCAGAATTTTATTAATATTTTTTTGTAATTATTACACAGGTATTTTAACACAAGAAAAAAATCTGATATTTTTTGTTGCTGCACATGTTTTTACTGACCATTCTTCGTTTTCAAAGTCATAGGTTATAACTTCACCGTCTTCAAGAAATATAAAAAAATTGTTGCCAATTGTAGTCACTTCAAAAGGGTCGTCGAAATAATATCCAGAAGCTAGTGTAGGTTGTTTAAAGATAGTAAACACTTCAGTAGTTGAATCATAAACTTCAGAATTGTTTCTAGTTACCAGTCCACCTATTACAAACAATTTGTTTTTTACTGCAACTGATTTATGACCTTCTCTTCCATTAATCATATTTGGCATGTTTTCCCAGGTATCTCCAACATGGTCATATGCTTCAACAGTGTTTAAACGATCAAAATTATAATATCCACCTGATACAACAATTCTTCCTTCAAATACCGAACAAGCTATAAGAATTCTTTCATTGTTCATTCTTGATATGCCTTTTCATTTTAAACTTTTTGTATTAAACTTATAACAAGTAGCTGTATCACAAAAATTTTTTTGTGTACGACCGCCCATGATATAAACACAATCCATGAAAGAACAAGCAGATAAATACTTATGATTTCCTAACATGTCAGCTACGTATTCCCAAGTGTTAGTAACAGGTGAATACTTTTCAATTGAACTTACGATATTAGTATCATAATCAATGCCACCAAACATATAAATTTCACCTTTTATACAAACTGCTCCACAATTGAATCTAGTGTTTCTGAATTGTGGAAAATATTTCACTTTATGAAGATCTTTTGCATCAATGAACTTAACATCATCAGAAGTTTTATGTAGATGAAATTGTTCACCTCCAAAGACTACAATGTTAAAACTACTTTGGTTGCAGTACCTACTCGTAACATTGTAACTTAAAGGGTGTAATTGTTGTTTGTTGACTAAGACAGCTTTAATCATGTTTTTACATTCATTATTTATGCTAAAACATGATTTTTTCTTCAAAATGTTAGTTAATGCTGGAACTGATAGAAGCGAAATTCGAACCTTGGACAAAAGTTGTTTAGCGTATTTGCTACGTTGAGTTTTGTCATGACACAACCAGCTATCTGCTGCATTTAATACTTGCAATTCTGAGTCAATGTTTAGTTTACTGCTTGAAAGTATTTTTATAAGTGAGATAAAGTCCAGTTCAGATAAGTTGTAAGAATCAGCAATTAAAGGAAAACAGCGCTCAATAAGGTTTATTGAAACTTTAGATAAATATGATAGCTGGAAAATATTTGATGCATAATATATTATTAAACTATTTTCAGTACCTAGTTTCGGCATCATAATATTATATAGTTTTTTGTCTTTAACTTCGCTGAGAAAAATCGAATTAAATTTCAATATGGGTAAAAGATTTTTCTCGTTGACTATAAAGTTTCCTGTAAAATTACAATTTAATAATTATAATAAGTCATTATTAGATATTGCGTAACATATAAAAAAATTTCAAGCTGTCGAGCTTATAAACGGTCACCCCTTTAAGTCAAATTTAATTCTGGCAGCACTGACTGGTAAGGCAACGTTAAATAAACGGTAATAAACTTGTAAAAAAGCGATTATTTCTAAACTTGTTACCGAGGTGCAATTATTGAAAATAGTTTTGGAAACTCTAGTTTAACATTATACTTTTTTTTGATGCACTAAAAATTGTTGAAGTAATAAATGGTTAAATAAAATGAAAAAAAAAAAAAAAAACATTTAACGAAGTTCAAAAAACATTCCAACTCAGAAGTGTTATGTTGAACAACTAAAATAACTTTAATGTTTAATTAAAAAAATCAAGTTTACAATTTGGTCATTAAAACTAATAATTAAAAAATTTAAGATAAAGAATACTTAAAATGAAAAAAATAAACCTTGCTTCCCGAAGTCTTTGGTTTTATCAAACACTTCTCCGTTCAGTTTTTCAAAAGTTTCTTTTTTGTTAAACATAACAAATTCAGGGCAGTTTTGGCAAGTTTTGCCAGTATTTGTTAGCGACATTTTTAACATTTATAAATACTGTAAATCTAAAAGTTGAATAAACCATAAATAAGTATAATTAAAAGGAAGCATATTTACTGTACAAAAATGTAAGGATAAAATTATACAAGTGTATAATAGGAATTTCTAATGGTTGGGTAGTTTCAGAAATTTACTTAGTGATTTTGCATGTGAGTAGTATAGGGGCTCAGAGGATACATAATACTTTAATTTGAAACTTATAGTAGATATCTTATCTCTCTAAATTGTATCTTATGTTTAAAAATAACTGATAAGTTTTTTAGGCATACTTAATAGTAGTTTTGAAACTTTTACTAGATGTAATGGGAAATTTTTGAAATTTACGGTGTTACAAGCTATTAAATTAGGGTCATTAGGCCAAAATGTTAAACCTACACTTAATATTCTGAAATTTAATTGAAGGGCAAAAAAATGACTTAAGTATATTTAAGGGTAGCCTTAATACATTTTATAAATTTTATGGATCGTTTTACGAATTTTATGGGGCCATAATCTGTGAAAAGAAAACAACAAGGCCATAACTTGTATCTTACACAAGAAACTCTGGTGTCGATTAATACAAGCAAAATAAATGTTTAGACGTATTTAAGGTTAGTTTATTGAGAAAACGTGTTTGGGGAGTCATAGCTTTTTTAAACAATATATTTCATGATAAAAACGTTTACTTTTTAAAGAAATTACCTATGTTTTTTTTTAATATAAAAATAAAATGTACTAGAGTACTAGAATAGTACTCTTGTAGTAACAAAAAGATTAGTGGTACAGTGTTTCTAATAATGATATTTGTTTTTTATTATAAGACTATATGTTAACTTGAGCTTGTCTTACGGCCCATGTTGATCAATTCTAGAGTTTGTCTCTGAAAGACAATTGCTGATATTCTAATCTTTTAAAAGAAAAATTATAATTATACAGCAGCTATGCCTACTACCACTAGATCTACACCACACTACAAATTTGGAAACAAGTTTTTATTATAAATTGTAAGAAAAATATTTTGGAGTGAACTTAAATAAATCATGAGTGAAAAATTATAAGAGCCAAAGCATTGATTAAGAAGTGCTGTGAGACATGCTCAGTTAACATAAAGTTCTATGATCAGCATAAAATACCATTTTTAAAAACACTTAGTAGTCTCTTGACTAAATATAACACTCAAGGGTGGCCACTAAACTAGGAACCATTGAATTTAGTAATTAAAAGTGAAAAACATTGACTTGAGAAAAAAGTAACCTTGGATTTTAAACAAACTACGATTACAGGTTTTGTTTCTACCCTGCTATTATGGAACAGAAATTCTTACTAAACCAAATAAAAATCTTAAATGAATTAGTAGCAATACTAAATAAATTATTATAATTTAGTTTTATTAATTTAGTCTTATATTTAGTTTTAACTACAGTTTCTTACTTAAAGAAAAAAAATTTACAAAGATAATTTCTATCTATTTTAATATAAATAATATTTTAGATTTCAGATTATCCTTATCTAATAATAAAATAAAATTTAATAAACTTTTTAAAAATGTTCATACAAAAATCAAGAGATTTTTTGATTTATTGTCATACATTTTTATTAAAACCGTCAAAGCTAAAACTTACTGATTTAACTTATAAACTAATAAAAATAGTTTTCAACAATTTTTAATGTTATGAAATTATAACTAACCTTAAGCATAAAAACGTTCTTAAGTACAAATAAGGAGATTAAATCAATAGTAAGTAGAAAATGCGGCGGTCAGGTATTTATAATAAAATTAACTTTCAATTAATTATTTTAACAGTTTCACATGTGAATGAAATGCCTCTATTTAATTTAGACTATTTAATTTTTTTCTAAACACATAAAAAATATTAATACAAGCATACCTTCACTAAAAAAGGTAAGTTATTCAAAACTTTTTTACAAATAAGCTATGAATAATCTACTCAAACAAATTAATAATGACCTCAAATGCCAAGTCTTTCCACACCCATTTCAGGTTCTGCTTGGTAGCACTTACAAGACATTCAAACTCCGCATGTTAGCATTACTAGCTTTGAACTTCTTCTTAGAGTTCTAGCAACATGATCAGAAGTAAGTAGTACATAATTTTTACCATTATTTTTACCCACCTCTTGTGAACTATATGGGATAATTGCATTTTTATTAATATTGTCGCCAAGCTAAATAACCGATGTTTTTAAATATATTTTACCTGTCAATCAGAAGCACTCTGTTCAAGTTAGTTGCGCACTTTATTTCAAGTATGCACCCTGCCAAGTGCTGGTTAAAAGTTGCACTTAAGTTTGCTAGAATTTTACAGGTTTAAGTGTTGGGCTAGATGTATTACTGTTTAACACAAAATATAGGTATTCATGTTTTTCTTAAAACTCAAGATTTTAGAAATTTAAAATAATTACTTAAACATTTTTAAGGATTTGAAAAAACTTTAAGATTACTAAGATCAGCTTTTTGGAAAAAAATAATTTTAATACTTGTTGCCAAAAATATGATGTTATTTATTATACTTTAATGGGAAATCTCCAAACAACCACTTGAACATGATATTTTTACTAAAAAAAAAATTAAGAATACAAAAAATAAAGAGTTCTGAATACTGAATTTAAAACATTTATTTTAAATTTAAATTTCTATTTCATGTAATTTAAAATTTAGTTTACAGTGTAATTTTTACTCCTGATCTTACTATGTAAATCTAAACAATTGTGAAGAAATTGATTTGTTTTAAATATGTTAGGTATTTATTATTGAACTAATAATTCAGTAGAAATTTTTCATACTACACATAGAAAATATTATTATTGAAAGTTAAACTTTATAATTTTAACTAAGGGTACAAATTTTATTTAAAACCATATCTTAGTTTTCGTTTTATATTATAAAGTACTAATAAGAAAAAAAACTAATGTTAGATTAAAATAAAGCTGTAAACAATGACAAAAAACCTTAATATGATAAGGAAATCAGTTACTAGGCAAAAAACTGACTTAAAAATTTAAATTGATACTTTAATACTTAAAGTTCTTTAGTGAAACTTTGAAAAATTAATCTTAGTTTGCTAATGCTATTTTTTATACGGAAAAATATCAAAAAAGGTTAGGCAATTAATTTATTTAATATTTAATATAGAACAGGATTAATTTAAATCTATTTAAATCTATATAAGGTAAAAAGTTTAACACCATTTAAAGACTACCATAAATTATACATAAAAAACCACAAAATTAGTCTAAATTTATTAGTATATACTTAAAAGCAGTTATTTTTTACTTCAAGAAAATAATTTTCACTATGATAAACTTCAACTTCAAAATATATTAAATTGTTATTAACTTTTATCAAAAAATATATTTCAGAAATAAAACTACATTTAAATTATTTTGCACCTTTATACTAATTTTTATATAATTTTAAACTATTTTTTTCAATATTAAAACATTCATAAAATTAAAAATATTCTGAAAACTATTAAAAATATTTTTTAAAAGATTTCTGTATTATATCAAAACAAAAAACAAGTAAACTATTTGATAAAGTTTATGATAACTTACAAAGATAAACTAGTGAGTTGTATACATTCTCAAACGAGTTTAAGACATTAAAAAAAAAACTTTCAATAGTATTAAACTACTATAATGATATGTGACATAATTTTTTAGTAAAAGACATTGCATAACTGGCAAAAAGCGCCTGGTTGCTTTCTAGATTCGGGCTAGTAGTTGGGACGACCCTTAGCGACCAACTGTTTGGCTGTTTCACTTATGAGGCCTTCTCATTTTTTCAATATGAACATGGGACAGAGGGTAAACTTTAGAATTGCGCGACATGAATTAGATTGAAACTGAGAAAGTTATTACGTGTACCTTAGTTGTCTAATCGCGTCTATCAACACTATTCATAATATTCTTAGTAACACTTAATTTGCCTCTACTAGATAAAAAAGTGGAAATATAAACATTGAATCGCGGTAGATGATTTATTAGATATTTGTTCACTTATTTCTTTTAAACTATAAGTTACTTAAACACCAGTATAAATTTAATCTTTCGAATATCTAACGTTTAATTGTTGTTTTTAATACTATGCTTTGATACGTGTATCTTTGAAAGTTGAGCTTTCTACATCAAAGTTTACTAGTTTTTGTTTTTTTTAAGACTTAAGTTCGGTACTTATATACTTTATATTGTCGGAAATTAAGATTCCTAAACAGTAAAAGATAATCAAAAAAATATTAAAAAGTATAAAAGAGTTAAAAAAAGAAATTGTTGAACTTTCGGATAAGATCCTTAAAATTGAAAAACGATTCTCTAAGAAAAAAGTGGGCTAAATAAAAAAAAAAACGGAAAATGTACAGGATGAGTTAATAGCTAAAAATCAAAGAGTGATTGGTTTTCTAAAAACCGTATGTAAACTGGAACAAGAAAAAGAAGACCACTAGAAATACCACAACAAAGAAATAATCGGATTAAAATGTCTAATAAAAGACCTTACATTGAAATATAAAGAAGACAGAAAAGCAAAACCAAACATGAATTGATTGATCGTTCAAAACAGACTCAAAATCAAAAAAAAAAATTAGGACTCTCTACTACAAAACATAAGAGAATGAGGATAGTGGAAGCCATCATGTAGATTTTGTTCTCTCTTGAATGTGGAGACATTGATGTTCAGGTTGAATAGAGAAGTTGTTCTGGCGATAAACCGTAGCTGAAGTTGAAATCGAACAATGAGGTAAAATTATATAAATCGGAAACAATCCAAAAAAACGCATAAAAGAAAAGTCACTTCAGGCAAAATAAAATGAGAAACTTGCGGATAGTGTATGGAGCCTGCTATTAAATCAAGATTTTCCTCAAGCTAGATAGTTTAAAATGGATTCAACGAAGGGAGTTGTAAGGGATTAACTGATTAAGAATATTGAACAGTTGCAGGGATTCTTGAACTGCTTCCAGGCAGACGTGGTATTTAGACCAACATCTGAAGAAGTTAGATCTTCTGAAATTAGCACCCGAAAATATGAATTTAAGATTCGATCGAAATAAAATGCGAATTCGGAACTAGATACCGTGGAGCTTTTTAGACAATATGGACGATTCTCAATTCAATTTTTTCCAGCATCCTGTTTCTTCTCAACCAATTCTTCCTAACACCAAAAAGAACCTTCTCATTGAAGTTCCAGACGGAACTTTACGTTTTATAGAAGAAATCAAATGATGACCCTTGTCCCTTGATTGGTACCAAATGTTTTTTCATTTCTAGTTATTATCTTATTAAATGTCTGTTTTTTTTTTTCGCAAGGTCATCAAGATAAAAATGAACTTTGCGCGTGAATTTATTTTAATGAATTTGTTTTTAAGGTTTTTATTAACTGTGATTGAGTTGTTAACTATGTTTACAAAAAGTTTGAACTTTCCTATAAAAAATTACCTGTTTTGAAAATTAGTTTTTTACTATATAACCCTACAAAACTTATTTTCATAAGATTATTTGAAAAATTATTAATTTTAAATGAAAAACATTCAAAAATAATATTCTTATTAATTTAAATGAGATTTTTTTTTTGTTTGTTGTTCATGTTTAGTGTTCAAATAATATTGTATAAAATAAAGCTTTGTATTTGGAGAATAAATATAATTCTATAAAACTATTAAAAGAAGTGTTTTTCTTTTTTTTTCTTTTTCATTTTGATTCGCTGATATTTTTATAGAAAATAATTTAAACTTTTTCTTTAAAAATTAATTAGCTTTTTATATTATTTTGTTCTAAATTCTATACGTATCTCTTAATTCTGCTAACGAGTGTAGTAGGTTTTTTTTTTTGAGAGAGGTGGCTGATATTGGATAGAGATTTAGTCAAGCAATATAAATTGTATTTATAATAGATATTACTTTTTTTTCCCTATTACTAAAAGAAAAATGAAAGTTAGTAGGATGGATAGTATGCAAGTAGTAGCTTTATTTTTGTTTTTAAAGATAGCTTGTTAAAAAAAAGCACTTACAAAGACTAGTACTCTGAAATTGTACAGAAAAAATAAGTATAGTAAAAAGAGTTGTATAACAAGTAGTAGCTTAAACTTGATTCTAAAAGCAAAACTAAGGAGTGGACAATAAGTATAAGTACCAAGGGAAAAATATAACTGTATGACTGCAATGTAATTAAATCAATTAGTTAACTTTCATAGAATTATTTTGAAGGAGTCATTAATAGTATAAATGGAAATTTACAGGAAGGTTTTTCCTGTGTCGTAATAAAGTTGAGAGGAGAGTAAGAAAGAATAAGTTTTTCTTAGTAAGTTAAACATATTTTGTTTGGTGTTTGGATTTTTGTTGGATGGCACAGGCATAAGAGACAGTCAGAATTACTGCAGAGGGCTTCATTTTATTGAAGGAAGATAGAAGGACTGACCTATTCGTTTTTAAGTCTCAACCGATAGTTAGATACTAAGCTTAAGAAAGCCTCGAGTCAGTTGTGGTAGAACTGTGTCACTTTTATTCACTTTATCACATAATATCTGTTAATACTTGTATTAGTAAACTCACAATTCACTTAAAGTTATTTCGTTAACATTAGCTTAGTAGTAAAATTAATACATTAAACTGAACGAGCGTTCCATTTGAACGTTTGTAATACTGTTACTCAAGAGACTATTAGATTAAAAAATCTACATCCGACAAAAGTTTTTGAATAATTATTTATATATGAACTAGACAAGCTGTTTGAGAAGAATATAAATTAACTAATAGTTGTTTTTACGGCATTTATAAGATTTAAAACACCGAATATTTACAATGTTTACTGCTTTAGTTTACCTTTGCTTGTCATGTCTGTAAAATCTTCCCTTTCGACCGACTGGCCAAAACTTTATTCCTTTTCTTCATACCATGATGTTTGGCTTCTTTAGTACTCACTGGGTATTGTTCATTAACATCTGTGCAGGTAGATTCACACACGCTACAAGTGCGTATTGTGACAGTGGGTATTATTGATAGCTACTGTTATTAATAACTTTTAAAACGCTAAATAAAGTTGTAGAATTTCTACAAAAATATTTAATTAGAAACTATTAAGGTAATGCAACTAGTTTATGAAAAAACTTATAATCTCATTTTTCTTATTATGAACACATATTAATTAAAACTAAACAAATAAAAGTAATAAAAGGTGTAAATTTTCTAAAAATAAGTGGAGGATTTTTTTTAAACTGTGTATTTATAGTAGACGACAAATTGTTATGTTATTAAAAAATAATTTGATAAGGTACTTTTTAGATTTCAACACCATTAAAAAAATCTATTTCATTCATATTAAATTCAACTAAAAAAAATAACTTATTATTTTTAAATAAATTCTTGTTTTCAACACATTTAAGTATTAAAAACCTTTTAATAAATTTCGTTAAACAAAATTATAGTTTGTTTTTTTAATTCTACTCACTGTCTATTATACAAACAAAAATCAGATATCAAAAAGTTTACAACAGAAAATAAATAAAACCAAGTTCTTGTTCTATTTTCTATGTGAGTTTTATTAATATCTTTTTAAAACTATTTCACAGGTATTTTAACACAGGAAAAAAATCTAGTATTTTTTGTTGCTTCACAAATTTCTTTTGACCATTCTTCGTTTTCAAAGTCATAGGTTATAACTTTTCTGTTTTGGCGAAAAATAAAAATCTTGTTGCCAATTGTAATCATTCCAGACGGGTCTTGTAAATTAATTTTAGAAGCTGATGTAGGAAGTTTTAAGATAGTAAACATTTCAGTAGTTGAATCATAAACTTCACATTTGTTCCTCATTACGAGTCCACCAATTATAAAAAGTTTGTTTTTTACAGCAACTGATTTGTGACAAAACCTTTTAGAATTCATATTGGGCATAATTGTCCATGTTCCAGCTGCATGATCATATGATTCAACAGAGTTTAGTTTACTGTTGTTATAACTTCCACCAGATACAACAATTCTTCCTTCAAATACCGAGTAAGCTGAAAGTTTTCTTGCGTTGTTCATTCTTGATATTTCGTTCCATTTTCGACTTTTTGTATTTAACTCAAAACAAGTTGCTGTATCGTTACCTCCTGTAGCCTCACCCATAAGACCGCTCATAATATATACACTATCTATAAAAGAACAAACAGAAAAAAAACTACGATCATCTATCATGTCAGATACATGTTCCCAAGTGTTGGTTAAATGGGAATACTTTTCAACTTGTTTATCATCAACGCCACCAAGGACATACACTTCACCTTTAATATAAGCTGCTCCAAAAGATTTTCGACATTCTCTCATTTGTGGCAAATTACTGAATTCACTAAAAAACTTAACATCATTAAAAACTTTATCTAGGCAATAATTTGCTCCTCCACAAACTAATATGTTAAAATTACTTTGGTTGCAGTACCTAATTGCAACTGATTGAGTTTAGTTGTTGTTTATTGTCTAAAACTGCTTTAATAACGTAAGCACACTCATGATATTTTGATGATACTCTTTCCAAAATTTGTTCTAATGCAGGAACTGACAAAAGGTGAAGTCGAACTTTAGACAGAAGAGTTTTTGCGTATTTTCTACGTTCAGTTAAGGCATGACACAACCAGCTATCTGCTGCATTAAATACTTGCAGCTCTGTATCAACGTTTAATTCATTGCTTATAAGTGTTCTTTTAACAGAGTTAAAGTCTAACTCTAAAAAAATTTCAGAATCAGAAGCCGTTGGAAAACAGCGCTCAATAAGGTCCATGGAATTTTTGGATGAATTTGAAAGCTTGAAAATATTTGATGAGCAATGTGTTACTAAACAATTGTTTATATCGGTTTTGGACATCATAACTTCGTTTATTTCTTTATCTTCAACTTCGTTAAGTAAAACTTTGTTCAGTTTCATTGACGTCACAAGTTCGTTCTCGTCCATAGTTAATTTTTCTGTAAAAATAACAATTACTTATACTAAATATAATACTTTACTATTCAAACTATATAAATTTATATCAAGGTTTCTAGCCTTATTAAACAATGTCGACTTTTCCTCGATTTTTACAATTAGGGCAACCAATTAGCAAATGCCTGTGATTTATTTTCTTTAAAGTTTTATACTATAAGAGCTATATCTGATAAAAGGGGTTATTAATTATAGACTTTTGCCTAGCGAGAGATAAATGAAACTTACTTCGTAAACCTTTGTTTGTTATAATACTTTTTATAGTGCAATAAACATCTTAATTTTTTATTTAGCAACGTTCTAAATAAATAAAAAGTGTTTCTGGGTTTAGTAAAGCTACAACTATGAACTGTAAAATTGTTAGTATAAAAAATCATTTGAAAACATCTCTCAATTAAGTTTATAGAAACTTAATTGATTTAATTTATATTTAATGACTTAAAATTTTCGACAAATAGGATGTTGCTAAAATGCTTTTTATTTCTAATTTTGACATTAAAGTTTTTCATATTTAAGTCCTTAACATCGTTTAGAAAATAGCATTAAATTTACATTTGGAAAAAGTATGTCCTTGTCAATGATAGGGTTTTCTGTAGAAATTATGTTTTAAATAAGAAAATGAAAGTTAAGCATAATTTTTAAATATAAAAACGTTTATTAATCTCTACAGCTTTTTCAGAGTGCCGTAAAATAGACGATATCACCCTTTAGATTAAGATAATGTTAGGCAACACTAACTGGTAGATTAACGAAAATTAATAGGGTATATAACTAGTAAAAGAGCTATTATTTTCGAATTTGTTACCGAGGGAGCATTTATGAAAATAAGTTAACACCCGGAATTAGTCTTATAATTTTCACTGACGGATTAACTATTATTGAATTCGCTTTTAACTAAAAAATCTAACTAACAAAAACATTTACTTGTTATATTGAATCAACTGATGTAAATAATTATTAGATTAAAGAAATTATATTAAATTTTCAATCAAATCAAAATTACTCTATAATTTACAACATTTTAGATAAAGTGTATTTGAACATTAGAATAGAAAACCTTGCTTCTCGAAGTCTTTAACTTTTTCAAACACTTTTCCGTTCAGCTTTTCAAAAGTTGCTTTCTTGTTCAACATAACAAATTCAGGACTGTTTTGGTTGACAGGACTTGTTAGCGACTTGAATATGTTTTGTGTGATATGTTCGAGTCTTGTTGTCTTTCTACTTGGCTCTTCCAAGCAACTTTTTTCATCTTTGGCTTCGTTTTGCATAATTCTTTTGAGATTTTTTGACATTTTTAAGGTTTAAAATGACTATAAAATCTATAAGTTTATAAAACCATAAATAAGTACAATTTAAATGAAACATACTTATTGTAAAAATAAATAGGAATAATAATATACAAATATATAACAGGGATTTCTAAAATTCGGGTCATTTAAGAAATAAGGCCATAAATTCAACAGGGGCTGTAAGTAGCAAACGAAACATAGGGGATCCTTGTGGCTAAAATTTGAAACTTACACTTGATATTCCGAAGTTCCGTATATAAACGTGGTTTTGAGCTTTTACTAGATTTTATGGAGGTTTCAGATATTTAGGGGGCTATAAGTTGTTTAAGAAGGGCCACAAGGCCACAATTTGAAATTTTTACTTGTTATTCTTAACTATACGTTAAAGTACAAAAAAAAAGGTTTTGAGCCTGTTTAAAGGGTAATTTTAATCCTTTTTATAAAACTTATGAGAAGTTTATAGAGTTTAACGGGGTTATATTCTGTGAAAAGTTTTTAGGTGTTTTTGTAACGCTAAACAATAAGTTTTAAAAACAGGGTTACCAAATGTTTTTAACATTTTTTTTTTCAGATTTTCAAAATTTTCTCAAGGTTTTTAATGTACACATTTATGGGTCTCTTTTAAGTTTCAAGTTAAGTTTAAGGTATTAACTATGTTAAATATTATAAAACAGGGTTTCCACAAATCAAGCTGAGAAAATTTCCGACTTTTCCTGACTTTTTACTAAAATTTTCTTAACTTTTCCAAATCAAGCTCTTGACTCAAACTTATTGTAAAATACATAATTAAACACTTATAAACATATAAAATTTTAAATCATAATTTTATTTATATTAAAACTACAGTTTTTATTGCTGAATTCAATTATCTAACTTCCATTACATCATTTGAACCATCTGTGTATGATTGGTGTATTTGCAATAAACAGCTCTTTTAGCAAAATACTTGTAGTTTTTAACTTATAGACACAATTGTCGAAAATAAAAATCAATATTTTAGCATTTACTAACATAAATGTATCTGATTTAACTAAAAGACATATAAGTAACTTTTACAACTTCAACCTTAAAACAATAACGAACTTTTTCAATTTAAACCTTAAAACACTAACAAACTTTTTCAATCTAAACCTTAAAACAATAACGAACTTTTTCAACTTAAACCTTAAAACAATAAAAAACTTAGTCAAACACAGTTAATTTTACTACTAAAACTTATTTTTTTCGTTTTTTTATTAGCACATCAACCTCTTTATTTAATCAAGACATGGTTTTCTTTATTTGGTATGCACCCTGATTAATTTTCTTGGCAGTTAAAATCTATGGCCTGATTTTATTTAAATCGTTTTCCTCTGCTGCTCCTACACTTTGCGAAAATAATCTTTTCTCTAAATACAGCCATAGTTTGTGGGCTTCATTTTTTTCTTTTCTATTTTTATGAGATAAAGGCATTATAAAATAAGTACTTTTGTAAACTTTCAGGAATATTTTGCAATTTTTCAATGACTTAAAAGAATTTTTAACTAAATTTTTACCATATGAAGGCTGTTGTAAACAAGGAATTTTGTAAAATTGAGTTAACAAATCTAACGTTTTTTTAATTTTGACAAATTTTCTGGTTTTTATCATTTTTTAGTTTTTCATGACTTTCCTGACTTTGTGGCAACCTTGATAAAAAAATTAAAATATCTCTAAAGCTACTTCAAATGTGTTTTTTGATAAAAAAATTTTGATTATGACAGAAAAATATTTATCTTTATAGTAGAATTTTGTGTCAATACAAAATTTTTCTACTTAACATGTAAAAAATGTTTAAAATTCTAGGTTTTTCCAGGTTTTTTTTTTCAAAATTTCTTAAACTTATGGTTTTTTAGCCTAAATTGTCAAATTCCAGGTTATACCAGGTTTTAAAGTTTTTGCAAACTTAATGTTACCACTTTTAAAGACACTATGTAGTCCCTGTTTAAATTTGTTACTTACAGGGTGGCCACTAAAGCTTGAATCATGGAATTTAGTAGTTTAGGCTAAAAAACCTTGAACTTGAAAAATTAAATAAAATACCTTGGATAATGAATAAAATCAATAAGAAACCGGGAGTTTAAACAATTTTTACATGATAAGTGATAAAATTTTGACTTGAAACAAAAAATCTAATTTATATAAACAAATTTTTTGTCGTTTTTAAAGTATAAACTCATTGAGAAAAACATAACTATAGTAGCTTTTTTCAGTGTTGCTATACAATTTAACTCTTTGTTTAATCTTAAACTTAACTTTAGAAATAAAATAGACCAAAAACGTGTTCTTTCAAAACTTTTAAACATTCTTTGAAGTAGTGGCAAGCCTGTACTAACAACCAGACCTGACATTTTAGTTTGCATCTTGTTTTAAAAACTAAAGACTTGAAAATATTATTAATTAAATAATAAGTATTAATAATAACTTAACAACACTAGTCAGTTTTAGTATAGATATAAGTTATTATGGTTAAATGTTGAAGAAAATGTAAAATGTTTTAAATTTCTTTCTAAAAAACAACAAAAAAGAAAGTAACATCCTTTTACTTCTAACTTTACTTAATTTTCTTAATAAAACATTTTCAGGTTTTAATGAATATGATAAGTGTAAAAATGCTTTTAAACTTTTAATGAAAACTAGTTTAAAAAAAATATATTTGTTTAGGTTAACTTTAAAATTGAAAGTTTTTCCTGCTTACTTATTTAAATTTAAAATTTTTGAAAATATTTGTTCATAAACAATTTGTTTAATAGTTGATAACAAGTATTAAAGTATATACTCTTTTGTATTATAGATAGAAAATACAACATAATCATCAAAATTTAACTTTGAAATTATTAAAATTGGTACAAAAATCAACATAAATCAGGGTATACAAAAGTTGGCCAAGTGGACCCCTTGTGGGTTATGAGCAGTACATGAGCCACAAGGGGTCATGTGGTCATTATTTGAAACTTACAATAGTCATTCCGGAGTAGCAAAAAAGGTCATAAGTGTTTTTGATGGTATTTTTTTGAGTAATTATGTTGGAAGGGGCAATAGCTTTTTTATTTCTTTAAAGGAAGCCTTTTGAAAAAAAAGTTTAAGTTATCCTGATATAGATTGTACTTTAGGTTTTATTTTTCATTTTAGTTGCTAAAAATAGTAAAACTAATTGTTAGATTTAAATGCAATTTTTATTGTTTTATTATATTATTTAACATTATTACTTATATTTGCACGAAGTTATAACGTTTAGATAAAATAATTTAAAAACAATAACTTATACTAACAAATTAATAATAAATAATTATTACTAAAAACATCATTAAATTGTTGATATATATAATAAAAAGCTATAAATAGAAGCTTTGATTGCTAAGATTTTTTTTTAAACTGTTTTTAAAATTTAGGTTATAAAATTTCGTTTCTTTTTGTAAAAATTAAGTCTGACTACTTAAAACTTTAAGTTATTTTCAAAATTTTAAACACTAAAGGGTAACTATGTAAAGGGTAACTACATAAGTTTAAAACAACCAATATAACAAATTTAAATTAGTTTTTATATCTAGGGCTAAGTAAAACCTATTCAAATTGTATAAGAAGTCTAACACAGGTAAGTTTGTAAATTACAGACACTTTCAAGGAACTTTAAGTAGATTTAAACTACTACTGCTCGAAAAGTGTTTTATATGAAAAAAAAAATGTGGATACAATTTCAGTTTAATAATATACTTTTTGTGTCAAGTCAAAAATTTTCTACTTTCTATGTAAAAAACAGTTTAAAATTCCAGGTTTTTTTTCAAAGTTTCTCTCATTTTAGTTTCCTTTATGTTATTTTGCCCATTTATAAAATCCAGGTGTTTCAAGGACTCCAGGTTTTGTAGTAATCATACTATTAATGCACAGAAATTCTTACTAAATCAAAAAGAAAAATCTAAAATGATATGTTAAGATAACTAAATAAATGTTTACAATGCATGGTTTTAAACTAGACACTGCAGTCTTATTTCAAATTTGTTCAATAGTAGTCATTTAGTTTTAACTACAGTTAATTACTTAAAAAAGTTTACAAAGGTAACTTTTATCTCTTTTTTTATATAAATAACTTAAAGTATGGGATATCTTTATCTATATAAAACCTGAATTAAAAAAACATTTAAAAAGTAATCCAACAAAATCCAATAGATTTTCTTATGTTTATTATCATACATGTTTTAAAAAAAAATAATTAAGCTAAAATTAACAAATTTAGCTTCTAAACTGATAACTATAAATTCCATTAACTGCAACCTGTTATAAAATTGTAAGTAGCAGTAAGTAACCACAACAACATTCTAGAGTACCAATAATGAGATTGATGCAATGTTAACTAAAAAACAAGCAGTCTAGTACTTATAATAAACTTAACTTTCAGTTATTTAGTATACAGTTTCACATGAATTAAAATGCCTCATTACTATTTAACTTTTATTAAACTTTATACAAAAAAAAATACAAGCATGCATTCTTTAAAAAATTTTATGCCATTCACAATATTCTTACAAATTAAGCTTAATATAAAGTACCGAGACAAATTGATAATGACTTTAAGTGCTAAGTTTTTCCAATTTAAGTTCCGCTTGGTTGCACTTACAAGACATTCGAGTTTCACATGCTAACACTACTAACTTTGTAGTTAATTTAAAGCTTCTGCAACCTTTTTCATTGGAACTATACGGGATTCACAATTTAAACTTGTAAGATTATCGCCAAGCTAGATAACTGGGATATTTCCATTAATTTTACCCGCCAATTAGTAGCAATTGATTCATGCTGCCTTCGCATTTGATTTCCAGTATGCACCCTGCCAAGTGCTGGCCAACGGTTGTACCCAAGTTTTCTCAAATTTTACAGGTTCAACTGTTATGCTAGATATATTACATGGTTGCCACGCACTTAGAACAACAAAGAATATTTTGAGTTTTTGTGAAAAATAGGGATTTAAATGAACTCAAGATGACTAGGGACATTTTATTTGACTCAAAGAATTGCAACCCTGACTCTGCTGCATCCCTTAAATTATCAAAATAAAATCGAAATTTATAAATCAGACAAGACCACAACACTGAACAAAAAAGCGCAAGACAAAATGTCTGCATTAATTAGAAAAAATATTTTTTTAGCTAAAATAAAATAAACTAAATATTAAGTCAAAGTAAAATTAAGCCGCGCACACAAGCAGTTTGAAACGTTTTTCTAATACATCCTTTGTTTTCCATACTTTACATAACTTTTAAAAGCAATCACTAAAACTTTTTTCAAAATACACAAACATTATAAACCAGTAACAAAACTAAAATCAGCTTATTTTTTAAACTTAGCTTACTGCACAAAAACATTCATTATTACTTCGTCATAATACTTGTAAAGTTTCTAAATTCTAAAACTATTTAAAATTTGTTTAATAAACTTTTGCTTTAAAATGAATATATAAGATTTAAATATGCATAAAGTTAAGCAAAAACTTAAAGGATTGTTACGTCACTAAATAAATCATTAAAAAGTATAAGAAATACTAGGTTACCACCAAAAGTAACAAAAGGGTTGATCATGCCAATTCGATCAGACAATGCTGACGTCACTGATCATTGCTAGCAAATGGTTGATTCATGTGAAAGCATGATAAACCGTTTGTAGATTGACGACTACAAGTTTTTCGGTTGTGACTGACTGATGAGTCCTAATAAGGACGAAACCGGTCTCAGTCTACCGAAACTTGTGGTCTGATGATCGAATTGGCATGATCAACCCTTTTGTTAAATTTGAGCTTGTCTCACGGCAAACGAAAGTCCGGACTTGTTCTGCAGACTTTCGCCGATTATGTTGATTGTACTAAAACGAGCGTACCAGATGTCTTGCTTAGTGGACAATGTTTTAAACGTTGCACGGCAAATGACAATGCTGACGTCACTGATCATTGCTAGCAAATGGTTGATTCATGTGAAAGCATGATAAACCGTTTGTAGATTGACGACTACAAGTTTTTCGGTTGTGACTGACTGATGAGTCCTAATAAGGACGAAACCGGTCTCAGTCTACCGAAACTTGTGGTCTGATGATCGAATTGGCATGATCAACCCTTTTGTTAAGTTTGAGCTTGTCTCACGGCAAACGAAAGTCCGGACTTGTTCTGCAGACTTTCGCCGATTATGTTGATTACCACCAAAAGCGTTCAAAATCTTTTAAAGTAAAAGCTAGAAAACTGTTGAAAATTTATCCTTGTGCATGCCAAACATGTAGAGCAAGATAATGTCTCATAATCGCAAAATTTTAGAAGAAAAGGCAGAGATAAATGAATGGTGGATGGCAATTGTTTATTAGCAAATATTGTCTATAGAACGACGGTAATAATGTCAGAGAAAAGTAAGCAGTATGTTGGCTTATCAGGTTTATTTTTTAAAAGAAGGTACACACGGCATAAATGTTCTTATAACAACAGTAAATACAGGCTAAAAACTACGCTTTCAAAATATATTTTGGATTTAAAAGATAAAAATAAATACTTAAGCACGAACAAAAAAAAAATTGAAAAATGGCTACTCTCTCTGCAATATGGAAAACAAGAGCTCTCAAATTTAAACTCAAATCTATCTTTAAATAAACAAAAAGAACTTTTTAGTAGTTTTAAATATTTTTATAGCTTTTACTTTAACAGACTTTGAACGCTTATGCAAACATAGTGTGTCTCATATTTTCAATGATATATTTAGTGACGTAACAATCCTCAAAGTTTTTGCTTAAACTCTTGCTCTTTTTAATTCATGTTTTAATATAACACTGTAGTAAACAAACTGAAGAGCTGTTCTGTGTAACAGAACAGTGAAACAATTGTATTTGAATACTTGGTATTTTATTAATGCAATTATATGTATAGTTACTGATCATAAACTTTGATTTTGACGATTAAAACTTTTTTAAGTGTTTGATAACTGTGTCTCAAATTTCAATTATGTAAAATTATGTAATCAGAACAAATGTTTAATTTTAATTTTTGTATTTGTATTATGTTTCCTAATTGTTGTCAGGTTGATTGATTTCATTATGGAAAGTTTTACGAATTTTTTTATATCAAAAACTTAGGTAAACATTAAACTTTAACTGAGTCTGTATACTTAATATACGTAGTTTGATAAATAGAAATGTTAATCAAATAACAATAAAAGTTATACAGCAATTATACTAATAATAAGGTAGTTTTCTTTATTTATTTTTATAAGATATATGTATTATGACTTAGGTAAGTGTGTGTATTGAAAAGAGTAGTATAGATTATTATAATATAGACCATGATTTTTAAATCTTACTTTTATAGTTGCCAACTTGATATATATAGTGGCAGATATCTAAAAATAGTCGCTCGCTTTATTATATCATAACTTTACTACTTAATTACATATTTGATTTACTGTTTACTAAGTTTCTATATAGAAAAATACTTCAAATTTGCCATGATTAATAAGTAACCACTCATGAACTACAAAATGTTAAGCAATTAATTATCTAGATTTAATAATTGACACTTACAACATAATGGAAAATATTTACAAGCTTTTTAACTGTCTCTAACTCAAAGTTTATGATACTTAATTAGTCACATGAAAAGAAATGTCAGGACAAGACGTTATAATGTATTTAAGTGTTATGATACATGATAACCAAAAGGTTTTTTCACCAATAATTATTTACATTACTAGTTATAACCCTCACTTACAACCATAATCCCCAAAAGGTGCAGCATTTGTGTTAATTATGCTTAACAAGTGTTTATAAAACAATATTTTTTCTAAACAGTGTTACATATAAGAAAAAAAACTAATAATTTAAAATTAACATTATGGTTGGTACAAAGAGAAAGGTAAAATAAAAGAAATCATGTTAAGTATTGATAAACATTGTTATTAATTTAAAATAAAACTTAATTTTTATTAATATCACTTCCACATCTTAGTTTGTTGTATTACAACTGTTTTTTATATCGTAGATCAAAAATAAGTTAATATACATTAGTTTGTTAGAACTATTGTTTTTTAGTATTGTCTATAAACATCGTTTATGTAAAAGTTTTTTGCTGCTTTGAAATGCTATAAGTATATGTAAATACAAATGTGAAAATTATAGTAGTAAAACATACTACTACACATATTACTTACTGTACTTTATTATATTTTCAGTATACTTTTCAAATTACTTAAATTTAAGTAAATAAATCAAGCTACTGTCTTTTATAACTATATAAAAAACTTTGTAGTTTTTCACTATTAAAGTAAGAAAACCTTCAACTTTTCGACAAAGTTTATTGACAGCTAAATGTTTGTTTTTTAACGGTAAATATTTATTCTTATAGCTTAACTTGAACAAAAATTTTTGTTTGTATTAATTTAATTGCTACAAGCTCATTTTTGAACAAAAAACTTACTCAATTAAAACTTATTACACTAAATTCATTTAAGTTATATACTTATTAACAGATTTATAACTAAAATTTAATTTTTAACCTTATTTATATTAAGTTGTATTTAAAAATTAAAGTATGACTAAAAAATTATTATGTTATTTACAAACAAGCTCTACAAAAAGATCAATAAACGTTTTATTTCAAAACACTTGATACAACTAGATAGGAAATTATAAATCGTGAACATCCTACGTATAAATATGAAAAAATAATTGCACTGATTAAAAACGAGTTAATAAATATAAATTAATTATTCGATATATGATTAATATTCTACAGAAACTTCAGTTACTACTAAATCTAATTACAAAAATACTATGGAAGAAAAAACTAAAGTTGGATTGGAGAGGTTAAAAAACTTTTAAAGTACAGAAAAATTTATAGAATTATCTAGAAAAAAGTGTTTTTTTAAACTTTAATATAGGAAGTTCTATATGAGTTTTTTAAATGAAAAAAGTATTTTAAAGGTGTTTAGAAAATACGTAAGTTAAAACTTTTGACAAATAGTTAATGAAATTTTCACTTGAAAATAACAATTTAAACAAAAATCTGCGAATTTTACTCAACTGCATACTTATAACCAAGATCTTATAGTTTAGAAAAATGGTATGGTGATTGAACACATTAATAACTGATCTAATAAACAAAGTTTTTTTTAATCACCATTACAAAAGCTTATAAAAACATTGAGTACTTAATTAGAAAAACTGAGTTAGTACTAAAACAAGCATGATTATAAAGGAGGTGGACATAGTTATAAAAATACCTATATGGTTACATACTACATATTAAGTTGTGATAGTATTAACGGTTACCATGGTTACTTGCTACCAACCCATAAACCCGATACTTGTTCCACATATCAATTTTAAAGTATACTGATTTAAAAAAAAATTATTAGTATTTTGTCATTTATTATCATTTTGTTGCGCTGGTTTATATGATTATTTCCAAATTTATTTACAACATTTATTTAACTTAAAGTTAAAGACAATAATTGCAGTTCGAATATACTTCCTATATAAAAACTTTGTGATATTTTTAGTCTTAGCTTCACTTCATTAAAGTTTATTAGGTCTTCTACAACCAAATATTAAATGTGCCTCTAAACTTAAAAATTAAACAATAGCTAGCTTAACTTATGTTTTTTTACAATCAAACAATTCTAGTCCAGTTCAAAAACCATTTTAAGCTTTGTTTAGTTTATGGTAATTTTGATAACTCCATTTAAAACCTTTTTTTTTTTGTCTATCATACGTAATGGTCTCGTCTAAGTTGTACTTTTGGCAAAAGATTTTGAAAAATTAAATATAAGTATTACATTTTAAGTATTATAAAATTTAAACTGTTTAGTTTAATAATGCCTCAAAGTTTCATATATGTTTCCATAACTAAAACAGTTAACTAAATGTCATGTTTTGTTTCCCATCTTTTTTAAACGGTTCTAAATATTTATACTTCTTCTGTTTATCACCAATATAAAACTCAATGGAGTTAGGCAAATATTTCTTAGCTTTTGTTTTTGAATGTCTGCGAGTTTTCCAAATGTAACCACTTCGTTGTAGCATTCATTGTAACAATGTTGTTTTTTCTATTGTTATGGGGTCGTTTCCCATTCGATAAGTATTGGCTTATAGTTTAACAAAGCCTGGAATTAGTTCAAAATTGTCTTTTACGAATGTTTTATTCATTTCTAATCAAAAAAATTAGATAATATAGTTAGTTAATGTTTCTTTGATGTTACTGTAGAACTTTTTAAAGTTTATGCAAAAAAATGTTTCTATGGTTTTTTTTGAACTTATTCTAATGTTTATTTGTAAGTTTAGTTTGTTATTATACTTTAAATTCCTTACTACATAAAATTTTACTTCGATAAATTTCGGTTTTAAAGTTGTTCCCGGATTACAAAGTATGTTTTACTCATGATTTATTTTACCTTAACAAGACTAAAGTTTGATCCAGTATTATATTTTTAATTAACATTCTTCTGTTGTTGATACAGTAAAATTATTACAAGGTTTATTTCAAATGAATGTACGGTTTCTTTTTAATTAATATATTTTGTGTATAAGTCTTGTTTGTTGTTATATTATGTTTTTTTGTTTCTTAATTTATTTCAACTTCTTGCCTAAGGTTAAGACTGAATATAACTGTATGCACCTATATCTAAAATTTATTTAATCTTATAGAGTCGTTAAAGGTAGGATAACTATTGATTTATAAGTGAATATAACTCTTGGGTCAACTAAAATATATGTTTCACTCTTAGCTACTTTAAAGTGTATCAGTTTTTATAATTTTTTATGATTTCTTATGACTGTCAAGTTATTGAAAATTTTGTTCAACCTGAACTAATAGCGTTTGTTATTGAGAGTTGATGCTTTTTCGTACTTAATTTTACTATCAGCCTAAAGCTAATAAAATACTAAACAGAGTTTTATTATTTGTTTTAACAGTCAGGCTTAAACTAAAAGTTAAGCTTAATGTTTTATAGTATATATCCTTGGTGTTTTAATATGAGTGGTCAATTTTTGTAGTAGACAACCTTGGTATTATTCTATAAGTATAACAAAAGTTTTACATTGTAATTTAGTTTATCAATATCTATTGTAATTAAATAGTTAAAGTATTTTATGGTATTTAATACTAAGTATCATAAATGCCAAATATCTTGTAGACGGTTTGTTTATAAAAGTCAGTTAAAAGTTGTTCATGTCACTATTTTAGTTTATTTACAATTAGACATACTACGTGTTATTTGTTTTACTTAAAATTTATAAGCAACCACATGGATTTATTTGACAATAAAAATAATGTTTCAACGGTTCAAAGCTCTGTACTTTTAATTAATTAAATCAAATGCCGTTACGCCAACTAATTCTTATTTTGAGGTTGTTATCTTTAGTTATTTTTAACAAAAGTTTTAATATTTCAAATAATTATTTTTTTTTAAGTATAAGTTTAAAGTAGAATAAAATTGTGGAATTAGTTGTGAATTATGTGATATTCGTATTTAAACAAACCTTATTCTAACAACATTTAAACTAGATCCAATTTTGTACTTTAGTTGGTAGCTCATTATTTAAATTATATTTTGTAATTAAAATAATATATATTAATGTTAAAGTTATATATTAATAACTGTAAAATTAATTAAAAGTTCGTTTAAAAAATATTCTCTATTGTTTCTCTAAAAGAGTGAATAGCGTTTGTTTATAACTCTAAACGGGTATTACACTTCTATTATGTTGTTTCGTAAGTTAATTCAACTTCTAGCCCACTACATTCATTATTAGTACTTTATTGTCAATCATCATCTTGTTGTGTTGGTTTGTATGATTAGTTCAACTTCAAGTCTCAAACAATACTTATTTTACTTTCAAGTAATGATCACAGTCCAAATATACTTCATATTTAAAATTTTTATGACTTATTCAGTCCAGTTTCATAATCTATATTATTTTTATTCGATATTCAACCGTTACACGTGACTTTTTTAACGCTAAGTCTGTATCTAAATATAAAAACAGGTAGCTTAACTTAAGTTTTTTTTTTTTTAATTTAAGCCTTATTGTAAAATATCAATTTGTCCACCTTTTTTATCTTTTATCTTCCTTTGTTATATAAATTGCTTTGCTTTGTTATATAAATATGAAACATTCTTTTGTTAGTTATATCGTGTTAGTAGTTGTAGATATATTGTACATCAGTCTAGAATACTTTGTATTTCTTTTTTCAGTTGTTAAAACATTTTTTTAATCTTTTCTGTACCAGTCTATTATTTTATGTTCTTTAATTCCTACTTATTGTGTACTTTTCTTTCAAGTTTAATTTTAACAACATCTGAGCTTGTTTGGTTTTTCAATCTAATTTCTGTTTAAATATTGAAACAATCACTGTGATAAACCAGCAATTCATTTATTTTCATACTAAAGTTTTTTAGTAGTTTAATTTTCAAGTAATTTCGTTAATTATGGTAAGCAAAATTCTTTTAAAGTACCAAAGTAGTATATAAACAATGTTGCAAAAAGACTTGAAAATCTGGAATTTGACAATTTGGGTTAAAAAACTCTTGAAAAACCTAGAATTTTGAACTAAAATCATTTAAAAACCTGTAAAAATCTGAAGTTTATAAAAGAAATAACAATTTTTTTTATGTTAAGTTTTGAAAATTCTATTAAATACGATTCATATAGAAAAAGTTAAATATCATTTTAAAAGATATATATTTAAGTTTTCTTTATAGTACGTTGTTTTAATAGTTAAAAAATTATTCAGCTTTAATTTTAATTTGTTCTAAAAATGAGCCTAAAAGCTTGTTCTCAAAAAACCTGGAATAAATTTATAAAAAAAATTTGGTAACCTTGTATTAAGTTTCGTATTTTTGTACCGTGGTTTTTAGTATTATTTGCTCGATATTGACTACAAGTTATACGTCTTTGTAGTAAATAATTCGGCTATCATACTTCTAAATCAAGTTCAACAATTATATGGAACTAATTTAGAGTGACGTTGTCGGTTAATGTTTCCTTGAATTAATCTTGTCTGTTCGCTGTATCGCCGCCTGTTCAAATTTCATGTCTAAAACATTGTAAGTTTTTATTTTGTGTTGTTAAAAACACTTATTAGTCTCTTGCCTAAATTAAAGCAAGTTCAAACATACATTTTAAGACTTTTCTAGCCCTTGAATTTTATTTTGTTTTTGTTTCAAAGCTGAGTTAAATTACTTGCATCAGCTGAGTAACTTTAAAATTTAATTTAACCGTTAAATTCATATAAACTGTCACGTTATCACATCTTTCAAATACATGTACTATCTCTATTAGTTTTTGATTAGTACTTACAGTTCATATTGAGTATACTCGATAAATTTTTTACAATGTTTTGTATTTGTTTCGACCATAAATTTATATCTAAACTTTCGATTATATAGTACTAATTTTTTTAAACTTGCTCTAAAGTTTATTTTCAGTGCTTATAAAACAATTATTTTAATTTATCATTCTAAATGTGAAATTCACCCATTTTTATGCAATTTTTAAAATAAATCCAAAAATCAAAATTTTCCTGTCCAGTCCACTTTTACTCTACAAAATTTTGAAAACATCGAAGTTTTAAGTAGAGTGACGTAATAATAAAAACATTGATAATGTTATTGATAGTATTAGTACTACTAGTAAAAATTTAAGTTCAAAAACTTTAAGTTTTCCATCATCTGTAAAAAACCTTGATATCCAGCCTGACAACTGTGCTACAAACCATATACAGCAAGTTGACGAAAACATCAGTCAGAAAAATAACAAGTAGTGTTAAGTGAAGTTGCTAGATTATAAAGAAATTAAGTTTGTACGTGTCTTATATACATTTGGCTTTAATCTGATTAAAATCTGACAACAACGCTTAATTGCTTCAACAAAAAAAAATCAATTATTAAATTATTTAAGAAGAAATCAGTCAAAGTCTTCGCACATACAATTTGGTAAATACAAATATAATAGTTTTGTATATAAATTTTTTAAAACTTGAAGTAACTTTAAGAAAAATAAAAAAACAAATATTTTACAATATTGTTTACGATTAAATTTTTTAAAACTAGGTTTGACCTTAATTTTTGAACAAAAAAAAAGTATTACAATATAAATTGAAAGTAATTAATAATAAACTGTTAATTTTTTTATGTAAAAATAAAACTACTAAACGTTTAAAACTTAACGTCATTTAGTGATTACAAAAAATAGTTCTTTATACATATCCTTGCTTTTATTTAAAAATTTATAAACATTTTTGAATAACTTTTTTTTGGAATTTTGAAATCTAAACCAATTAGTTAATCAATAATAAAAACAGACCTGATTAAGTTTAAATTTTACATGATTTTTTATTTTAAAAATATTTTTGTAATAACATACTGACTTCTCGTTTAATAAAACTTTAATAAAGTTAAACATAATTAGTACTAGAATATTTTAATAAAATTGTTTTCAGTGATTAAATAGTCTTGTACATAATTGTTACTATTTAAAAGAAATATGTCTGAGTTATATCAAATCAGCCTAAGGTTATTATAAATTCAAAAGTCAAAAACTTGCAAAATATCATGCTTAAATACCTCACTAAATTTCATTGTTGTATCAAACTATATAATATTTAACTTAAATAGATAAAATACAATTAGTTATCTACACTACAGTCATATAAATTATCTTGAAAGTTCGAAAAGTTATTCAAAGTAACCAAATAAAAATTTCATACTAAACTGAGTTTTTAAAAACATATTAAACCTAGTCAGAGTTTTTCAAATTTGAACTAGCCTGTACGTTTGGCGACCTTGTTTAAAAAAATTCACAAAGTCAAGAAATAACAAAGCTTATTTGCATTGAAGTAAACATATACAGCCTAAAAAGTATTGTAAGTCAGCTTGAATTTACAGATAACGTTGAAAAATATATAAAACATAGTATAACAGTTTACTGAGCTTAGTAAAACTTATTTTTTATCAAGCATTGTAGCAAATTTTTACTGCTCTATTTGCAATAAAAATATTGCATTTAAAAAAGAGTAAATATGAAATATAAGACAAAGCTACAACATATATAAATGTGAGTTACTAATTATTGCAAGAAATGTAAAGAAAAAATCGCATAAGTCAGTTTCAATAAAGCATCTTCGTCAACTACAGACTTACCAAAAAGGCAAGTTATAAAATTGCAAAAGTAAATATAAAAAAGAAGACAGGGTTGAGAAGTGAAAACTTTTTTAAACAATTTGTGTTGGCGGTAATAAAAGTTTTCTTGTTTTTTTCTTTAATTTCAACAAAAAGTTGCGATCAGTACAGGTCCAAAGTTTATAAAGCCGCATAATTCTAATTAGGATTGTAAACTATATACTAAGATGAGAGCACAACAAATACTGCTCATCTGAGAAAAATTTTTAGAGGTGTTTTTACTAACTTTTTTATATTATAAAAAATTCTAAATTTGGTTCCAATTCAAAGCACAACAATAAGTAAAAACATTTTAAAGGCAATGCTACAACGCAAATTTTCAATGTATGTTGATCTTAAGTTTTTATCACAGACAATGTTGCTACTGCAATTATTGCTAAAAACTTGACGGTAATATATTTTATTTTAAACAAGATTTTAGCATTTCGAATCAAAAACTGACAAAAAAATGTCTAAATTTGCCTAAGATTTAAAAGTCTTCAAACTGGTCTGACTTAGTCTGAGTGTGTGGCAATGTTTATTTGCCTAAATTCAAACTGTTTTGATAAACTATAAAGAGACTTAATAGATTACCACCCTAAATATAGATTGTAATTAATAGGTAGATTCAAAAAACAGTTTTTGTACATTAGTTTGCAAGGCATAGAAATTAACATAATTTGCTAAAAAAAATATTTGAAAGTTAAATTGTACGTTAAGCAA
The DNA here is from genome assembly GCF_965202585.1 of Thalia democratica. Lineage (NCBI taxonomy): Eukaryota > Metazoa > Chordata > Thaliacea > Salpida > Salpidae > Thalia > Thalia democratica. The sequence continues at coordinate 19,131,089 of NC_139168.1, forward strand.
AAACTATTTTAATTTTTGTCGTGCATATTGATTTACATGTGTCTTTACACACTTTGTATATGTACGTAGAAACATTAATAACATAAAATAGTGCTTAAACTACACTTAGTCTAACTTAAGTTTGAAATAAAAAGTGATTTTGAAAATGAGCATTCGTTTACATTGGTAGAAAAAAGAATTAATCCAACTTCTGAAAAAATCAAAATGTGTCAAAGTCAATACACTATAAACTGTCCTTCTTATTATTATGTTATTTTTAATGTTTTTGTGTACACTTAAATATAACATATAGTGATAAAACATCTATAAGAGATGTTTAAACTTAACTTAAGTATAACTTAGGTATAAAGTGCATGTTAAACAAAATACCTGAGTTGTGAAGAAATGACAATTTTGTTAATTACTGTGTATTACTTTTGTATACAATGGAAAACATTTGGTTCTAGTTAATTTGCTATATAGGTATTATATAACTTTCTTACTCAATCCAAGTAATTTTTTAATACTCTATATTTTTTAAAACACTTAAAACCTTCTTAGAGCAAGATAGCTTAAATGTTTGTTTTTGATATTAATATTTTTTGAACTTTTTATTTGACTGAAACTATCCGGATAAGTGAGTGTAAGAAAAAGTGAAGTCTGGATAAGTGAGTAAACACCGTATTAAAGTTTAAGCTTCTGATAACGAGTATTTAATGTTAATATAATCACTTTAAATATTTATTTTCCATTTAACTATTACTATAAAGTTTACAATAACTTATAAGTGCTTTTTATACTTTCGATAACTTCCAGTTGGCTAAGCTTTACTTCTTTACTTACAAATCTATAAGTACTTACAGCATTACTCTAATGTTAAATCAGAAATATTTTTACTTCTGATCTCATCTTGTTTTGAACGAGTGTAAAGTCCCTTATTAGAAAACAAAACTAATAGATGTTTTTTATACTAAACGAATTTCGGTAAGAAAATAGTTAATGTCGACCGTTCAGCCTTGAGTAATATCAAAATATTATATTTATTCATACATTTACTGGTTTATTTACTTTTTGAACTATTTTCTAAAAGCTAAACAAATAAATGATAACGATAAATTGTATAGATTGTTCGTTAAACGACAATAACAAAAAACAATCAAAGTAGTCGGTTAGAGACCTTACAGTTATAGAGTCGTACAAAACATAAATTCAGTTTATTAAGATGAATTATGAAATATGAAAATTCTTAATATATAATAAAAAACTAATAAATATTTAAAATCTATTAGCTTTTGCAAAATCGTGTGGACTAATTGAAATCAATAAATTTAAAAATCATGTTTTTATAAAAAAATTTGTTTGGTTTAAAATATCTAAAACAAATTAAGTATTTACGGTAAAAAGCGTTTAGACAAAAATTTTTATAACCGTTATAAATATTATCTATCATAGTGCACTTTAAATTTAAATAACCTAGTAAAAAAGAGAAATATTTATATAAACAAAATTTTGAATAAATTTTACATTTTCTAATTTTTTAAAACTTACAATTTATTTTTATTAATTAAATAGCATGATCTTTTTAAATTCTACTAAGTGCCTATATCAAAAAGCATTTGAACAGTGTATATAATATATTTAGAAAATAAATAAAAAAAAACAATGTGTTCTGTCTTTTTTTAATGAATTTTATTAAAATTTCTTTTAAACGATTTCATAGGTATTTTAAAACAGAAAATAATTTTATATTCTTTGTTGCTTCACATGTTTTTACTGACCATTCATTGTTTTTAAAGTCGTAGGTTTTGAACTCACTGTTTCTCTGAAAAACAAATATTTTACTCCCAATTGCAATAGCTTCATAAGGGTTATATAAATTAAATCCAGAAGCTAGTGTAGGTTGTTTTAACAGAGTAAACTTATTAGTAGATGAATCAAAAACTTCACAAGTGTGTGCTAATAATCCACCAATCACAAACAATTTGTTTTTTACTGCAATTGATTTGTGAGAATCTCTTTTATTAATCATGTTTGGCATTTTTTTCCATGTATCTCCAACATGGTCATATGCTTCAACAGTGTTTAGACTATTAACATTATTAAAACATCCACCAGATACGACTATTCTTCCTTCAAATACAGAGCAAGCTGAACGTCTTTTTGCGTTTTTCATTATTGATATTTCTTTCCATTTCAGACATTTTGTATTAAACACAAAACAAGTTGCTGTTTCGTACCTTTCTCTACCACGACCCATTTTTCCGCCCATGATATAAACATTATCCATAAAAGAACAAGCACTAAACAACCTACGACCATCCATCATGTCAGTTACATATTTCCAAATGTTGGTATTTGGTGAATACTTTTCAATTGAACTTACGATAATATTATTATAATCATTGCCACCAAACACATATACTTCACCTTTTATACAAACTGCTCCGAAATTGCATCTGGCTTCTTTTAAGTTTGGCAAACTCTTCAATTCACTAAAATTGTTTGCATTAAATAATTTAGCATCATTGGAAACCTTCATTAAATTAACATATTCACCCCCACAAACTAATATATTAAAATTAGTTTGGTTGCAGTACCTGGTTGAGTTTAATTGTTGTTTATTGTTTAAAGAAGTTTCAATAAAATTATTACATTCAGGATATTTTGTTGATACATTGTCTAAAATTAGTTTAAATGCAGGAGCTGATAGAAGTGAAAATCTAACCTTAGACAAAAGATTTTTTGCGTATTTGCTACGTTCAGTTACGTCATAACACAACCAGCTATCTGCTGCATCAAATACTTGCAGTTCTGAATCAATGTTTAAACCACCGCTTGAAAGTATCTTTTTGATATAGATAAATTCTAACTCTAGAAAGTTTTGAGAATCAGCAATCATTGGAAAATAACGCTCAATAAGGTTCATGGAAACTTTAATTGAACTTGATAACTTGAAAATATTTGATGAGTAATACATTACTAAACAATTTTGTGAATCAGTTTTGGACATCACAGATTTCTTCAATATATCTACTTCAAATTCGTTAAGTAAAACTTTGTTAAATTTTATTGATGTCACAAGTTCATCCTTCTCCGAAATGTGCTTATCTGTAAAAATTTAAAGTTAAATATTTAGAAAATTCGATATCAGATATAGAGTAATATAAAAATATTAACCAATCTCACTAGCTTTTACAGGGTTTCAAAAAAATGGCTATATTGTCTCTTTTATTTAATATCTGTTATCAGGAAAACTACTAGTAAAGGAGTAAAAGTTCAAATTGATAATAACTAGTAAAATAATGTTTTCTGATATGGGCAAATACTTAATGTTAGAGATTTTTCGAGTTGGTGAAAACTAAAACGAGTTTTGGAAACTGTAGTTTAGTCTTTCACTTTTTATAAATGGTAATAAAAAACTTGTATTTAATACAGCAAGTTTTAAGTAAAAACACTTTTTTTTTGCATTTCAAAAGTAATTATAACTTTCAACCTAAATCTAAAAAAAATAACGACTATACGGCTATTAAAATTAAAAAAGGAGATATCTACTTTTTATCTAGTTTAAATACCTTAAAATATTCAATTTTTAAACTTTAAACCTTGATTTTTAAAGTCGTTGATTTTATCTATGAGCTTTCTATCAAGTTTTTTAAAAGCGTTTTTCTTGTTCAACATAACGAATTCAGAGTTGTTTTGATTTGCAGGACGTGTTAGCGACTTTAATAAAATTTCTCTGGCATGTTTGAGTCTAGTTGTCAATCTACTTGGTACTTTCATGCAGCTTTTTGCTTCTTTGAATTGTTTTTGAGTATTTCTTTTGAGGTTTTTTGACATTTTCATGGTATTACTATAAAATATAAAGGTTAAAAAAACAAAAAAAAAGTACAACTTGAATGAACTATTGTAACTGTACAAAAATTTAAGGATAAATATATACAAGTATAACAGTAATTCTTAAAGATTAGGATCATTTCAGAAATTTAGAAGGCAATAGATGCAAAAGGAGACTGTGAGTAGTAAGTGGAACATAAATATTTCATATTGCAACAATTTAAAACTTACACTTATTATTTTTTGGTTTACAGTGAGGAGTAAATGTTTTAAAATAACAAAGTTTACTCTTTACATGAAAATTTGTAAATGCTTACAACTAAGTATATTTTAAAACATGAATACTATAATAATCTTGTTCCAAAAAAAAAATAAACAACGGTTAGTAGTGTTTTTGGTAATTACAATTTTTTTTTATCATACTATATATTAAAAATGAATATATGACTATATTCAAAATTGAGCTTGTTTAACGGCACTTGTTTTTCTATTCTAGAGTTTGTCTCTGAAAATTTCTGAAGTGTTATTTAAGTTGGTTCTAAAGAGTTAGCAATAAAAACTTATTCAAAATTAATTTAAAAACGGCTTTGGAAACTAATTTAAATCTAAACAAATAATAGCTTATCTAGTGTTCAGGTATCTTCGTTTCTGGAAAGCTTAATTTGTAGCTGCTTAAGGTTAAAATTTCTTTCTCGAGAAATTGACTGGTGATTTTATACTTGCAGCTGTGCCTACTACCGCTATATTCAATTACAGCACATTACAATTTTTACAATAACTATTTTTTTAAGATGGTTGCAAAATATTAAGGTAGGAAAAAATATTTAAAATAAGAAACATTAAAATAGTGTTGAAAAGGTAATTTAAAGCTACAGGATCCTATAAAAACCTGGAACTTGATGATTTATGCAAAAAACCTGAAATTTGAGAAAGTTTAAACGAAAATCAATAAAAAATCAGGAATTTAAAACAATATTACATGTAAAATAGTAAAATTTTGACTGGACACAAAAAATCAATTTATTTAGAAATAAACAAAAATTTGTTTCATCTAAAAAAATCTTTGAATTAACTTTTTTCAATTTTGTTATACTACTTAACACAGTTTTCAACTTTAAGTTTAAAATTGGTTAAAAAAAAAAAAAAAAGATCATTTTAGAAACTTGGAAAACATTTGAAAAACCCGGAAAATGTTTCTTTAAAACCAGTGGCCAGCTTGTACTTACAAGCAAACCTGCCTTTTTAATTCACATCTTGTTTTAAAAGTAAGAGTTTTGAAAATATTATTAATCAAATAATAAGTAAAAATAATAACCTAACTAAACTAGTCAGACTTAACATAAAATAGTATTATTCATGGTTAGATGTAGAGATGAGTGTTAAATATTATTAGTTTCTTTAAGTTAACAACTAAATAGAAAACTAACTTAATTTTATTTCTAGCTATATAAATTTTTTAATGATACATTATCACATTTTGAAAATGAGTATTATAAGTGTAAGACATTCTGTTAAAGTTTTTCATGAAAAGGAATTGAAAAAATTTTTAATTAAATTATTTTAGATTTACTTTATATTTAAAGCTTTTACTGGGTACTTATCAAAATTTTTTAACTAATAAAAAGTTGTTTAAAGAACAATATTTGTTTGATAAATTTTAAGTATTAAATAACTATGTATTTTTTAAATTACAGATAAAATAAGAAAACATATACTAAATATAACTTTTTATTTATGATATATGGTACAAAATTTAATATAGACCATGGTTTCCAAGAGCTGGAGTAGCACATTTAACCTGAATTTATTAAATTAGGCTATGAAACCTTAAACTTGATAAAAACAAACTGGAAAAACTTTAAATTTTGTTTGAACAAAAACTACTAAAAAGCCTGGAATTATAAACAATTTTTACATGTTAAATAGTTAAATTTCGATTTGACCCGAAGAAAAATTAAATATATTAACTATAAAAATGTTATTTATGACAACAAAACAAATATATATATATATATACGTTTATATAGTTAATAAGGTGATTATTTAGACTTAATCACTTTCTACAGAGCCCACTTAGAGGGCTTTTATACAAACTATTTGAAAACTATGATTTAAAAAATTTCAGAGCACACATTTCATAAAGACAAAAAATTTGTCTTTAATTTTCAGATGGTTCAAATAAATTTCATTTTCTAATAATTTATATAAAAGCCCTTAAAGTAGGCTCTGTAGAAATTGACTAAATTTGAATAATCACATTATTTTCTGTATATGTATAAAGATATTTAGTTGTCATAAATAAAAATCATGAAAAAAATATTTTAAGTAGCTTTTTTAATTTTTTATAATACTTAGCACAGTTTTTAACTTCATATTTAATTTTAAATTAATAATGGACCAAAAAACATGTACTTTAAAAACCTATTAAAAAGAATCAGAAAACTTGGAAAAGTTTTCTAAAGAACAGTGGCCATCCTGCACTTAAAAGCAAACCTGCCTTAATAGTTTGGATCTTGATTTATAAACTAAAAACTTGAAAATGGTATCAGTTAAGCTATATTAAATTATATTAATGTTAATTTAACTACATCTATATTTATTATTAAAACAAATTTATTTGTGGTAAGGTGTTGAGAAGATTTCAGAATGTTTTAAGATAATTTAAGAAAACAGCTAAAAAATAGTAATTTCTTTTTACTTCTGACTTTACTGAAAACTTTTAATGATTAAGTTCCAGTTTAAAATAAATTAATACAAATTGAATAATACTTTTAAACTTTTCAATAAAATCTTACTAAAAAATAATTTTTTTTATTACATAAGTTTCTGCTTACTAAATAGAATATAAAGTATATGAAAAACTATGTATATATTATAATATATTATTTAAAAATTAAAGCTTTTATCAACGTTGTTATTTTTTTAATACTTTATATATACCTTTTTTAAAACATTATATTTTTAAATTCAAAAACGTTCCTAATTATTTTAAATTAAATTAACTTTTATTTTTTATTTTAACATACTGTATGAAACTTATAATCTATAATTGTTTACAAAATCATTATTTGTGAATAGTTTAATAACAACTAAGTATATTTTTTATCACAGTTTGAAAAAAAACATTAACAAAATTTAACTTTGAAATTATAACTAATGGTACATAAGACAATATAGATCACATTATAGATTCAATGTTTGCTAATATGAATGAAAACCTTATGTTAGATTAAAATTTAAAAGTAAATAGTTTTATAATAAAATTTAAGATTACTACTTATTTTTAGCACAAATTTACAATGTCTTAGTGTAATAATCTAAAAAACAAAAAGTAAAAAAAAATAAAAATATATACAGCTTAACTATAAATATTTGAATATAGTAATAGAATAATTAATTTCAGTCCAAATTGCTAGTTTATTTTTTTATACTATTGACAATAGTTGTATGATAATATCTATTGAAATATGTATAAAAGTAGAACTTTAAATTAAAACTAGTTACTAATTAAATACTTTTTAAGTGCTAAAAAAACAAAAGAATGAAGAATGATGAATCATACAAAAGTATGAAGAAAAACTTAAGACAAAGAAAAAGTATTAATGATTAATAATGTTGATATATACTAAATCATGTTAAAAAATATATAACTTTTTTATAAAGATTAACTTTACATAATTTTGAAAAAAAAAAAACAGATTAACTGAAAATATACTTAAAGAGTAATATGTTTGACATATAAGGCTCAGCTAAACCCACTAAAAATACTTGATTATAGTTATTATAAATCTAACAAAAGAGAGTTAGTAAGTTAAAGACTTTTTCAAAAGAACTTTAAGTAGGTTCTTACTTTTACAGCTTTAAACTTCTTTTTTTATAAAAAAAATTTATGAAAACTTTTATTTTCTATATAATAGATTTTGTAGGTTAAATCAAATTTTTTCTACTCAACATGTAGAAAAATACAAAAAAGTCCAGGTTTTTCTAATGTATTTTTTTAAAAGTTTCTTCCATCTTAAGTTCTTTCAGGTTATTTTAGCAAAATTTTTCAAACTCCAGGTTTTTTTTTGTAATTCTACCAAAAATTAATAAACAGAAATTCTTACTTAATTTAGTTAAAAATATTTTTAAATTTTACTTTGATTATTTGTTTTACTTAATTGTCTTAATTTTCATATTGAAAACAATAAAATTGAAATTAAAATATTTAGCTTATAAACTTATAAAAAAGAGTCTCATTCATTGTTATAAAATTGCAAGTAACAGCTTCCTTTGATACAAATAAAGAGATTGATGCAATGTAAACGAAAAAAAAGCACTCAGGTTTTTATTTTAAAGCTAACTTTTAATTATTTTTAAGAGGATTTTTGCAACTATATATAACAGCTCTATGACAATTGAGTTTTATTTCTACAAAAAAGAAATAAAGGCATACACTTTCTTAAAAATATTAATCACTTAAAATTTTCCTACAAGTTAAGCTGTTTATAAAGAAAAAAAACAAACTATTAATGACACACACTTCATAAGTTCCGCTTGGTTGCACTTACAAGACATTCGAATTTCACAATCTAGTACTACTCCTTTTAAATTTAGTTAAAGTCAATGCAGCTTAGTTAAAAACATTTCTAATACGATTTTTTATGGTCTCAAGTGAACTTTACGGGGACCACACTTTTAGTCTGTAATATTGTCGCCAAGCTGATAGACTGAAAACTTTTTATGAATTTTACCTTCCAATCAGCTGCACATGATTCATGATGCCTGAGCAATTGATTTCCAGTATGCACCCTGCAACATCGAGATAATGCTGGTCACTCATGGCTGCTTTTAAATTGATGCGAATTAGCAAAGTAAAAAACCTTACTCGTTATAATTAAAATATCTTTAATTACAGATGTTTCGTCACTGAATAACTTACGATTTTAGCTCTATAGTTGGAAAAAGAGAAACTATAAAGTAAAGAAAAAAATTGGTAAGCTTGAGCGCGTTTAAGTTAATCACAGCAAGTTAATTCTTATAACTAATTTGAATCTTTATGAAAGGGATTTTTGAACAACTTCTTACCATGAAAGATAGCTTTAAAAACTTGCAAACAATTCTTATATTTCCTGAATTTGCAAAATAATATTTAATAGTACTTTTGTACCCTTATCCGAAACCTATTTTCAAACTTGTAAAAATTATATCTAAATTTTTAAGATTTTCAAAACTAAGAATCAAAAAACTAAGATTTTAATAATTAAAATTCACCCAAAAGAGATCTTTAGGCCTGCAAAGTAAAAAGTGAAACGATGGATAACTTAAAAAAAAAATTGTGCAAAATAATTAATATAATCAAGTTTAAAACATTTTACAAAAATTACTACGTGAAATTAATATTATTGTTAAAGTGATCAGAAAAAATAAAGTTAACAATAATGAAGTTGATAAATAGCGTACTATATACTTACAAGCAGGCATGGTAAAATTTGAAAACCACTAATTACAGCTGCTTCATCACTATAGTAACTAAAAAACTAAAGTAACAAAATATAGCTAATTTGTTTTATCATATTTAAAATTGGATGAAATTTCAAAATTAATCTTTGTTACTTTTGTTGTTATAAACTTACTTAAATATTAAATTATATAATTTTTAATTTAATATGTACTTAAACAATTTTAACAACTGGATTGTAAAACTTAAGCAATTTATAATAATATTTCTACATATTACCTTAAATTTTTTTTCATCAACAAAAAATGGAGTTCTTCTTAAATGTTTTTTAGCTTAAAGCTTTTAAAAAAGAATATAAAAACTTTTAAGTATAACTTTTTTTTTGTAATTGAATCTTTTTTTCAACATTATTATTTATTAACTGTTATTATTTTATTTTAATTTTTTTATAAACTTGAATACATAAGTTCTTCAAAGTACACTAGACTTAAATGTTTTAATATCTTTATTAATCAATTAAATTTACAAACAAAAATTTTAGAGAAATACTTTCATGTCTTATTAAAAAAAAATGTTTTATGCATGCTTTGTTCACAAATGAGAGTTGTAAATTATAGGCTGAAATGTTCTCAAGGTACAACTATATAATATTAATTTGTGGCTTTAATATAAATCACAGGTTTAAATGATGTAAATAAAAATATTTGATATTAATATAATTTGATATCTTCAAAAAAACAAAACCTATAATAAAATTAATAATTAACTATTATAACTATTTTAAAAGTTTATTTACATTTGACATTATAAAATCTTATTGTTTGATAGTTTTTTTGATAGTGATATATTTAAATTACAACGCTTGTTACCATATTTACTTACAAGTGTTGTTTTTTTTATAAATTTTTTGATACAGATTATAACAACACGAATCAAAAATGGTATTGACAAATAAATGTACAATAAAATTTAACAAACGAAAATTTAACAAACGAAAACAAATATAAAATGTAAAAAAAAATCTAAAATGCTTTAATCTAAAGTTTATTTTTCCAAAGTGTGGACAGGTGTAAAAAGTTCTTGTCTTTTAATCAAATTTCGTTTTTTTCAGCAAGTGCTATCTCAATTTTTCTAGGTTGCAAGTTTTACAGATCTTACCTATATTCTTAAATTATTCAATCTTATCAATAAAGTTTTAGAGAATTTATTTATATTTTTCTGGTATTTTTTTATCAGTGGCTTTATTTTTCTAGCCCTATAAATCATTTATTATTCAACCAGTTTTTTAATGTTTAATGTAAAGCGCTACTTTTGTAACTTGCACGGTTGTTGTAGGATGTTTTGACTAAATCTTCTCACTAGTGTGTTTATAAAAATTGTGTTAATAGTTAATACTTACTTTAAAATAATCTAAAAAAAATTACAAAACTTTCGAAACTAAATTTTTAGTATTTAAGACGGTAAGTTAGTAGTGAAAACCGTAATTTAAGTCTTAATTAACCTTAAAATAAATATTTTTTTTTGTTATATTAATGTTACACTTTTCTTCAATTTTTTAACAAGTTGTTATTATAATATATAAGTATTATAAGTTTTTAGTTGTAAATACAGTTACACAAACACTATAACTGTAATTTATTTTATGGTTTTAAGAAAAACCCAAACAACTAACTAAGTTGATATATATTGTTACTAGCAGAGTGTTATAAAAACAGTTAGTTTTTTAATAAACATGAATAAACTTATATACGACATATTATTATTATTTTTATAATTTATAACATATGTTAATAGTAATATAACGATATAACTAAATAGATTAACCGAGTTATAAAACTTGTTCAAGCCAAAAATTCTCACTTTAATTATATAATATATTAACCCTAAAATTTTTTTTCTACTTTATAACTTCAGCAAAACATTTTCAACATTTCTAAGCGTTACTTAATGTTCACAGACATACTAACAAAATTTCTAAACAAAGTTACTAACAATATTAAAAAACTTTTATTTTATTTATATCTTTACCATTAAGTGTAAGTTTTTTGATATTAACCTTACTTATTATTTGTTAACTCTGATACACATATCTAATATTTGTATAACTACTATTAAATAACAGCTAAAAATAAGTTTAAAGTGAGTGTACATAATGAGTGCAAAACACTGTAATTCTTTTAATTTTTTGGTAGTAAAATTTATTAAATAAAAATTTTAAATTAATATTTGATGAACTGTAAAAATTATAATTGCAGTTTTCAAATATTAAATTTAAAATTGCAAAAGATTTGAAACTTAAAATTGGGTAACATTGATCTAGAGCAGGGTTTGGGAAGCGATTTTAGAAACTTAGGGGGCAATAATTATTAACGAGATGGGGCGATTTTAAATTAAAAAAACTTACATAAATGTTCTTGAGAAGCAAAAAAGAGAAAGGTACTAAAATCTAGATGTTTTAAATCGTAGTATTGTTGGAAGGGGCAATAATCTTTTCAATTTCTCAATGGAGGCAAGTTGAAAAAACAATTTTGAAAATCCTGGCTTAAAACTACTATTTTCAATAAAATCAAATACTTTTATTCATATATTTTCTCACTTATAACTAAATAGATCATAGATGGATGGAATCCTTCTCATCATTTCATAACCTGACATGTATGCTATTTGGGATCATTAGTTGTTATGTCAAAATATTTGAATATTAGTCGTAATTAGCTGATGAAATATAAGAAAAGCTGTAACAAAAGTTACGCTATAAAATGTTATTTGAAAGTAGATCAACATTAACATAAACTTTATTTTAATAGTTTTTAATAACTAACTATTTGCATAACATCAAAATAAGGTTGAAATATAAAAAAAATCCTTGTTAGTAAGTACAAGAAAACAGTTTTCCCTTTGTACAGAATACTTTAAAGTTTTAAACTCTATTTATTAGTTAAGTTACAAAATAACAGTTGATTATTAATTTTAAGAAAAAAAAAATTCACAATGATAGATTCCAAGTTTAAACTGTTTGTAGTAATTAATTAACTCATACAAAACTTAAGTTTAAAGCCAAATAAAAATTACTTATGAATTATTCTGCAGTTTTATACTTCTTTTACATAAATTTGTACAACTTTTGTATAAAATTTATACTTATATAATTTTTAAAGTGTACTAAAAAAACAATAAAAGATATCTTTTCAAAGTTATGTTTTTTACACAAAACCAAAAAGCTAGTATTCTCTTTGGTTATAGATTTTTTTTACAAAAATTAATTTGTGAGCAACATACATTTTCATAGCAACTTTAAACATTTTCAAATGAACTTTAAATAGTTTCTTTAGAACTTCTATCATGTCATGGGTTATAGTTTTTTAGGTTTTTACACTTAAACTACATTATATTGCAGACAGAGGGTGCCTGGTTACTTTCTATTTGTAGTGTTTAGAATGTCACTCAGCGGTAAACTGTCGAGAATTATAAAAGGACATAAATTATTTTGAAGCTTAGAGAAAGTTTAAGTATAGCTTAGTTTGTCTACTTAGCTTAGACCAGGGTTTCCCAAACTCATTTACTAAATCGCCTCCTTTTCATAGACTTGAAAAAAAATCGCCCCCCATGATTTCATAAAGTTTTTTCTTTTCTTGAGTAAGCACTTTTGAGCCAAAAAAGTTGTATTCGAAATGTAATTTAGTCTGGAACTTCTTATGCACGCACTTTGGGCTGTGTTTAAAGTAATTTACAGAGCTTGAAAAATAGTTACAGTTATTTTCTGTTAAGTCCAGTGAAGTGTATTAAAATACTTAATTATTAAAAAGCCTTGTGTAATCTGTAACCAATTCTGTTTAAATATGAATTGTATTGAAACTAATGAAACGTTTAGGTTAGTTGTGGACGACTTTTGTAGTCAAAAAGTCATTTTTACTAAAAAATCCATTCTGGTGTCAACTTGTTAAAAAAATGTACTTGCGGGGTGCATAATTTATAGAACTAACATATTAGAAAATTATAAAACTCGAGCAAAATTGTAATAAATTGATTTAGTATTATTGTGATCAGGAAGTACTATTGTTAACTGAAAACCAAATTGAAAGCATATTTCAAAATATTAAGTATCAAGAAACTAAATTTTATTTGTTTTGCACAAGTAGTTTTCAAGTTACTTAGCGGGCAGAAATTTGACTTGCTCTGGACCGTATGTTACCCATCTAAAATCTTAACTGAAACCTGACATTATAATAATCTTTTGTATAACGAATTTCAGACATTTAGAAGTGAAGCTAAGTAACTTATTTAAGTCGCACAACATACTTAAATTATTTTATAAATAGGCATATTATAAAATTACTATACCATAGATTAAAAAACTACATAAGAATTATTACCATTTAAAATATAAATATTAAGACATCATTGCTGGTCTAATTTGAGGAAGTTTGACCGATTGGTTGATTATCTCACATGAAAAGTGGTTTTATCAATATCTTCTGTTAATGCAGTCAAATTATAAATTTTAATGCTGAAAGATAATATAAACAAGATAGTTGTAAGGTTAAACTTTTTAAACTATATGTTTCGTATTAGAATACCATGAAATAGTATTTGACTTGGAATAACGTTTAAAAAACTATTACTTACTCCTAACATTTTTTTTTATTTATTAAATTTAAAAAAACTAAAAATAAAGGTTTTACAGTTTATTTTGTGATCAGAAAGTAATAAATTAAAACAGTTTTTATTAAATTAATTTTTTTTGTAACTGTAGCAGTCTTTTGATGGCTTATTTAATTCTGTTCAAAAATCAATTTATTTTCTAGCTATCAACCTATAAAAATTTAACAGAGGAAAATAGTGAAAAATTAAAAGCTAGGGTTGAACTATCAAAATAAATAACACATTTTGACTTTCAAAATATTTTGAATTGAGATGAAAATATTTTGAAACAAAAACCATTTTAACATTCTTTATTATATACATTTTTAAACAATAATAAATCAATTAAGAAAATAAAACTGACGTTAAGAATCTTTTAAAAGAAATAGTGAAAGTCATTTCAAATAGAGACCTAAAATCTATAATCTTTTAAAGTCAAAAAATCCTTTAAAATAAAAATATTAATGGTTATCAAAATTTTTTTATTTATACAGATTAAACAAGTAGTAACAAAAAACTGTCAAATAAATATCTTTCAAACAAATATTTTATTCACTGTGTTATAAAAACTTTTGTTGTAATGTAAAACGAAAAGTATAAACTACAAAATTAACCAAGTCAAAACATAACTATTAATAGTTTTCAAACATAAACCACTCAATAAATACAGTAGACTTCAGCTTGAGTTTGCACTTTAAACAAATAAAAAATCGTGAACTCAAAAATGCATTATCACTTTTTTTATATAATGGCAAATTTCAATATGTTATAATGCAATAATGTTATGAAAAAACGTAAAATCAATTAAAATACAAAATAACATTCATTAAAGAAAATAGATTAATATAAGCTATTAAGTATAATAAAGTTTTTGTTTTATTAATACTTAGTTAGTTATATAATTTTCTATCAACTTTAAGAAAATGTAAATTTGCTTTTTTTTTGGGTAAAAAGTGCGAACTCAATAGGAAGTTATCGTTATTAATGTTCATTAGGCATTAAGCAAACCTGTTGTAGAATAAATAACTTAACAAAACTGTTATTATAAAAGAATACTCAAATACATACTATCCAGGTTAAATAAGAAATATTTAAAAAAAGAATAACGTCTGCTACTGAAGTCTAATCTAATGTGAAGGATAAGTTTCATGACTGCTTACAAGTTTTTCTATATCTGATTCTAAATTAGTCAAATAAAGCCTTAAGTCACTTCCTTTACAAATATCTAGATCAGATCTTTTGCTCAAGATGTTGATAACTGAACTGAAAGCTTTCTCAACAACATAGCTAGAAAGAAAAGCTATAAATAACAATCTAACTTCTTCCCATATGATTGGTTACTTTTTCTTTAGTTTTTGTTTAGTCCAAAAGATTTCATATCGTTCTTTGGTAAAATTTACTTTAAGATCAATATCAGTTTGCACGTCTGAGAAAGTTTGCTGTAAATCAACGTTTACTTCAAAAATATCAGCTTCTAAGGGATCCAAAATCCACTTTGGGACGTTTAATTGAAAAACGTCCATAAACCGTTTATCAATATCACATTTAAGCTGTTCCAGATGGTTTGAAAATACTCACCTTAACTTATTTGAAGTTTAAAGTTTTAAAAACTTGCAAACTGTGAAAAGTGTTTTTGAATTTTTTCCATAAAGTTTAAGTTGGTTTCTGAAACTGGTTATCTTACTTTTGACTTTCACAAGATTCAAGTTTTTACCTTGTAAAGTTTTTTTTAAGATTATTGATCTTACCATATAAGTCTGACATGTAAGCAATGTCTATTTTTCTTTTAGAAAGATAGTCTACCAATACCTAATCAGAAAAAAAAATCAATAACAGAATTAAAAACATTTAAAAATTTTCTAGACAGTTTCCTTTTGATAACCAAATAAATCTTTTCTGTATGCATTATCAACTTATCAAAAACTTAGTCATTGTCATTGCACACCTATTTAAACAGACGACTTTGTAAAGCATGCCTTTTTATTTTGTTGACAGCTTTTATCACAAAATTTAATTAGTCCTTTAAATGGACGCTCAAGTTTTTTGCAACTAACTGTTGGCGATATATAACGCAATGAGTAGTAAATACGTCAGGGTTTAACTCTTCGTAATATGTAATTAATCCTTGATACTTTTCTATCATAGACGGAGCACCATCTGTTGCAATTCCTATAAGATGTTTGGAAGATATTTTATTTATTTTAAAAAAATTTTCAATTTTTCAAACACAATCTGTTCTATGCTATACGATTCCATTAGTTGGGAGAACGCTAGTTCTTCGTATGTTGTATTATCAACTATTAAACGCACGCAAACAAGAAAATTACATTTGTTCTCCGGCAAAGTAGACTAGTTAACCTGCATCGAAAAAAAATTATTGCACATCATACGAACTAACTGTTGTTCAATACGTTCTGACATTTTATCTATACGTCTTTTCACAGTGTTGTTGCATAAATGAATAAAACGTAAAACATTACTGGTGTTTTTATAATGAATGACTTTTTCCAAAACTTGTTAAGACAGGAATAAACGTTGTTTCCCCAATGGTGTGAGGCAGTCCTTGTTTAGGAACTATGAGAGACAGATAATAAGAAGCTAATTGCCCATTATCAATACTTTGTGTAGATATCTTAAACATTTTTGTGATTTTACATTGTTTTGTTTTCTCATCTCGACGTTTAATGAAAAACTCTACATTCTTATCTACATACTCTAAATGAAATCTATATTTTATGTAAACAAAATGGACTTTTTTGTTTAAGTTTTACCTCAGGGTCAAATATTAAATGGCAAGCTAAAATTAGTAAAAAAAAAGTAAAAATTTTATGATTACCCCAAAATTATAAAATCGCCCCCCATTCGCCCCCTTACTGGTTTTCGCCCCCCCTTTCGCCCCTTTTCTAAAAATCGCCCCCCGACTTACTAAAATCGCCCCCAGGGGGGCGATATCGCCCACTTTGGGAAACCCTGGCTTAGACCTTTTTCTTTAAGATAAACAAATAAACGGTAGCGATTAATTTGTTTATATTGATTTATTGAACAATTATTAAAACGCACAAAAAAAAATTGATTAAAAAACTGTCTTTGTTTCTTAATTTATACGTTTTGTTTATACTTTACACTGATTATTTTTTGCACTAGTTCAATATTAGTTTTAATGTTTCTTTGTTTAAGAAAATACTAATTATAACTTTTTGTTTTGTTCTATTGTAGCTTTCTGATGAAAAGTAGAGAAATACTTAGAAATTGTAACAAAAAGCTTGATAGTAATAAATTTATATAAATATAATTTTTAAACTTGTTTTTGAGCCTAAATAAATTTTTCCAGGTGACATAACAGTTCAAATTCGGACAACTCAAAATCCGAAAATTCAAATTCTAAACAAATTATAAAACAGCTTTATCTCAAAAAGTAATATAAATTTTAAAAAATAAAGATATACAAGTAGGTTTTATTGACATCTACCAGCCACTGTTGTCATTTTTTTAAATTTAAAATACTTTTCAAATTACTTTAAAATTACATAAAAAAATTATGTTTTTTATTTTATTTAAGCCATATCTCAAAAAATATTTAAAATTTTGCAAATAGGAAGGAACTGGTTGTAGATATTTATATGACCTAGATATGTAATTTTTGTATTTCACAAATATACATTACTTTTTATTTTGTTGCTGTTCAAAATTTACTAAGAATTTGAATTGTCAGAATATGAACTGTCCGAATATTTATAGTAGTGCATCCATTTTACCGAACTGTAAAAAGAGTAAAAGTAAAAAATGTAATTACTTAGTGAAAAATATGTAAGGTAAATTAAATATTTGTAATAAAAAAACATAACAGTATAAATAATTTAATATTTTGTATAAATTTATAGTAAACTATGCAATAACGTAACTAAATAATCAACGAGAAATCAGAATATCGAACAACATTTATTTATAAATATAATTTATTTAACATTAAAATCTTAAAAAACATCTAGTATAAAACCTGGAGTGCTACACAACTATTATATTTAGCTCTTAAAATCCTTAAAATATGACTTAAATAAGTTAAAGACAATCCTGTCTAACATATTAAAAGATTCTTTTTCGAACATATAACAAACAATAACTATAAAAGTTAGTGTTTTAAAATAAATTTAATACTAATATAAACAACATAATATTTTGTATATATTTATAGTATACCAAGCAATAAAGTACCAAAATAATCAACGAGTGTTTCAAAGAAAATAAACCCAAATACTATTTATTTATACAGATTGCTTATCTATCATTTTAAGTCACACAAAAAAGTTGTAGTTAAAACCTGTATTGCTACACAACTGTTGTATTTAGCTGTTAAAAGTATCAAAATAAGACTTAACAAAAGTTTAGCCAAGTCTAACATTTTTTAAAGTTCTTATTCCAACATATAACACACAATAACTATGTAATTTAAATTTAGATAGTAAAAAAATATTACTTTTTAGTTTCTATATACTAAGTTTATTACTGTTTCTTAAGAAGTTATCATAGGTATTTTAGCACAAGAAAAGTTTGATATACTTTTTGTTGCTTCACATATTATTTCTGACCATTCATCGTTTTCAAAGTCGTATATTTCTAAAATACCTTTGTCGCGAAGCACAAAAAGCTTGCTTCCAATTGTAATAACTTCATTAGGATCATATAAATTAGATCTAAAATGTAATGTAGGCTGTTTTAACAAAGCAAACTTATTAGTAGTTGAGTCAAAAACTTCAAAAGGATTAATTGACCCAAATACACCAATTACAAACAATTTGTGTTTTACTGCAACTGATTTGTGACAATTTCTTACATTAATAATATTTGGCATGTTTTCCCAGGTATTTCCAATATGGTCATATGCTTCAACAGTGTTAAAACTAGTAAAATTACTATATCCACCAGATACAACAATTCTTCCTTCAAATACGGAGAAGCTGAAAACTTTCTTGTCATGCTCATTCCTGATATTTCTTTCCATTTAAGACTTTTTGTTTTAAACACAAAACAAGTAGATGTATCGTCCTTTAATCCTAAAAAGTTATCTATACGGCCGCCAATAATGTATAAACAATCCATAATAGAACAAGAAGAAAAAATTTACGGCTATCTACAATGTTAGTTACATACTCCCAAGTGTTAGTAACAGGTGATTACTTTTCAACTGTATTATTATCAAAACCACCAAACACATAAACTTCACCTTTTATACAAACAGCCCCAAAACTTTTTCGGGCTTCTTTCAATTGTGAAAAATTATCAAATTCACTAAAATTATTTACTCCAAAACATTTGACATCAGCGACAGGTTTATGTAAATTAAGATTTGTACCCCCACAAACTAATATTTTAAAGTTAGTTTGGTTGCAGTACCTCCTATTGATATTGCAAATGCTTGTGTTTAATTGTTGTTTTTTCTTTAAAACAACTGAAATAGTATCACCACATTCTTGATAATTTAATGATACTCTGTCTAAAATTTGTTTTAACGCAGGAACTGATAGAAGCGGAAGTCGAACCTTAGATAAAAGTTGTTTCGCATACTTCCTACGTTCAGTTATGCCATGACACAACCAGCTATAAAATGCATTAAATACTTGCAGTTCTGAGTCAATGTTTAAGCCATTGCTTAAAAGTATATTTCTTACATAGATAAAGTCTTACTCTAAAAAGTTGTCCAAATCACTAATCATCTGAAAACAGCGCTCTATAAGGTTCATGGAAGCTTTAGATGAATTTAATAGCGTGAAAATAAATGATGTGCAAAGTGTTACTAAACAATTTTTTATATTGGTTTTGGATATCATAGCTTAGTTTATTTTATTAGCTTCAATCTCGTTTAGTAAAATCTTATTAAGTTTCATTGACGTCACAAGTTCGTTCTCGTCCATAGTGAAGTTTTCTGTAAATATTATAATTTAAATATTTTCAGTTATATTATTCGGTTATCTATACATTAAAAACTTATATCAAACTTATATCATATTTGATTTTAAACTTTGTTGCCGAAGGAGGTTTAAAAAAATAAGTTTGGAAACTTTTATTTAGTAATATAGCTTTTACTGTTGCATTTAAATTATTGAAGTAGTTTATAATTAAAAAAAAATAAAAAACGAAAACATTTTTCTATTCGAAAATAATTAAAAAAATTAAACTTTTATATTGCATTAATTGTAATAAATAACTATAATTAAATTAAAATTATTTAATGTTAATATAATCAAGAATTATATTTTTTATTTTTAATGTTTTAGATATTGAGTGTATAATACAAAAATAAAAATAGAAAACCTTGGTTCCCGAAGTCTTTAACTTTATTAAAAACTTTTCCTTTTAATTTTTCAAAAACGTTTTTCTTGTTCAACATAACAAATTTAAGGCAGCTTTTGTTCACATTATTTGTTAGCGACTTAAATATATTTTGTCTGGTATCTTTGATATTTTTTGTAATTATTTTTGGATCTTCCAAGCAGCTTTTTGCTTATTTGGATGGTTTTTGCGTATCTCGTTCAAGATTTTTTGACATTTTAATGCTTTAAAACACTTAAAAATCTAAAAATTAAACAAAAACTGTTAGAAATACAATATAAATGAAATACGTTGAAATAGAAAAGTTTAAGTATAAGTATTTATAACTGTGTAACAGGGATTCATAAACGTTAGGGTCATTTCAGAAATTTAGAAGGCCATAGATGCAAAGGGGGTAGGCGCTGTGATAGTGAACGGAATACAGGATATCTATAATGACATAATTTTAAACTTTCAATATATATATATTCTTAAATGATGGTAAAAAGAAAAAAATATGTTTTAAATGTATTTTAAGGTTGTTTGGAGCTTTTACTAAATTAAAAGGCCATAATTTGAAATTTATACTTATTATTATAAGCTTAGATAAATAAGAGCGTTAGGCGTGCTTAAGGTAGTTATTTTTATTAATTTTACGAAAAGTTTTTGAATCTAATAGTTCTGTCATCTGTGAAAGGAGGACCACGAGGCCATAACTTAAAACTTACACAAAAATTCTAAAATTGATGATGACAAGCAAAAAAAATGTTCGGAAGTATTTATGGGTAGTACTTTAAGAATTCTTTTATGAGAGAGTTGTTTTTAAGGTTCTTTTAGGTGGTTTTGTAACGTTAATCATCATAATTTAAAATAAAGAGCTGCCAAATATTTTTGCAAATTTTCTTAGGTTTTCAAAATTACCTTTAAGTTTTAAAAAGTATATATTTTTGGGTTTATTTTTAGTTTTAAGTAAGAGACTGTGTTTAATGCTCTCAAAACATTAAAAGTTAATGTAAAGATACTTTAAATGTTTTTTTTTTTTGAAAAATAGTTAATGATTAAGAAATTTTTATTATGATGATAAATTTTACCATTTAACATGTTAAAATTGTTAAAAAATTTACTTTTTATTCAGTTTTTAAGTTAGTGATAACTGTTTAAATTCAGAGTTTTTTATGTTTTTGAAGTTTTAAAAATTTCCTAAACTCCCGTTTTTTCCAGGTTTTTAGCCTAAGTTGTTAAACTCTAAATTTTTGGGCTTTTTAGGTTTTATGGCAACTTTTATATAATAAATTTTACTTGAAAATATATCAAAAAAAAACAATTAAATACATTAATAAAATAAAATACCAGAATACTAGAATACTTTGTAATAAAAATGAAATAATTAGCAGTTATATATTGTTTCTAATAAAGATATTCATTATTTATCGAGCTTTTCTTACAGCTTATTTTGATATTTTTAAGATTTTGAATCTAAAAAAAAAATGCTGATGTTATACTTAAGTTTATTCGAAAAGAGTTAAAAAAAGTTCTTTAAAATTAATTTAAATACGCATTTAAACTATTTAAGACTTAAACAAATAGAAGCTAATCCAATGATTAAATATCTTTATTTCTTGAAACCTCACAATTTGACTATTATAACTCGAATACCATGTTCAGGTTATTGTTAAGCATTTTTCAAATAAAAAAAGCAGCTACGCCTAGTACCGCTTATTTGCATCAAACTACAACTTTGGAAACAAGAGTTTATTTAATATTTTAAGAAAAATTCCTTTGAGTAAACTTAAAGAAAGCATGAGTGGAAATTTATCAGAGCCAAAGCATTGATTAACAAGTGCTGTGAGACATGCTCAGTTTAACGAAAAATATGATCAATAAAAAATACCATTATTAAAAACCCTACTTAATACCTTACTAAATACAATACTTAAGGTAGGCCACAAAACATCAAATCCTCAAATTTGCTAATTTAGGCTTAAAAACCTTGAACTTGAAATAAAGAATCTGAATTTTTCAACAATTTTTACATGTTAATTAGTTAAGTTTTGACTTGATACAAAAAATCTATTCGAAATATAAAATTTGTTTGTCATCAAAATAACAATTTAATGAAAAATATATTCATAGTAGCTTTTTTTAATGTTGTTATACTACTTAACATAGTTTTTAGCTTTATAATTAACTTTAAAATAAAAACATGTAATTACAATTTTTTTTTTAAACTCTCTAAAACCAATGGCCAAAATGTACTTAGAAGCAGACCTGCCACTTTAATTTGCATATTGTATTCAAAAGTAAAAAGTTTAAATCATGTTAGTTAAAGGAAAATATTAATAGTAAAATAACTACACTAGTCATACTTAGTTTAAAATTAATTTTTTATACGGTTAAGTATGGAGAAGAATGTAAATTGCTTAAATTAATTCAAGTTAACTTTTTGGTTTTGACTTATTTTAAAAAATGTTTTTTTTTTCTTTAGCTTTACTTTAAAATTAAAATTTTCCTGCTTTCTTACTTTGTAAAATTTAAAACTTATAAAAAATATTTGTTTATAAAAAAAATTATTTTGAAATTTTAACTTAATAATTAAGTATATTTTTCATGATATTGATAAAAAACAAACTATAAACAAAATTTAACTTAGAAATTATAATAAATGGTACTAAAGTCAATATAGGCCAGGCATCCCAAATTTGGCCAATGAGCAGCATAAATTTGTTTGGGTGGGAATGAGCAGTAAATTGCCACAGGGTGTTATGAAGTCATAGTTTTAAACTTATATTATACATTCTGGAGTTGAAATTGGAAAAAAAAGGTCTTGGTGCTTTTAATTGATAGTTTTTTGAATAGTGTTGGTTGAGGTGTCATAGTTTTTTTATTCTCTTTTAAAAGGGCCTTTTGAAAAAAGCTCGGGAAACCCTGATAAAGACCATAGCATAGGTTTTGTTTATGTTAAATAGAAAATGAATAAATGTAAGATTTAAATGTATTTTTTTACTGTTTTATTAAATATTTTAGAATTATTACTTACTTGCAGCACCAAACTATAATGTTTAGATAAAATCATTTAAAGCCTATAATTTATATGAACAATTTATTAATATATAATTTTTCACTAAAATATTTATAATAAATAAAGCTTTAGTTAAAAATTCTTAGTTTGTTTTTACACTGTAAACAAAAGTTATTTTGTAACTATATTTTCTTTTGCAAAAATTAAGTTGGACTATTAAAAAATTTATGTGTAAACCTTCTTTAAGTTACTTCCAAAACTTGAGGCAAAAAGAAATAAAAATATGATTTCTGCATTATATAAACCTTTACAAAAATTTATAAATCTTGCATGAAACAGGGTAGCCAAATGTTTTTGGCAAGTTTTTCTCAAGGTTTTTAAAAGTACAATTTTTTAGGTTTATTTTTAGCTTAAAATTATGTTTAAGTAAGAAACCAAGTTGAATAAAATAAAACCGTTAAAAAGATACTTTAAAGCTACTTTAAATGTGTATTTTAATTAAAAAAATTGTTGATGGTGACAAAAATATATCTATTTATAAGATAGATATAATGTGTCAAAACAAAACTTTACTACTGAACATGTTAAAGGACTTATAAAATTAAGATTTTTTTATTTGATTTTTGTTCGATACTCAAGGTTTTTAAAGGTTTCAGGTTTTTTGACAACCCTGTTAATTTTACATAAGTTTAATACAACCAAAATAACTATTTGATACTAATCATTGACAGTCAGTGGTAAGTTTTACATCTAAGGCTAACAAAAACCAACTAAAATTGTATAAGTAATCTAACAAAGATCAGATTGAAAATTCAGACTTTTTGAAATGAACTAATAGTAGGTTTAAACTACTACTGCTCAAAATGTCTTTCTTTAATTAAAATAATGTTATGAACAAAATTTTTAAAATCATTTATTTTTGGTATCGAACAAGATATTATTTACTTTACATATAAAAAGTTGCTTTTTTTTCATATATATATCACGTTCTTTTAGGTTTTTTAATCTAGATTTTTAACATCCAAATTTTTCCAGGATTTCAGGTTTTGCTTCAACCCTGTTTTTAATGAACAAAACTACTTACTAAAACCTAAAATAACTTCAAAAAAATTTCCAACATTACTAAACAAGTTATAATAATGGAATGGTTTAAAACAAAAAACTGCAATCTCATTTGAAAATTGTTCAATGGTAATTAACTAATTTTAACTACAGTTAGTTACTTACAGAAAAAAATACAATAATAATTTTATCTACTTTTGTACATAAATAATTAAAACTTTTGCCTATTTTATGTGTTTAAAATATAAATTTAATAATATTTTCTAATTTTTTGAACAAGAACCAAATTTTTTAAATTTATTTTCATAGACTTTTTTACTAAAATCATCAAAGCAAAAATTAACAAATTTAGCTAATAAACTAATAAAAATAGTTTTCATCAATTTTATTATTATAAAATTGTAACTAAAAGTAAGCACAACAACATTATTTAGTACAAATAAGTATATTTATTTAATGTTAGCTAAAAAAAACCCAGCAGTTAGGTATTTTTAATATAATTAACTTTTAATTATTTATTATACCACTATTAAATGTAAGTAAAATAGCTCAATTACTGTTTAACTTTTATTAAACCTATACAAAATATAAATACTAGCATACCTACTCTAAAAAAGTAAGTTATTCAGAACTTTCCTATAAATTAATCTTTGTGTTAAGTACCCAAACAAATTGATAATGACCTCAAATGCCAAGTTTTTCCACACCCAGCATAAGTTCCGCTTGGTTGCACTTACAAGACATTCAAACTCCACATGTTAGCATTACTAGCTTTGAACTTCTTCTTAAAATTGCTGCACGTTGGTCACAAACAAATAATAAATAATTGTTTGTCATGTGAACTATATAGGATAATTGCATTTTTATTAATATTACCGCCAAGCTAAATAACCGAAATTTTTTATATAAATTTTACCTGTCAATCAGAAGCACTTTGCTCAAGTTGCTTGCTCACTTGATTTCAAGTATGCACTTTGCCAAAAGCTGGTAAATTGTTGCACCCAAGTTTGCAAGAATGTACAAGTTTAACTGTTGAGCTAGATATATTACTGTGTTACCACAAAATCTAAATGCTCACGGCTTTTCATATAAAAAACCTAAGATTTTTGAAATAAAAAAAATAAGTTAAAAATGTTTGAGAATTTGAAAAAAAACTTTAGGATTACTAAGAAAATCTTATAAGAGATAAGTAATTTTAATACTTGTTGCCAAAAGTAAGGTGTGGTTGCTATACTTTAAGGAGGAAATCTCCAAACAATCACCTGAACATGATAGTTTTACTAAATAAAAATAACATTTAAGAATAGAAAATTTAAGAGTTCTGAATACTGAATTTAAATCACTTATTTTAAATTAAAATGCCCTTTTAATGTTATTCAAAATTAAGTTACTTTTATACTAAATTTACATAAATCTTTACAATTTTTTTTATATTTAAACTAAATATAAAATTCAAAAAAACTATTTAAAAAACCATTAATGATATTTTTTAAAAGATATGTGTATTACATCAAAACAAAAACTAAGTGGGCTATTTGATTAAAGTTTATAATAACTTACAAAGATCAACTTTTGAATTCTGTACATTTAGAAATGAACTTTTCAGGCATTTACAGAAAAACTTTAAATTGCATTAAACTACTATCATATCATGTATTGAATTTTTTTAGTAACTATTTAGTAAAATAAATTGTATATCTGGCAAAGAGCGCATGGTTACTATCTAGTTATCGGGTTAATGGTGAAGGATTAGGACTATCCTCAGCAACCAAGTTTGTTTGGGTGTTTCTCTTTTGAGGATTTTTATCATTTGCTTATTATGGTATGGACAATGAATAAACTTTAGAGTTTGAAAATATAATTTTTTGGAACTCAGAAAGAGACACCTTAGTTGTCTTATTGCGAAGAAACAACACTAATCTAAATAACCTTAGTAACATTTATTTTCCCTCTACTAGATAAAAGATTAGCTATACAAATTTAAATTGTGGTCGATGACTTATATATTATTCTTTTAATTTTATACAAAACGTTACTAAAACACGGGTAGAAAGTTAAGCTTTTAAATATCTAACGCTAATTTGTTTTTTTTTTTGTTTCTAGGCTTTGATACTAAAGTATTAATAAAACGTAAAAAATTGAGCTTTCTGTAACGATGTTAAATATAAATATAAATTAAATGTTTTGTTTTTTTAAACTAAGCAAAGGTACTGAAATATTTAATAGCTTGGGACGTTAAGCTTCCTAGACAGTAAGCGGTTATCAATATGATCAATATTAAGAAAGATAAAAGAAATATAATTAGCTTACATTCTTGATTAATTTAAACGTTTTACTTAAAAAACATCAACAGTGTAAGTTATGAACTCTACTTTTTACACGTAAAAAAAAACAAAACGACCCTAACTTACTTTCATCAATGTTTGAACATTTTGGATATATTTGTTTTTATAATCTATAGTTGATAAATTGACTAAACTTAAAATTTAATACTTGAAAATTAACATTTTAAGTTGAACGTGATTTTTACAGTTTTAAATGCTTAAATAAATCTTTTAACCTTTTCTTTTATTTATTGCTTCTAATCTATAACTCGATTTCATTGAACCCATTTTACTTATTTTAATTTTTTATTGCTATAGTTAATTGTTACTCTAATGAATTCATTACTATTTATTTTTTACTGCTTGAAAAAAAGTGTTGTTATTTATTTTTAATCTATAAACATTTATATGTAATTTAAAATAACTAGTTTAAATTTATATAAATTTACATTCTTAGTAAAAGAAGTTTTAAAAATATAACTAAAGTTATCTGTTTAAAATGTTAAGTTTTTGAAATCAAGTAAGAGAAAACAAATTTATTTAACCAGTTTTAAGTACCAAAAATCATTAATGTGTGGTAGAAGTTTTGATATGTAAAAAGATGCTATAATTATCAAAAACTAAGATTTCAAATAATTTAGTTGTTAAAAAAGTCTTTAAAAAATAATTATCATCGAAAAAGCATTTAGTTCTTTTTCTTCCAAGCTATAAAAAAAATAAACTTGTCACACTAAGTTTAGGGCAAGATCCATATCTAAATAAAACTAACCTTTTTAAGTTTTTCTCATTTGTTGTCTTACTTCTTTCCATTTTTTTTTATTTCAATATTTCTTAAGTACACATCAAACTTCCTTAAATGCCATTTTTAAGCTCATTATTAAGCATAATAGAACACATATCTATAAATATTTCGAAATTGCAAAATAAATCACTGTTTTTACTTATTTTAGACTACATAAAAATTACTATGGCCTTTTGACTGTGTGTTATTTAAATTTTGTAAATTATAGACATTGACCATTTGGGGCAGACAAGTTTTTTAAGACACTGCAATAGTAGTTCTTTTAAAAAATTAATTTTGATCACTCAAATTACAGTGTTAAAACAAACATTTTTTTAAAATTTTTATTTATCAGTTTGATTAATGATCAGTTGATCAGTTTATTACAAGACTGTAGTGTTAGCTTAGCTTCAAACATTATTAGCCTTTATTTAAATGCATAGCAGATATAAAATACTCCTCCAAGTTTTTCTGTGGTAGTTTAATACATATTTCACTACTTTTCGTCAGAACCTAACAGTAGAACAAAGTATAAATTATGAATAGCTTTTTTAAATAAAAACACAAAAAGTTAAAACTAACTAAGAAATAAATAATAGTAAATAACAAAATAGCGCTTTTATTTTATAGTTTACTAAAACGAAAACTAATAAAATAAAATCATTTTCTCCTAATATAACAAATGTACTTGTTTTAATTATTTGTAAATTTTTTAACATTAAAGTATTTAAAATATTTGTTAAATCAGTTTTTCAGTTTTAGCAATTTTTTAATTGATTTTGTCAGATAAAAGTAGATATCGTTTTGATGGGTTATAATAAACCGATATGTTAGTATTATTTTTTATTATTGTTTTTAGATGAACTTAAGTTTTTAGTTCAATTTAATAAACATTGCATACTTTATACAGAATATCATGGAATTTGAAAATTAAAAGTGTACCTTTTACTAATGGTTCATATTATAAGCTTGAATTTTTTTTTAAAGGTTTGCAAACTTAAACAAAATCACATAGATTGCGGACCGCTAGTGTCTAAATATTTATTAATTTTAATCTGTTAACATAATGATACTTAATCAAATATTAAAAACTTTTTATTTTTTAGTTTCTCCTAGTTTCAGTTTATCATCAACACTTTTTATAAAGCAGTTTTTTTTATGTTAAACATTTGAAAACTTTAAGTTATTTATAGAAACGATTTAAAATGGCCTTATTTTAAATTTTGTATTCTGAATTATACTCTGAAATGTTTCCGTAACTAGATATTAATTTCTAAATATTTTATCTAAAATAGATAAAATTATATTAGAATAAGATCAAAAGACAGTTCACTTCAAAAAATTGCTGACAGTTTTAATTTTATAAAAGACAATAGTATATATTTACTATACTATGATAATATAATTCTAATTTTGTTTGGTAATAAAGTAAATCAAATCTCAAATTAATACCTTTGTACATTAGTATTTTGTCATCATTCGGATAAAAATTTCTAAATTAAAAGTATTTAAAAGTTTAAAGTAAAACAAAAAGTAAAAGTCTAAACTAAGTATTAAAAAAGACTTGAAGAAGTCTAAGGCTTCTTATTTTATTAGAATTCTTTATATTCTTTATAATAATTTTATTATTTCTATGTATAAACTAATTCAGATTTTTTTATGTTAAACACCTTTAAATAATAATATATGTTCTTAGTATTTACGATAAATTTTTAATGCGCTTTTGTACGCTAAATATCAGTTAATTGTTATTTCAGTTTACCATTGTTTTAATATATAGTTGCAGCCACTGTTTAAATAACGAAAATTAATAGAGATAGTTATAAAGTTACATAAAAAAAAATATTTATTAAGACTTGAATTCTTTACTAAATGATAAATAGTTAAGAAATTGTAGTAACATAAGAAGTATATGTAAGTAAATGAAATTTTAGTCATAATATATTTAGATTAATTTTATTCAACCGTTTTAAACTAACGATACAGACCGTTGTAAGCAAATTTTTTAAGTAAAAAAAAGCTTAGAAAAATCTTACATATACTTTATACATTAAGATCTTATTTCTGTTAGTTATCAAAAAAACTTAATTATTTGAATAAATCAAAGTTCAAGTGCCGTTTTTTGTATACATTACAATAAAAATGTTTATTTAGAAATATTGGTTTTAGCACTTTTATTTTCATTTGTATTTGTTGAAGTTAAGATACCTTGAATTAAAGTTTTGCTTTATATTAAGTATAGAAAATGGTTGTTTTTCAATAGTTGACAAAGGAAGATTAAAAATATTTACAATCTCAAATTGATTGGTTAAGAATTCGTCATTAAATTTAAGTTTTTGGGGGAAGTCAGAACTTTTTTTCTGTCTGTTTTTAATATCAGTAATTACCTTCCAGGTATCTGCTGAACTTTTATTAAAATATTGTAATCTCTTTCAAAATATTTTTTTTTACAAATAGCTTTGATTTTAGTTAGTTTGTTTTGGTAAGTTTTGACTTTTTGTGTGTTACTAAAATTGTTTTTGCATAGCAACTTGTTAAGATTGTTTTTACACTTAATTGACTTAAGGATACCTTTGGTTATCGAGGGTTTTAGTTTTAGTTTTTGTTTGATTTTGACAGTTTCATAGGGGTAACATTTTTGTTAATGATCTCTTTAACTTTTTCAATCAAGCACTCAAAAACATACTGAACCCTTGGAATTAATAATTTTGTAAATTTGAAAAATGTTTATAATTTCAAATAGTATC
Organism: Thalia democratica; assembly: GCF_965202585.1. Classification (NCBI taxonomy): domain Eukaryota; kingdom Metazoa; phylum Chordata; class Thaliacea; order Salpida; family Salpidae; genus Thalia; species Thalia democratica. The sequence continues at coordinate 19,161,222 of NC_139168.1, forward strand.
AGTTGTTAAATTGTTAGTAATAATTTTAAAATGATCCCGTTAAAACTGAGTGTTTACATGATTCTATGTTAGATTACAATTTTTGATTCTTACATATAATGGAAAGTTATCAGATATTTCAGATAAAATAAAATTTGCTTTGTGCACTCTTTGGGGTTTAGAACAGTAAATGTGATCAATTAATGTATCTCCCTTATTACTACCTCTAGTTTGAACATCAATTAGATTTGTAAATCCAAAGCTACAAATTTCATGAAGATAATTTATAACCGATGAGTCTTGAAAATATCCATTTATTAAAAACTAAATATCACTTTATGGTTATAATTTTATATTAACAAATTAACTTTCTACAGCTTGATATCTCGTACACTGAATTTATTTTATTGTTATATTTTTATATTACTTTTAACTCTTGCTTAAACTCATTAACAGTATTTGATTGCTTTATATATATTTTTTTAATAATGTGTAAATTATATTTTGATATTATATAAAAATTTTACTAACGATGCATTATTACTTTATCAATAGTAAATAATAAATTAATTTTCAAAGACCTAAAATTAAAAAATGCTAGCCCACGAAAACAATCGCTTTATATAATTTAAAAAAAAACTTTAACCGTTTTAATTAGAAATATATATTTATATTCCAAAAGTACTTTTAGCAAATTTAAAAAAAATTACATCTAGTTATGGATATTAATTTTTTAACGTCAAAACTCACTAGAGACAAATTGTTATCCTGACTTATGTGTTACCTCGTTGTTAAAATGTAGCTGGTAAGCAAAAAAAGTTTAAAAAAATGTATTTTTGCAAAGTTCTAAGTCAAAAATTTCAATAAGTAGTTTTAAAGTTTAGCATATAAATTGATAAGTTTAAGATTATTGTAACTTGTGTAGAATAAATAGTATCATTTTGCTTAAACTATTAAAAAAATGAATCTAAACTAAGTAAAATAATTAAATTTAAATTACTCTTCTTTTATTTGACTAAAAAAATAGTAGAAAAATATTTTATTAACAAATAATTATAGTCGCTTCGTTTATTATGTAAACTAAATAAACATGAAAATTAAAAAATACTAAAGATAACAATTTAAAATATGAAAATAAAGCAGCCAATAACATACGAACCGCTCATCAGTCTGGTAAATAACACAATTTATTTCAACTATATTATTTAGGTTTTTAAAATTTTACTAAAATATATAGTAATCAAAAGACAAAAAAAGACCAAACTTAATTGTTAGTAAAAAATAGTGTGTTTTTTATTGTTATCAGTTTAATTTAATTAGTTATAAAAAAATTGAGTGTGGAGATTGAGAGTGATTTTTTATCAGTAATTATAAAATACAACTGGCTGAAGTGAACTTACGTTATTTAGTTAAATGACGTCACTAAGATATTTAATAATGATATCAATTAAAATAATTTGTTACTTAACTTTATAATTCTACTATATTCTAATACTAAATATTATAAGTCAAAATTTATTTATTCTTTTTTTTATGTATAAATGTTAACTTTTTCGTAAAATTATTAAAACGATTCAGTTAAATAATAAACAAACAACGATAACGATAGATTATATAGATTATTTATTGAACGAGAAAATAACGGTCAAAATAGTTTGTCAAAAGACCAGTGGTATGAAATAAGTTTTTGTTGTCAGGTCGTATAATACTTAGATACTGGTTTAAGTTTAATCAAAGAAAAAATACTCACATACTACGAATGAAATATACATAAAAAATTTTCTTAGCATAACTTAAAAAAAACTTAAGAAAATTTTTAGCTAATAATTGCTGTGTAAAATTATGTGTACTAACTAAAATTAATAAAACTTATAATTTGTACTTTATAGAAACAATATTATTTTGTATAAAAGTGTATCAGTTGAGTATATACATTAAGGCATTATATATAGTAGACACTAAGGTATTACATTTCTAAAAATAAATCAAGAACTAATTCAAAGGATATAAGCTTTTGTAAGATAAAAGTTAGTGAATAATATTTGTTAAATCTGTTTCTAATTTCACATTTAACCTAACAAGATTAACCTCTACTTCTACAAGCTTTACATTAAATTTCAATGATACTTGACCGTTAAACATTAAATTAAAATTTATTTGTTTTTTTTATACTTTTACCTATAAAACACGTAAACAATACAAATAAAAAAATTAAAGCAAAGAACAAAAACTATTATCTCTGTTATTTTTGTACTTAGTTTTATAAATAGTTTTCTGAAACGATATCAATGGTATTTGAACACAAGAAAATAAGTCTATATCTTTTGTTGCTTCCAATGATCTCAATGACCATTTACCGTTTTCAAAGTCATATGTTATGGCTTTACTATTTCTCTGAAAAACATAAATCTTATTGCCATTAGTAACCACTCCAAAGGGATAACAAAAATTACAAGTAGAAGCTAGTGTAGGTTGTTTTAATAAACTAAACTTATTAGTAAATGAATCAAAAACTTCACAATTGTTTGTAATACTTCCACCAATTACAAATAATTTGTTTTTTACTGCAACTGATTTGTGACCATCTCTTTCATTAATCATATTTGGCATGTTTTCCCAGGTATCTCCAACATGGTCATATGCCTCAACAGTGTTTAATCTCTCATTATGTATTCCACCAGATACAACAACTCTTCCTTCAAATACCGAGCAAGCTGGAAACATTCTTGCGTTCTTCATTCTTGATATTTCTTTCCATTTCAGAGTTGTTGTATTAAACTCAAAACAAGTAGCTGTATCGTGTCCTCTTATAACATGACCCATACGGCCGCCTATGATATAAACATTATCCATAAAAGAACAAGCAGAAAAAAATTTACGATCGTCTATCATGTTATCTACATATTCCCAAGTATTGGTAGCTTGGGAATATTTTTCAATTGACTTTATTTCATTTCTAGAACCATCAATGCCACCAAACGCATATATTTCACCTTTAATACAAACTGTCCCGAAAGAGAATCTTGCTTCTTTCATGGGTGGCAAGTTATTAAGTTTACTCAAATTGTTAGTGTTTACCAAGTTAACATCATTGGAAAGTTTATTTAATCTTTCATTTACACCTCCAAATACTAATATGTTAAAATTAGTTTTGTTGCAGTACCTGCTTGTAGTTTTACAAATGGTAGTGTTTAATTGTTGTTTATTGTTTAATACAGCTTTAATGATGTGACTACATTCATGATAGTTTGATGATACTCTATCTAAAATTTGTTTTAATGCAGGAACTGATAGAAGTGAAAGTCGAACTTTAGACAAAAGTTCTTTTGCATACTTCCTACGTTCAGTTATGTCATGACACAACCAGATATCTGCCGCATTAAATATTTGTAGTTCAGAGTCAATATTTACACCACTGCTTGAAAGTATCTTTCTAACATAGATAAAGTCTGACTGTAAAAAACTGTCAAGGTCAGCAAACATTGAAAAATATCGCTCTATAAGACTCATCGAAATTTCAATTGATTTTGAAAGTTTGAAAATATTTGACAAGCAATATATTACTAAACTATTTTCTATAAAGGTTCTGGACATTACAGATTTCTTTACTTTATCATCTTCATTTTCGTTAAGTAAGATTTTGTTGAACTTCATTGCTGTAACAAGTTCATCCTTCTCCATAATATGGTTTTCTGTAAAGATTGAAATTTTAGCGTTTGAAAATGTATATTTATATTATTCAAACAAATTAACTTATATCAAGTTCTCTAGCTTAATTAAACAATGCGTTACCCATTTGCTTTAATCTATTAGGGGAACCACGTAGTATAGGGTAAAACTTAATATGGATTTTAGAATAATAAAAATAAAATAATTAAGGGTGCGATTAATTTTAGAATTTTTACCAAGCATATTATAATGAAAATAATTTCAAAAAGTTGAATTAGTCTTACATTTTTTCCCCTTAAAAGCTTAGACATTTTATTTTACAAACATTTTAGTAAAATAATCATTTTTGCATTAAACAGAACTACGACTTTTAACCATTAACTAAAACTTAAACTAACGAACTATTAACTAAATGTTATAGAATAAAGAATTATACAGATATAATGTTTGTAAAAAAATAAGGTACTTAATTTTTAACTAGAACATCAATACCATGCAATGTACAAAACAATAACATTAAAGCAAAAAATAAACCTTGATTTTTAAGTTTTTCGGTATTCTTTAACATGTTTCCACCAAGTTTTTCAAAAGTTGTTCTCTTGCTTAAAATAACAAAACTGTGGCAGATTTTATATTCTGGTTTTGTTTGAGACTTAAATACGTTTAGTTTGGCATGTTCAATTACCTTTCCGCTACGTACTTTCATGCATCTTTTTGTTTCTTTAGCACTTTTTTCCGTTTGTCGTAGGAGGTTTTCAGGCATTTTGAGTGTTAGAAGTTTTAAAATATCTATAAGTTTAAGAAAAACCATAAACAACAAAAGTTTGAACTAAATACATATATTTTATTAAAAGTCGAAGATAATTGTACAAAATAATTCTAGTTCTATTTTTTTAACAGTTATCGTTTGAAAAGGTAGAAAAGACATTTCGTAACTTTCACACTCTGTTTAAATATAAAAATTTATTATTTAAAAAAATAGTCAATTTAGAAATAAAAATGATCTTTACTTGTCGTTTACTAACTTAAATTTAAATATTTTACATTCTTTTGCATATCCAACAACGGATAAATCTATTTTCTAATAACTCTTATCTCTGACTATTGTCATTTAATCGAGTTTTATTACGATCTTAAAACTAAAATAAAATAATATATAAGTTTTGTATTTTAATACAAGCTCATGTAAAATAAAAAAAAGTTATTAACTGTTATAAATACACGACAATCATTCTAAAACATAAGGAGGTTTTGATGAATATATCTATTTATTAATAATTCTGATCTAAAACATAAGGAAATTTTAGTCATGTTTTCTTGACAAAAAAAAAAGACAACTTCTTTGCTTTTTAATCTAAAAGTATATCTTTCATAGAAACTAATTGGTAAGTGATAGAGCTAAAATAATATATGTTTGTTTTTTAGTTACGTTTCATCTGGTTAGCGCTCGGTCTTTTAGAAGAAGTACGACATTTCGTCTTTATTTTAGTCAGTGTATCTCGAAAATACACCTAAAGTAAAAAAAGTATAGAAAAAGTTTACTTAAGAACCAACAGAAAAAATAAATAATATATATTTAAAAATTTTTGAGGTTAGAAATATGACTAATATTATACTGATTTTAGAATGATTGTTATTCATAATACAACATTATGTTAGTTTGAGCTTGTCTTACTGCACATTTTTATCCAGGATTTTGCTTTAATTTATTTTTATCCAGTTTTTTGCTGATGTTTTTTTTTTAAGTTCACTCTAATATTATATATTTCTAAAATTTAAAAATAGACACCAGTTTCTTAAGTTGTTGTATAAAGTAAATTTAATAGTAGTACGTGTACTTGCTATAATTTAATGATAAAATTTCTACTACTCGAGCATTTCAGTTTGAAATAAAAGCAATTAATTATTTAGATTTTGAAAAAACAAGATGTTTAAATACCGAATAAATACTATCAATATTTTTTGCATGCAGGTTTAGTAACTTATGAAAAATATTTTCTTCAATATGTGTAAGTTTCAAACTATAACTTTATTGCCCTTTGCTGTTCATGACCCCCTAAATTTCTGTGATAGCTCCAAAAGGGTCTAGTTGGCCTGATTTGGGAAAGCTTTAAAACTGTAAACATTTTTTATTTAACTTTATTCATGATGTATGGTACAACTACCTTAGACTGAATCGAAACTATCTTTAAGAAGTAAAAAAATAATAAAATTGAAACTCACTCAACAAACACAAAACTGGTCTTAGCTTTTAAAAAAGTATCTAAAACAGTTATTTCTTTCTGTAAAATAATAAGTTTCACTAATTAAAATCTATAGTTATCAAATCAGGAAAATAAAAAAACAATCAAAGAAAAATAATTAATGAATAAGCTTGTACATACAAACTAATCTTTAAAAATTTATAGAGTTTTTAAAATCTTTAAATATGCTAAAAGCTAATCAAAAATTAAATTTCACAGTGAGATGTTTTACAACAAAGTAATTTTATTTGAATTAGGTCATAAACAAATAAAAAGATCAAACTGTGAGTTACTGAAGTTAAGGAATTTACGGTAGTTAATAATAAACCAGTGAAATAAGCAGTAAGCACAGAAGCCTAAAATTTAGGCTTGAACTATTTATGAAGTTATAAAAACAAAAAAATACTTTAAAGTAAAACAAATCTAAAATTTTATTAAAAGTATGATTTATTTTAAAAATATAAGATATAGGCTAAAATTTTAACAAAATGACTAAAAAAATTTTTTTTAATTAAACTGACAGGAGTATTGAAAATATATACAAGCCATCTGAGAAAACATTTTAAAGCTTTTATATAATCTTAAAAAAAAAACACTGAAATTGTATCCTTCAATTATAAACAAGTTTTCTTTAAAAAAATAAAGTATTAAATTAATATAGCTTTAGTAGGTATATATTGATGGTAAATTCTTCAAACTCTTATTCGAGCGTGACATTTTAAACATAAAACAAATAAATGTTTTGGTTTCAAGAAATTAACGTAAATATTAAGATAAACTCTTTTAATTTTAAATTCAAAAAAAATTAAATGTTTAAAAATTAGTTCAAAAATTATAAGATAATTACCTAATGTTAGAATAAGTGTAAAATCTAAATGTATAATTTAGTAATTTTTAATTAAATACAAAATTTATACTAATTTTTAGCAAAATTTTTTAATGTCTAACTAAATATCTAAAAAAGTTTATAGTAAAAAAATATTTAGCTTAGTACTACAAGTCTTTGAGTAAAGTATTATAATAATTATATTTAGTATAAATTGCTAATTTCATTTTTTATAATTTAGACAACAGTTATATTACAAAATCTATTTCAATATGTAGATAGGTAGTAGATTAAAATAATAATTTCTAGTTTGTACTATAGATTAAGTGCGAAAAAACATGAAAAAAAAACCCAGTTTGTTTGCAATAACTATTTATAACAGTTATATTTTAATGTAAAAATAAGTTTCAGTATTGAAAACCTCAATTTAAAACCTCCTTTAAATTAGTTACAAAAGTTTGAAAAAAACGTAATGCAAAGATAAATTACTAAAAGAATAAAAAGATAATAACTTATATATATATATCAAACTTTACGAGAAATTATATCCTTTTTATATAAAGGTTATCTTAACATAAATTTTAAATATAAAAAAGACTAATTTAAATTATACTTTAAAAGTAATATGTCTTATATCTAAGCTAAGCAAAACCCACTAAAGTTATTTGGTTATTATTCTTTTAAATCTAACAAAAGACAGTTTGTAAGTCAAAGGAACTTGAAGAAAATTTTAACAACAACTGCTTTAAATGTGTTTTTTTTAAAAAAATTATGAAATCAAAATTTATAAAAATTTTTCTGGCTAATATTTTTTTATTTATTTAAAATGGTTGTTAGGTTTTTCCATGTACTTTTTTTCAATATTTTTCTTATCTCGGGTTCTTCCAGGTTTTCTAGTCTAAATTTTTAAATTTCAGTTTATTCAAGGATTCCAGGTGTTGTGGCAACCCTGCCACAAATAAAAGAAAAGAAACATTTTATGAATTTAGTTGAAAGTCTGTTTTTACTTAATTTTCATATATTTATATATTTAAAACAATAAATCTGAAATAAAAAAAAAGCTTACAACTAAATTACAAAGAGTCTCATTAAATACTTTTAGTTGTTATTTTCGTTTGTTTGTTAGAAATGTAAATATATAAAAATGGTAAAATACTATTTGATTAAGTTTTAAATTTCATAAAGCAAGTTTGACTCACTAGGTCAGTATAAAAAAGCTTAGGGTTATTAATAGCATAAGCATAAGCTTAATAATGACACGTTAGTTTGTATTTTGCAGTATCATGTTTTAAACAGTAGTTTAAAATACTTATTTATTGTATTCATAAAATGTTTTATTTAACCGAATATATAGTTAAAGAAAAAAATATTATACTTACATTAAAAGCTTAAATAAAATATAGTTTACACATCATAGAAATTAAATTACTATTTAGAATCAACATCTTGTGTATTATCGTTTTATAATACTATTATATTATTATTCTCTAGTTCATTTTATTTTACAGTATAAATAATGCCTTCGATAGTTTGGCAATATTTTAATATAGGGTAGGAAGATAACTCCATTGAGTATGCAATATCTGTGGAGCTATGATAAAAAGAGGAAGTAGCAAGTCTAAGTCCTATACTACCTCTTTCATACACAAGAATTTGAAACCTAAACAATGCAATAGTTACAAAAAGTCTCAAAGTGAATCTTTTGAGAAAGATAGAAGTTATATTATTCAAGTATACCACTTAACCCATGACTAAACATAATACTTAAAGGGGGGCCACTAAACTTTAAATCCTAGAATTTGTGAATTTAGGCAAAAATCCTTGAACTTGAGAATTTTGAACAAAATACATGTTAATTACTAAAATTAAACTTTACAAAAAAAACTATCAAATTTTTTGTTATTATTAACCTTTTTTTATTAAAAACACACTTAAAAAATCTTTTTTCAATATTGTTTTACTACTTAACACAGTTTTTAAGCTTTAACTTAACTTTGAATTGAAAATGGACTAAAAAATGTAAATGTGTACTTTCAAACTTTAAAAATAATCTTAAAATTTTGTGGCTAGCCTGTTCTTACAAGCAGCCCTGCTATTTTAATTTGCATCTTGTTTTAAGAACTAGAGATGTAAATAATATTAATTATATAAAAAGTATTAATAGTAACATAACTACACTAGTCTTATTATAATAATAACTTTATTCATGATTAATGTGAAGAAATATGTAAAATATTTTAAGTTAGGTTTTAACTTAACTAAATACAAAAGTTTTTTTTCTCTATATTTATTTTTGCATAAAATTTTTTCACATTTAAAATAAATATGACAAATTTAAAATATGCTATTAAAATTTATGATGATAACTAATTAATAAAAAAAAAAAAATTGTCTAGATTAAATTTTGACTTAAAGTTTTTCTGCTTTTTAAAATTTAAAACTTATAAAAAATTATTGTTTATAAAATATTAATCTATAAATTATACTAATAACAAATATTTTTTTTAATGTTACAAGTAGAATATTAAAAAATAAACAAATATACTTTTTTAATTAGAATATATAATTCTAAAGTCACTACAGTGCAGGGTTTTCTAAAGTTGGCCGAGTGGCCCCTTCGGGCTATTAGCAGCAAAGGGATGTATGAACAGTAAAGGAAACACAAGGGGGAATAAAGTCATATTTTGAAACTTACATCAGATGTTCTGTAGTTGCAAATAAAGATCAATAAAAGAAGGTTTTATGTGATTGTAATGAAAGATTTTTGAATAAAATCGTTAAAAGGGGCAGTAGCTTTTTTAATTTTTTACAGGGGCATTTCGAAAAAAAGGCTTGAAAGACCCTGGTTTAGACCATAGCACTTGTTTTTTTTTTATTTTGACTGTAAAAAAAACTAAATGTAAGATTTAATATAGTTTTTTACTGTTTTAATATATTATTTAGAGTTTTATTTTATTAACAGCTCAAAATTATAATGTTTATATGAAATTTTTTAAAACAAAAAAAAAATATATTTGCAAGTTAATAATTACTAAAAATATTTTAAATTAATAGTAAAAACTTAAGTCAAAGTTGCTTAAGTTGTTTTTCACTATTTTCAAAAGTTATATTATAAAATATTTTGTTTTCTAGAAACTAAGTTTGACTGTCTGAAGCTTAAACTTTACACCCAATTTAATTTATTTTAATCTTAAGGCAAAAATTAAAAATTGACTTACTTTTATATATGAACTTTCACAAAAACATAAATAACTTTTATATAAAGATAAATTTTACATAAATATTTAACACCTAAAATATCTAATTGAAAATATTCTTTAAGAGTGGTATGTTCTACATTTAAACATATTAAATTATACTATTACAATTTTTAGAAATCATAAATAAGTCAATTTCTAAATAAGAGACATTTAAAAAAAACTTTACTAGGTTTAAACAACTAATACTCTGAATGTGTTTTAAATGAAAAATAATTTATAAAAAGAAAATTTTTCTAATAATTGATCTTTTGTATTAAATCATTTTTTTTACTTTATATGTAAATAACTGTTTAAAAAACTAGGCTTATCTAGGTTTTTATTTCTAAGATTCTCATAATTCAAGTTCTTATAGGTTATTTGAACAATTTTTAGAAATCAAAGTTTTTCAATGATTACAGGGTTTGCCGTAACACTGTTAGTAATAGACAGAAATTCTTGCTAAACAAAAAAAAAATATGTCAAATTAATTGGTAGCATAACTGAATAAGTTTTAATAATTTACTGGTTTAAAAATAAAACCTGCAGTTTAATTCAAAATTGTTTAATGACATTTACCTAATTTTAAATACACCTAGTTACTTGAAAAAAAAAAAAAACTCAAAGGTTCTCACAGATCAAACTGGGAAAAAGTTCCTGACCTATCCTAACTTTTTCCTGATTTTTAACTAAAACATTTATAAATCTTAATTTAAACCTATTTTTGAATACATAATCAAACACTTCAGACTGTCGTCTAAAGCTTTCAATCTTATTTTTATACAGGTTATAAAAACGTTTTTTTTGCTAAACCCAATAATCTAACTTTCATAACATCACTTGAACCATCTGTGTATGATTTATTTATTTTTAATAAACAGCTTTATGGGCAAAATATAGTCAGACTTATCATTAAAGTTGTAAAATAACCCTGAAGTCAGTATATATGCATATCTTATAATGAAAATTAATCATCTAAAAGATGTAATACTTAAAAAAATTAATAACTTATTTTTAGATAATACCTTAACTATTTCATATGAAATCCTTAAATTTAAAATCAATTAGACACGAATATACTTTACTAAGTGTAAAAATATAAAAAAAAAAAGGATATATCTGTTTTATAAAATATTTTTTCTTATCATTTATGATACAGTTTGTAACAAATAAATTTATTCTTATTTATTTTAAAAGCTTATGTTATTCTATGAAAATTACAAATACCTTAACTTATAATTGAATATAGATCTCTTATAATTTATTATATAAGTTCAAACAACTTAAAAAACATAAAGAGATATGATATACACATAAACTTGTTACATTAAATACTAAATTTAGTGCTTAATTATAAAGAAATTAATTGATTACTTAAACAAAAAACAAAATGGTTCTAAATTTCTGCAAGACAAATTTTTGTCTATAAATCACAGTTTAACTGTAGAAGTGTCCTTGCCACAAATCATCAATACTAAAAAGCATACAAAAATTTTTATTCAAGTTGGGTAGTTTTTCAATACATAAATAGAAACATTTTGCAGTTTTATAAAGAACAAGGTTGTTACTCGTTTTTTCAAAATTTTTTTCAGGTTTTTAAAATTTTCTCCAGGATTTTAAAAGTACACATTTCTGTGTCTATTTTTAGTTTAAAGTTAAGTTTAAGGTAAAAAACTGTATCAAGTAGTATAAAATTGTTAAAAACATACTGTAAAGATACTTTAAGTGTGGATTTTTGATAAGAAAAAATTTAATGATGACAAAGTTTTTTATCCAAATTATGATTTTTTTTGTCAAATCAAAATTTTATTACTGAACAAGTTGCAACTGTTCAAAGCTTAAAGTTTTCCAGGTTTCTCTAAAAGTTCTCAAACTCCCTGTTTTTTTGCTTAAATTGTCAAATTTCAGGTTTTTCCAAGTTTTCCAAGGTTTCCTGGTAAAGTGGCAACCCTGAAAAATATTTCATTAATTTATACCTGATAAAGGCTTTACTAATTAAGTAATTTTGTATAGTTAAAGAAGAATTTTCCAATTTCGGTCTGACAAAAGAATTTTTAATTAATTTTTACCACTTGAAGGCTTACGAAAATAAGGAGTTTTGTTAAAATAAACTGACATTATCTAACTTTACTTTTTAATTTTGTCAAATTTCCTGGCTTTTTTTATAATAACCCTTACTTTTTCCTAATTTTTCAGACTTTTGTCATTTATTTTAGTTTTTCCTAAACTTTCCTTATTTTCTGATTTTTCCTGACTTTGTGGCAGCCCTGAATATCTCAAATAAAAACTTTTATCTTTTTTAATAAGTATAAATAACTTGATTTTTGGATTATCGTCATCAATTTAACATTTAAATTTAATTTAACTTTTAAAATTATTTAAACTAAAATCAAGAGTTTTTTAATTTATTGTCATACAATTATTTTACTAAAAACAATAAAGCTAAGACTAACAAATTTAGCTGATAAACTAATAAAAATAGTTTTCATTAACTGCTCATTATTATAAAATTGTAAGACACAACACTCTAAAGTACAAGTATAGAAATCAAATCAATTTAAATAAAAAAACAAACAGTTAGGTATTTAAGTATTAAGCTAACTTTTAATTATTTAATATAGGGGTTATACATCTAAATAACGTAGCTCAATAACTATTTAATTTTTATTAAACCTTATACAAAAAATGATTACAAATATTTTGTAAAAAAAGTAAGTCATTCAAAACTTTTTTAACAAAAAAAGCTTTGTATTAAGTAGACACACAAATTGTTAATGACCTCAAGTGCTAAGTTTTCCAAACCCGTTATAATTTCCGCTTGATTGCACTTACAATACATTCAAATTCGCAATGCTAGCAATACTAATTTTGAACTTGAAATTTCTGCAATCTGATCAGAAACAGTTAATAGATAAAGTGACAGTTTCCAAGCTGAAAACAAGTGGGTATTTCTCTATGAATATCACCTGTTAATCAGCCGCACTTGATTTTTAATATACACCTTATTAAATGCTCGTCAATGGTTGCACCCAAGGTTGCTTGAATATTACAGGATGACTGTTGAGCTACATATCTTACTGTGTTACCATACATTCACAGTGCTCATGGTCATTCAAAACATTCATGTTAACCCGGGTTTTTGAAATTTTTGAAAATATCAGTTTGTAAAATATTTAAACCTTATAAGGATTTTAAAAACTTTAGGATGACTAAGAAAAGCTTCTAAGACACATGAGTTTAGTTGCTAAAAGTGTGGTGTAAGTCTTGAAGGTAGTAGGCTATATTTCTATGAGAAAATTGATAAGTATTCACTCTAGCATGATATGTATACTAAACATTATAAAGTTTTCAGAAAACAAAAGTTTGAAAAATCTGAATAGTGAATAGACATTAATTAAATTTAAACAGTTTTTTCAATTATTTTAAAACTTAATTTCATTTGTAAATCAATACTGTATCTATTTAAATCAAAACAATTATAAACATTTTTATTTATTTTAAAATATTAGTTGTTCAACTAATATTTAAGTGTATATTTTGTAATATTAATAGAAAAATGTGTTATCAATAATTAAACTTCATAATTTCAACTAAAATACAAAAATCAACAAAAATCACAGCTTCGGTTTTATTTTGTGTTATAAATGGTAATAAAAAAATGTTTTGCTTAAGTGTAGTCAGTAACTATTATTTTTGATAAAAAAAATAAGTAACAGTAAACTTTAATGTAATAATTAAATAATTTAAATAACAAAAACTTTTCTTTAAAGAAATAAAGATACTTTAGTATTTAAAATTCTAAAGTGAGATGTTAAAAATTTAGGACTAAGTTGCCGGTGTTTTTTTTGTATATGAAAAACTCTAAACAAAAGTTATTTTATTAGATCTTAAAAATATGTAAGGTAGAAAGAACATCACTTAAAAAAAGAAAATGTATGGTAAAAAGTTTTTTAATTTTAAGGACTTACAAAATATCACAATAAAGCTAAGTTTTAAATGTCTGAGTGTTGAAATTTTGATAGTTTTGTATAAATGAAATTCAAATAAATTTTATAGAAGTCTGTGTAAAAACAAAAAAGTTTTACTTTATAATACTACATTTACTGTTTTTTCAAAGTGAAATATATTAAACAAATTAAAAAGTAAAAACAAAAACTGCTTTTTATACTTAATCTAAACGATTTTTAAAATAAGTTTATGATGAAACTTAATGAGAACTTACGTTTTCAAAAACTATTTATATTTTTATCGTTTATTGTTATAAGTGTTTACCTCATTTAAATTAAATATTTTACTTTTTTTTTTGCTTTTCACAGTTAACTTGACAAAAAATTAGTAAACGAATCTTTACATATACAATAATGAAAATATTGTTGTAGTTGAGCTCAATTTTAAGAATTAAAAAAAATGGTTCTTAATTTTACCAATAGTTTAAACAAATCTTTAGATTAACTATTTATTAATAAAATCAACTTGCTTAAATATTATGTTTATGTGTACCTACCTGTTGACCATGTTTTAAATCAGGGGTCGACAGGCAGTTGGTGCTCGCGGATAACATTTAAAGTTTCCAAAATCTTCGTTGGCCACAGTTTTATTTTTAATGAGACTTGAATAGTATTATGGTTTTAGTGTTGGTCACACCAAGAAAAGTTTTACTTTTATTCACTTATCACTTTCAATGACTTTTAACCGCCTGTTTAATATATTGTTATCTATTGGAATAGAATTTACATTGATTAATATAGTTAATTCTTAATAAAATATGTACTTTCTTACACACTTAATGAGTTAAATTTAATAAATAATTTTAATTATTTTACTTACAACCTAATTCTCTATAAAAACTGAGCTTGAAAAAAATTTAGTCTTTATAATTAATTCTTTTACACGGTTGCTACTTTAAAAGCAAAAATTTCTGAATTGTATTAAAAATTTGTTAAAGTTAAAATAGCTAAAAACTGACTGTTAATCAACCTTAAATACATAACTAAAATATCATTATTATAATAAAGCACAATATGTAAGTAGAAACAAAAATACAATTAGTAAACTACACTACAATCATAGTAACTATTCTGAGAATTCGAAGATTTATTTAAAGTGTTTAGGAAATTTCATCTCAGATAATCTAAGTTTATGAAAAATTTAAAATACAGATTTTACCTAGTCTAAGTTTTTAAAAGTTTAAATTAGTCTGTTTGTTTGGCAACCCTCTTTAAAATAAAGATTACGAAATAAAGAAATATCGAAGTTTATTAACAGTGAATTAACTTATAACTAAAAAAGTAATTATAGTTCAGCTTAAATAGACAATTAATTTTTTAAACATATTTAATAAGTATATAAAAATTTATTACGCTTTTAATGAATTAGAAAAATCTAATTTTTTTGACCATTAAAGCGATTCTTTATCAGAAATAAAAGTATTGCATTTAAAAAGAGCAATTATGAATAATACGACGAGCTATAAGAACTATAATACGTTAGTTTGAAGTTATTGCGAGGTACAAAAAAAGTTGCTTAACACTATTTCAACAACGCTCATTATTATTTTCAATATTTATAGATTGATCACAAAAAGCTATTAAGGCAAGGTATCGAGTAGCAAAAGTAATTAAAAAAAAAGATACCGTTTACAGTTGAACACTTATTTAAACAATTTATTTTGGCGTTAGTAAAATATTTATGTTTATTTCTTCAATATCAACAAGAAGTCGTGTTTAGGAAATGTCTGAATATTATGAGCTGCCATTATATTGAACCCAATAAGGACTTAAATCAATCTGTTAAGATGTGAGAACTGATATAACAGATATTGCTCATTTAAAAATTATTATTTCAGGTGGTTTTACTAATTTTGACAAATCAGAAGAATTTCTAGTTTTAGTTCGAATAAAAAGATACAATGCACCAATACAAAGTTTTTAAAAGTACAATTTTTTGCTTCTATTTTTGGTATAAAATTAAGTTAAAAGTAAACAGAATATGTCTTAAATAATAAAGATAAATTTAAGAGATACTATTAAGCTACCGTAAATGTGTTTTTTAATAAAAAAATTTATATGGTTGATTTTTTGTGTCAAATCGAAATTTTATTACTTTACATTTAATAATTGTTTAAAATTCCGGGGTTTTCGATAATCCTTAAGTTCAAAATTTTTTAAAATTTTTAAAATATAAATTGTCAAATTCAAAGATTTTCCGGAATTTTTCAGCAACACTATTTGTTCACACTTATATGCATGAAATTAATATGAATAGTAATGTAAATTATATTAACTGCAAGACTTAAAATATAAAACATATTTTAATTCAAACCACCACTGTGCATTGAACATAACATACTTCATAAATTTAATTTACCACTTAAAAAAAAAAAGTCAGTCCGAGTGACCAAAACTAGCCTGATATTTTAGCATACAAAAATCAATTCAAGCCAAAAACTTAAAAATGACTGAATTAGCCTGATATTTGAAGTCTTAAAATAGCCATAGTCTGAGTGTGTGGCAATTTTTTTTTGTTTATTTGGTCGAACTTGATTTATTATGATAAAAGAATGTAAAATCTTAATAAATTACCATTTCTCAATCTAGTTTGTATTAAATAGGTAGCTCCGAAAATCAACAACTGTTTATATTATTATGGCACGCATATAAGTTTAGTTATTAGGTCAAAATCATTGGTTTAAAAATCAAAAAGTATACCTAACAAAAATTTCTTTAATTTATGTTATATATACTGTTTTAAATGTGTCTGTACACACCTAGATATTACATGTAGAAACGATAATGTTAGAAGACTATGTATAATTAAATTTTATCACCTTAAGTATTTAATAAAAAATGGCTTAAAATATGAGAATCTTTGCTCATTGGTGTGCATACTAAGTAATTTTAAATGCAAAGAAAATTTCAACAACACCAAATGTGTCAAAACCAAAATAAAAATAATCTTGTTTTTTTATATTATGTTATTTTAATTGTTTTTGTGCACATTAAAATATAACATTTAGTAATAAATATATCTGCAATAGAAACTTAGGTATTAAAAAATTAATAAAAAAAAAAACTGTAAATAAATGACGTATTTGTTTATTACTGTGAATTACTTTTGTACAAAACAGAATATATTTGCATTTATTTTATCTACTAAATAAGTATTTTATAACTATCTCAATAATTTAAAGCACTCTTTCCACTCTTGTTTCAAAAGATAGTTTGCTGTTGTAAGAAGAAAGTTATTTTGAAATTGAGAATAAAAAACTAATGGAATGCTAACCTGTTGTTCTCACATTTTTAAGCTAAACCAGTAAAGTCTTTTAATTCTACCAAAATGATACAGGGACTTAAAACTAAATTAATCATAGAAATTTAAATTAAAGTATATTTTTGCTCAGCGATCCACATTTACATGCTCGCGGACCGCAAAACTTTCTTTCGCGAGCGCGTTCCATTCAAAAAAAAATTCGCGGGGCCCTTTGTGAGCCGCATTTGGCCCGCGGGCCGCAGTTTGCCGACCCCTGTTTCAAATCTATACAATAAATGTAAGAGCAACATCTTGCTGTATTAAACACATACTATTAAATGCGCTATTCATCGATAAAATTAAGGTTGAGATGAATTTGCTTAATTGAAGATTTATATTAGATGACTCCAAGACCTAATTTAAGTCACAACTAAAACATCTCTGATATTTTAGAAACTTAAGTAAATGTCGTAAAGAAGATTAACTAAACGAGTTTAATTACCCTCGGACTTGTTTAACAAATAATTAAGTCTGTTTAACATTTATTGACTTCTTTTTCTAGGACTAAGTAGGAATTATGAAATAAATTCAAGACAGCCAATTGCGGTTTGTTGCATGACATATCTGTTTAGTTTTCCACTTTTTATAACAAATTATTTTATTTCTCTAATGTTTCTTTAAATTCCAGTATCTTAACAAGCTTATGGATTTGTAGAACATTTTGTAAAATTTTATGATGTGACTGGTAATAATCATCTATTAAACAGTAAAAGATTCGTCAACAATAAAACACCGTTTACACCAGACTTACAATGTAGTTTATAGACCGTAATACAAAGTTTATGTATCACAATATTAACAGTTCAAAGGTATACTTTTTAAAATTTACTTTTGTTAAAATTATTTTAGCTACGTAAGTTACAAGAGGATCCAACTTAAAAATAGTTATAACTGCTTACGAGTCCTACTAATTAGAGTTCAAAATATCGTCAAACGATTTAAAAATTGTATAAAAATAAATAATAATTTCTGTTAAAGTAGATGGAAAAAAAATATTAATAATGATTAATTAAGACTATTTTTATTTAATTCTAACAAATGCTAAAACTATATTATATATAACAGAATAAAGTTCTTATGTTTAAAAATAAATATATTAACAATTTTAAAAAACTAGTTTGTTTTCGAACTAAATACCGAACTATAAATAATTAAAACAAAGATGCTTTTACTGATTGGGTTAAAAACAAACGGGTCAGAAATGATCGGGTAAGAATTGATTGGGTTAGAAATGATCAGGTTAGAGATAATGTTGATAGAAATGATCGGGTTGAAAATGATCCGGTTAAAAGTGATCGGGTTAGAAGTGATTGAATTGGAAGTGATCGGGTTATAAATGATAGCGAGTTAGAAATGATCGGTTTTCAATTAAAAGACATAAAGTATATTAATAAAAAACTAAACTACAATTAATCATCACTTGTAAACAGAGTTGATAAAAGTAAACAGTTGTCAAGACTAAAACTTAAAAATATTTTTGTTTGTTTTAGTTTGTAATAACAATCTTGAGTATTTTTAATTAAGTCAACAATTTAAGTATGGCAAATCTATTGAAAAGTACTGACACCAACTATGTTTAATTGTAACATTATTGCTAAGTCGTTATTACTAGCTCTAAATTTTATAAACTAAATGAAGACTTAGAATATATTTTAGTATAAAACATTTGATATAAAAATAAGTTTGCATCGCATACATACACGAAAACTGAAAATTTACTGTTTTATATACAACTGACAGTTTAAACGTTTAAATCAGAAACTTAATTTAACACTGCAATTGGTATTTTATACTAAAATCGGCGGGTTTGTTATAAAAACAAATTCTTTGTTTCTTAGTTTTAATTTTTTATTTTACAACTATGTATAACAATTAACTTTTTATTAATAAAGTTTCTCATAAGTCTGTTTATCTTCTTTTGCTAACTCACATTTAAGTAAGCTTTGTGTTTTACATATAAGTCTATAGATACTAACGGGAACAGGTCACTTTTGCACGAGAAGACACTTTTGCACGGCGATTTTTTTGTGGATCGTCAAAAAAAAACCAAAAAAAAACTATAAAAAAAAACAAAAAATAAAATAAACAGGTAGATATTTAAAAAAGAATTGAAACAAAAGTCACTGACCGAAGATAAGGGTTAGCGGTAACAGTGATAGTAAACAAAAACCGACCAAAGTAAGAATTAAGGTTACAGTGATATAAAAAGAGTTCTAATAAAAAATATTATTTAAAAAAAGTACCGCCCAGGGTGATAGTTAAGGGAAATAGTTATAGCAAAAAAAAACTAGAGCTAGTATTTTTTTTTTAGTTTTCAACCTGTGCAAAAGTCTCTTCGTGCAAAATTAATACTATGTACTAAACTGACGCTTGTGCAAAACAATTGCAGTGCATAATTGTCCCCTCGTGCTAAAATGTCACCTTGTGCAAAAGGTACATCCACCTATATACAAATATATTGTTTATTGAACGACAAAAAAAGCGATCAAAATAGTTGGTGCTAGAATCTGGTATACAGAAAAAACATTTCGGTATACGAGTCGTATACCACTAGGATACAGTTGAACATTTTGTCCAGGACAATCATACTCATATAGTGGAGATAAATTATGAAATATAAATTTTCTTAACAAATAAATAGAAATATTTATTTATCTGCTTTTGAAAATCTATGTGTTCTACCTAAAATCAACAATTTTTTTTAAATTTTGCTTTGTAAAAACTATAGTACTTTCTGTAAAAGCGTAGGTCTGAATGTTGTTACTACTCATTATAGTCAAATCCCAGTTTAATTAATTATTAACTTATATTTACTATATTCTATTTGAGTCTACTCTATATAAATTAGACATGGCAGTTTAAACAGTTTATGTTTTATATAAAATACCACAAAACACTATAGTAACAACACTAACTCAAAAATATAAGATCCTTAAAAAAATTGGACTATATAAACCTTAAACAATTTAAATTAAAACATTTTTTTAAGCTTTAACTAAAATAAGCCATATTTTGTTTAAAGAAAAAAAAAACAATGATATTTGAGTAAAAACTTCACGATACTAAAAAAAGCTCAATACTATTGATCGTAACTCAAATATTTTTAGAAGTCTATACTCATAGTTCAAATGTTAACTTTATTTTCTTTTAATTACTTTTAATAACATATTTTAAATAAAGTTATAGAAGAATCTTTACAGTAAATGTTTCCCTCAGTTACACAAAACACAACTAACAACAATAGTTTTAATTTTAGTTTAGTTTTTATGGAGTTTAATCAGTATTTACCGCCTGACTATCCCTAGTTCTGTTTGGCTCATTAGGTTATGTTAATTTTTTAAAACAGTTCACTTTGGTATACGGTTATTGTTGTCTGGCTCTATTTGAACTTTAATGTTTAATATTTTTCATGTTCAAAAGTTTATTCATTTGTTATTTTTAATTTTTTTCACTCATATTTTTTGATATAGCCAAAAGATATAAATTAAAAACATTTTTTTTTAACTTTAAGAAAAGTCTCAAAACTTACACGTGCTATTAGAATGTAATTAGTTTTTGATCTTAAAAGTCTTTGTGCTTTTAGTTTTTATTCAAAAGCTACGTATCAAAGAAATTTGCATTTAAGTAACGTTTTTTTTTGATAACTTTTATGACTTCGTAATGTATAATAAACTTCATAGTTTATGTTATTTTTTTTTATTGACATATTTTTATGATGTTACATTGTAAAATCTTTAATAAAAGAACTATATATTTATACATAACTATTTTGCACATTACATGTCAGCTGTGGTCTTCAAATATACAGTTTTCTTAAGCGCTTATCAATGCTGCAAATATTCAAGAAGTAGCTATATAATAACCGATTTTCCCATTAAGAATATTGAGTCGAGTGTAAGAGTATTTTTGGAAAACTTCTTTTTTAAAAACTTGCTTTTTAAAACTATCTTTAAGGCTTATTTATTGTTAGTCAACGTTATGCTGACACAAAAGCAGTAATCTTAACTTTTATTTTTAGATTGAACAAAGATTGAATTAAGTGTATTCAAATTGAAAATATTTTCTATTTAAAGACTTTTGTCTTTAGTCAATGTAAAATAAATTATTTAAAAACAAAATTAGTTTTTATTTTTACTTTACGAATTTTAATATGAAATTTGTTAATGTTTACCATTAAGCGTTAAGTAATATATTTTATTTTTTTTTTATGCATTTACCAGTTTTCATTTTTTCTATTTTTTAAAAGCTTAAAAAATTAAAGGATAACGATTAATTATATATATTACTTATTGAATCACTAAGAAACGCTCAAAAAACTTTGCTGGTGCTGGAACCTTTTCCCCAAAAAAAATTTCGATGGTCGAGTCGTACACAACTTAAATACATTTTAACGTTTTGTTGAGGAGAAATTTACTCATATACTGCAGATAAAATATGAAGTATAAAATCACTTAATATACAATATAAAATTAAAAAAGTAGTGATCTGTTGGTTTTAAAAAAGATAAGTTTACTACCTAAAATCAACAATATTTATAAACTTTGCTCTGAAAAAACTATAATACGTGTTGTAAAATTGTAAGATCTGAATGTTGGTCTACTCATCATAGTCAAACGTTACCTTATTTAATTATCACCTTAAAATTACTATATGATGTTTGAGTTTACCCTATATAAATCAGACGTGAGAGTTTCAATATTATTTGTTTTAGATAAAAAGGCACAAAGCACTATACCAACAACTTTATTACAAAAATCTATATCACTAAAAAAAAAACTTAGATTATAGAAAACTTATAAAGATTCAAACTTAAATATAAAATATTTATCAACTTTAACTAAAATGAGCTATAATGTTATCAGAAAACTTTAAAAGAGAGCTATGAAATGCTTAATTCTATTATACCTAACTCAAATAATTGGAGAAATTAAACATACAGCTTAAATATAAACAATTTTTATAGATAATTTCTATAACATACATTAAAATAAACTTATAGAAGGATCATATCAGTAAGTGTTTCTCTTAGGTACACTAGACGCAATAAAAAAAACACAAGTATACATTTTAGTTTTGGTTTTATTGAATTTAGGCAGTTATTACTGCCTCACTGTTATTTAGTTCTAATTGGCTCATTAGGTTATGGTTGAGTTATTTAAGAGTTTAATTCAATTTGTGGTCATTGTTGTCATGCTCTATATATTAATAGTTAAAAAAATAAAGTTCAAGTAAATTCAGCACTTCATTAAAAAATATCTAAAGCAAGTCGAGTATATATATTAATATAACTTATTTGAAGTAGACTATAAGTTTTCATATCTTTTTAAACAATTTAATATGGTTCATTTTGTATTTAAATAACCTATTCGAAAAAGATTAGTATTTGTAGAAAAAACAAGAATCGAACGAAATGTTTTTTTACTTTACATTAGAATTTAAGAAAAATTAAGAAATAGTGCTACAAAATATCTATTATTTTAGTTTTAACTTAACTCCTTAAACCCTTAATATAAAGCTTTATCAATTTATAGCTTGAAAACTCTATTACTTTTTCGAAATTCTACTCTGTACTTAAAATACATGCAAACATTAGGTATTAAAAAAGTTAAGACAATGAATAAAAAAAATGTCTTTTGTTTTTCTATAATAAGTTATATTAATTGTTTTAAAACGATTTCACTGATATTTCAATACTGAAAATAATCTTATGTATTTTGTTGCTTCACATGTTTTTACTGACCATTCATCGTTTTCAAAGTCATATGTTTTGACTTCTCTGTTACTCTGAAAAACAAAAATCTTACTGCCAACTGTAATCACTTCAGAAGGTTTATATAAACCGATTCCAGATGGTTGTTTTATTATAGTAAACTTATTAGTAGTTGAATCAAAAACTTCACTACTATATGTAAATAATCCACCAACAACAAACAATTTGTTTTTTACCGCAACTGATTTGTGACCATCTCTTTTATTGATCATATTTGGCATGTTTTCCCAGGTATCTTCAACATGTTCATAAGCTTCAACAGTGTTTAACATACCATCATGGTCTCCACCAGAAACTACAATTCTTCCTTCAAATACCGAGCAAGCTGAAGACCTTCTTGCGTTGTTCATTATTGAAATTTCCTTCCACTTAAGGCTTTTTGTATTAAACACAAAACAAGTTGCTAACTCGCACCTTTCTATACTAATACCCAATCTGCCGCCCATGATATAAACATTATCCATAAAAGAACAAGCAGAAAAAGAAATACGATCATCTATCATGTTAGTTATATATTCCCAAGTGTTGGTATCTGAGGAGTATTTTCCAACTGACTTTTTCCGTTTTCCGGAATCATCAACGCCACCGAACACATAAATTTCACCTTTGATACAAACTGCTTTAAAATAACATCTGGCTTTTTTCATGCGTGGCAAATTATTTATTTCAGTAAAATTGTTTGCATTAAGTATTTTAAAGTCATTGGAAGCTTTCATTAGGTTAACATTTTCACCTCCACAAACTAATATATTAAAGTTAGTCTTGTGGTAGTACCTGCTTGTACTATAACAAATGGTTGTGTTTGTTTGTTGTTTTTTCTCTAAAATTGCTTCGTTAATGTATCTACATTCATAATAATTTGATGATACTCTGTCTAAAACTTGTTCTAAAGCTTGAACTGATAGAAGCGAAAGACGTACTTCTGACAAAAGTTCATTTGCATACTTTCTACGTTCAGTTATATCATGACACAACCAGCTATCTACTGCATTAAATATTTGCAGTTCTGAGTCAATGTTTAAACCACTGCTTGAAAGTATCTTTTTAACATAGATAAAGTCTAACTCTAAAAAATTGTCGGAATCACCAATTGTTGCAAAACAGAACTCTATAAGGCTCATGGAAACTTTAGGTGACTTTGATAGCTTGAAAATATTAGAAGAGAAATGTGTTACTAAACAATTCTTTATATCAATTTTGGACATCATAGTTTTGTCTAGTTTAATATTTTCAATTTCGTTTAGTAAAATTTTGTGAAGGTTTAATGACGTCACGAGTTTGTTCACTTCCGTAGTAAAGTTTTCTGAAAAGATTAAGATTTTATATATTTTAAAACGTATCATTTTATAATGCAAACATAAAGTTTTTCACTAAGCTCTCTAGCTCTATCAGGCAATGCTCCCTTTCGGTCAATTAATTTTTGTCATCATCGGAAAGAACTAGTAAAAGGGTGATATTTGAATTGGTAATTTTATTATTAGGAGGGTTTCATGTGATAAAAGGGCTATCATGTTTAAACTTTTACCATATATAAAATACTTTTGAAAAACCTTGGTTTAGTTCTAAACTTTTTATAGTGCAACGAACATTTTGTTTTTTATTTAGCAAAAAACTAAGTAAAAATATATCCGGGTTTGAATAATTTTAAACTACGTCCTGTAAGATTTAATAGAATCAGCAATAATTGGAAAACATCGCTTAATTTAGTTTTTGTAAACTTTAGCTAACGTTTTAAGCTTGAAAATTTTCGACAAAAAATATATTTCTAAATTGGTTTTCATATTTTTTTTACATTATAGTTTAGCACAATGTAATCATTAACATTATTCAGAAAATCGCATTAAAGTTAATTTGGTAAGTTTGTCCCCGTCCATGATAGGGTTTTCCGTACAAATTACATTTTTAATAACAAAATTAATATATTATTTTTTTTAATATAAATACGTTTATTAAGCTCACTAGATATTTCACAATATCCTAAAATGAAGAATATTACCCCGTTTGGTTAATTTCAATATCAAGCAACACATACTGGTAAATGGAAGAAAATTAGATACATAGATAAATGATAAAATATTTTATTTTAAACTTGTTACCAAGGGGACGTTTACAAAAGTAAGTTTTGAAAGCCCGATTTACTTTTATACTTACTACTGATGCATTAAACATTATTGATGTAGTTAAAAGTAAAAAAAAAAATCAAATTAATGAATTTATTTTATAATACGAAACAAGTTAGATATAAAACATCTTAGTAAGGTATAAGAAAGATATTTATTTTTAATAAGATCTAAAATACTACTTAATTTACAAAATTTAAGATTGAAAACATTTTAAGATAGAAAAATAGAAAACCTTGCTTCCCGAAGTCTTTGATTTTATCAAACACTTTTCCGTTCAGTTTTTCTAAAATTGCTTTCTTGTTCAACATAACAAATTCAGTGCAGTTTTGGTTGACAGTATTTGTTAGCGACTTGAATGTATTTTGTCTTGCATGTTCATGTCTTGCTGTCTTTCTATTTGGCTCTTTTAAGCAGCCTTTTTCTTCTTTAGCTTCGTTTTGCGTATTTCTTTTAAGTTTTTTTGACATTTTAAAGGTTTTTCAACAATATAAAATCTAAGTTTTGAAAAAATCATATATAAATAAGGTTTAAATTAAATATATCACCGTACAAAAATTTAAGGATAAAGAAATACAAGTGTATAACAAGAATTCCTAAGGGTTTGGTTCATATAAAACATTTATAAGGCTAAAGATGCAAAGAGGGGTTGTGAGTAATTTTTGGGATATAGGCAACAATGAAGCTTAAACTTGAAACTTTCAATATATATTCTGATGTTGTTGGTGAAGAGCAAAAAATATATCTAATTTTTTTATAATTCTAGTTTTTGAAGTAGCCTATTTTGAAGGGGCCATAGCTTTTATTACTTCTATAAAGGAGAGCTTTTGTATAAAAGTTTAGGAATCCTTTATTAAGACTTTTTATTTATTTATTAATGTTTTGATTGCTAGAAAAATAACTAAATGTTTGATGTAAGTATATTATTTTACTGTTATATTATACTTTTAAGAGTTATTTCTTATTTTCAGCACAAATTTATAATGTTTAGATGAAGTCATTAATAAAAAAGTATATTAACAAATAAGTAATTTATTACTTACTACTAAAATTTTTTTAGTTACTAATTAAAGCTTAAGTTGCCAAAGTTTGGTTTTTCACTGTAAATAAAATATATATTATAATTTTTTTTTTGTGAAAAATTAAGTTCGACCACTTAAAACTTCATTTCTAAATCTCATTAAAGTTATTTTCAAAACTAAATAAAAATAAAAATAAAAATAATATGTTTGCTATATATTGACCTTTACAAAAACTTATACAACTTTTGTATAATTCAGGGTTGCCAAATGGTTTTAGCACATTTTCATCAGGTTTTCAAAAGTTTTTTCAAATATTAAATTTTTGGGTCTATTTTCAGTTTAAAACAAAGTTAATAAACTATGTTAAAACATATATAAGAAACTATGTTAAATAGTATAAAAACATTGAAAACATACTGTAAAACTACTTTGAATTTGTTGATGATGACAAAAAACTTAATTTATATGTAAGATTTATTTTGTAAAATTGAAAGTTTACTACTGAACATGTTAAAATTATTAAAAATTCCAGGTTTTTTCAGGATTTTTAGCCTAATTTGTCAAAATTCAAGTTCTTAAATGTTTTTAGGTTTTTGGCATCCCTGATAAATGTTAATTTTATATTTAAAAAGTCAAAATAACTAATTAAAGTTACTCATTGAGAGTCAATGGCAAATTTTACATTTAAGGCTAAGCAAAACCTACTTAAATTTCATAAGTAATCTAACAAAGGTCAATTTGTAAGTTACTGACTTTTTCAATTGATCCTTTAGTTTAAACTACTAGTGCTCTAAATTAGCTTCTTTATGAAAAAAGTATGAAGACAAAGTTTTTTTAATTATTTATTTTTATGGTGAAAACATTTTTTTTCTTTACATGTAATTATTTTTTAATCTTCTTTTTTTTTTCAAAGTTTCTCACATTTCAGGTTCTTCCAGGTTTTTTTAGCCTAAAGTTTTAAAAACCAGGTTTTTCCAATATTCCAGATAACCGTGCTATAATTAGACAAAAGTTCTTACTAAACTAAAAATCAATCTCAAATGAATTTCTAGCATAACTAAATAAATTATGATAATGCAATGGTTTAAAAATAAAAACTTTAGTCTTATTTCAAAATTGTTTAATGTTAATTACTTAATTTTAACTGTAGTTAGTTAATCAAAGAAAACAAATTTACAAAGATAATTTTTTTTTACACAGTAACCTCTCGCTTATTTACGCACATTGTGTCCACAGAAAAAGTGCGTAAAGATATGAGAGATCGTAAAGAAACGAGAGGTACCAAATAAACTCACTAAAATGGCTGTTTTTTAATATTGCTTCTAGTTAAAAGCAGACTGGGCACTTTCCCACTTTGAACAATTTGTTTACTTTTTATATAAATATGAAAATAACAGATAAAACTATACATATATTAAAAAAACGGATTTGAATTTCTTTAAAATAATAATACGAGTAGAAATAATTTTAATATTTTAATAATAAGTAGAAATATTTTTTATCTTTATTTATATGTGACATTTATATTGTATTCTACTTAGCATATTTAATTTATAATTAAGCATTTCTTTACAATTATAAAATGGTGTTTATTAATATATAATGCAAGACTGCTGTATCATTTCTTTGTGTTTTAAACTCTTATTATTTCATTATACTTTCATTATTAAACACAGTCATGTTTATTTCAGAATTTTGATTTAATCTCTTATTTTTAACAAAATTTCTGATATACTGAGGTATAACTAAATGTTTATCAATTAGTCAAGGAACATAAATTTACAAAGTCTAAAGATATAGAGAGGTGTGTTAGCATTCAAAAACATATTTTAAATTAAAAATATACATTAAACCTAATTTGTGCAATATCAAAAAAAATAAAAATTTTATTTTCTGAATTTTATAGAATTCTGAAATGCGTAACTAAACGAGAGTGCGTAACGTCACGAGTGCGTAAAGATCCGAGAGGTTACTGTATATAGATAGTTTAAATTTTAGATTGTATTTATCTTTTAAAATAATAAATTTAGATAATTTTTTTTAAATGTATAAACAAAAATTAAGAGTTATTTTATTATTGTCATACAATTTTTTATCTAAAAACAATAAAGCTAAAACAAAAAAATAACTTATAAACTAGTAAAAATAGTTTTTATTAACTGTTGATTATTATTAAATTATAATTAAACTAAGCACAAGAACGATTTAAAGTAAGTAAATAACAACATTTTTAAGTGCAATTAAAAAGATTGATGCAATGTTAACTAAAGAAATCAAGCAATCAGGTGTTTATACAAAATCTAACTTTATATCATTTTATATACCACTTTCACAAGTAAATAAAATAGCTTAATGACTATTAAACTTATTTCAAGCCTAATACAAAATATTAACAAACACCAATACCTACTTCAGACAAAGTAAGTTATTCAAAACTTTCCTACAAATCAAGCTATGTATGAAGTACCCAAACAAATAATAAATGTCTTCAATTGCAAAATTCTTCAAACACCAGTTATAAGTTCTGGTTGGTTGCACTTAAAAGACATTCAAATTTAACATGTAAGCATTACTAACTTTGAACTTCTTCTTAAAGTTGCAGCAACGTTGCAACGTTGTAACTATCAAATATTACAGAAATTTACCAAAATTTTTACACGCCTCATATAACTATATGGGGTAAATGCAATATAATTGCTAAACTGGATTAAATTTTTTCCCATGAATTCTCACCTGTAAATAAGCGGCACTTGTTTAACGCTGCCGTAGCACTTGATTTCCAGTATGCACCTTGTCAAATGCATGACAATAGTTGCACCAAAGTTTGCTAAAATATCACATATTAACTGTTGAGCTAGATATGATATTGTGTGACGACAAAATCAGGATGCTCAAAGTTTTCATACAAAAAAACTCAAGATTTGTTAAAAAAAAATTATAATTGTTTAAGGAATTGAAAAACACTTTAGGATTACTAAGGATTACTTAGGATTACTCTTTTGACATAAAGACTTTTAAAACTTGTTGTTAAAAGTTTAGTGTTGAGTAAATCTAGTAGTAGTATGTGTAGTTGCTATACTTTTAAAATAAAATCGCCAAACTATCACTTAAGCATAACAATTTTACTAAATATAAATAAAACTTAAGAATACAAAAAATTCAGAGAAACCAATACTGATTTTTAAAAATCTATATGAAAATAAAATTTATTTGTATGTTTTAAAAACTTTACTACAACTATAAAAAATTAAAATATTAATTAAATTTTTGTTTTGATCGAAAATTCTATATAATTTACAAATGTTTAAATAAAGGGTATTTAAACATTAAGATAGAAAACCTTGCTTCTCGAAGTCTTTGACCTTCTCAAACAATTTTCCGTTCAGTTTTTCAAAAGTTGCTTTCTTGTTCAGCATAACAAATTTAGGGCAGTTTTGATTGACAGGGTTTGTTAGGGACTTGAATATATTTTGTATTGCATGTTCAAGTATACTGTTTTTCTTCTTGACTATTTCAAGCTGCTTTTTGCATTTTTAGCTTGTTTTTGCGAATTTATTTTAAGGTTGTTTGACATTTTCGAAATTTAAAATTTTTTAAAGATTCTATAAATTGAAAAAACCATAATTAAGTATATTTATACAAAATATGTTAGCTGTACAAAAATTTAAAGACAAATATAAACAAGTGTTTAACAGAAATTCCTAAAGGTTTAGGTTCTAGAATTTTAGATGGCCATAGATGCAAAGCGGGGTGAGTATTAAAATAGACATAGGTGATCAATATTGCTATAACTTGAAACTTAAGGGTAATTTTTAAAATTTTTCTAGACCTTATTTGAGGTTTTCAAAAACTTAAGGGGGTTTAAGCTTTTAAAGGGGCCACAATTATATATTTACACTTAATATTCTTAAGTTTACGTTGAAGAGCAAAAAAAATTGACTAAGACATAGTTAAGGGTAGTTTTGATACTTTTTACAAATCTAACAGGAAGTTTTCTGAAATTTAGGGAGTTATAATCCGTAAAAGGGGATCCATAATTTGTAACTTATACAAGAAATTCTAGAGTCGATGATGACAAGCATAAAAAATGGTTAGGCGTATACAAGGGTAATAATTGTAAAAGGAGTAATTTTCTAATTTCGTAATATTTTTATTTTGAGGTTTTTTTTTGACTTTAAACAACATATTTCATAACAATAGGATTTACTTTAAACTTGAAAACATATCAATGAAAATATTAATGCATATTAAAAATAAAAATTTTACTAGAATACAACAATACTTTTGTAATAAAAAAATGATCCGGAGTTACAAGTGTTTCTGATGATTACATTTGTTGTTTATAATACGACTATATGTTAACTTGAGTTTGTCTCACGGCACATGTTGATTAACTCTAGACTCTTTCTCTGAAAGAAAAAGTATCTAATTTTTTACCTATGTTTACACAAAAAGAGTTAGCAAAAAAAAGTTTTTAAAAATATAGTTTAAAACGGCATTAAAATTTATTTTAAATATAAACAGATAACAGCTTATCAAGTTTTAAAGTATTTTCATTTCTGTGTTTTTATTATGTGTTTGACCTAAAAATATCATGCTCGACTATTTGTTTTGCTCAATATTCTTAGAAAGTTATACCCACGCCTACTACCACTAGATTCACACCACACTACAATTTTGGCAACAACGTTTATTTTAAAAATTGAGAAAATATTTTTAAATAAACTTAAAGAAAACATGAGTGAAAACTTATCAGAGCAAAGCACTAATTAACAACTGCTGTGAAACAAGCTTAAATTCACATTAAGTTTTAACTGCTTCAGTTTACCTTTGCTTTTCATGTCTGTAAATCTTCCCTTTCTACTTGCTGCTATAAACTGGATGTTTATTCCTATTCTTCATACAATGAAGTTTGGCTTCTTAAGTACTTTCTTGGTATTGTTCATTAACATCTGTGCAGGTAGATTCACACACGCTCCAAGTAAAAGTAGATCCAAACAACTTCAAAATAGTTACTTTAGCAAGAGAAAGTGTATACTGTTCATAAAATGCAGACGAAAGAAGTCTTATTCACTTGGTTCAAGTTCAAGTTAAAACACTCAAGTTAAACTCGTTTTTTCAAAATAAATCTGTCGTACTAACGGTCACATGATCGGTTGCTGTTAGAAAATTTGTTTAAAACACATCTATCATATATAAAAACAGAAGAACGATCTACATAAGTAATGAACTAATAAAGACAAGGGTTTGGCAACGTACAAACGTCTCTAGCCATCGTCCTAACTTAGCTGGATAAAGACTAGTTCATATAAAACAAAGACTGTTTATAACAAATGTACTCTTATTTTAGGGATAAGAAAACTGTGGCCTACGGGAAGTATGCGGTTTGCATGTAAATTCAACTAAAACCTTTTAACAATAATCTCTTTGTGATAATAACTTTTAATGTTATTAAAAGTATTTGTCTAAAAATAAATAGTTACTTGACTCTTTTTTCAAATCATCACATTTTTGATTAACACACCTGTTTTCGCATCTGTGGGCAAATGAGTTTTTACTGTTATGTACGACAAAACTTCTCTGTCATTTATAAGTTTATGCCCACCCATGCACTTGTTACATAAAAATTCAAATTCGTAAAAATATTTAAAAGACTATTTCTCAAAAAATAATATTACTTTTTGAATTTAAAAATGCATATGTAAATTTTAATAAAATCTACAATTAACTTTTTCTTTTTTGCAAAATCTTAAATAATTTTAAAGACATTTCAAATTACTTTGTTTAAGCCATATGTCAAAAAGTATTCAATTTTTTTGCAAAAAAAAAATAGCTTGTAGATATTTTTAGGACCTAGATATATTTTTGACAAATATCCATTACTTTTTTAGTTGTGGTCATTTTAATTGTTTTAGAGTTTGAATAGTCGTGCACCCCCTGCTTTGGTTCCTGTACACGGGTATGCTTAAATACAGCATTTATAACTTATTTACCACATTTCCTTAATAAAAAGAATCACTATTTATTACTTACATGTCCGTCCCATTAAATGCTTTTAGTTGCACAGTGCGTAAAAAAAACTACAACCTTGCTTTATTTTTCCAATATCGAGTCTAAAATTGAAAAGGACTGTATTTTGCAAAGTATATATACGAGTTAAATATATTTTGTTTCAAGTTATATGAAAATTACTTAGGATATTTAGCGATAAAATATTATTTTCTCTTATTACCTGCGAGCGTAAAATAAGAAACTTTAGGACTTTTATCGTCAAATTTATCTGGATAATCTCTTTGTGAATTAGTAAACTTTAAAACTGTTATAAACTGCTAGAGTTAATGAAAATCTAATTACTAAGTTTACTTTCAACCTATTTAAACATTTATACTTTATTTGATAATAAGTCTAATAATAGAATTACCTAGCTATATCAGTGATGTAACAAACAAAAAAATCTTTTATTGAAACAAGCTTGAAAAATTTTATTTACGCAAATTATTACAAAACAAAAAAAGAAAAAATTGAATTTCCAAAGTGAACAGGTTGTTCGTGTGCTGTTCCTTTCATTGTCTTGTAAAATCTGTTTAATTTTTTGAATTAAATAAAAAAATCAAAAACTGTTTGAATCCGTGTCTTAAACTTATCTTAAACAAATCTTAAAGAAGATTTAAAGCTTAGAATTAGTTACACAATAAAAATTTAAAATATTAAGGATTTACTCCTTCAAGAATACCAAAATATTTACCATTTTTTACATTAGTTAAACTTTTTATTTTATAATTTATTGTGAAACAAAATTTCATCTAAGATCAATAACAATTACAAAACAGTTGTAAAAATGCAATTCGATGTGATAAAATTTTCCGTCAAAAAAATTTATTTTAACTAATTTAAAAAACAATTTTAAACTCAGTATTTAAACTATATTCTAACCAGCTATATAGTAGAAGCTATACTATTTAAACTATAACAACATATATGATACTATAAATATAAGCAGAACGTTTTAACTTACGACTAAAACTTGGCATTATAAAGAAAACGATAATTGAATTATAACAGCTATTAAAATATTGTAAGCTACTACTTTGAAAGCATTAATTAAACTTATACAAACTTGAAAATAGCATCAATACATTTTTTATATACTAAATTAAAAACTCAAATAAATAAACTGCTCAATTAATATTTTCAAAACTGTGTATTATAAATATATTTTTCAACTATGACGTAACTAAATGGATGCATGAGTTGAAAATAATTTAATTCTGTTAAGTATATTAAATTTTAACTAAAATTTGATAAAATTTATACGTTTATGCAAAAGACTGTTATGTGTAAGGACTTAATAAAAAAATCACTTTAACTAAAAACAAAAACGACAGTACAATTGAAAACAGATACTATAAAAAAATATCTTTTTATAATAGGTTGATCAATGGTTATTGTTTTGTGTAAACGTTTTAAACTACAGCAATTGACTTACACTAGCAGTATTGAACAACTTTAGGCCAAGAATTTTCCGGACTGGCATTCCCTTTCATCTGTCCTAAAAGGCCGGTCCTGCCATCTTGTGCACCAAAGACTGTAATAAAAATTTAAGTTTCTTTTCAAATAACTTTGATGGTAACAAACACTCAACCAAAACGTAATATACAAACTAAAAGTTATGTCAGCTAATACTAAAACAGAGGTAATTGAGTTTTGATTGTTGGTAAATTCAAGTACAACATAATATTAGAGTTTTGAAAATATCAAAGCAGACTCTTTGGCGTGTGACTTTTACTTTAACATTTTAATTTGAATTTGTTTTAGTTTATCAAAGTTAGTTGTTCACCACCTGATAAGTTTTAATAAAACTTAACAAAATTGTAACTTAATAATTAAACTTAAAGGTTTTGTTTGAGCTAGTAAAAACATATACAACCTTTGAAAATTAAATTAAAGGCTACATAAAAAAATTGAAATGAAAATGAATTAAAATTTTAACATCTAACAGCTGAAATATCCACTAATTTAATGACATGCTTAATAAATTTTGAATACAGTTTGTATATTTTAAAACATTTCTTAATAACTATTTATGATTGATAACTCTTTATTTACAAAACAATAACAGTTAACTACAAAGTTGAAACAAACAAACTATTAATTAGTAGTATAACAACCAAATTTCATTTGGTTAGAAAAAAATTCATTCCAAAACTATCAAGTACACAAGACCTGGATGTCTCACCAATAAACATTAGTTTAGTACTTATACTTATATTAAATGAAAAGAGATTTTACAGACACAATTTGTTTTACTCATTTGTTCTTGCTCAAGTAGATTCATAAGTTTCATTTTTTTAGTACACATTCTAATCTAATAACAATAATATGTATAGGAAGTTCTTTTAACAATAAAAAGTTACTTCAATTTTAGTTTTTGTTATTAAAAAAAAATTTTTGTTGTTTTATATTGGATACAAATAAATAGGAATTTTTAAAAAACAAGTTTCATTTATTCAAGTTTATTCATAGTTCAAAATAAAAGGGTTGCCACTTTTTTTATTGAAAAAATTTCCTAAATGAATGACCATAAACTACAATGAGTCATCCTGAGTTTTTCAAAAACAAATAACAATCAAGTTTTCAAAACTAACAAAATTCAGCTTCTTTACAAAATTGATTATAATAAACAAATTTTGAAACTAAATGTCATTCAAAGATTACAAAACTTCAATCCTGAGATTTTTGAAAATATTCCGATTTAACTTGAGTTAAAAAGAAAATCAAACTAGCCTGTGTCGTTTCAATTTTTTTAATATTCTTAGATATCTTAAATGTGTGGCAACCCTGAAAATGATATATATAAGGACAGAGTGCCCATGGTATAATTCCAGTATAGGTTTATAAATAAAGTTATTTATATTATTATCTACTAAAAAAAATTGACAGGGTTGCCACTCTTTGAACCAAAAAAAAAACTTGAATAACCAAAAACTTTTCTGTGTGACTTAAAACTGATTAGAGTCATCCTGTGTTCTTATCCTTTGAAAAAAAACATAAAATTAAATTTCTTCTACAAAACTGGTTAGAAAATTATAAAATATTGCAACCAAATATTATCAAAATCCATGAAGAAACTGTCCTGAAATTAAAGGAATTATCCTGCATTTTTTATAAGACACGAAAACTGCCCTGAGTGTGCCAGAAATTAAAAAAAAAGAAAATATCTCTACTTAGACAGAAATCTTGGATAACTTCAAAATATCCAGAGTTTCAAGCAACCCTGCATTGATTAGAAATTTAAAGGTGCAATTTATTTTGATGTTTGAAAATTTTTATGATGATAAACTTACTAATAAACCTTTAAAATTAATAAGTAAACATTAAATTTTTAAAATCCCTACTGACAATGTTGTTTTATTTATTAGAAAGGTTTAGAAAAATTTAGACAATAATTTTAATTTATACAATATAGATCTATACATTAGTGTATTTAATCAAAAAAGTAAACAGGCACATGTTAAATTATGTATTTATTTATTTAATGAACACGTATCATTTTATGTATATAAAATAAAACTACACAAATTGAACCTTAACAAACCTTGAGTAATTGAGTCAACTCTTGGCAGATGTGACGAAGCAAGATCCAATATTCATTTAAATACTCCAGATGATGAAGCTGTTGAAAAATAATATTGGTTACAATTAATATGTAAAAAACAAATTGGTAGAGTATATTGATGCATGTCAAAATGTATGTCATGAAAGTAATAAATATGCAACATTAACTAACCATTTGATGGTATGGTTGAGATGTATAGCACCATTTTAGCATGGGAAGTTGGGTTTCATAAACATAGTTTTAGAAAACTTATAAAATCTAAAAACAGTTTATATTTGATATTATTTATGATTATTTTATATTCGAAAATAAAATACTTTTTATAGTTATGTTTTAACTTATATCAGATGTATTTTTTATTATTTAAAGTATTGCCACTGGTTTTTTAAAAGTTTTTTCCAGGTTTTCTGAATTTCCTCTAGGTTTTTTAAACTACAGGTTTTAGGCTCTATATCTAGTTTAAAGTTAAGTTAAGGTTAAAAACTGTATTACAGTAGACTACCGCTTAAGTACGCACTTTTTTTGGTACGCACCCTGCCTTAAGTACGCACTTATCCAGAAAGACAAAATAGAGAATCCAATCTCGTTTCAGCATTGAAAATCCTAAGTAGTTTCCTCATATTATCACGGGAGACATATGTTGGCTTTGGTGGTGCAACTTTACCTTTATCCTTAGACTTTTTCCATAGAGTCATTTTCTGACGCTTTCCATCCATTTTTCTAAAATTCTCTTAATTTTTCTAAAATTTCTATTTTTTTTTATTCAAAAACTTTCAGAATATCTGTAAAAGAAAGGCTCAATTTAATGCGACATAATATAAAACTAGTTACAAATTTTATAAATTCAAAATAAACATATAAAAAGAAACAACAACAACAACAACAAAAAACTAAAGTTTAAAAAAATAACAATGAGCATCTTATCATTGTGCACTTAAACTATAAATGTTTCTACTGATATAAACTTTCTTACAAAAACAGTCCTGAAACGTTTTTCTTTCAAAAAAAAATCAAACACATTTTAGCTAATGGAAAATTATAATAAATGTATTACTTTCTAAATTAAATGTTTAATAAAAATCTCAGCTAGAAAAACAAAACTAGGTTTATTCTAAACCGAAACAATTTAGCAAACAACAGAAAAATGGTTTTAAGTAATAAATAAAATACTTGTTTATTTGGCTTAATTATTTGGTGGCTAGTTGTAAGAAAAAAAACAATCATTTAAATTCCATATTATACTATGTCGTCAAAAAGTACGCACTACCCGTGCTAAGTACGCACTTTTTGGTTGGGTTCAATTTGCGTACTTAAGCGTAGTCTACTGTAAATAGTAAAACAACATACAAAAGATACTGTAATCCTGTTTAAATATGTTTTTGATAAACAAAAAATGTTTATGACAAAAAAAAAATTTCATACTATGTCAAACCAAAATTTTACTACTTTAAATGTAAATGTTGTTTCAAATTTCAGTTGTTTTAGCCTAAATTGTCAAGTTTTTAGATTTCAGGTTTTTTGGCAACCCTGTATTTAATTGGCTTTAAAGCTTAGCTTAACTGCCCAGTGTGAACCTTAATAAAAACTTTAAAAATAAGTAAAATAATGTTTGCTTGACATTAAGCTTTATACAGGGAGGCCACAGGTATGCTAGGACTAAATTTATCAAACTACAAGTCTTCTTGATCATTATTAGTAAAATAGAAGTAAATAATGTTCACAATATACTATATAGGATATGTTTTAAAGCATCAAAGAGTGTTCAAAATCTAAGTTTCTTAATATGCTTCTCAAAGCTTGATTTTATTCATGTTATTCTTTTTAAATAACATCAAACTCCATGTTTTAATTTTCCAAGTGCTTAAACTAATGGTCATTTAAGTTTCTACAGGGTTGCCACTCTTTGAGCCAAAAAATCTTCCCTGAGTGACCAAAAATTTCCCTGAGTAACCTTAAATTTCCCTGAGTATTTTTCAAATCTTAAAAAAAAAATTTTCTCTTCTAACAAAAATTATTAATACCTCATTCTCATTTTTTCTTTAATAATAAAAGGAAGGTTGTATGTGTATGCTTCTGCATTAAATTTATGAAAAAAACTGTTTTCAAAAACAAAAGGTTTAAACCAATTAAAAATTAAAAACTAAATTTTTGCACAACTTTGTGTAAACTTGTTAGTTAACTTTCTACATAAAAGAATAAAGTTTAATTTGTTTGACATTTTAATTGACAAAATTTAATTATACTATAATAATAATTTCACATGAAGAACTCACTTAAATGCATACATAATAACTTCATTATAACTTGTATGTCTTTCCTAGCAACTGTTCTGAATGCAGTAAATAAAACTTATAAGCTTAACATTATTGTAAAAAAACCTGCTAAAAGAAAGTTTAAAGAAATAGCTAAAGAAATATCTCATATCAAAGTACAACTTAATACCTAACAACTGATACAAAATAATCTAAAATTAATTTTTTTTTTATGTCTTTTAGATGTTCATACACAATCTATTTTAAATAACTGAAAACATAATTTTGATTTTAAAACAATTTCACATTACCTAATATAAAAATCTTAATACTGTTTTTTTAAGTATGCAATTTCTAAATCAATAGTTTTAATTTTATTTTCAAGTTTATTTGCATTGTCCTTAGCAGCTATTCCTCTTGCTAATAATTCTTTCATTGCTTCTAAATCAGACTGTCTGTTGGCATCTGCAGTATATTTGTCATAGTCTTCATTCAAACATTTGAGTTGCTTTGTAAGTTTACTTTTTTGTTCTCCTAACTTGCTCAAAGCATCACCTTTATTTGGAACATTTTTAGCAAAGCGCTGTTGCTCTATGCAAAGCAATTTCACTATCAGGAAACATGGTAGTGAATAAAGTGTTATTTTTATCGCAAGAGTTTCCTGACCAGTTTTCTTTGGTACACTTGAGAGCCAGATTAATTTCAGCAGCTGTTGAAGAAGTTGCAGCCGATATACTAGTTGAACTATTAGCCCCACCAAAATAAGAAGTAATTGCATTATTTTTACTCTTAGAGGCTTTCAATTTAAGATGTTTTTCCGACATACTGTGCAATTTCAATGCCCTTATACCCATGTTGGATAAGGCCATTGGCGTATCATCACCACACCACTTACATTTAAACTTCACTTTGTCTACATCCTCAAGTAACCAATCTTTGAAGTCTTCATGGTTAAGCCAACTTTTTTTAAACAAGGTTTTAAACTGTACTTTACTCATAATACTTAAAAAAGCTTTTAAGTTAAATCTGCAAAAAAGTTGTAAAGTATATTAAAACTACTACTTTTGAAATTATTATTTATAAACAAAAATTTAACCTCTATTTTTTTAACAAAAGTAATACAACACTAATCTGTATTCATTTTAATTTTTTTTACTGAAAACAAGTAGTTGTAAACAAATAACAAATAACTTTATTATTTAAAAAATAAGAACTAATAGTACAACATAGTGTTTTTTAAACTACATAAGTAACTAAAAATAAAAAGTTTATTAGAACTTTTCAATGAATAGTTAACAACAACTTTCATTTCTCTAAACTGTTTGATTTTACTTAAGTAAATATAAATTTAAAACTTAAAAAAACTACAATGTTAATACTAAGAATATTGAAGAACTAGCCGCAAGGCTAAAAAAATTCTAAATAACCACTTAAATAATAAAAATTACTACTTTTGAACAAAATATTGTAACTGGATTAACTAAACCTCATTCTAGATCTAGAAAAACATTTCCCTGAGATTTTCAAAAACTTCCCTGAAATTTAGAGAAAAAATCAAAACTTCCCTGACTTTCCCTGATTTAAAAGAAATATGCCAAAATTCCCTGAGATTCCCTGAGATTTTCTACGGTTTGAAAATTCCCTGAGTTTCCTGAGTGTGTGGCAACCATGGTTAACTTTTTTGACAAACTTTTCTGACAAACTTTTGCTAATTTGCATATATAAAACCAAACTTCAGACAAACTTTTTAAATTTGTCTATCTTTCTAGACTAACTTTTAAAAAGTTAAAATATTGAAAAACTAAAATATATAAGGCAATAAAACAGGGTAACCCTGAATAGCGCCAGCTAGCGGATATTGTTTTTAAATTAATTTGATAAAACTAGATTATTGGTTAGTTAAAAGTAATAAAAAAAACTTTATTAAATTCAAAAAACAATATTAAACAGAAAACAAATGTATAGAAAAACAGAAAGAAAAAATATAAAAAATAAAAACTAGATTAATGACAAGCTTTAGTTATTCCAATTTAGTAAAATACTACTACTCCAATCTCGGAAAATAGTTTATAAACATTTTGTGATAGTAACGCAAACTTTACTAGTCATAAAATGTTATAAAATATTAAAATAATTTTTAAATAGTAAATGCTCTAAAAGTTAGACGAATGAATAGTATTGTTTAGATAAACAAAAAAATACTTTCTTCATAAATTAAAAAGCTAGGCAACCTACTTATTTACATAATCAATTTTTTTATTAGCTGTAACTTTTTAACTTTTTATAATTAAAAGTCAAAACTCTACTGTGCAGCAGTTTATGCATTTACAACAGCATACAAAACTTTCATTACTTAATGTCCATGTTTGTGAGGCTCAATAAACGTCGAGTTAGAGTACAAGACGTTAGTTTTAAGCTTTGTAATTTTATACACAGTTTTGGATGGTACTCAACAATAGTACGTCGAAATTTTTTTTTATAAATTTGGGGTCAACTGGACCCCGTGAAATTTCGAATGTTAAATTAAGGTACAAGACGTTAGTCTTTAGCTTTGATATTTTATACACAGTTTTGGATCGTAATCAACGATAGTACGTCGAAAAAAAATTTAATAAATTTGGGGTCAACCGGACCCCGTGAAATTTTGAATGTTAAATTAAGGTACAATATGTTAGTCTTTAGCTTTTTAATTTTATACACAGATTTGGATCGTACTCAACGATAGTACGTCGAAAAAAAATTTAATAAATTTGGGGTCAACAGGACCCCGTGAAATTTTGAATGTTAAATTAAGGTACAAGACGTTAGTCTTTAGCTTTGTAATTTTATACACAGTTTTGGATGGTACTCTGGGGGTCAACTGGACCCCGTGAAATTTCGAATGTTAAATTAAGGTACAAGACGTTAGTCTTTAGCTTTGTAATTTTCTACACATTTTTGGATCGTACTCAACAATAATACGTCGAAAAAAAATTCAAAAAATTTGGGATCAACCGGACCCAGTGAAATTTTGAATGTTAAGTTATGGTACAAGACGTTAGTCTTTAGCTTTGATATTTTATACGTAGATTTGGATTGTACTCAACGATAGTACGTTGAAAAAAAATTCAAAAAATTTGGGTTCAAGCCGACCCCGTGAAATTTTGAAAGCTTAATTAAGGTACAGGACGTTAGTTTTTTGCATTGTAAATTTATACACAGATTTAGATCGTACTCAACAATAGTACGTCGAAAAAAAATTTAATAAATTTGGGGTCAACCGGACCCCGTGAAATTTTGAATGTTAAATTAAGGTACAATATGTTAGTCTTTAGCTTTGTAATTTTATACACAGTTTTGGATGGTACCATAGAAGCCAAATGTAGCTGAAACGCAGAAAATCAGTTAAAAAATGAGCTATTTTCCACAATAGCTGTTAGCTTAGCATATACCTCTTTTAACCTAAATTTTGATTTTTATAGCATAACGGCCTTGAGGGGCGTCACGTAAACGTAAAGGGGAATCTCGTTGTACAAAACATTTTGAAAAATAATTTATCAAAGTTTATAAACTGTAGTAACAATGCTTGTAACTACAAGTTGTAAGGCTTAAAATAATAAATTTAAACTGTGACAAGTTAAAACATTATAAAAGGTTTTAAAAGAACACTGCTCTTCAAATAAATTAAATTTTGAAATATTTAAAACATGCTCATGCTCATAACTTTTATAAAAAAAATCATCAGTATTAAAAAGTATATTCAGTATATTCAGTAAATTTCAGTTAGTTATATATATTTTTCATTATTTTAGGTAGAAAATTAATTATTTAAATGTTAATTTAAACTTATATAAACTTTTTTATATTGTTTAACGAAAATAAGACAAATAAGACTTTCAGCAAAATATTAAGCTTAGTAAGTTGTCTATGAAACATTTCCAAATTCTTAATTACACTGATAATACAAATTTTTAAATTGACAAAGTGTTCAATTTAATGTTAAGAAGCAAAATAGAGGGTGAAGTAAATCTGATGGTTGTCTACCATAAAAAATTAATATATCCTAGAAATAAAAAATAAATTGTAATTAAAGTCTTAAAATACTTAAAGATTTTTATCAAAAAGTTTTTTTTTTTTTAATTTTTGTAATCTATTTTATATATTTGAATGTTATAATGAATTTTTAAATGACTTGATTAAGTTTCAAATTACTATTTATTCAAACATAAGTTTATCATTTTTTCAAAAACAAAAATAAAGTTTAATTTTTTTTTTTTAATTGCCTCTTTGACTTAGTTTTTGCACATTTTTGCTGGTCACTATTTACTCAAAAAAAACAACAGATTGAGTATTAATGAAATGGGTAAATAAGATTTCTTGAAACAACCTATCTGCAAAATTTAATTTAATAATGCCATGCATTTTTAAAGTCTAGGACTGTTTGTATTGTAGCCATATACAAAGTAGCCTACAAATGTGCATAACTGTGATAACCATTAAAATAATAAAATTGGTTAACATTTGTTATTAAGTTAGTCCAGTTTTATAAGCTAACTCTTATTAAAAATATCTTTAAACACTCTCCTTTTGTAAGTACTAAATATTTTAACTGTATACTTATTAATTATTTAAGAGTTAGCTAAATGACTTTAGACTAGTAAAAAACATTTTAAGTATTATTTTAGAACTTAACAGTTATATAATGTTTTCTTTTTAATTTTTAACACTTTATTTACTCTATTTAGCTCTTCTTTGACTTCTTAAATAAGTT
Source organism: Thalia democratica (assembly GCF_965202585.1). Taxonomy (NCBI): domain Eukaryota; kingdom Metazoa; phylum Chordata; class Thaliacea; order Salpida; family Salpidae; genus Thalia; species Thalia democratica. The sequence continues at coordinate 19,204,013 of NC_139168.1, forward strand.
CTTCTGTTATTTGATAAATGTTTTTGTTTCAATTTTGGTTTTGATAAATCATGTTTTTCAAGAATTCTAGAAGTTATGATTTTATAGCTTAAGTTTAGAAGTGTACAAATTTTTCTAAAAACAGCTGTGTTTAAATCAAAATCTAATCAATGTCTTTTATTCACTAAAAAAATTAACAAAGTATTATGTAAAATAATCCTAAAAAATTTAAAAATAAGTTTTGTGTAATAAGTATATTAAAATGGTAGTTAAATAATTGATCTTAATCATCTAATTGTTACAAAAAGGAATCATTAAGAACAGTTTTAATAAAATATTCATTAAAAAAATTTGATGGATTTGCTTCATTAAAAAAATTTTCTGCTCACATTTCCCATATCCTACAATATATGAGCAAAAAATAAAATTACGTCTTTTAAAGCATTCAATAGTCAATGAAAATGTACATTAATTTTTGTGGTGGACTTTAGATAAAATGATTGTGCTAAAAATTAATGTTTCAGTTTTAAAATTTGTTTGTATCATGTAGAAATTTCACATCAGTAGATTAGTTTTTTTATAGTATCATCCATAAAGTCTATAGTAAGATTTTTTATACAACCAAAAACAGTTTCAATTAACTTTTAAGGTATATTCAGTTTAAAAAAGTTTCAGATACATACTGTGTGTGGCACTCTTAGGCTAGTATGAACTTTTTTTGAAATCTCATGCTAGTGTTGATTTTTAAGTATCTCATACCAGTTTTTATTTCTTACAATTATTGATTTTTAAAGTTCTTTTGTAATTATTTAGGTATCTTTTTGTATTTAAACTTAACTAGTATTATTTTTTTTCGAAAATTTGCTAACTAAAACGTTCTGTTTCTATTTTATTATAAACTCTAACTAGTCTCAGGTAACACAGGCTGACTATTTTGCCTCAAAGATAGGCAATTCTGATTATTATTAACTCAGCTAAATTATAACTACTTCAACTTAGTAGTTAGAATAGTTAAAAGCAAAGTATACATTTGTAAGTTGTTTAAAAAGTAGGAAAAACATCTATCTAACTAACTAATGAATTTTTATTAATTATTAAGTAAAAAAAAATATTTAATATTTATTTTAATACCTTATTACTAACAAAACAATGTTTTACTCCTATATTTGCTTATAGGAGATCCTCAGTTGTTGTTAACAAATCTGAAAAAAAAATTGAACAAATAAATGGAAGTAAAATAAAATTAAAAACAAAATATTGAAATAGGAATTTAAGTCAAGAACTTTAAATTGATTAATTTAAAAAAAGTAACAATATTAGTAAAAAATATGTACAATAATGATTCCCAAGATTTATTTAATCCAAAATACTAAAAAAATATTATTTGTTATTTTATGATAGTTAACTTTATAACAGCCTATTTAATATAAAGCACTAAAACATTTATTTGTCACAGCTGGTTAAAAATGATAACAGTCGAAATGGAAGCACCTACTAGGAACAATAAACAAAAATACACTTCTAAATTGAAATCTGTTCCTGAGTTTAAAGGTAAAGTAGTTGATTATTGCTTTACATAAATAAGACTTATCTATTAAATACAGAATATGATTTTACTAATAGACTGGATTATGCCTGATGTTTCTAGTTCATACCACATAAGATGTAGATATTGTAAGAAGAGATTACAAGCGAAATGCTCAAGTCTTAAATACCATGCTAATACTAGCCAACATTTGAAAAAAGTTAGTTTTAATTAATCATCCTACCAAAAATTTTGAATAACAATTAAAAACATGTTAAGGGCTTAGGGATGTAGATCACCATTTTTACAATTTAGTCTTATAATATTGAATTTTAAGTACTACAAGTTACAAGTTGCTTTTTACAAATTAAAAAAATCAAATTACTTTTTGAGATATAGCAGGTCAAATTGGACGACAACAATAGGTTCCTTTTGGGAGGGGAAAACTAAAACAGCAAAAAAAGACTACTTCACTAAAAATCCATCTTCTTCTACGTTTTTGAGATAAATGCTACAAACTTACAGAATATGCTCCTTGCAATTTTTAAAAAATTGTGTAGGAAGAGAATTTAAACAAATAAAAATAAATAATTTGTGACAAAACAACAAAAAAAAACTGTTTGTTTTTTGTTTATTTTTTTATAATTTTATTTTTTTAATTTTAAAAACATTCTTTCTGAAAAAGTTTTAAAGTTTTTTAAACAACATATCCTGAAAGTTTGAGGTATTTATCTCAAAAAACGTAAGAGAATATAGATTTTTAGTGAAATAGTCTTTTTTTGCTATTTTAGTTTGCCCCTCCCAAAAGGAACCTATTGTTGCCTCCCACTTTGACCTGATATATCTCAAAAATTGTTTTTTATTATTAAAATCAGTAAAAATCATCTTGTAGCTTAAAAACTCAATAAAATAAGATCAAAATGTGAAAAAGTGTTTAACTCCCCTATGCCCTTGATACTTTTATTACAATTTTGTTAGTACTGCTTGATTTTAAAAATAACTAAGTTAATTTTCCTACTGATCTACTATTAGCATGTAGTTTTTATAGATATTCATGATTAAAACTTCAGTAACAGGTTTTATTCATTATTTTTTTCATAAATGGACTAGACTATGCATGCTTGTTTTCTAAAATATTATCATTTTGTATAAACTTTACCTGAACACAGTAAGCTGAAAACGGATTAAAGCGGCCATTAGTTATAATAAAATAATTTTGCTGAAAAAAAAATTGTACAAAGTGTTAAACATAGTTTGATTTCTTTGTTTTAAAATTGATTTTGTTGTTTTTCTGCTTAAAGTATTTAAGAAGTTATGTAAGTTTAAATCCAACAATTTTTTGACTATACAGTTTGAAAACTACTCCGAATTCTTCATAGTTTTGACAATTTTTTTTTGCAGAATGTTAGAGAAAATTTTCTGTAAGACTAATTTAGAGAAACTTTTTTAGCATTTTTCTTAAACTTTGTTGAAATAATATTGGTAAACACAATAAGTTATTTAAAAACTTAAAATTTTTAACTTAATTTTTTTTATTTGATATTTTTTCAAGAAAAAAGTGCAAATAGGCATCAGGATGTTGCTTGTATAAACCTAAAATTACTTAATTTCCTAATGATAATTTATTTTGTAAAATTGTATATAGAATTTTTATCGTATTTGCTAAAACATAAAAATGAAGATATTTTAGCACCAAGCAGTTGAAATACTTATTCTCTTTTAGAAATACTTTGTAATTACCATAAATACATCAATGAAATTTTCAAAAGATTATAAGTTTTAAATTGAGAAAATATACACTTTTTTTCAACTTTTCAAAGAATTCTGACATTTTTTAACACTAAACCAAAGAAAACAAAAAACCTAAAAAAAGTTTTTATATAAAAGCTTCTAAGGTATTTTTTAGCAGTTGATGTTGGCCTTAATTTTGACATAAATTTAAGTTTTTTTCAACTTATTTTTCTCTATTTAAAAAGTAAAAGTTTGCTACAATTAAGCTTACATAATTTAATTTAATTAACTGGCCACTAGTGAGATATTTATATAACAATACTTTTATATTTTTTTTACTGAGATATTGTTTCTTCCAAAGTATGTTAAAGTCCACAGTTTTCATTAAATAAAAGTGTTTAATATTGAAGAATAATATACTACACGTACATGTTTTGCATATGAAAGCAATTTAAATCTAACTAAATTCTATTCGAACATTTTATAAACATTAAAAGTATTATCAGTAAACATCCAATTATTTCTAGTAATCTATTAAGTTTGATAAAGTGTATTTTGTATTTGTATCAAAGTTGTTTTTTATTTTTTATTTAACTTTTTTATTAAAATATTTGTACAAATTGATTAATTTTTAATGTTTTATACTTGAATAAATTTTATAGCTTTCTATTTTTAATGATATTTTTTGTTTAGTATTAATGTGTTTATTCTAGTTCAACCTATTTAAAAAAAAACTTTTTTGACTTAACAGGAATTCATATCACTTGAAGCACATTTTAGTAAAGCCAATCGCAAAAAGTTGGTTAAGATTTCGAGAGACTGTTCCAATTTGATAGTTGTTCCAGGAGCACTCATCTCTTTAAGTTAGTTTTTATCAATATTTCATTTATTCTAAATAACTCATCAGTGTTTGTAATTTATCTATTTATTTATTTTTAGACCATCTTCCCTAATAAAAAAGATACTTTGGTCTTTAAGTTAGTTAAAAAAAAGTTTTTTACCTTTCAAATTTTTTTTTTTCAACTTAATAAAAGTATGATTCCAATTTTTCCACTTCATAATACTTATATTGTTTTTCTAACTCTTCGTTTTAAAATGTATAATAATATTATATTTAACTACAATGGATTTTCAAATATTTAAAAATTTATTTTTGAGTGATAAACAAGTTTTTGAAATTCTAATTTCTGTAAAAAGTTTCAAATACAAACATATGTAAAACAAAGCTTTTGTATTAATATTTTAAAAGTTTTAACTAATTACCCAACCTTTTATATGTTCTTAACAAATAATAAGCAAAAAACCTTGAATTTGTTTTATTTTTTTTTTGCAATTAAGAAAAACATAAAATATATCGATTAAACTTAGATATAAATTTACTAAAATGCAAAAAAAAATCAACAAATTTTAAAACTTTTGTATAAAAGTTTTTATTTTTATTAGAATGCTAATCCAAGTTTAAGTAAACATTAGAGATTGAAAATACTCAAAATGCTTTATTTTCTGTTATAGTTTGCTCTTGTTTTGTGGCATGTAATACAATTTTCTGATCAAAAGAACTCTAATTTTTATTTTTAGTTAACTTTAATATTACTTCATGAATAATGTATCGGTTGAATTGAAGTTTAATAGATGCTAAAGAATTTTGAAAAAATGTATAGCTTAATCTTACTTTGTAGACTTTTAACTAAATTATATGTTGTTTATTTAAAATTTTTAACTAATTTTTAAATATAGCTGTTTAAAATTAAGAGCACATTTAATTTTAAAAATATTTAACAAATGTTAAATTTACAATGATAGACAATAAAATGATTTAGATAGTTGTTTGAACTAAAAGAAAAAAAAATTAAATTGGTTTTATATATGTTTTGTAACTATAAATATATGAATTTTTGTTATATACTAAGTATTTCATTTCCTAATTGTTTGCAATTTTAATTATAATACATTAAAAATAACATACTTCACTCCTAGGGTAACTTGAAGTAATTTGTTCTAAATGTTTTTTCAGGTAAACTTTAAAAAAATATTTTTTTTTAACCTTTTTTATTTTTAATTAGTTCAGTGCATATTTATTATTTTATTATCAACAGTTTTATGTAACAAATTTTGCACTTAATTAAATTTAGTTGTGTTCTAAATGTTCACAAAATGTTGTTCTTGTGTTTTTTGAAGATATAGAACTAATAGTTTCAAAACAACTTAAGTAATTATATAAACTACTTCTTTTTTAAGTAAAGTGTGTTCAAAAATTTTTTTTTTTGTTTTATTAGATCTTTTAAATTTATTTAGTTTTGAACAAAAAATACATTTTTGGTTATTATTAATAGTCATGTTTATTAAAAGATCAAACATTTTAAAAATTATATACTGTAGCAGTTAACTTTTTAAAGTGATGTATGTTAAAAGATTGATAGTTTCAATAAAAAACTCCTCCTTGTATGGTTTTTTTTACATTTTGGTGTTATTTTTTAGACAGAAAAATTAATTAAGTGGCTTAAAAATAAAAAACAGTTACTGTTTAAAGCAATTTGTTTTAATTGCTTTGGAGTTTCTTTATGTTTTAAGCCAACTTTACAATCTACAATGTTATTACTGATGTTTTTTCTACTTATTTTTTATTAGTTATGAGTTTATTTAGTTTTAGTCTATTTAAACTATTTTTTACATTAAATGTAAAATTTTACTAACTTAGTATACAATTTTTTTTTTAAATTTTAGAAATAGTAAACAGTTTTTTATTCAGTGTTTGAACTTATGAATTGTTGGTTTTGTTAAAAATTATTTGTCTTGTTGATTTCTGATTTACAAGTTTTTTAGAAATGCTTAAACAAATCAGTTGTATAAACCAAGCTTATGTAAGATTTTAAAATATTTTTAAATTCATATTGTTTTTTTATTAAACCTCTATTTTCGTTCAGATGTTTAAAATAATTGAATGTTTAAAACTAAGTTAAATTTTTACCTCGTACCTTGGAAGTTTTGTTTTAAATAGAATATTTTGAAATTTAGTAGTTTTGATCTTAAAATGCTTTTTAAGCTGTATCTTTCTATATTTTCTTCATACTAAATTTAAAGTTATTCATAATTTTTTTATCATAAAAGCTTTTATAGAAATGAAATTTTGAAACTACAAATGTAAGCTCTACTTTTTATGTGAAAACTACCTTTTAGAAAAAATAGTGTAGAAATTTTTAAAAATCTACTTGATTAGTCTTTTTAATTTCACAGTAGATTATTTGATGTTTTTTGACCTTTTTCTTATTAATTTTTCAAATAAATACCTAAAATAATGACATAAAACATTTAGTTATGAAGCTTAAATAGTATTACCTAACATTTTTATGGTTTAGTTTTAAGGAGTACCAATAGAAGCAATTTAATTCTAATAGCTTTAATCCATTTGTTTTTCATTATTATGATGAACAAAAAAGATTAAAAGACCAGCTTAAAATTTAAAATAAATTCTTCTAGGTGTTTTATATTGTAAAATAAGTTTTACTGTTTATAAGATGTGATTTTTAGTTATTTAAATAGTTTTGCAGGATTTTAGACAGTGAACTATTACAATTTCTGCAATTAATATTTCTGCAATTACTTTGATTTGTTTTTATTATTTGTTTTTTTTTATATGTTAACTATGATAAAGCTTTAGTTTTTAATATATTTTTTTTAGCTAATTTATTGCAAATTTTTCAACAAGTTACTTAATATATTTCAAGTATTGGAAAAAATACTTAAATTAGCTACAAAAATAAAACTAGCTACTTTAAGCTAATGAATTTTTTACATCTAAAAGTTTTCTGTATCTTAAAGGTAAATGTACTGAATTTGTATACGTCCAATTATTAGAAAAGATATCTTTTTTTTTTAAGTTTATCCAAAAATTCTGTTCACTGTAGGAATATATACAAACTAAATAAATAAAGATTTTTTTGTTAATAAAATTTATTATAAAACTGATAAATAACCTTTTCATTAAGTACACTTGCTAAATTTCACTTTGTATTCAAAATAAAAGTCTAAAACTATATAAATTTACAGTTCGATAATAAATTAATGTATTTTTTAAAATACTCTACAATAATAAGAAAAAAAAGCTTTTATCCACTATTATCGTTAAAATTTAAACCAAAATTTATTACAAAAAGGTTACATATTTTGAAGTTACTGTAAATTATAAAAAAATCATTGTCTAAACATTAAGTACCATTTCATTTACATATTTTTAAAAGAATCGTTTTTTTATAAAAATATAAAAACAATCTTATAATTTGCTTTTTTTCAAAAAAAAGTGTTTATTACTGCTATTTTGAGACTGAATTTACAGAAATATATAATTAAAGTTCTTAATCAAGAAATGATTTCTTTGATTAGAACATTTAGTACATTTAAAATTTTTTTAATTTGTTTTTCTTTAATTTTATAATGTTTTTATACATTTATTTAAATAAATTAGAAAAAAAAACTCATTAATAATAATATTCTGAAGCAAATATTAAACTTAAATTCACTTAACTTAAAATTGAAAAAGTTACATACTAAGCAATTTTTTTTAATTCTAAATCCAAAATTAAACAGCAGTGCGAACTCAATATTTGCAAATTTAACCGACTGTGCGAACTCAAAAAACTCGAACCTAACTTATAGACTTCTGCATTTGAAAATAATTTTAAGTTTGAGCAAAAAACTGTAAGCAACTTTTAAATACCGGAATTTGTACTTTTAGTTTGCAAGAATTATTCTTTTAGTATTTTAGTCTAAAGAAGTTAATTTCAGTAAACTGAAAGTTAATAAGAATAGCACTATAGTATAGTGTTTTATTTGTAGACTAATTCATTTACTGAAATTCAAAGAAAGCCAAACTTAGCTCTTGGGCGATACTTAACGGTTAAAAATTTATATATGTCAATTTTCCTATGGAAGTTGAATGAGGGCAAAAATAGCAGAAAAATTCTGGCAACTATGGATGGTACTCAACAATAGTACGTCGAAAAAAAATTCAAAAAATTTGGAGTCAACCGGACCCCGTGAAATTTTGAATGTTAAGTTAAGGTACAAGACGTTAGTCTTTAGCTTTGATGATTTATACACAGATTCGGATCGTACTCAACGATAGTACGTCGAAAAAAAAATCAAAAAATTTTGGTTCAAGCCGACCCCGTGAAATTTTGAAAGCTTAATTAAGGTACAGGACGTTAGTTTTTTGCATTGAAAATTTATACACAGATTTAATCGTACTCAACAATAGTACGTCGAAAACAAATTTAATAAATTTGGGGTCAACCGGACCCCGTGAAATTTTGAATGTAAAATTAAGGTCCAAGATGTTAGTCTTTAGCATTGTAATTTTATACACAGCTTTGGATGGTACTCAACAATAGTACGTCGAAAAAAATTTAATAAATTTGGGGTCAACCGGACCCCGTGAAATTTTGAATGTTAAATTAAGGTACAATATGTTAGTCTTTAGCTTTGTAATTTTGTACACAGTTTTGGATGGTACTTAACAATAGTACGTCAAGAAAAAATTCAAAAAATTTGGGTTCAACCGGACCCCGTGAAATTTTGAATGTTAAATTAAGGTACAAGACGTTAGTCTTTAGCTTTGATATTTTGTACACAGTTTTGGATCGTAATCAACGATAGCACGTTAAAAAAAAATTCAAAAAATTTAGGGTCAACTGGCCCCTGTGAAATTTTTGAATGTTTAAATAATGTACAAGACATTAGTTTTTTGCTTTGTAATTTTATACACAATTTTGATATCTTCATAATTTAAATAAAAACACTGTAGAGTTTTTCATTTTATTGAAACGCACAGAACGAAATTTATTTCCTACTCACTATTCAAATTGTTCCTAAATTTTAAAGTTTTTATTAATTAGTCTACTTTGCACAATGGGCAAAAAAAGCTTCATCTTCAGCTGGAACAACAGCTAAGTTCAAGCACGAAGTATGGTACCACCTTTTACACAGATTAGCGCTGCATCCTATCTGTTTTACACACCATATTTAAAAGTACTAGTTAAAAACTAATATGAAACTATATGTTGTTGTTTTTTTAGTATTGTAAAGATCTAAATAAATTGTTTCAACGATTACTAAAATACTAAGAGCAATTACTGTATTGCTCATTTTGTAACTTTTATTATATCAAGCTTACCCATGTAATATTGGGATCATCTTCATCATCTGTTTTCATCCCACACATCCAACAGTAGGGGTTTTCATTTGGACCTACATGTTTTAAGAAATTTTTAGTTTTATTTATAAAAGATTTAATCTTGTATAAACACTACTATAAAGTACGTAAATGTACTACTAATATTAAGGTTCACAAGCTAAAAAGTAAATGACAAACCATTTTCTTTTAAAAGTTTCAATGCGGTATTATTTCGAATCTCCTCAAATGTTGGAATATTTAAATCTGTGTCTTCTATTTTTCCAACAAAAAAGGATTCTATTAACTGAAAATTATGCATTATAAAAACTTTTAACTTTTATTTTTCTAACTTAGGGTGTTCCTTTTTTTTTTTTGAAACAGAATATTTTTATACAAACTAAAAATAAATATCAAACCGATGAAAATAATGTGTTATGTTCATTTTCTAAATTTCGGTTGAAAATATCAATATGTATTTTCATTTCTCCATAGCTATCTGCTGATACTTCTTTTAATATATTTTTAATAGGTCTGTCAAGTTTTGCACGTTTTGCACAACCATCTAGGCACACCCATTTTTCTTCTTTTCTGTCAATTAACTGTTTATTTTATTAATAAACGAAACAAACTTAAAGATTTTTAAGCAACTACAAATAGTAGAAATAAATAACAAAGTGAAACTAATTTACCATAAGTTTAGTAGATGAGCCGCTTAAACCAAAAGCAATTTTTGAAGACTTCAAAACTGATGAAAACTCGTCTTCTATTTGTGGATCAAAAATGCTACCTCTGATAAGCATACACACTGCATCTGTTAGAAACAAGTCGTTCAACAGTTTGCAAATAAACTTATACAAGCTTAAAAATAGTTACAAATACATCTGTAAAAAGGTATACAAGTTTACCTTTAGGCTTTATAGTATTTCCGTAAAACAATAATACTTCTTGACTAAATCTTCTACCCGGTTTAAGCGTGCAGAAATCTATGTGTTTTAAACTTAAATGATTTCTGTCAGCAAGTGAAATACAGGCTTGAATGTCCGCTCTTGGTTTAAGATTCCACAGATAATTTCGCTGAAAATTAGTTCAAGTATTAAAAAATGTTCGCATATTGATATACCAATAATAACTAACAGTTTGTATATAAAGCAATTTTCTCGACTCTTCATTCAATTCGTGATTTGAATACATACTTCTATTTGGAACCTAAATCGTTATATAATGTTTAATAATAGTAAAAACTACTGTAAAATATTAGTACAAACTACTGTTGTAAGAAGCTACGATTAAAACGACCAAAAACAAAAAGATTAAAATTACTTTTCTTGGCATGTTAAAAAACGAAGTTTTTTTTCTAGCTTTTTTGTTCAACTTCGTTTTGCATTGGGTTATGCCGTCTTCAACTTCAATAGTGTTAATTAATTCTACTTCATTTCTTTTGTATGAAATATTATAATTTAAACAGTATTGGAATCGGGAGTAACTGTTATTTTTCAAAAATTTAGTATCTAGTATAAATCAACATGCTTCTTTTTAACAACAACAGCACTTACTCAATTCTTTCGCGAAGTCCACGAATGAAGTCGTCAAACTCCCAAACATTTCTTCTTATGGAGAAATCACCTAAGTTTTTTTCTTCAAGCTGTGGTTGGCTCATCGTATGACTCTTTAAGTTTGCAAAATGTGATTCTGCAGCTTGGTTATTTTGAAAAACTGTTTGATTTTTGACGAATTTCAACATTATTGCAGTAACTACTGGAGTTAGTTAAAAATTTAAATTAGTTTAATATTAAACTTACTTTGTTTTCTTTATACTTCATACGAAGTTCCTTTTCCACTATTAGAATTTTTTCAAGGTAGTCCTTTTGGCTTTTTCTTCTTTCTACTGTGATTCTTTGCTTCGCATTTCTTACTTGCTTTTTACTAGTAAATCGAGAATTTTCTCCTTTAAAAATATTTATATATGTGTTACCAAACTAAAATATTTCTTATTCATAAAATACTAAAAATAAATGTCAATTGTATTTTTTTACAAATAAAAACATTGTACAAGTTGCATAGTCTTATCTAACCGTCATAATTTTCTGTGGTACAATTCTGCGACATTTTTCTAGCAACATAGCTGATATTGTCATTTATATCAAGTAAGTGAGCTATTTCATCTGTAGATAAGGTTATTTTTTTAATTAATAACATTTGTAATAAAAAACAAACAATAATTACTTATTTACCTCTATCGGATTTTGTCATTCTCGATAATGAAGTACCTGAACCTTCAGGATGGTTTGGAGTCTTTCTCCACTCTAATACTATTTGTGATCTTGACACATAAACCAACCACTTTGCTTTACACACTTGTTTACCATTAGGTTCCTTCGTTGTGCAATTAAATCTCAATCGAAATTCCTCGTTTTTGAAAGTAAAATAATTTTCTTTCATACAATTATTAATACACGACGGTGTTAGGTGAGCAACTTTTTTCCGAACAATCTATAACATTAGGGAGTTTCGTACTAAAGTGTGATACTAAAATGCAATAATACAGCTTCTACTACTATGTTATAGCAATTTTAGATTCAAACTTTTAAAAATATTGTTTTCAAACAAACCTCTAATCCATTACCGGTCATCATTAGATTTTTGTCTTTCTTTCTGTCAGTAACCACTTTGTTTGCATTGAAAATACTGAACCACTCTTGATCAGTAATTTTCACTTTTGCTTTGTTGTTCTATGAAAATGTAACATATTAAAAATTTATTATAAAGTTTGAAATATTTTTCTAGTTAGTAGCAAAATCAATAGTTTTAAGTAAAATTAACTTTTTTTTCCGGCACTACAGAATTAGGTTGAGTATTTGTAAATTCATCTTCGCTTCCGGATAGTTTTTTTTTACTAATCTGTTAAATATTTGTTGCGTTTTTTATTTTTTTACTTTTATTCACAAGTCAAAAATGAACTTTTAAACTTACAAGTGGGCTCTTTTTTCGCAAAGTTTTTGATACTTTCTTCATCTCAGCTAATTTTTTCTCTAATAATAAATTTTTCCTTGTAAGTTCTTCATAAATCTTTATTCTTGAATCATGTGTGATTTTCGATTTAATCAAACTGCGGTTAATAAGTTTTGATTGTTTCAACTTATTTTTTAGTTCTTCAACTTCTTTATCTTTATTTGCAATAATCTAAAATAAATAAGTCACTATCAGTAAGACAGTACAGTAAAAAAAAAACTTTATTTGTTGTAGTACTTTAATAATTTTAATCAATATTAGAAACGATTCATTTTATTCAACGACTCACTAACTTTTAAATATGAAGCTACTGTGTTGTTATTATGAACCGATGGTGATGTTTCTTCATGAACTGATGGTGATACTTCTTCATGAACTGAGGGTGATACTTCTTCATGAACTGAGGGTGATACTTCTTCATGAACTGATGGTGATATTTCTTCATGAACTGATGGTGATACTTCTTCATGAACTGAGGGTGATACTTCTTCATGAACCGATGGTGATACTTCTTCATGAACTGATAGTGGTACTTCTTCATGAACTGACAGTGATACTTCTTCATGAACTGAGGGTGATACTCTTTCATGAAGTGGTGGTGATACTTCTTCATGAACTGAGGGTGATACTTCTTCATGAACTGATGGTGATACTTCTTCATGAAGTGGTGGTGATACTTCTTCATGAACTGAGGGTGATACTTCTTCATGAACCGATGGTGATACTTCTTCATGAACTGATAGTGGTACTTCTTCATGAACTGACAGTGATACTTCTTCATGAACTGAGGGTGATACTTCTTCGTGAACTGACAGTGATACTTCTTCATGAACTGATAGTGGTACTTCTTCATTAACTGATGGTGATACTCTTTCATGAAGTGGTGGTGATACTTCTTCATGAACTGATAGTGGTACTTCTTCATGAACCGATGGTGATACTTCTTCATGAACTGATAGTGGTACTTCTTCAAGAACTGACAGTGATACTTCTTCATGAACTGAGGGTGATACTTCTTCGTGAACTGACAGTGATACTTCTTCATGAACTGATAGTGGTACTTCTTCATGAACTGATGGTGATACTCTTTCATGAAGTGGTGGTGATACTTCTTCATGAACTGATAGTGATACTTCTCCATGAACCGATGGTGATGTTTCTTCATGAACTGAGGGTGATACTTCTTCATGAACTGGTGGTGATACTTCTTCATGAACTGATAGTGGTATTTCTTCATGAACTGAGGGTGATGTTTCTTCATGAACTGATGGTGATGTTTCTCCATGAACTAAGCAACCATTGATAGCTGGTTGTACTTCTTTTTCCACTGCTGATTGTACTATGTTAAACATGACTTAAAAATCAAAGGCATAAGTTCAAGTTTTAATTTTCTAATTAAAAACAAATGTTATTTTATATTTTCCAATCTATTAAACTTTTAAAAAAACACTTCTAACAATAAACACAATAAATCATTTCTTACCAGTACCTTGCCCTGATCTCAGTTCTGTAATTTCTTTCTCTCTGCAAACTGTACCTACCTGGTTATAATAAGTCATTTCTAAAAACTTGCTGACTATGTTAACAAATTTTACGAATATCACTATTATATAGGAAAGTAATATCATATAAATTGTCTCTTTGGTCTGTAAAAAATGTAGAACTACAAGGGCTAACGTCTTGTACCTTAAATTAACATTCAAAATTTCACGGGGTCCGGTTGACCCTAAATTTTTTGAATTTTTTTTCGACGTACTATCGTTGATTACGATCCAAAACTGTGTACAAAATATCAAAGCTAAAGACTAACGTCTTGTACCTTAATTTAACATTCAAAATTTCACGGGGTCCATTTGACCCCAAATTTTTTGATTTTTTTTTTAACGTACTATCGTTGAGTACGATCCAAAACTGTGTTTAAAGTAACAAAGCGAAAAACTAACGTCTTGTACCTTAATTCAACTTTCAAAATTTCACGGGGTCCGGTTGACCCCAAATTTTTTGAATTTTTTTTCGACGTACTATCGTTGAGTACGATCCGAATCTGTGTATAAAGTAACAAAGCGAAAAACTAACGTCTTGTACCTTAACTTAACATTCAAAATTTCACGGGGTCCGGTTGACCCCAAATTTTTTGAATTTTTTTTCGACGTACTATCGTTGATTACGATCCAAAACTGTGTATAAAGTAACAAAGCGAAAAACTAACGTCTTGTACCTTAACTTAACATTCAAAATTTCACGGGGTCCGGTTGACCCCAAATTTATTAAATTTGTTTTCGACGTACTATCGTTGAGTACGATCCGAATCTGTGTATAAAGTAACAAAGCGAAAAACTAACGTCTTGTACCTTAACTTAACATTCAAAATTTCACGGGGTCCGGTTGACCCCAAATTTTTTGATTTTTTTTTCAACGTACTATCGTTGAGTACGATCCAAAACTGTGTTTAAAGTAACAAAGCGAAAAACTAACATCTTGTACCTTAATTCAACTTTCAAAATTTCACGGGGTCCGGTTGACCCCAAATTTATTAATTTTTTTTTCAACGTACTATCGTTGAGTACGATCCGAATCTGTTTTTAAAGTAACAAAGCGAAAAACTAACGTCTTGTACCTTAATTCAACTTTCAAAATTTCACGGGGTCCGGTTGACCCCAAGTTTTTTGAATTTTTTTTCGACGTACTATCGTTGAGTACGATCCGAATCTGTGTAGAAAGTAACAAAGCGAAAAACTAACGTCTTGTACCTTAACTTAACATTCAAAATTTCACGGGGTCCGGTTGACCCCAAATTTTTTGAATTTTTTTTCGACGTACTATCGTTGAGTACGATCCAAAACTGTGTACAAAATTACGGGTCCGATTGTACATGTTCCGGAATTCCCAGTTTTTTGCTGACTTTCGACTTTCAACTTTAAAACTTTCAACAAATTGTTCTTAGTAACAACAAAATAATATAAACAAAAATAAAAAACAAGAAGTATTAACTAGTTATCCTAGTAACAACAGGGTGTTAAAATGAAAAATTAAAAAATAAACACTAATCAAACAAATATAAATGTGAGATTGACCCTCATACTATTTATCTTCTATACAAGATTATACATTTATATTTTTAAGCTATGATTAAATAGAAAATTTTATCATAGCTTTGTTTATTTTCAGATTTTGTTTAGAATTAAAAATGGTCAACAACTACATTAAATTTAGGTTATGATTAACTTTAGGTGGGCACCAATATCGAAGTGTAATTCAATATACAGGAATTTTATATAATGATTTTATATAATGAATAATTATATTTTGAATGTAATTTTAGGTGACTCTTCAACTGTATATAACAGTGTCATTACAACAATGTGACTTTTAAACTTTTTTATTCTTATAAAATATCTTTAACTTTCCGATGTTAGTATTATCATAAGGAACAGAAACAATCAATTTATCTATTAATGTATAATACAATTTGAAATGACACTTAGTTGAAATGACACTATTGTTAGAGTTAAATAAGGAACTGACTCAACTCAGGGAATAAGGAACTCAGGGAATTTTCAAACTGTAGAAAATCTCAGGGAATCTCAGGGAAACTCAGGGAATTTTGGCATTTTTCTTTTAACTCAGGGAAACTCAGGGAAGTTTTGTTTTTTTCTCTAAATTTCAGGGAAGTTTTTGAAAATCTCAGGGAATTTTTTTTCTAGATCTTAGAATGAGGTTTAGCTAATCCAGTTTCAATATTTTGTTCATAAGTAGTAATTTTTATTATTTAAGTGGTTATTTAGAATTTTTTTAGCCTTGTGGCTAGTTCTTTAATGTTCTTAGTATTAACATAGTAGTTTTTTTTTTGTTTTAAATTTATATCTACTTAAGTAAAATCAAACAGTTTAGAGAAATGAAAGTTGTTGTTAACTATTCATTGAAAAGTTCTTATGTATGCATATAAGTGAGTTCTTCATGTGAAATTATTATTATAGTATAATTAAATTTTGTCAATTAAAATGTCAAACAAATTAAACTTTATTCTTTTATGTAGAAAATTAACTAACAAGTTTACACAAAGTTGTGCAAAAATTTAGTTTTTAATTGGTTTAAACCTTTTAAGATTGAGTTTTTGAAAACAGTTTTTTTCATAAATTTAATGCAGAAGCATACACATACAACCTTCCTTTTATTATTAAAAAAGAAAAATGAGAATGAGGTATTAATAATTTGTGTTAGAAGAGAAAAATTTTTTTTTAAGATTTGAAAAATACTCAGGGAAACTCAGGGAAATTTAAGGTTACTCAGGGAAATTTTTGGTCACTCAGGGAAGATTTTTTGGCTCAAAGAGTGGCAACCCTGATAATGTGACCTGTATTTGCTGCACTCAAAAATTTTGCTGCACTCTATTTTATTTCTTATATTTATTTGTTAAAAATAAAAACAAATGTTGATTTTTGTTAGTATTTTAAAATTTAAAAATATTTTTGTAGAGTTTTAAATAGTTTTAGTTAGATATTTGTTGGTTTATAGTTGCAACAGCTGATTGTGAGTTCACATTGGTGGCAGTGACCACACAATTGGATTGTTGATGTATTTTTTGTTTCAGCGTCGGCATATACTTGCTTGGGAATTTAATCTTCATGATTTTCCCACACTTTGTGGTTTTAATGTTGAGTTTATAACCTTGTGAGTGTTTGCCAAATGACGTGTCACCAAGGGATTTTTATTTCAGTTAAATAGATAGTTTTTTTGGTTAGTTTAATGTTAATTTTAAAGGGGAAGGTAGAATTACAGGTGATGACAACTCACTTCAAAATACGTTTATCGTTGTAGAAAGAACAATAAGACTGATGTCTTTCTACCAAAATTCTATTTTGACTTTTAGTTTTGGGCTTAATGATTTTCCCACACTTAGTAGATTTTAATTTTGAAATTTTAACCAAGGATTATCTACAGAATAACGTTCCCACCATGGGATTTTTCAAAAAAAAGTAATAACTTGCACCATATTTTATACTTCAATGTTTTTCAGATTTATACTAATTAATTGTAGTATAAAACAAATGGACATGACTAAAACACCAAAGCAATCGAGGAATACAGAGTACAGTCAGCATTTGTAATCACAATTTGGCAGGGAGCCTATAGAAGCAAATCTTTGACCATCTCTATGGTCGCTCCTCCTTGTAGCAGCGAAACAACTAAAGTACAAAAGACTAAAAAAGGTTGTTTGTCATCTAAAAGTTTAAGAATTATAATTTTGTTTATTTATGTTTTATTTTGAAAAACTTACTAAGTTGTAGTTCATCAAATATTTATAAAAAAAATTTATAGTTATTTTTCTGAACAAATGAACAGTTGAGATTACTTAACAAAATTTTTCATTCATTTTGTAAATACAATTTTGTTTTAACATAATTTTAATCAAAACAATGGTCTTGATTAATTTTAATTTAATCAAAAAATTATATTTATTTGAAAAGACTATGCATGTTATATATTTTCTATAAATTTTTCTCGTACACTTGATTAATAACTTACAATATTTAATAAAATTTTTTGTCTTAATTTTTAAACTTGTAAAGCAAGCTTTTCTTATGGTCATAGAGTAGTCTAACATTTATTTAATATAAAATAATAATGGTTATAATATGCAAAATTCAACTATAAACTACAGCGCATATTTATTTAACTAAAAAGATTTTCTGTATTTTTTTAATATGAATTACTTTTTTTTTAAGTTATTATGTTTGTGATTTTTGTTATATTTTTTCTTGAATTGGAGTACTACATTTTTTCCTTAATTTAAAGTTGTATGGTATTAACTCTTTTAGAACCTATTGAGTTCACTAACTTTGATCGCTCATAAACCAAAAGTTGAAACTCTTAAAATTTGATAAACTATTGGTGGATCCCCCACCCCTACTGTTTTAATTTAAAAAATATGATTCATATTTTTAAAGAGTACTTTTCAACCTTGTTACATTTTTATGTTAAACAAAACCGAATTGTATAATAGACTCATAGAATTAAAAAATATTATCAAATATTTTATAAATTTTCCAATAAACTAATTTAAGGGCATAGGGGGACTACAATTTTTTTTTTTAAATTTTGTCTTTTTTTGTTTATAATCAGATAATATACTTTTTACACTTTACCGCTTGTTTGATTAAAAATAGCTAAGAAGATATAAGGGACCAAAGTTAAATTCAGAGTAGTTTTTTATAAATTTTAAACAACTTGTTAGAAACAGACTTATAATTTTTTATTTAATAATAAATAATACTTTTTTTTAAATAATTTCTATCATAAAATTTTTAATGCCATTTTGTTTTAAACAAAGAAAGTTAAAAATTTAAATTATGAGCAAAAATCACTGATAAAATTTTAAACTAGTAATAGGTTGAATTATTTTATGATTATTAGTGTTTTTTATCTTAATAATATTGTTATTTATATATTTTTACTATTTATTTATTTTTTTTCAAAAAGGAAAAAGTTATTTACTATTTTCAGTGTTTTTTGTGGTTGTTTACATTATTATTTTGGTATAGTTAAACTCATATATTTATACATTTATTCAAGTTTGTAAAAAAAAAGATAAAAATGATATATTTGTTTTATACTATTTTTTAGTTTAAGCTTTTTTTTTATGGAAACAGCTTTATTTTATTTTTTTCAAGTATTGCAGCTTTGTTTTTAATATTATTTTTTTTAATGTTATAGCTTTAATTTACTGTTAATTATTTTTGGATAATTTAAAATAAGTTAGTAGTAGAGTCGAAATTCTTAAACACACATAAAAAAAATAAAAACATCAACTATTTTTTTTTTAATCTTTTTGAGAAAATTATTAAATGTGGGTTGTAAAGTTTAATAGTCTCATTTTTCATAGAGCTCTTCGTTTTAGAGTTTAAATTTCTTTTTCTTTTTTAGCTCATTTTAATTTTTATTAAGTTTGGGTATGCAACTCGATGACCGAGAGGTAATTTTGCTATCCAGGTCATTAAACCAAAAAAATTATTGATCAAATTTTAACCAAGTTTGTTCTAAAATACATTTCATGATATTTTAAATTATATTGCTTTTAAAATGAAGGACGAGATAGGTTTTCAATGAATTTGTTTTATTTACGAGAAAAGTGCCCTTAAAATTTTAAATTCTATATGGTTGTATCCGAATTATTCTACAAAAATTGTTATATCTCAAAAGTAATTAGTTATTAGTTTTGTAAAAACTATCTTTTAGTATATAACTTAAGCTTTGAAATGTAAGGCTTATTTATTTATTTAAAATGTTAGAACCCCTTATGCCCTTAACATTTAAAAAATTTAATAATTTATATTTGCTAGTTACTTCTTTCAAAATTAATGTTATAAATTTTTCATGTTAACAAAAAACTAGCTTTTGAAAAAAGGAAGACAAAATTTTAACCTTTTACAATTTAAATCTTTCGATAACCATTGATCTTGGTGTCAAAATTCCAAAAAAAAAACCGTTTAGGACTATTTAAAAATTAAATGCTTTTCTTTCTATCAAGCTGCAAGCTATAAATTAAAAATTTTAATCATTATACAATTATTACGGCCAAAATGAAACCTAAATTTTTCTTTTTATTATTATATTAAAATTAACTTTATATAAAGTTGTTTATGTAAAAAATATATAGTATAGTGTAAAAAGTGTAAATGTTAAGTATATTTCAAGTATTATAACGATTTTATAAATAATTAAAACAAATTTTACAAATTCTATAAAAAAATACTAAAAGTTTATAATTATATGATAATTTAAATGTTCAATAGTTAGCCTGGCTTGTATTTTTATATGCTTAAGTTGACTAGGCTATTTATTTCATAAACTATACAGTTTTAGTTGTAGAAAATAAGTAAAATAATAATAAAAGTCTAAATTTTAGACTGTATATTAAATTTTAAGATTTTTGTTTAAATTACTACAAACTTGATTTAATTAGTATTATAGTTAAAAATAAATTTAATCTTAATTCTTAAGTTCTTACTATATAAAAGTTTTTATTGATGAAAATCGATTTATAACGTAAATACTAATAATTTTCTTCCAAATTTTGTACTATAACCAAAATTTAAATTTTTAAACGTCAGTTTATATCTTTAATAAAAATGTTAAGTCTATTTCATAACCTTTGCTTTAAAAAAATATCGTTGAATTAAAATTTGTTTGTCAATTGCAATTTTACGTTAAAACTAAAATATAATTTTTACTCATCTTTATTATGTGATTTAACTATTAATATATAGTTTTGTTTTGTTTTATATATATTGTTTTAAATTAAAGTTAAACTTATTTTAAAAAATTTAACCCTAAAAATTAGTAAATATTTTTGTATCATAGTATGAACTTAATATAGGTGAAATATGCAAACTTTTTGTATTATCGGTTCGGTTTGTATATTTAACGTTTCGAATTTATTTTTTTCACGGTTGATAAGCGGTATTCAGATTAGATTTTGCAATATTATGATAAAAATTACAATAGATAATAATTATTTTTTTGTCTCTGATTGTTCAGTTATAATTTACTATTTAAACATTTGAAGTTTTGTCACTGATTTGAATTTTTTGAGCTTGTTTTGTCCCTGATATTAAATTTTTATCAACTAATAATAGTAGGGGATTTCCGGAATTTCCACAAAATGACTCCAAAATTACAAAGCTAAAGACTAACATCTTGTACCTTAATTCAACTTTCAAAATTTCACGGGGTGCTGTTGACCCTAAAATATTTGAACTTTTTTTCAACGTACTATTATTGAGTACGATTCAAAACTGTGTGTCAAACAACAAAGCAAAAAACTAATTTCTTGTACCTTAATTCAAGTTTCAAAATTTCATGGGACCGGTTGACCCCAAGTTTTTTTAATTTACTTTGCGACGTACTCACGTTGAGTACGATCCAAAACTAATTGTAAAATAACAATGCAAAAAACTAACTTTTTGTACTTTTGTAAGGACAGTGTCCCCACTTGTCCTTTTGATAAGCACATATTTTTACGAATGAATACTATCATATTTAATATGAGACTTTTCAGCCTTAAAAAGTGTGTTACAAAAACACTTGAATAAATACAAGAAGTTTCCCCGCAAATGGAAATTTTATACCGGAAGAAAAGCAAATACTCTCGAATTAGTTTTGGTATAAAATGCCTATTTAAATGCGATTCCCACAATCTAGCTTGGGCTAAGCTGCCAGCACAGTGTTATCTTTTACAAGTTTGTTATTTTAAGAATTGTCGCATCTTCTAATAAATAAGTCCAGTTGAAGTTCATCTCTTGCTTGATTAACCATCAACTTGTAAATTCGGTACAATTTATTTCATTTTTTGTCCAGTTTCAGTATCGTGAGTTTCATTTACTAGAATTCGTTGTCGAAGTTAGTTTTTATTGTATCTTTACTTAATCGCTTAAATAATAGTAATTACTTATTGTTTTAATTGCTTGGAACTGTATTATACTTTCTTTTTTTTGTTTGTAGTTTTATAAATAATAGTGTAGAAATAAATTGTAGTGTGTTGTAATTGTTTAAATTTTGACCTAACTTGATTATCGTTGTTTGAAGTTTTCATAACATATGTTTGTATAAGTTAAATTAGTTTTTTAATTAGATCGAAAACTAAAGTTATTAGTTTTCGAGTTTTCTAATACTATTAAAGTTATTTAATATTTACTCATAAGGTGTTTTAACTTAAGTAAATTTTGCCACGAAGACGTTATAACATTGTATTATAACCAATTCACAAGTTATGAATAAAGTTACATACATAATTACTTAGTTTTTAGTAACGCATTTATTTATTGGTTTATTTATTTTTCCCAAATTTTTGAATTTTTTTATCGACGTTATATTGTTGAGTACGATCCAAAACTGTCTGTCAAAACTTATTTGTTGTATGTACCTTAATTTAATTTTCAAAGTGTTACCGTTACGTTGTCTGGTTGACCTCAAATATTTTAAGTTTTTAATAAAAGTTTTGCGTGACTAATACAAAATGTTTGTGAACTGTTTTCCGAGATTGAAGTAATATAATGGTATTTTACTAAATTGGAATAACTAAAACTTGTAATTTATCAAGTTTTTATTTTTTATATTTTTTGTTTTATTTTAATAGTTTTATTTTCTATTTCAATAGTTTTTTTTATTACTTTTAACTAACCAATAATCTAGTTTTATCAAATTAATTTAAAAACAATATCCGCTAGCTGGCGCTATTTAGGTTACCCTGTTTTATTGCCTTATATATTTTGGTTTTTCAAGTTTTAACTTTTTAAAAGTTATTCTAGAAAGATAGACAAATTTAAAAAGTTTGTCTGAAGTTTGGTTTTATATATGCAAATTAGCAAAAGTTGGTCAGAAAAGTTTGTCAAAAAAGTTAACCATACTTTCCATATGCAATCTACTTAATGACTTATATTATAATCAATATGAAAGTTTATAATTTTTACATGAGGCAAGTTATGAAATGAAAAAAAAAAATGTTATATAATACAATTCAATAAAGTTTAAAAGCAAAAACAAGTGCTGTTCATATATATGAAATGTTTGAACAAAAAAAAGTTAAAAGACATTAATTACTCTGCCCTTTGCAACAATAAGCGTTTTCAGACAACAGTAGTTGTAGTAAAAGTTTAAATAGTTTGTTGTGTCAAGTTGTCTTTTGATGATGTGTTCAATCTTAATTTTAGATTTTTTTAAAAAATTTAAAGTTATGTTATTAAAGTTGTTATAGATAATTTATCAACTCTTCCATTCAAAAAAATCAACACAAAGCTTTGTTACATATTAACTTATATTCCTGCCCATGTCATTGTGGTAGTTTTACCTAAAAACCTGAAAACTCAAGGAATTTGAAATTTATAGCAAGTAACCTTGAATTAGACACTTATTATATAATATTTGGAAAACCTGTAATTTTGAACACATTTTACAGGTAAAACCATATAAGTTAGGTTAGACAGGAAATATGCAGTATAAACCTTAGTTTTTTTATGTTATATATTTTTTATTGATTTCATATAAAACACTATTTAAAGTAGCATTGTTATATCTTCAAGTTTTTCTCACACTATTACACTTAAATTGTACTATAAGTTTAACTATATAATAGAAAGGGATAATAAAACTTGTACTTAAAAAAATCTGAAGAATTTCATTAAATACTTTGCCCACCTAAACAAAAAAAAGCCAAAGACATGAACAAAATAAAGCCAAAGTTACATAAGATACAGATTATTAAGAAAAAGTTATTAGGATTTAACACTAAATAACATTTTTGATAGTTATGTGAAGAATCATTTGTAAAATGTCTTATTTACATCTACCCTACAATATTAAGCTTAGAAAAATTAAGCTGAAAAATACTAGTGATACAAAATGTTATTAAAAGAAATCAACTTTTTAACATAACTTATATTTGTATGAATTTCTATCATACTAAAATGTTACATATGAAATAAGTCAAAAAAAGTAAAGTATTTAGATGAAATAAGTGACATTATTGTTTATTAAATGAGAAAAAAAATGCTCAAAAAGTTTGGTCCAAGGACCTGGTGCACAAAAAAGCCTGTTGTTTAGAACTTAAGAAAAAAAATCATTTTGTTATTTATAACTTTAGGTAAGTAAATATTTAGGTTGAATAATATATTTTATTAAAAATAAAGATATGCCAGAACTAAACAGTCATTTTTTTCTACTGATGTAAAATTAAAAAAAAACATATATTTTAAGTTTTTCATTTTGTGCGTTTTTAAAACAGTAAATTTTTTATGCTTATTTTTGTCGTTTTTTTTTTTTCTTTTTATGATTAGCATAAATATAATAGTTAGATGTCAGTGATTGTTATTGCTAAAGTAGTAGTTTTCCATATGATCTTATTTTAGTCTGACAGCATATCACCACTTTTTATTTGGTATATTTCTTTTCACAAATATTTCAATATCAGCCCATTTTTTATAGTTTAGCTCTTACTTTGTTTTTTTATTTTAAAGTGTGAATCTAGTCAATGTATTTATCTTGCTTTTGGTCACTATTGCTGTCTTTTTTGCTTCAAAAATTGTCAACCATGGTTTAAATGTAGTTTAATAAAATGTATGATATATTGAGTGCATTCTTAACTTTTAGTTTATGTTTTTATTTGTTAGATTTTGGACTTGGTAAGAAAACTTGAAATTTTTCTTGTAAAATAGTTGTTATATACAATAAAGGGTTTGTAGTTCATTGTTATTTTTATTTTGTTTGTTATTTTAAATTATATAAGTTTGTTATGATGTAAACAGTATTGCTAAAAACTCAGGCAAGTTTGAAATATTAGAAAATACTAAGATTAGTTTAATATTGTTTTGATCTCTTAAATTTATTTAAAATTTGATTTTTAAAAAGTATCATGCTAGTTTTTAAAACTTGAATTCACTATTTTTATTGATATTTAGGTATTCTGTTTAAGATAATGTGTTCATTATGATTAATGGTTTTTTTATCTTGATAAAAGGGGGTTTTAAAATTTAAGCTTCAAATCATTGTTTACCATCTAAAATATTTTTTTTTAGATGTAGGCAGGGTTGCCACACACTCAGGGAACTCAGGGAATCTCAGGGAATTTTCAAACTGTAGAAAATCTCAGGGAAACTCAGGGAATCTCAGGGAAACTCAGGGAATTTTGGCATTTTTCTTTTAACTCAGGGAAACTCAGGGAAGTTTTGATTTTTTCTCTAAATTTCAGGGAAGTTTTTGAAAATCTCAGGGAAACTGTTTTCTAGATCTAGAATGAGGTTTAGTTAATCCAGTTTCAATATTTTGTTCAAAAGTAGTAATTTTTATTATTTAAGTGTTATTTAGAATTTTTTTAGCCTTGCGTCTAGTTCTTCAATATTCTTAGTATTAACATTGTAGTTTTTTTAAGTTTTAAATTTATATTTACTTAAGTAAAATAAGCTAAGGACTTAATAAAAATATGCTAAGGACAACGCTAATAAACTTGAAAATAAAATTAAAACTATTGATTTAGAAATTGCATACTTAAAAAAAACAGTTTTAAGATTTTTTTATAAGGTAATGTGAAATTGTTTTAAAATCAAAATTATGTTTTCAGTTATTTAAAATAGATTGTGTATGAAAATCTAAAAGACATAAAAAAAATTTTAATTTTAGATTATTTTGTATCAGTTGTCAGGTATTAAGTTGTACTTTGATATGAGATATTTCTTTAGCTATTTCTTTAAACTTTCTTTTTGCAGGTTTTTTTACAATAATGTTAAGCTTTTAAGTTTTATTTACTGCATTCAGAACAGTTGCTAGGAAAGACATACAAGTCATAATGAAGTTATTATGTATGCATTTAAGTGAGTTCTTCATGTGAAATTATTATTATAGTATAATTAAATTTTGTCAATTAAAATGTCAAACAAATTAAACTTTATTCTTTTATGTAGAAAGTTAACTAACAAGTTAACACAAAGCTATGCAAAAATTTAGTTTTTAATTTTTATTGGTATAAACCTTTGAGGATTGAGTTTTTGAAAACAGTTTTTTTCATAAATTTAATGCAGAAGCATACACATACAGCCTTCCTTTTATTATTAAAGAAGAAAAATGAGAATGAGGTATTAATAATTTGTGTTAGAAGAGAATTTTTTTTTAAGATTTGAAAAGTACTCAGGGAAACTCAGGGAAATTTAAGGTTACTCAGGGAAATTTTGGTCACTCAGGGAAGATTTTTTGGCTCAAAGAGTGGCAACCCTGTGTAGGCTATCAAAGTTTGACAGTTTCATAGTTCCTAGTAGTATGCGCAAACTAAAAAGAAAAAAATAATATTTTTTACTACAAATCTGTTATTTCTACTATTTTTGAACAATCTTTTAAAACTTTCTTTAGCAAAAGTTTGTAAAAGTGGTCAAGTTATTTTTTTAATAATATTTAAAATAAATGCTGACTATTTTTAGTCATAAACCACTATTATTATGGGTTGCCATAAAACCTACCAATGTCTGGAAATTGACAATTTAAGCATATAAGACTTGGAAAAACCTAGAATGTGAGAAGTTTTGAAAAGAAAAACTAGGACTTTTATGCAGCTTTTATACATGAAATTTATTTAGAGAAGAAGAATATATTATATATAATATTTTATAGTATAATTTAGATTTATTTTTATTTTAAATAACATTTAAAGAAGCGTTATAGTATTTTTTCAATATTTTTATACCATTTAAATCAGTTTTTTACCTTAAAAATGATTTTATACTAAAACAAACTAAGAAAATTGTATTTTTTTTTGAAGTCTGGATGAAATATAGAAAACCTGGAAGTAAATTTTAAAAACCTTTAGCAACCCTGATTATTGTTTTTTTATTAATATAAAACTTGTTTTTTTAACATTACAATGTACATATCCTGGACTCTTGAGGTCTTTAGCTCATAAAAAATGATGGATTTTGATTGTAGGTTTATGTTTGCAAAAAAGATGCAATCCATTGTACCTCAAATGATAGTTAAATTTATTTTTATAGAATAAAAACTGACTTGAGACTTTCATTAAGAAGCTAGTGTTAACTTTGCAAAAAAAAAAAAAGGACTTTCCTATACCATTTAAAGTTATTTTTTCAGTTTTTTGCTTTACTAATTTTTAATTGTTTTCTCATTAACTCAGTCTAATTAAATGTATCTTGGTCTAAGTTTTTTGCATTAAATAGTGTCAACTCTGTGTATAACTGCTAATGGCCAAGAAGTGTTTATATAAATTTTGTTATTTATAACAATTCTTTATAAAGAAATTTACTTTCTAAAACTAAACTTTAAAATGCATGATAACAATTAGAGTTTTGATTCAGCAAAGGGATTCTCTAAACTTTGAATTTTAAATAGCTTAGGAAAATTCTTGGCATTTTATCTTAATGTACGCTCATTTTTTTACAAAAAAAACTTGTTTAATTTTAGTTTATTTTTAAGAATTTATTAAGGTCATAAGATACAGATAGTATTTTTTTTTTACAAAAGTTATAATTGGCCTTAATTTCAAAGCTTTAAGTATTTACTCTAAAATATTATTCCAACTTAAAAAACAACTAAATTTTTAACTGGTTTTTTAAATACTATAATTTAAACAAATAAGTTAATATAACTACTTTTCCTTACTAAAAGAATTGCTCAATTTACTGAATGTAAAAAGCTCATTTAAATTAGAATATTAGTGCAAATTAATTATTTCATTCACTACCAGGTTTTTGTGGCAAAAATTTATATCTTATGGCCTAAATGAAGTCTTATATACAATTAAACTAATTAATTGTGAAGTATAATAAAATAGTGAACTGTAAAAAAGTTATAAAAGTATTAAAATAATATATTTATAAGGTAAGTTTTGCAAAAAATTAAAAACTGCTAAAAATTATCAAATTTTTTATTTTGAAACTAAAGTAAATAATCATAATCTTTTAAAAGAACTTTTATGAAATATTGTAATTTTATTTTTTAATAAAGAATAAAAACATTTTATCATAAAGTGAAGTCTTTTTTTGTATTTATATACAAAAAAAATCTAGTTAAAAGTTAGTCATAAAAAAAATAAAAAAAATTATACTGAAAAGATTTAAAAGAAACTTGCTTGCTCAAAAATTGTATGAGTAAATAAACTTTATTGAAGACAACTTTGATTAGCCTAATGAATGTGTGACACTCTTTAAATTGGATTGCTTGTATCTCAAAAAATTGTTTTAAGTTTAAAACTTGGTAAAAGGCAATTGGTTAGCTTAATGTAAAAAATTAGACTATTAGAAAAATAAAACTCATCCCTATGATCTTAAGTACAACTAATTTAAAATAATCTTCTAAAAGAGTTATAGCATTTAGTAAAGTTAATTTTTAAACTAAAATACTTTTTATACTCATTATAAATTTAGTTGCAAGCTTTTGTGGTCATTCCGCAAAGCACTGGCCTAATTCACAAGACATAAATTTAATTGTATTGCTTAATTACTCTGTTATACCGAGCAGTTGATAGTGCCTATAAGTGTTCTTAGGGGATAATAATTGTATTTATAACAAAATAAAATGTTAATTTTATTCTCAAACTCAGGTTTAAAAAAAATTTAATAGGATCTCTTTTTAATTTGCAAATACTTGTAATGTACTAGCTAAAAGTACTAGAACAGCCTTAAAATAAAATATCTATTAAGGGCATAGGGGGGGGGGGTGTAAACACCCTTTTTTAGTTTTTGATCTTATTTTATATAGTTTTTACTAAGCTACAAGATGCTTTTTACAGATTTAAAAAATTCAAAATAATTTTTGAGATATAACCGGTCAAAGTTGGAGGCAACAATAGGATCCTTATGGGAGGCCCAAACTAAAACGGCAAATAACTAGAAAACACTAAAAATCAATATCCTCCTACGTTTTTTGAAATAACTACCTCAAATTTTCAGGAAATATTCCTTGCAGTATTTAGAAAATTATGTCGGAACAGAATTTAAAAAAATTAAAAGACAAAAATTTTATAACAACAAAGCAAAAAAAAAACTGTTTTTTATTATATAATTATATAAAATTTTTATTCTTTATTTTTTTAAAAATTCCTTCCGACAAAATTTTTAAAATATATCAAGAAACATTTCCTGAAAGTTTGAGATAGTTATCTCAAAAAAGTAGGAGAAGATAGATTTTTAGTAAAATGGTCTATTTTTGCCGTTTTAGTTTCGGCCTCCCATAAGAAACCTATTGTTGGCTCGGACTTTGACTGGCTATATCTCAAAAAATATTTTGAATTATTTAAATCTGTAAAAAGCATTTTTTAGCTTAGTAAAAACTATATAAAATAAAATCAAAAACCAAAAAAAGGGTGTTCACCCCCCCCCCCCCCCCCCCTATGCCCTTAAATTACAAGACATATAAATTTCACTGTAATGTTAAGATATTCTAGCATAACCAATGCATTTTCAAACTATTACTACTCTATTATTTCCAGATACTGTATGTAACTATTTGTACACTAACATAAGTAAAAATGGCAAACAAGTGGCTAGATGACGAAGATCTGAAGACAACAAGCAGAAACAGGTTACTAAATGAATTATTTTTTGAAAAATTTGTACACTTACAATTTTTTTGGTCCAAGATAACATATTGCAGTATATATAAGTTTCATTATTAAACTGTTGCACAAACTCTTAGTCATTTTAAATTACTAAAAAATCAGATAGATGCTTCAGAATTTACCTGTAAGGGTTAGGGGTAACAGTTATAGCGTGAAAAAAATTAAAAATAGGTAAAAAAGTTTCAAAAATTCTATAAAATAAGTTAATAAAAATAGAAAATATTAGAAAAAATCAGGTGGATTTTGATAGTATACCTAAAATTATGTTAAACATACTTAAAACAGTTATCTGTAAAGTTAATTTCTTTATTTGATTTCTTCCACACAAACAGGTGGCTTGACTCCGATGACGATGATGCGGACTACGATCCGACCAGGAACTACATGCAGCAGAAGATGGAGAGGAAGAACGACAGCATGCTGCAGTCCACGGAAAGATCGCTGAGAATGCTGCAGGAGAGCGAACAGCTAGGTGTTGCTACTGCCGTGGTTTGTATTTGTTATTGTTGGTTTTTATTGAGAAAATATTAAATTCTTTTTTTGAGATGAGTTGTTTATTTTATATTTTTGAATTTTTATTTTTAAGTATATTTTTATGAGAATCGGTGTTGCTACTGCTGTGGTTTGTTTATATATTTGTATAATTTTTGGTTTTGATAAAAAAAAAGTTGCTCAATTAGAACTTCTTTAGGTAATTTGAGCCTATTGGTCTGGTAATGTATAACATTTTATAGTTAATTTTTATTTCTTTAATTTAGCTTTAATGGCTACTAAAACTTAATTTATAAGTCAGAAAGTCTGTGGTCTTTTGACCGTATTAAAATTCTACTTTAATTGAATTATTACAGTTCTGTTTTATAATACTCGTTGTTGCTACTGCTGTGGTTTGCTTGTGTTGTTGAAAATTTTTATTTTGAAAATATTAAGTTCCATGTTGAACATGAGTCACTTGATTTTATTGTATTTTTGCTGCAGATTGCTTCTGCTGTGGTTTGTATTTGTTTTATGTTTTTAGTTATAACTTAAGTTGCTTATCTTTAAGTATTAATTTGGGGGTTGAAAGTATACGTGGACCACATTAGCAGTTTTATTTTAATTGTTTACTGGTTGATCTACTGATGTTGTTTGTTCACATATTTTATATTTTTATAGCTTGAATTGGTTACCATAATTCAAGGGTCAGAAAAACTTTTAAACAGTCAAATTATTATTCAATATTTTTAATATAGTTCTGATTTCAAAAAGTTTTTCATTCTTGTACTCTATTTAAACTAATGTGTCCCACAAAAAGTAATTTAAAAAAAAACCTGTTGCTATTTCTGTGTGTATATTGCCAAATTCTAATTTTTGATTCCTTTTTTTTCAGGAACTATATACTGTTTCCTAACTCAAAATTATTTATTCCTCTAATAGAAACTTGTAATTAACTATCAATATTTTTACTTGAGGCTTTGATGTTTTGTTTATTAGATATTCTTTTTTCTTTAGCTGCAGTACCACTTTAAAAAAGTTCATATAATGAGGGATGCATTACCATACTGTATTAGTTCTTTTAAGTCTTGATTTAAAGTCTTGAGATTTTATTCATTGAATTTAAACCATTTCTCAGTAAATTTTCTTCTTTTAGGAACTGGGCATTTGTGGAAATGAAGTGAAAAATATACTTTTTTTTAATATTAGTTTTTATGTATTCAAATGCATGTCTTAATTAAAGCAAAAACCCTGTTGCAGTAACTGGGCAATTGTAGCTAAGTAGTAGAAACTAGCGTCAAGTAGTAAATAGTTTAGATTTAAAAAATCCCCTGTTGTAGGAACTGGACAGGCAGGGCGAGGTTTTGCGCCGTACTGAGAAGCGGGTGGACAAGATAAACGAGGACCTGAAGCAGTCGGACCGGCACCTGAGGTCGATCAAGTCGATTTGGGGCGCGCTCAGGAACAAGTTCAGCAAGGAACCGCCGCAGTCCACGCTCAGTAATGAGAACGGTGACAATCAAGTTGATAAACCGTGAGTTGTTTGTGTTTGTTATTTTCATTTCAAACAATTTAAAATTTGCTTTATTGCATTTTGTTTGTAATATGTGTTATATAGCAGAGTTATTGTGCTAATATGATGTAATAAGTATATATTTATTTTAATTACTGCTGAGTATAGTGATGTTAAGGATGTAAAACCTTAAGTTGTTTAAATTAATTAATAATGTATTTTTATTATTTTATATAATATTTTTACGTGTGTTGAACTTATGAAATATAAATGATGTTGTTTATTATTTTAGCTAAGCAGAAATTAATAATATTATATTTTATTCTGGTTGTGTTGCACTAATAACCTGTATAACATTTAGCAGGTGTTAAGTAAAAATTTATCTAAATTATAGAAATTAAAGATTCATATGTATGAAGAGATAAGTATGAAATTCAATGAATTATTTTAATTTTTGAAAAAAATAATGTAAGTTACATGATGATGACTTGTGTTTGTAACAGCAGTTTTGTTATGCTTGATGCAGCGCAATGTATGGTTTTTACAATATTTTTGAGTAATTGTAGTTTATACGTACTCCCTTAGATCAAAGAGAGTCAAAACACTTTTTTTACATAAATTGGTATTTGCCTTTGTATACAAAATTTCAACTATTTTTTTCTAGTAATTTGCATTATAGTTTTATGATATAATAAATATATCTATCTATTTTAAATCAATATTTTTGTACTAAAGTGTTAGTAGGTTGTTTTCATTTTTCTCAAAGAATAAACAAAACAAGTCTATTGAACAGACTAGTACTGATTGTAGCAATTCAAAATTAGATGATGGAACCAGTTATATACAGTAAGTTAATGTTTGTTGGTATGCTTACTAATCTTAAAGTTATTAAAGCATAGCCACACACTCAGGATAACACAAACTAGTTTTTTTTGAAAAGCTTAGGCTGATTAAGGCTTTTTTTAACTTATTTTAATTATTTTCCTAAACTTATATCTCAGCTTAGCTTTTCAACTTTTTTTTTTCTAAAAAAATATTTTGTACTTCCTTTTTTATCATTTCGCTATTTCTAGGTAGTAAACATAGATTAATGATATTTTTTCTCAGTTTTTCGCTAAAAAATATATATACTTTTAATTTTCTCACAAACTCAGGGTAGATCTTTTTACCACAAAAAGTGACAACCCTGTTACTAGTCAGTTGTTTCTTCCAAGGATCAGCTAAGTAGGCCATGTTTTAATAGTTTCCTTACTACCAGAATTATGTCGTAAACTCGTGATGCTAGGCTGTTTTAATTTTCTTAGATGTAAGCTCTTATTTATATACTGTTTAAGTTTAAATTAAACTATCTGTTAACAAATTAAAAACTGTAAAACAAAGGCAAATCTTTAGTTTTATTGCATGCATACAGTTTATAGGGTTGCCACAAAACCTGGAATCCTGTAAAAACATGGAGTTTGACAATTCAGGCTAAAGAAAACGTGAAAAAACCTGAAATTTAGAACAAAAATCACTGAAAAACTTGGAAGTTTAAACAATTTTTACATTTTAAGTAGTGAAATTTCGATACGACGCAAGAAGTCTATATAAATGAAACAATTTTGTCTTCATCAATTTGTTTTATTTAACAGATTTAAAGTAGTTTTACAAAATTTTTTCAATGTTGTTGTACAATTTAAAACAGTTTTTTTTTACCTTAAACTTAACTTTAAACTAAAAATAGACCCAAGTTCAAGTACTTTTAAAAACCTGGAAGAATTTTTGAAAACCTGGAAGAATTTTTGAAAACCTGGCGAAAATTTGCCAAAAGTGGCAACCCTGAGTTTATCAAGCTCTATTGTAGCTGTAGTTATGTTTAAAGTTTTTTAAATAGATACAATGAGTTTTTAGTAAAAGAAAAACTTTGGTACACAGTTTAAATAAGTTTAATTGACTGTAGTCAATAAAAACAAAAGTTGTCTGAAAAATCAACAAAAATGTTGTCATTTAGTATGTGTATATCTTAAAGTCATCATGTAAGAAAATTTAAGCCATTTAAAATGAATTTTTAGTTTGCGTTATATATTTAAAAAAAACTTTTACAATATATTTTTAAAACTTTTAGTGAACATTGTTTTTGTAAAGCAAAACATTTATGTTTTTTAAGCTAGTTTAAGTATTAGCTAGAAAATTAAATATTTTTTTATTTTACAAAAAAAAAAATTATACATTAAAAGCATTGAAATTTTCATAAACTTTACAATTTTCATGTTAAATGCGGTTAACAATTTTTCTCTTTTTATACGTGATTCGGATTATTTTTCAATCAAAGCGTGAAATTAGAACAGCAAAATGTTGAATTAAATCCATTTATGTTCAAAATGCGATCCAAAATTAGTTTATTGACTTTTTGAATATAAGTCAGCATAAAATAGATTTTTTCAACTGGTATTATGTGTTTGAAATAATAAAGTTTAATTAATAAAGAAGTAGAAATAATTTTAAACTTTATTAATTTGAGTTCAAAAAATGTATACGCTTCATTTACCTATGTTTTATTTCTATTTCATAAGTTCATAAAATATAAAAGATTAACTAATAAAAAAAAAAAGGTTTATCTTATGATTAAATATATAACATGCTGTAATTATTTTGTAAAAAACATTTATTATGCTTCTTCTAACAGTATTTACACTAGCTGCATGTAATTTATTTACATTAACATGATTTGTTTTGTAAGCAAAAGTAAGTAAGTATGATGTAATTATTTACTCAAGCTTTGAACATTTGGTTAAATATATACAAATTAAAAAGTAGTGAGAATAATTTATAATTATAACAGTATTTACTCTGACTTTATGCAGTTTGTTTTTAACAAAATTTTCTTGTAATCAAAACTAAGTACAAACGATGTAATTTTTTATTACGTTTTGTTTGAAAAATTAAAATGATACAATTATTTACTCAAATGATTACGTTTCAAATGATTACATTAATCAAATTACACAAATGGTATAATTATTAACTCAAGCTTTGAAAGTTAAAATAAAACTTGTTTTTCTTTTTGCTTTCAATGTCATTGAATTACTTCCTGTTTAAACAAATTGGTAATAAAAAAATTAAAAAATAAATTAAAAGAAAAAAATGACCTTGTTGACTTTTCCATACTTCATTTCAACAAGAATACTTTTACTAACTTATAGTGAAGTAATGTAGTAAACTTAAAAGTGTTTTAAGGTTGTATGACGAAAACTATATGCTTACTAATGTTTGGAAATTTTATGCATCACTTTAAAGGTTTAAAAACAAAATTGAACTTTATAACGCAAATTTTGTTGCACTGCTATGAGTAATAGTTTCACTATATAATCAATATTTTTTTATTGTTTAAACATTCGGTATATAAAGTTAATTTTTTGTGATAAAAATATTTTAAAACTATGTAACAGGTTAAGTTATATTAAATTTTTTTAACTTGAAAATTAAGTATTACGAAAACAATTTTAAATAAGTTGTACAAAATAGAGTTCTTGAGCATATAACTTTGTTTTTATTAGGTGCATAGACTTAACTGGTAAAGTAATTTGTTTACAAATATAATGAAAAAATATAAATTTAATTGAAATATGTTTAAGTTACTTACCTAAATAACAACAACAAGTACTTTATTAACAATAACAGAAGTATTTTATGTGTAATTGTAAATTGTGCAACTTATTATTTTGCAAACTCAGCTGAAGTTAGAATATTCTAGAGCTTTGCCTCCTATCTTAATACTTATAGCAGAACAATTAAGTTGTATTTAAAACTAATTTAAAAGGATTCCATATTTTTTAATCAAAACCAACTCTATTTTGAATATTTATAACTTAATAAATGTTTTGTGTGAAACTTCTTAAACCATCTTATTTTAAGGAAAATTAATTTGTTGAGATTAAAAATTGAAAAAATTAAGTAATTTTTCTTGAAATGCATTACTTCTAAAAGAATGTTCGAGTTCGAGATGAAATATACTTCAAGAATGTTAACAAGTGCTATTTGGTACTCTTGAATTAAATTTCTTTCTTCAGAACAAGCTCAATATAAAATAAAAATTATTTCATACAAAAAATACAAAAACAAACAATGTTTTATATAGAAAAAATAATATATATAAATAATTAAAAATATTTGGTACAGAAATAGCACAAATCCTTTCGAGGACGATTCAAGTGACGTCATGAGGGGAAGCTCGTTCGGCTACGACAAACCAATGACGTCATCAAGCAACAGAAGGACGCCCACGAGTGTCGAGAATCAAATTGACGACAACCTCGGTTGGTGTATTGTATTTGTTTGCTAGATAATAGTTTACTACTAAATTACAATTGTTTAATACTTTAATACTTGAAGAATTCTGTTTTACTACTGAGTCGACAACCTCGGTTTGATTCAATCATTTGTTTGTAACCATAAAAAAATGTTGACAGAAGTTGCAAAATTTATTTTCAGAATTACTTAAAAGCTGCTGTCAAAGTTGTACAGCTATCAAATAGAAGTTTCTTAAATCCAAATCGAACTTTATTAAGCATAAGTAAATAACAGACCTAGCTTTTCTTTTAGCTTTGTGGGCAATTCACTTGCGAAATTGAATTAGATTAACTAAAAAACTAAATTAAAGCATAGTTAACTACCGATAGTCCTTACGTAAATTGTAATTATCTAGCCTAACTTAATATACAATTTAATTCACAGATCTGATGGGCAACTCACTGGCGAAACTAAAAGGGCTGGGCAAGGACCTGCACAGTGAGTTGGTGGCCCAGGACAGCATCTTGGACAGGCTGAACTCGAAAACGATCAGGACGGACAACAAGATGCATGCCACCAATCAGGAGATGCTGAAGCAACTACACAGGTAGTTTGGAAAGAGATGTTGTTGTTGGAAAGTCTACATTTGTCCTGTTGTTAAGTTTTTGTAATAATACTTTTGTTGTTGAAAAATTTTCATTCTAATGTTGTTTTATGTTTTTAAACTACTTAAAAACAAAATATAAGTAAAGTGTTAGTAGTAATAAAATGATAAGCGTGAGCTTTCTCAATAAAATAAGTTAAATGATTGATCTTCTTTTTAAAAGATTGTTATACTTTCAAAATAAAGTTTTCTAGTGTTTTCTTAAGTGAAATTTTGAAGGTTAAATATAAAGTTTAGCTGTAAAAGTTTTTTATTGATGATATTAAAATGTCAAAAAAAATTTTTTCTTGTTTTATTTGAAAGTAAAAATCTATGTTAACATTCTACAGTTATTTTATTTTTGTATCTTTAAGATTAGATCATTTTGTTTTTGATGAGAAGTTTTACTATTCTAAAAAAAATTCTGTTCAAACAGTTTTTTCAACTTTTTTCGACTTCTTTTTAACAAATAATATTTTCTTAGGTAGTAAAATAAAGACTAGTTGTATAAAGAAATGTTTGTTGTTTCTGTTAAGAAGTTAAAACTTAAAATGCTATGTCCATTTGTTCTATTTTATATTCTTATGCGAAATTATTTCTTTGTGTTGATGTTTAAGTTTTTTCTTTCTGCTTCTTCTACTTTCAAAACCTTTTTTATTTTTATGTTGAGTAAAAATTTATGGTTAGTAATACAAAACTTATATTTCAAAGTCTGCTTTTTGATTGTATTTTCTTCTAAAGGTAGGATTTCTTAACAAAAATTTTATCTCTTTAAAATGTATTTTACTTTTAAATTACAATTAAAACATGTTCTATTCTCAAAAGAGTTTTTCTATTTTCTCTATAACAATGGGTATTGTTCTCAAAACTGTCAGGAAGTGTTTAAATATCTTTTGGTAAATAATTATAATTAAAAGAATATTTCAAATTGATATTAGAACTGATTTACATATAAAGTAAAAACAATATGTAATTATATTATTCATTGTTTTTTGTAAATTATTCTTGAAGAACTCAATAAAACAATAAAGAAATACCTTTCTTACTTATAAGTTTTAAGCAAAAGTTTTAAACTGCTTCTATATATTTTCCGGTTTGTTTAAAGTAATGTTTTATAATAGTTTTTTTTAAATTTATTTTCATCAAAGAATGTTTTTATTTTTAGAGATTCTTAAAAAAAAGTTTTAATAAATTTCTTACAGTGTCAGTTTTATTATTCTTTTTTTTTTTAGATAATATTTACGTTCTACCTATTTAGCAATAAATAAAGTTTTCAAATTCAAGTTTTAATTATTAAAAAATAATAAAAAACATTATATATACAAAGCTCATTTATGTTTTGAATAAAATTTTTATTTGAAATATTAATTTAATAATGAAACACAAGCTTTTTTCAAGTTACTACATACTTGTATTGCTTTAAATTTTACAAACATTGTTTTGATTCAGTAAACTTGTACCTTTAATGACTTGAATTTTGTGATTATTATTGGTATTAAGTCTATACTCATTTATTTTGTAAAACATTTTTACTATTTTTGTATATGTAACATTATTAATTTTACTTCAACTAAACATACTTGCTAATTAAACTTAATTCCTAACTTTTTTCTTAAGAATTCACTCTTTGAAAAAATAGTTTCTAAAAGATATAGGTTTTAAAATTTAAACTACAAAAAACTTTTTGTAAAGTCCTTAACAATTGTATTTATTTAAGTTAAAAATATTAACTTCGTAATCAGTCCACCAAAAGTTTAATACAATTTCACGTTTGACATTGTTACAAAATAAGCCGTTAAAATTTCAATATTGTGTTATTTTAAATTCAAGCAGGATTCAATTTAACAAGTATATAAATATAAATTAACAAAAATTAAGCAAATAACTTATTATTAAACTAAATTTATAGTGACAAGTAGTTTTAATCTAAGACTTTTGTGAAAAAAAGACAGTAATATAAAAAAAAGAAAAATTGATATCTAATAAGATAAGCAATGTGTTGCTAAAGAAAAACCTTAAGTAGAAATTACACGTAATAATACCTACAATTATATACAAAGAACAGCTTTCAAAAAAAATAATAATGTAGCACTTTCACAGGTACAATAGATTTTTTATGATTTTAAGTTTAAATTTTTTTATAGATCTTTAAGGCTATACTAAATGTTTGCGTCAAAAATTGAGGTAAAAAGAAAGCATTTAAGAAAGTTTAATTTATTTTGAAAATAATAAAACTTTTATTGAAGCAAGTATAATGTTTTGTTTTTTAATTTAATATCTACAGCTGGTCCGCTACAATTTTCTTTGCTTTAATGAGTTTTCTAATTAGAATTTAATATTTAAGGAGAGCGTATACTTTTTATCAACTATTACGTTGCCTTTTGAAGAACATGATTTTGTAATAGAACTTTACAGATGATAAGTTTTGCAAAGGGTTTACAATTTATTTAAATAATACTAACAAATAAGTAGAGTTAGTTGCAATTTGATAATTTTTCAGGTGCATGATTATTCAAATTCTTCTTAAAAAGAATACAAATGGTTTCAACTCAAATTATGGTGTATGTTTAAAAAAATGTATTCAGGTCTTGCTAACAATTACAACCTATTTTGCTTTTATGCAAAAATTAATTTTTTTAAGATTTTGCTAAATATATATAAAAAGATTTGAGTTATAGTGATTTTTAATTAGCTCAAAAACTTTAAAATTTGCATAAGAGAAAAAGTTGCTTGTAGATGTAAATAAGACCTACTTACGTATTTTGTATTTTTTTTCAATTATCCATTACTTTTTGATATATGATCTCGTAAATATTTTTTTAGGTTATAAGTTGTCGGAATTAAAAATTTTTGAATTGCCATATGACCTGATTTTTCATGTTTAAAACTATAGGATAAATTACTTACTTAAAGAGTTTAAATAACTGAATATTTTTTTTGTGTAAACATAACTTAACTAAGCATGGCTGTTAGAACCAGTCTCAATATTTGAACTACTTTCTACATTTAAAAAAAGCTATTTATCGTTAAGAAGGATTTTAACTAATGAAGTCAAATAACAAAATATTAGTTTGAATATCAAGATGATACTTTAATTTATATATAAACCTATTTTAACTACCTTACAATAAGTTGTTAAATGTCCTGCTATAAAGTAAATTCTAATCATTGACAACCCTAAGTGTAAGGAGTTAACTGTTTTTTTTTGTAATAACAACTTTTGTTTTAGTTGAATATTTTTTTGTTTCTAAGAAATCAATCGTTATAATCTTATAGTATACTATTTTTAATGCTTAGAAGGACACAAAAATACTAGTAGAACTTAACCTATTCATTTTCTTAGTTTAGCGCGGTTTGGCCCGTCTACGGCAAAACAAATTTCGAAGTTAAACTTTACTAATTAGATAACATCTTTCATGATTTAAGTCATTCAAACTCTTTGTAAAATTGTGATAAAAAGTAATATTAAGTTAAAAGTAAATTTGTAAGTTTTTTACCACAAAGTCATTTTTTATCGTCAAAATATGTATGTTTTCGCTGAAAGTACTTTGCGGGCCACAGTTTGTGGACCTCTAATATGCCCAGGAGCCTTTATTTTCACAGTAGGCCGATACCTTATTCAGTACCCTTTAGCTATAAATTTCCTGGAGTATCAGATCCTGGAGTTACAGTATTCCGCTGTTGTAATGATAAATGCTTATGCGGTTCTTAATTTACTTTATTAATGCTTAAAAAAACAATTGCGCTTTTCTTTGCGACTTAATAAGATGCAACTTTGCACTAAAGCACTGCGCCCCCTGGCGACTTATGTTAATTGAAACATCTTCCATAAAGTGTTGTGCACTTAGAAAAAAATATTGTGCTCGTCAGTATACAAAACTGTGCACTTTAGCACTAAAAAGCATAAATAAAAGTATAAGTAGAATAAATCTCAAAAATCATAGCTATTTTTTAGCAAAAGGGAGACCAAACATCAAACATCTCTTTTAATAAAACTCACTACACACTTGTAACTTAATTGTAGACTTGCTGTTTCAAATAAAAGATTGTTCATACAAATTTCTCATTATAATGTCATATTATCAAATATACCGCAAGTTACACTGTAAAAAGTTAAAACTCGTTAAAAATTCTTTAGTCAATGAACTCAATTTCTTTCTCTCTGTGTTTTTTAATCTGATTCCTAATCAAAAATTTTTAAAGTTCAGGCCACACATGGTCTCCAATATAACAAATACTAGTACTTACAGATTAGATAAATTTGTATATATATTTGGTTGTTGGTTCAAGAAAATTAGATTAATACAGAAATCGAAAGACTGATTGTTTTTTTTACAAACTAAAAATACAAATATAAATTCACACAACATAAGCTAGACTAAAACTAAAAACAACTAAAATATTCACGAATATTCAGTTCAGTAAAGCAAATACTTTAAAGTTAAACAGACTACATCTTATAAATAAACGTTCCAAAGTATTTCAAATTGTTGAACTTACCACCTTATTGCAAAAACCCGTTGTTTTTTAGTTTATTGTTACAAAAATCTTTTAGACAAGTCTTGGACAAGACGTTAAAAGGTATTCGTGATGTGCGACTCGATAATCGAAAGGTCTTTTGTGCACCAGGTCCTAGGACCAAATATTTTGATCGCATTTACTTTGTCATTCAATAAACAATATTAGCAACAGTATAAAATGAAGTAGAACAACAATATACTTGTGTAAATTTTGGGATTTGACGTTGAGTTTTTTTTTCTATTGGTTTGTTTATACTAGCTAAAAACTTATTCACTTTATCTATAATTTTTCTACTTTCCATCAATTTATATTTGTTTAAAAATACAAATTACTAATTACACTAATCTTATATAATATGAGAAATTTTTTTAAATCAACAGAGTGTCAAAAAATACCACAATCTTTACTTTTGGATTGTTGTCTAAATCCTACAAACTCAAAGTTATTAACATCTAAAGTAAAAACAAAATAAAAAATTTTACATTTGTAATTTCAAGTACTTAACCTGAATAATAATACTAAGATTTATATCACTATTTGTTATTTAGATTAGCATGAAAAAAGTTTTATGTTATAAGTATTTCAAACATGATTAATTTATACAATTAATGTAACATAGTATTAAACGCTTACCGCATTGCATAAATATTTTTAATAATATCTAATACACAAAATGTTTATATGTTTTAGAAGTAAAATATGTGCTACCCAAACAAAATAAAACTCTGGCTATACTTACTAGGGAATGAAAATTTATACTTTTATTGCCTGAAAGATAGACAATAATAATGTTATGGATAATAAAAACTCATCTTTGGAATTTATTTTATATTATTTTATACTAAAGTATAAGGCCTTTTTAGAAAACTACTACAAATTATTTATGTACAGGTGTATTTTACAACTTAAGGAAAATTACTTATATTTTATTACTATAAACATTGGTAGGAAAATATTGATGTATAAAAAGTGAAATTGTCTTTTTGATTTAGGTGATTTAGTTTATAACTTTACATGTTTGAAATTTTTATGTGTTTTCGAAGTATGTTGTTTTTTGACATTGTTTTGTTTTTTGTAATTTGATTTATGTATGTTTTAGTTCTTGAACTGTATATGAATTTCATAACCTATACTTTTAAAGTTTTTTATAAATTTCAACAAGCCTTTTCTTATCGAAGATTTAGTTATAAACATATGCTAGCTTTAAATAAGTCTTTTATTGGGGCATTATTGTCTATAACATAAATTTTTCTTCTACTAATAAAAAATACACCTTTTGATCAAAATATATATGCTTAGCAAGTAAATAAATATATATTTGTTATATTTATATTTGTTTTGTGGGCTAAAAGTCTTTTTGAAGTACTAGTTTTGAGAAACTCTCCATAGTATTAAATTTTATTCCTTAAGTAATTTTTTTTTAATAGTGTAAAAGTTAAATGTTTAGCAGAAGATATTATAAAAAAATGATAACATCTCAAAACAACTCTTAGTCTTTTTTTTTGGATAAATAAGCCAATGTTCCAACTAAGCTAGTTATTTTATTTTAAAATAATTAAAGAGACAAAGAACAGCAATGAAGGATTTT
Source organism: Thalia democratica (assembly GCF_965202585.1). Lineage (NCBI taxonomy): Eukaryota > Metazoa > Chordata > Thaliacea > Salpida > Salpidae > Thalia > Thalia democratica. Next base: position 19,246,541 of record NC_139168.1, read on the forward strand.
TATTTTTGTGTTTCAAGCATAAAAAACAGCTACCTAATATCACAAACACTAATAAAGTATCACTATTAAACGTTAGAAACTAAAACTAATACTATTTAGACAAAGAAATACATAATGGAAATTTATATAAAACCTTTTAAAACTTTAAAACAAATACCAACTTTCATTTATAACTACTCAGTTGTAGATTTAAGTACAAAAATTCATCATATACTAAGAATATAAATTTTCTACCTCGTTAGAGATTGTTGATTAAAGCATAATTTATTGTCCCTTGTACCTGTCCTGGACAAGACATTAAAAGGTATTCGTGGTGTGCGACTGGACAACTGTAAGATTCTTCACCAGGTCTCAGGACCAAATATTTTGAGCGTATTTTTTACCGGTTAATTTTTAATAGCACGGTCAAAATTTAGTTTAAGGATGTAAAGGGCTATTTAAACATAAATAAAGATTACTCAGGAATCTTCTCAAATACAAAATTATAAATCTTATACGCGGTGTTGAACAAAATAATCAAAAAGTTTTCATGATTTTGTCACAATACTGAAGTAAAAATATTAGCATCCAAATTTTTTGTGAAGTTTTATTTTGATTAACAATAAGTGCAATCTAATATATCAAACTACTTGTATCAAATAGCAAAAACAAAATTTATAAAATATTGTAATAATAAAAATTCATTTGTTAAATAAAAATAATTAATAATGAACTTAACCACACAAAACTCATTATTTATTACTGATGACGCAAACATTTTATTTTTTTCTGGCCGGAACAAACTTTGATTGCTAAACAAAGAAATTAGCTACAAAACAGCTTATTTCATTATTATGAGTTTTTTTTAGGTGTTATGGTAGTTTTTAATAAAAAATGACAGCTTAAAATAAATTTATAAATACTTTTACATTAACACAGTTAAAGATGTGTGTAAATTTTGAAAAGCTGTTTAAGTCTAATTGTTTGCCTGCAACTATTTTAACTGTATACTCGTTTTCAAATCATACGAACTTTGTTACGGGGGTTGGTCATATTAATAAGTTGATGATTTTATCACTGATAATTAGAAAGTTATAATTCAAAAATTTTAATTTTTTTATCAAAGAAACTTACTTAGAATTATATCGGTTAGTAATACAAATTTAAGATTATACTTATTAGATGTATATGGTCTCGTAATTGGTTTACATGGTTGGTCAAATACAAAAAAAAACAATTTTTTATTTCATGAATATCTTGTTTTTGATTTTTTAAAACTATTACCAAGTTTAAAAAAGTATTTGATTGATACAGATTAGTTAAAAAAGCTCAAACTAAACATACAATGAAACACTGAACAAAACTACTTAGACCGTATTTTACGTTTTAGTTTTGGTTAGGTAATACTCAATAGGTTTTGTTATTTTATTACAAAAATACTGGTTAAAGTATATATATTTGAAAATTTCAGTTTCCTATTAATCTAAAAATTTAAACTTATTAAATATTTGCTTGCTTATTTAAAAAAATTCAAAACTAATACTGATGTACTTTTTAAGTAATAAAATACGTAACTTTTAATTTTAGTAGTTTATTGATAGTAATAACAGTTTTGATGCAAATAAGTTTTTGAAAACTCCAAAAAATAGCTTTCTACCAAAAAAAAGCTCGCAAAGTTTAAAATTTGAATAAAAATAAATTTTAAAGCACTTATTATAGACGTAAAAAATTATAAAAGTCATTAAGGTTAGTTCAAGTGCAAATTATAAAAGAAAAATTACATACATTGTGGTTTGTAATATACCGTGGTTTTTAAATTGGCGAAAAGCATTAAAAAGGATTTTATTAAATATTTTGCATTATATTTTTACAAAAGTTCGCAATACAAAAAAATGCTTTATGACTAAAAGAGAACAGTAAACCTGTTAAGATAATCTAAAACTCAATTTTGTTGTAAAGTAAAAAAATTAGTTTTAATTAAATGCTGTAAAAAACGTAACTGTAACTAAAAGAACTAACATTTCTATAATTGCTGTTGAAGATACCACATAAAAAAAGAGTACAAAAAGCTGCAATCAAAATATAAGAATTCCAAGGCGGCTTACAAGTATCAAGCTAAACGTGAAAAGAAAAATACAGACAAAAAGAAAAACATCAATAAGATTTTTTCTGATTTGTTTTATGTTTTGGACGTCTCTTACAGGTTTAAAATCAACTAGAAAATATTAATCTAAAGTTTAAAACACCATTTTTTTTAATTAATCAAACTTAGCAAAACTAAGATCTCGCTTATTAAAATGTTGTTTCAGTTTACTTATCTTTTGTTTGATTGTAAAATGGCTAAGTGCAAAAAAACAGTGAAGAAAAAAGTTAACAACAAAACTTAAAAAAACCTAGAAGTACTTGTGTTTAAGTTTTTTTGTTAAAATATCTTTTTTATATCGTTATAAAAACTTAACTTAACTTGAAATTGAAAATTTTTGATTTTTTTCAAAAGTATTTTGTTTATAAAGATCTATTTGATTATAGAACTTTAAAAGAAAACTACAAACACTGTCTAACTCACATTACAAAATTACTTTTGCTTAAAAAAATATTTTAACTAAAGTCTTGTTAATAAAAACTAAGACTACAGAAAAGTGTTTGAAAGATATGTAATAACATAAACATTAAACAAACTTATTACTTTTAAGTTGGGATTTTTACTGAGCTATTTTAACACGCCCGAAAATCGAAATCAGTATAAAACAGATACCTAAAGTCACAAAAGAAGAAAAAAACACAAAAAAGTTACAGTTCAGTAATTAATTTAATCTTTAAAATTTTTCTTATTAGATGTTTATGGAAACTAGCTATCTAGAGTTTATTTAAGACGGCCGTAATAATATAATAAACGTCAAATTAGTTTTTTGAAAACTGAAAAGAAATTCAGAAAAAAGTTCAGATAACATTGAATTGTGCTTTTTTACCATTTTATCTTACCAAATGCTTATGAGAACCCGTTGATGATGTCCTCTTCGTAGATGGACAGCAACAGAAGGATGCCCCACCCCATCAAAAGTCCCAGGTTCTGGACCAGGAAGGTCAAAATCGGTCGGTTGGACCTCGCATTCACCATATCGTGCATCTTAAATTAATATTTTGATAATTTATTTATTTTATTGATTAATTGAATAAATATTATTTATCAAACTCTGGAAGTTACACTATTATTAAAACCTCTGCATATGGTTTACAAATTTAAAAGCTTTTAAAAACTGAGCATTTTAATATTTAAACTAAGTAGATGCTTTTAAATAGAGTTCAAAACAGAAGTTATGTGAAAAGTTGAACGCATTTGTTTTTTTATATTGTTGAGTATCGTTTGTGTTCCTTATTTAGAGAACACAAAAGCATATTTATTGGTTAAAAAGTAAAAACTTTAAAGTTTTTAAAGTCTTCTTGAAACAATTTCGTTTTGAATGAATTGTAAACAGAAAACAGTTTTTTGAATAACTTATAGTCATACTAGTCTATAAAATAAACTACAATAAAATGTTCAATAACATATGAAAACAAAATAGTTGTAAAAAAAAAAACTTTAATTATGGTTGAAACTAGTTATTGAAAAAAGTACATTAAGTTATTTAATAACGAATCTCTATAAAAAGTTTTAAAACAATATGCTTTAAAATATTTACTTAAAAGTTTTAAAAAGTTTGTAGAAAGACTATATGTGTTAACTGTCCATAAGAACGTTAGTTTTAATAATTTTCTCATTAAAACAATAAGCTGTGCTAATGAGCTTTGAAAATTTGGTATAAAATAGTAAACAAAAACACTACTTTTTATAAACTTTTAAATATGTTTGATTTATGTGTTACAAAACTTCTGTGTATTGCAATGAAGAAGCATACGGTTTTATTTTGTTTGTTGAGTACTGCTTTTTAATAAAAAAAGAATGGAATACTAAATTCAACAAAAGTAAGTTTTTAGTGAAAAAAGTGTTGATTGCACAACAAAACAATTTTTGTTATTTTAGTCATTTGAAAAACATATTTTATACTGGAATTTGTAGAACTCAAGTTTAAAATAACATAACTAAAGCTAATATCAAACTAGGTATTGTTCTATTATTGTTTTTGACATTAAAGTTATGATAACAGTGTTAAATAAACACCAGGAAACTATATAAGAAAAAACGTTTCAATGTAAAAGTGAAAAAGTAAACTACTTAGCTTTTCATATCACCACCCATACTCCCTACTTTATTAACTAAAGAGATTGTTAAATAGCTTCACAAAATTTAAACAAAATTTAAAAATAGAGTTTCAGTATTTCCAGTAGTTATACAAACTTAAGTTTAATATACAAACAAACAACACTTAAGAACAAGATATATTCCAACATTCAAACATTAAGAACATTCCAACATTTGTTTATATAAAAAATTAAAAGTATCAACAAACGATATATATGAAAACATATATATATATATATGAACATTTCTAAAGTACTTATTTTTCTTAAATAAAAAAAAACAGAATAACAATATAAACAAACGTTATATATGTGAGCTTCCCGGCAATATCTATATACTTTTTAACAAAGTAAACAAACTGGATATATCAACAAAGCTAATATATACTAACATCCAAGTAATGTTTTTTAAATATAATGAACAAAATAACGATATTAACAAAGGATATATGTATATTTATCAACATTCTAGCAATATTTGATACATATACAACTTATTTAAATATTTTTTTGTTGATTAACATACTGGGTGAAAAAAGCGTTTAGAGCATTTAAACAGCTGTAGAAAGCAACAGTTTAACAATATACTACAACTACAATAAACAAACTAACAGTATCAAAAAAAAAAAGTATATTAAAATCTCATAAATGTTTTTTATATTTATAATAAACAAACTAACAATGTCAAAAAGTGCAATGTGTATGAACATCCCAGTAACATTTATATATATGTATATAAAATTATAATAAAACAAACTAACAATATCAACGAAGGAGATGTATATGAACATCCCTGCAATGGCGGCCAGCATCCACAGTCTGGCCTCTTCGTTGTCACCGACAGCCAGCCCGATGTACAACCCGATGTAGCAGCAGCATGCGGCAGAAAAATTGAGGAAAATTGCTCGCCACTTGCTGGCGCCGTTCGTAACGTATATCGCGAAATCTCCTGTGGATTGGTTGATTTGATGAAAACTTTTAAATGTGTACTTTTTACTTTATAGATAACTATAAAAGCCGCATTATAAACGATAACAATAACTTAGACTTAGTTTGCTTAATGTAAATACATTTTAAATTATAATGTTATTAATTAGCTTACATTTATCAAAGATTAACATAAACTATTATAAACTGATGATCTCGTTTGATTAGGTTCAAGAAAGTGAAACATTGTTTTGTTGATAAAATTAAAATATTTAAGTTAAAACAATTAACTGGCTAAAACATATGTTTTTGGGATTTTCAATTACTTTTTTATGGTGAAGTATATTTAAATAAAAAAAAAAATATAAATGCATTAGAAAGGGATTGCCAAATTAGCGTATTTTATTGTTCTATCATAAAAAAATAAAACAAACCGAATTCATGGGGTAGTTCGTGGCAGAAAATGGCGATGGAAGTACCCAGTCCCTGAACCCATCCAGTGGCAAAAGCTGCCCCAATGGCAATTCCGTCCCCAAAATTGTGAAGTCCGTCCCCAATCCATACCATAAACACCACTGGTTTCATACCTGGTTATGTTTTATACGATAAAATACTATGAAAGCTTCTGGTTTCAAACCTTAGAATTAATGTATACATATGAAAACTACTGGTTTTATACCTCGAATAAAAAAGTTATATAGAACTTATTTCTGTGATAAATCATTGTTAAATTCAAGAATTCTACATTACATTAGTTTTTTATCAGAGGAAAAGGTTTAAGCTACGAAAATAAGACATACTTAAACAACTACCAGAACTATTTTTTTTACTATCGTATTTATTTTCAATTCAAACAACTGTAAAACTTTAAGAGTGATATATACAATTTTAATGCTTATATACACTTGTTCTAACCCCAAATTCTAACTTCAAGAGGATCTGCATCGACGCTCGTATCTGTAGCAATCTGTACGAGTAAGTAAACATTTTGTTTAAAAACTTACTTATAGCAATAAATATTTTTATAGCAAAAAAGAGATATATTCTGTAAACAACAAAACTTATGAGCTTAAAAATACCAAGTAGTAGAATAATTTTAAACAAAAACTGACTATACTTTCAACGAAGCTATAATCTACTAAAAAAAGTTGTTAAAAAAATTAAAAGTCATAGCAAATAAAAGCAAATATTTAAACTAATAATTAAAAAACTACCGAACAAAGTAGAGTTTAATTTCAAATTAAGAATATAAATGTAAAATTATTGAATAACTTTATTGTTCACTTTTAAACTAAAACTTGAAGTTTATTTTTTTTTGAAGTCTAAGAAAAATATTAGTTAAATTTTAAAGAATATCTAAAACTTAATAAAATAATTTACGTCAGTGTTTTTCGATTTTTTGATTGTAATCAACTTACGACAGAACTTGTGTCGTCATCGGGGACGTAAGCGTTGTTGATTTCGCCACTTTTCTTCTCACCAGCGCCATCAAGCGCCTTCTTGTTGCTTTCTACGTCGTCAATGGAGCTGAAACTCGTCGTATTCTGGCCGTTTTCGATTCTGCCACCGTCGTTGCAGTGGTGTGGGTTTGAGTGGGGATGAGCGTGGAACTTTATCTTGGACTGTTGATATATGATTTTGTTAATTTTGATTTTTAATATGATAAAAATAATAGCAAATTTGATTACAAGTTCTAGCCAAAGGAATTTTTAACATAATAGTATAGATTATTAATTTGATAATTATTTTTTTTGTATATTGTACCAAAACAAAGATATTTTAAACACTTACAATATTAACTTTAATCAGTAAGTTTTATATTCTGTATATACCTTATTTGTGATTAGAAATGTTTTTATTTTTCATACATACACAGTGTTACACTATATTGGTTGGCAGAATTAGTTTGTTGTTGTTGTTGTTTCGGTTTTTAATATGACCTTAAGTTTCAGCCAAACGACAATTTAAAGTAGCTTTATCAGTTGTGTCATTAAAGTTAAAAAAATTTCTAATTCTTAAATTGTTTTGTTAATCCTATATCAAAACAAGATAAGAGTATATAAGAGTAGCTAAACGTAAACTACCTTAATACAACTCTAACGCAACCCTGCCACTTTTTAAATGTCATGACATGTTTATAAGTAAAGGCTAAGTAAACGTATATAGCTTAATTAAAAGTTTGAGCTATTAAAATCTAAAAATTAACCATTTTATGCATTTTTTTAAATATCTTGTTTAAAAACAGCCATGTTAATGATTTAATTTTTAAAAATATATAATGTGTATTATTAAAACCCAACAAAACAACTACTCTTTATTTTTGTAAAAACTAACAATGAAATTTTTACAGCCTTTCCAAAATAAAACTTAAATCAAAAATAAATTTTATCACAAACCCCGGTGAGTTGGTTCCACAGCCTCAACAGCTGCCCGACCAGGTAGAAGAAGTAGATTCCACCGATGACCACTAGGAGCCGCCACACGTGCTTCATCTCTTCCGCTTCCTCTTGAGCTGAATGATCGTGCTCCGCTGAGGCGTCGTGGGAATGGAGGCCCAGGACCTGCGATGGTATCAAATAATATTCATATTCTAATTAATAAACAGATTAAGTTCATGGACTATTTGAACTGTATACCTGTTTTGTTATTTTTAAACAAATTTGTTTCTTTTCCTCTTGTTATTTTGACTTAATATATTTTGCAACAGAATGTTACACTTCATTCACTAGTTGCTAACTAGTGATTTACTATGAGTTGAAAAGGATATACTTAAAACAAAAACAAGTTCTCAACTAAAAAGTTTATAAACTATCAATTTAAAAATAAAAGTGAAAAAATTTTATGACTATGTATTATAAAGATATTAAGTAGATTTTTTCTGGGTAAAGTGTTATTAAAAGTAAAACAAATTTTTACAGGCTATAAACTTATATTAAGCAATTTTACTAATTTTCAATCAAATTAATACATCTGGAAGTGTGAAGAGTATGACATGTATCATATGTTAATAGTAATCATAATAAATACTCATTATAGTTAAATATATTAACAATTATTCAAACCTCAGGAAGTATGTGAAGGATGGCATCGCCGCTCAACGTTCCGATCCCAAGCGCGATGAAGAACTGCATCAGGAGTTGGAACTTGTCCTCCTCAAAGTCCTTGAGAAGAAGGAGACCGCAGAAAGCAAGCAAGCTGATGATCGTCACCGACAATGTGCCGTACCCGTATCCTGTTGAAAAACTAAATTAATATCACAGTTTAAAATTGGTAATTAAGTTTATATCATAAAGTAAAAAAAAATGTCCCGTGTAATGTGAAAATTAAAAAAGTTATAATTGTTCATTTTTCGTATTTGTAACTTTTTAGTATTACTTTTAAATTGTTCATGAAAAAAGGTTTTAAAAGTTCCGTACTCAAATGTTTTGAATGTTTAAATTATAAAATTTGATTGTAAATCAATTTCATGCCTACCCTGTGTAAACGAACAAAACTGTTGGTAAAAACAAAAAAAAAATCTGGTTAAATCAAAGAACCAAGGAAAAAATATATAGTAGCTTAAAAAGTAATGTCTGGATAAAATTGAAGTAACATTTTTTAGATTTAAGTCAGTTGTTTAACTATTAGTTTGTTGTAAAAATATTAAAAGGGAGAAACTTTGCTTTACTTTTTAACATAATTTTAGTTTTTTTCGTAATAAAACCAGCTAATTTAGTTGTGTTTTATCTTAACTTTATAATATATTTACAGTAATTGTTCGATGTGAGTAACAATAAAACGCGATAACAAAAAAAACATCTAAGTTTTTGTTTTACATATAGCTTAACCGTTTTAGTACATTTTTTTGATTAAAAGTTTATTATAACGTTTGTATTCTAACTTAATAAAACATTAATAATTTTTATATTATCTTAAATATGCTCATAAGTTATCAAACAGTTTTTTTATGTAACTTATGTTTTTAAAAGGAGATAGCTAAAACAATGTTGCAAGCCATTGATTTTTCAGAAAAAAAAAAGCTATTTAATTACTTGAGCTTTTAGTATATTTATAGTATATGAAAAGTGTAGTCTAAACTATTGTTACAAAATTTAATTTTTATTTTGAAAATATAATGGCTTTATATAAATTATATGCTTATAGTGCAAACAGGAAGGATATTCAAGAAAGTAAAAATGTTGAACTTTAAACTTGTTTTTGTTTTTGTCAACATAAAGGAGTAAACGTGTTAAAAAATTGTAAACTTATTTGTCAAGTTTTTGTATGTTTCAGCAAAATTTTAATTTAAAATACTTTTGTTTAATCTATTGCAATATTTCTAATGATTATTATTCTATTGCTGGTAAACATTAAAGTAAACATTTGGAAAGAAAAACTTATTTTACTTTACGCTGGTACTAAAAATATAGTTTTTGTCAGCTAAGTTTTGAAGTTAAAATATTTTAAACAGTTTAAAGCTTAAGTAAAATAGTTCCGCTTTTCATCTGTCTCATTTAGAAAAATTAAAGTAGTTTAAGCGTGGAGCATAAATTAATAGTAAAGCAATTGTTCGTTAAACGACAATGCAAAATTACTGTGAGCAGCAACTTAATCAATTTTTTTTTAAAAAAGGAAAAATTAAAAACTTGAGTTTCGTACTCTCGCCATATGTATTTATTAGTTCAAACTTTCAGAATTAAAAGTGATACTAAACTAAGTTTTAATCTCTTTTTTTAAACATTTTTTTTGTCTTTTAAATTAAATCTAATAAATTAATTAAAATTTATTTTAAAATAATTTCTTAAATTTAAAGAAAACATATTATAAAGTTAAACATTGCTTGCAGATAGTGACCTTTTTTAGTCCAAAACATAAATCAACAATTAATAACTTTTTCACATTATTATTTTATTGTTCATAAAAAACACATCAACTTGACTATTTTTTTTTTAATAAAATAACAACTTTAATTGTGCTACTTTTGTTGGACATCTATGTGAAATTATACTTATTTCACTTCAATTGTCCATATGTCGATGCATGCATTAGAATAAATTTTAAAACTTTTTTAATTAATTTTTTTTTAAAAAGACAAGTTTCAAATAAATAATAACAACAGTTCTCTAATTTATATTTTAAATTCTACTCGATATTTTTTGATTGACAAAGGCAAAATAAATACAATTTTGTATTCATTAATTGCCTTGTGTAAAACCAGGTGAGTATGTAAGCTGGCTATTAAAACCGTGCCGAGACACCTGCAAATTCCAACATGCATATTCCAACATGCCGAGACACCTGCAGATTCCAACATGCATATACCAACATGCCGAAACACTTGCAGCTTCCAACATGCAACGAGACACCTGCAATTGTCAACATGTCAAGCCACCTGCAACTGTTAACAAGTCAAGCCACCTGCAACTGTCAACATGTCAAGCCACCTGCAAAAGAGAGAGTAAAAATGTATATAAACGATGAAGCTCATCTACAATTAGGTTACTAAACCTCAACTACCCTACGGAGCAGACCTAGGCCGCTTCAACGGGGCGACTCTTCCTTCGTGGAAGTAGTTGCAGCTTTTCACGTGAGACTTCGAGGCCGGAGACGTGAATGGCAGTACGATACAAAATAGTTGGCTTGGGACTGCGCGGCCGCAGAGGTTAACTAGAGAACGATATAAAACAGCTTACGTGAGACTTCGAGGCCGAAGACGTAAGCTGTGGTACGATATGAAACAATTTTGATAGGATTTCTACGTTCATAAATATTGTATTTTTCACTTTTATCGATATTGAAGTTCGTATAAGATTAATGTGTAGAAAACTTAAGCGTCGCGCACCATTTTGAATCGTTCGTTTGTAAAAGTAATAAATTGTACATAGTTTTTGTTGTTTATTTTATAACTAAATTAAGTTGCTATACCTATTTATATCCGTTAAAGATAGAGATAATTTAATATCCCTTTAAATTACGTTTAAATAAATATGGTATACAATAATGGCGTCCTCGGTCGTGCTCTTAAAACTAACCTTTCGAAGACAAGGCAAACATAAGTAAAGATTTAATTAAAACCGATCAGAAAATAATTTATTTTACTAAGTTATTTTTTAAGAATTCATTCATTTATTAGACTTACAACTCGGAATAATTTCTACAATGCTTTTCTACGTGTAAAACTGAACTTAATTATAGTTTGCGATGATCGCTTATTTGATTTTAGTAAGGATGGTAGTGTAAATCACCGGTCTTTGTGACAGTGAGTGTAAAATTAAAGGTAAAAGCGTGTGGTAAAAGTCTACTATGTTTTATTAAAATGATAGTGTTTATTTCTCGAGTGGTTTAATTGCGAGCAAAAAAAAAAATTTTGCAAAGAATTGCTTAATTTCCTTATGTATGTGCAGTTTTTTTGTCATCTATATTTTTATTTTGTGCTAAATGTGTACAACATTTTAACGCAAAGCTTTTATTATTAAAAAGTCGCTAATCGCATATAAGCCGTCAATGAGCGCATGTAAGCCGCAAAGAAAGCACTTTTAACTCCCATTGCACTTGTTTTTGTCGTAAAAAATTAAATCGCTTTTTATCAGCCGCACAGACATAAAGGCATTTAATTTGCAGCAATGAAAATCGCTCTTGATTTAAGTGCTCCAGTACTAGAAATAAAACAGTTAAAAAGAGTGCTTATGTATGCGTACTTATTCCACCCGGAAGGTAAAAACTCGATTTAGCAACAAAACAATATATGTATGTGAAGAAAAGCGATTGTTGTTCAAACACTTCATTAAATAATCTATGACAGCTATGTATCTTGAACAGAAGTAAAAGCACTTATAAAATGAAGTTGACCAAGTCATTTATTAACAGTCTGCAAATCAACCAAAGTCAAACATTAACATCTACAGTAAGACAAAGCAAAGTTTAAACTTTGTAAATAACTTTAAAAACTATATATCTTTATATGTGTATATTTGTGTAAATATTGTTTAAACATAAAAAACTAAAAAAAACTGTTTGTTGTATATAGTTAAAATTTGCATATGATACAAAGTTCTCTCAACTATAGAAATATACTTGTAAAAATATTTATTCTTTATTTTGCTTTAGACATTTTATATGACTTAAGTATATTTATTGAATTTACAAATTAAGTTGTTAGTTTTTTAATTTTTACTGCATGAGTTAAGTATTTTAAGAGTAAATGTTTCAAAATAAAAACTAATTTAAAAATTTCAAGTTCATAAGCCTATTGTATCAACACCTAAATAACAAGTTGTTTACAATAAGATAAAAAATACTATGTGGTTTGTTTAAACAAAATGTATGTTATTTTTTGCGTCAATGCCTTAGCGTTTTTAGTCTTAGATAATTGTATCGATGATTCTCGTTTTTGGTTTTTTAGTGATTGCTTGTGAATATTGCAGACAAAAATAAGATTTTGGAGTTTGAAATTATTTTGGTGTTTTTATTATTTAATTTTCAATGGCAACAAAACTGTATTACAACGTGTAAATTTTTATTTCTTTTTTTTTGCAAATTTAAAAAAAAAAAAAATTTTTTATAACAGAGTCGATGTTGGACATCTATGTGAAATTATACTTATTTCACTTCAATTGTCCATATGTCGATGCATGCATTAGAATAAATTTTAAAACTTTTTTAATTAATTTTTTTTTAAAAAGACAAGTTTCAAATAAATAATAACAACAGTTCTCTAATTTATATTTTAAATTCTACTCGATATTTTTTGATTGACAAAGGCAAAATAAATACAATTTTGTATTCATTAATTGCCTTGTGTAAAACCAGGTGAGTATGTAAGCTGGCTATTAAAACCGTGCCGAGACACCTGCAAATTCCAACATGCATATTCCAACATGCCGAGACACCTGCAGATTCCAACATGCATATACCAACATGCCGAAACACTTGCAGCTTCCAACATGCAACGAGACACCTGCAATTGTCAACATGTCAAGCCACCTGCAACTGTTAACAAGTCAAGCCACCTGCAACTGTCAACATGTCAAGCCACCTGCAAAAGAGAGAGTAAAAATGTATATAAACGATGAAGCTCATCTACAATTAGGTTACTAAACCTCAACTACCCTACGGAGCGGACCTAGGCCGCTTCAACGGGGCGACTCTTCCTTCGTGGAAGTAGTTGCAGCTTTTCACGTGAGACTTCGAGGCCGGAGACGTGAATGGCAGTACGATACAAAATAGTTGGCTTGGGACTGCGCGGCCGCAGAGGTTAACTAGAGAACGATATAAAACAGCTTACGTGAGACTTCGAGGCCGAAGACGTAAGCTGTGGTACGATATGAAACAATTTTGATAGGATTTCTACGTTCATAAATATTGTATTTTTCACTTTTATCGATATTGAAGTTCGTATAAGATTAATGTGTAGAAAACTTAAGCGTCGCGCACCATTTTGAATCGTTCGTTTGTAAAAGTAATAAATTGTACATAGTTTTTGTTGTTTATTTTATAACTAAATTAAGTTGCTATACCTATTTATATCCGTTAAAGATAGAGATAATTTAATATCCCTTTAAATTACGTTTAAATAAATATGGTATACAATACTTTCACTGCTTGAAGCTAGCAATTTTTTTCTTAGGTTCACAAAACTAATTTTTAAAAACCCTTAAAAATATGTTCACTATATGCTCTGCTAAGCATCTTTAGGCTTACCATAGCACGAAGAGATAACATTCAATCTTTAACACAATATAGATAACATAGTTTTAACATAAAATTTTTATAATAATAAAGTAATAACATTTAACTATCTAATATTTAATTCAACCTACATCAACAGTGATAACGTTCAATGTTTCATAAAAAAAAAAAACCAACTCAGCGCCTTGGTCCACTCCGGATCGCTCGCGCCACCGCTCGCTGCAGCTTCTTTCGCCTTGCACGCTCCACTCATCACCTGCTGCAGAATGACCGGGCACACCCGCTTGAACCCCTCCCTCGTAAGTACGCGGTCGCTCGTGTTTTGATTGAGTTCGCTCAGAGCCATCGATATGTACTCTTCGGGAAGGTAGCACTGTTTTTTTGGTTTGTGTTGAAAACCTTGCCTGGTACTTTTAAGGGTGTAAAAATAACAGAATAACATTTAAATCATATTACTTTCAGGTCGTTTAATTGTATAAATTAGAAAGAGTTTTTTTTCACACACTTTTAATACTATATGTTTTTTTACTGATTTTCGTTTTTGCTGCTGGATCAAAAAACTGATATTTTATTTTAAAAACACCTAACTCAATTTAGAATCGGTTATTTTAAAACGCTATAATTTCTTTCATAACAGGAAAGACAAAAAAAAAACAACTGTGTAGAAATTTGTATTAAACGTTAACTACAACGAAAAAAAACTTGTTATTTGTTTTAAAATTAGTCACTACCTTGTTAAACTCATCACTGGAAGTACCGCCGTCTTCAGTCGACCTCCTTCTTCTAGAGGTGACTTCATCTTCGTGACTTTCTCCCTCTTCGTGATCGTGATCTGCACTCGCGGATGTTGTTGCGTTGACTTCATGATCGTGATCTTCGTGAGGTGTTGCTACTGTTGTTGCGTTGACTTCATGATCGTGATCTCCGTGAGGTGTTGCTACTGTTGCTTCGTCTTCATGATCGTGATCATGGTCTTCTTCGTGTGATTCGGTTGTTGTCTCGCTGTGGTCCTCTTCCTCATGGTCATGATCTTCACCTTCCGCGTGATCATGTTCCTCATCTGCGTGATCGTGTTCCTCATCATCTGCGTGATCGTGTTCCTCATCATCTGCGTGATCGTGTTCCTCATCTGCGTGATCGTGTTCCTCATCTTCTGCGTGATCGTGTTCCTCATCTGCGTGATCGTGTTCCTCATCTGCGTGATCGTGTTCCTCATCCGCATGATCATGTTCCTCATCTGCGTGATCGTGTTCCTCATCTGCGTGATCAGGTTCCTCATCTGCGTGATCGTGCTCCTCATCTTCTGCGTGATCGTGTTCCCCCTCTTCTTCGCCTTCCGCGTGACTGTGCGCTTCTTCCTCGCCGTGGTCGTGACCTCCTCCTTCTTCCGCGTGACTCCCGTGATCGTGTCCTTCGTGCGACTCCTCCTCCTGAATTTCGCCGACTCCCATCCCGTGCAAGAGCTCGGTGAAAGCTGTTTTTGTTGTTTAAGTTTTTTTTATTTATTTTAATTCAAGCCTCGTGATTATTTTTATTGCAAATTTACAAGTAATTGACAAAAGGATCAAAACTATAATTTCACTTTTCAAACATAATTTGCAAAACAGTCATTTGGATGAAAATTTTGTATACTGATTCATTATTTTTTGTACTTTAATGTTTTGATTTTAGAGTTTTTAATTGTTAATCAGATATTTTGAAACCAACAATTAGGTAAAGTTTGTTCATTATTATTTAAATAACATAAATGAAGCCTAACTAAACTATTAAAATTTTTCACAGTGGATTTTTATTAACTAACTTAACAAAGAGTTTAACAAACCATCTTGAGACAAAGTGGTAGCTCCGGCTTCGACAGAGGAGAATATTTCGTCGATGAAAGCGTCGGTGTTGGGCAGAATGCACTGCAGGTTGTTCAGTCTGATAAGCAGGTTCGTGCGAAGGTCGTTTATTTCATCTTCGGTTGAAAGACACTCACCAATTGATACGAAGTCTCCAGTTGACATGCACTGAAATAACGTTTTATAACTTGATTTCTTGAACTGGAATGTAAGAGGCTTGATTTAAATGTTTTTAGTAGTACATTATTAAAACTATTTTAGAACAGATTTTTTCTGTATGCTGAATTAACTGGTATAGACAGTTTTATTACTTTAAAGTTTATACAAGATAACTAAAATAGCTTTAGAAAAATATGTTTTTCCCGAAATTATGTATTTTAAAGTCTAAAAGAGCTGCATTATTGCAGCAGTTAGTTTTTCAATTGTCATCGTTGTAAACAGAAACAGTTTCCAAAAAAAAACTTTGGAGGGCAGTTTTGATTTAAAAAATTAAGTTATATTAAATAACACTTCTTGCTAGCTAAACAAAACCATTTTCACACTTTGTTTTATAAAAAATATTTAAGTCAGTATTTTTTCTATTATTTAATAAAAGTTCAATCAACTAACAGTGGCGTCGTACTTGAATGGCACATTGCTGTTTTCACGAATGTCTTGCAACAAAACATCTACGGACGAACTACACAACTCCTCACTACTAGTTGGTACTGAGGCTACACCTTTAAAAAGTTTTTTTTGTATATTTTTGGTTGACAATAAAATTTAAAAGTCTTTTTTTACGTTTAGTTAAAAAACTAGTCCTAAAACATACAAAGTGTGTACACAATTAACTACGGCATAAAAATTGAGAAATTAAGCATGTTTTCCTAGGACAATAATTAATTAAAAAATATTTTGTTTTAAATAAGTTAGTTCTGATATGTTGATTATCTTAAACAGAAGATTAACGTTTTTCGATAGACTCTAAACTTATGTAAAAAAAATCTTTTTGTTTGTATACATTCTAAGATTACACTTCAACTTACTTTCGAACGGAACGCATTCTTGGCTTGACAGGTATTTAACAGCGACTTTTGTGAAACTATTGAAAGTTTCTAAGCTCATAGAACTGTTGTCTGGTGAAAGTACAAAGAACACATCATTGGCTTTCAAGCACTGAAAAGTATGTGAAATAAAAATACAATAAATAATAGTACAACAAATATTTTAGATTCAGTTGCGTCATATATTAGTTTTAGTTACTGTAGATAGATAAAATCTAAACATTAAAAAAAAAGTGTTTATGTTTATTTCCTATATAACTTTAAACTTAGTAACATTTCGGCTTAATTGAATACTAATAAGGCAATATTTCTTACTAAGTAATACTGTGTTTGTTTTGTGTTTTTTTTGATGCAATCAACCAAACTTGTAATAAATTTTTATAGTAAAACCAGCTAAGTACCGGTGTAAAAAAAACTAGTTAATTTTTAGTTAAAAACTTATTTTATATACTTATAATTGACCTAAACTAAACAGTTTTACTTATTATTTTGTTTTATTTGTCGTTTAATTAGTGGCAAAAGTTTTAAAGAATAACATATACACGTGCATACCTACTAAACTGAAAAATAAAAGAAAATAATTATTTAATGAAGCAAGTAGCTAAGTTATAAAGCAGCTCTATTTCATTATAACGTAAACTATACTCTTATTTTTGATAACTATTTCGTAAAAAGTTTTGCGATATAAATGATTAGCTAAGATAAGCCAAAAACTTAACTCATTTAAAGTTAATGTTTTAAATAAAAAAAAACAACTTACTGTTTGGTTTATCCTGTCCAGGTATGTTTGTAAAACGTCCACGGTTAGAGAGTGACCACCTTCACCTATTCCTTCTAGAAACTCACTTACCAGATCTTCATGGGTGTGGGGATCGTCCTGGCAACTGACTGTTGCTATGGAAACTAGTAGAATAGGGAGTAAAAATTTTAACATGTTCTGAAAAATATTCTGAATAACAATCGTAGTTTTGAGTGTGTATATTTTGTTCAATTAAAGTTGTTTACACACAATAAATTTTTCAATTTTTATAAAAACCAATATGCATATAATAAAAGAACTACAATTTAAAGTTAAAGAAGATTTTTTAATGATTTATCAATTTGTATCAGAAGCTAGAATTATCTGAAATTAACTTTAATAATACAATAAATAATAGTAAAAACATAAGCAAGTTAATAAAGATTTGTATAAAATTGATACAATTAAAAAACTGTTCCTAACAAATATATTTCTTTTTTTAATACTATATATACCAAACAAGTAAGGTGGTTGAAGTTGTAAGATAGACTTAAACCTTATGTAATACACACAAAAAACTTTTTTTAAAATAATCTTAAAATTGCACACAACAATTTTATGCTACCGTTTGGAAATAGAGAATTTTTAACCTCAATTTTATATACAACTGCGTCAGTAATAAATATTGCCTCGGGGTAAGAAATCAAAACCAACTTTAATATAATGCATTGATGATTTAGCGTTTGAAAAAATCTTATACTAACAATTTTTTTTTGTTGACTTTTAAGATTTTTTCAGTAAAACCTACAAGCTATAACAAAACTTTTGTTTAAATAAAGTGATAGCTTTTAACAACATTCAAATGTTATAAGAGCAAAGCAATTACATAAATTGTTTATATATTTTAGACTGAATTTGGTTCGGGAAAATAAACTCGCCTTTAAATAGCGACTTTTGTTTTCAAGTATTTAAGATTAATAACAACAAACTTATACGAACTCGTCTGGTACTCCAAATACGTAAAAATATTTAAAAAAAAACAGCCAAAATAGCTCGTGATAAAGGTTAGTTTCTCCTAAAGCAATTATGAAAGTTTCAAGTGTAATGTTTACATCAAAATATTTTGATTTTGTAGCTGCTACTACACGCGTAAGGTTCATGAGTCATTAGTAAATTTTGTAAACCACATAAATTTTATCACTTGATTTTTTACCATAATATGTTTTTTTATTAAAAAAGTATAGGCTTAGATTACTAAAAAAAGATTTCAAAAGAGCAGTAAAATTTTGCAAGAAAAAAAGAAAAACTTCAGTAGTAGTACAAAATTACCTGAAAAGTATAATAGTCATAACAAATAATTAAACTAGGATTATAACTATTTTATAAACGATTTAAAAGTTAACACAAAGGCTGCAACTGTCTATCTATAAACTAAATTTATTTATTACTTATTTTTAAAAATTGGTTTAGTAAAAAAAATGCGGTTTAAAATATTTAATACTAAATCAAATGTTTTAAGCCAAAAAATTTTAATAAATAAAATTTAGATAATGACGTAACGATAAAGGTTAATTAAAAAAGTATTTTATTATTCATTAACATTAAATAAACAACTTTTAATAAAAAAAAATAAAATGTTTAAGAAAAACCCATGCTATTCTAAACTTTATCAACTAAAATCTCTCACAAACAAAAAATATTTTACTTAAAATGAAATTCCTTAAAAAACTAAGCGTGTTTTAGAAACAGATGAAAAAAACCGCTAAACGGAATTTGTCCGTATTAAATGGTGTTTAGCTTCACACAAGTCTAATACATAATGGTGCGTAATACACCAACAAATAGCACGTTTAACCATTTGCCTGGTGTGACTAATTGTCATGAAATACAATTGAGAAAAAAAAATGACAAGTTTCTGTTACTACATGTTTTGGTTGAAAAAAAGTTAAATTTTTTTGGTTTGAATTTTTGATTTTTGTTAAACGGTTGTAAAATTTTGTTACTAACTACCTAACTTAAATAGAAAAAAAAATATTAAAAATAGAAACAACACTTTAATTTGTAAAAACTTTTGATTAACTTGTAGCGTAGGTTTTTTATGTTGATAACATATTCGACTAGATTTAAACTTCAGTTCAATTGTTTTTTAGTACAAAAAAAAATGTTATAAAACAATTCCTTATTAAGTATAAAAGTTTATTTTTTTATATTTTAAATAAAAAACAATCAGTTTACAATACAAGCTTTAACTTTAAACTTTAGACTCAAATGTATTCATGAAAAAATAACAAACAACTTACTGAAGTAAACTCAAACTTGCACTAAAACGTTCAAACATCGTTCTAACTTGCAAAGAAAAACTTAACTCAACTGATGGCAAAAACTAACAGCTTAAACAAAAACAAAACATTAACGCTAAGTCATTCAAATAAAAAAAAACAAAAATTTATTTAATTCTTCAAATTAAACAAAACACGGCCTGCAATTTGTTTTATAGCCCTCAGCAGTGCTGATTGTGATGAATGAAAAGTGCTTGAAAACTTTTTCGTTTTCGTGTATAAAAATTCTGCAACTTAAACTGTAAAGTGGTTCTCTCGTTTTGTAGTTGCTGGTGTTAGTTGTAATTGTTGTTGTTAATTCAGATGGTTGATAATAGATAATACTATTTAATTGTATATGTATTGAAAAATTTGTTTGTATTTTTATTCGTAATATATTTTTGATTTAATTGTTTGTAAAAAAATATTTTTTAAACCATTAAATAAACAGTTTGTGAATGTTTGGATTAATTATTCTTAACCTCTTATTAAGAAACTGAAAAAAAAGTAAGTCTAATCTCTTTTAAGTGATTAAAATTGAAAATTTTTAAATAAACTCGATTCTAAATCTGCGTCCTAATTATTGTAAACTAAAACTATTTTTTTTTTTGAAAAAGTTACTCGACAAAGTAAAACTTTTTAAGGTCTAAATTTCAAACCAATTTTTATTCAATTATAAATGTATACTCGGTATTAGAATTAGTCAATTTACGTTTTAAGCACGTTTTAGAAGTCTAACTAAAAGAAATTGAAAATTGTATAAATGAAGATTTTTTTGTCGGTACTATTGTTTTAAGTCTAGCAAAACTATGCAGAAAAATATTCATTTATATTCTAAAAGCACTAAAATTACAACTAAAATCAAATGACAAAACTTAAAATTTAAGTATCATTTATTTTTGTTTGTTTTATCAAAAACGTAGTTGGAAGTCTAATAAAATTTTATTTATCTTGCAAAAACTAAACTTAAAATAATTTTTAAGTTTTAGGTTAAAATATTGAAAAAATATAAGAAATCATTGTTTTTTAAAGAATGTGCAAATTATTTTTTTTAAAGGTTAAATGTCCAACTTAGTTCCTTTTAGTTTATTTCAAGCACTAACGAGCTTTTATAGTCTAACTTAGTTTGCGTAACAAATCTAAAAAGCAAAATGTAAAATTAAAAAAATATTTCAAACTAAAATTTTTGTTTTTACAACGATAAACTAAAGTAAGCATTATAAATAAACAATATAAACACACCATTTAAATTGTTTTAAAAGCCGCAAGTAAAAAAAATCACAGTCTATTCAGCACGTAAGCTAACAAAGAGTTTAAAAATTTCAGACCAAAAAGTCATTTCGAAAGAAAACAAACTTTTGACAACAAAAAAAAAACGAATTTGCCTAAACAAAAGCCTTCAATAAACAACTGATACGCTCAACCAGACATGTATTGGAATCGTAGCAGCAAATTCAATCTTCTCGAAAATACAAGTGAAAATATTCTTTACCACGCACCAATAGCCATGCGGAACCAGCGTGCAAGCAGATGGTAACGTATGGTATGTGCGAGATGGTCGTTTTCTTCTAAAAGTTTGTTTGATGTTGGAACAATCACACAACCATCGTTTCGCATGTGATAAGCTTTTAATTCGAAACTTGTTACTTTTTTTTGTAAGAAATATAAGAAAAGTTTTGACCAGTAATAAAGACCGTTACTTGTAAACCAATTGTGTAACTACTAGTAAAGCTTTTGATTAATTATTCGAAAAATTTTAAATTTCTGCTCTAAACTTGAACTCGACAACGAATACATATCAAAACAATTATTTATTTTAACAGAAAAGGTTATTTTGCATGCAATAAATTTTGTAGAAAACCTGTTATTTATAAGGAATACAAGAAGGGTTTTCGACAGGTCGTAAAAACTAATACTTTTGAACCAATCATAATTTAACTAGTAAAACTTTTATAATTTTTTTAAAAATTATTTATTTCCTTGCTTCTAATTAGACTGCGAGACTAACTATATTAATAAAAACAACATTTATCTTAGCTGTGATATAACTAAAAATTAGTTTTTTAAATCTTTTCAAAAGTAACAAAAAAAAACACCTTCGACAAAAAAAAGTTTAGCTACCTAATGGCAAAGTAATATGCAGAATAAAGTTTTCTTCTTATGTAGTATTTGCTCAAACCACACGCGCACGAAAGACCAAACCCTCAAACCATTACAATGCATGTGTGATTTTGTATTGAATGGCTTATACTTAAATTCCTTTGTACAGTTATGTTTATTGAATTGTAAGAAACAGTTGTTATGCAACCAGTTTAAAAAGTGTTACGATGCAAAATGGTAGCTAAGCAAAGTTTTATTTAAAAGTTTGGATTAGTCCTACAATAGAACTTTATGAACTGCTTTATATCATTTATGTAAAATCTTTCTTTAGAAAAAATACTTAATAAAATATACGTGATTTAAAACATTAAAGCGTTAAGAATCTAGTTATATAAAATGAAACATGCTATGTATAAAAACAACTACGTCGTTACTATTTTTCAATAAATTTATAAAAAGTAGTTCTGTCTTTAATTTAGCTTAAAATTCTATCTTTTAGATAAAGTTTAAACTTACTTAGCATATGATTAAAAATTTAAACACTGTTCACTTTCAAAATAACAAACAGAACATGTTTTAAACCCAAAGTACAATCATAAATACAAAATTAAAATATAGTGTAAAATAAAGTTTCTGAGTATAGACAAACTTAAACCAAAGTACACATAATGCGTAAGTTTTATCATGTAATGGAAACATAATTTTTAAAAATGTTCTTCAAACATTGTTAGAAAATCTAATTTTAAAACATTTAATGCATAAAAAGTGCTCAAATAAATAATTTAAAAGTATATATTTTTTTTCTTGAAAAAAAATTGTTGTATAACGTTAAAAATTCTACCGTCATGGAAAACGCATTTAAAAATAAACATCATTTCAAATGCTCTGTTATCATAACTTTGTCTATTTCTATATAAATTGAAATAACCTTGCTTGCATGCTTGTGTAAACATTGTTTTCTTTAATCGTGTTATCTTGTAATAAGTGTTTGTTTTGCAAGAAACGTTTGTTTTGATGATTTCACGTTGACAGCACTTACAGAAAACTTTTGATGAGAACAAATAAACATGGCACTGTATTTTTCATATTTTAAGGTAACAGCAATTAAAGGTTACTTTAGCTCTATGTAATGAAAGAATAATAATTATCAGTTAAATTAGACTATAATTGTACAGTGTGTGTTTCAAGTGTATATACATTATGTATTACTTATCGAGAAAATAAGTTGGGCCACGGGTTAATTAGCCTAATTACCTTTTTTTAACTTTTAATGTTTGCTACCGTAAATTTAGATTTTACTCAAAAAACAGTCTATAAAGTATTAACTGTTTTTTTTCTCTTATATGCCCATAATCATGAATGAAAAAATTTTATATTTTTAAAATTAAACATTAAACAAAAATAATTCAAAGTTAGTCAAGTTGAGTAATTAAACTAATTACGTATTAACTTTAAAATGTGCTCAAGACACATTAGTATGATTAGCAGTTCATACATTAAAAAACCTCACCTAAAAAAATATAAGTATAGTTTTCCGACGTTTAGAACACTTTAGAACTAAGCCAAATTAGTTATATTGCTGTTTTTATTAGACTGTTATATTAAAACTATAACTCGATTATCAACTTTAAAAACAACCTAGGACACTTTTATGATAAATAATGAAACTAAAAAGTGTTTTTATTAAAGTTACAATATAAACGGCAATACTTTCATATTTTTTGATGTAAGTAAAAAATAATTTTAGTTTTTTAAGTTAAAACTGCTATTAGCAAGCGATTTTAACATTTGTTAAAAGTATTAACATAGACCTTGAAGTTAATTTTCCATAAGTATTTTTAATATCACTTCTGTAAAAGAAGTTGTAATATATTCTAAAAATTAGTATAATGTTTATTGCAGAAGTGCGTTAAAAAGGAACCTCATCGTATGAAGCATGGCAAATAGAAACCATTGAATATGTTTTAAAAACCCATCAATCACTAAAACTTTTTACGGAACTTCATTGAAACCAAAACAACTGAACTGTGACCTTAGAAAATTCGCCCGGGCAGAATAAATGGTTTTGGGTGTGACCATTTCAAGTTTGGTTGTTTTAAAAGTTTTACAACAAGAAAAATCGGTTGTTTTAATATTTTACAACAAAAGTATTGGTTGTTTTAAAAGTTTTACAACAAAACAACGAGTTGTTTTAAAATTTTATAAAAAAAAGTATTAGTTGTTTTTAAAATTTTACAGCTAAAATAGTTGTTGTTTTAAAGTTTTACAACAGAAATTTTGGTTGTTTTAAAAATTTTACACCTGAAATATTGGTTTATATAGCAGCTGCATTAGCCATAAAAGTTTATGGTTTTACAAAAAAAATTCTTGAAAAATAGTATTTGTATAGCAATAGTTAAATTTTCAACTTCAAAATTGTTGAAAATTTTTACTTTAGAGTCGCCTATGACAATTTTTATTTACAGATATAACTAAGTAAACGTACCAAGGGTTACATAACAATTCAAATTCGGACAACTCAAATTTATTATAAATTATTTAAAAGACCGTAACTCAAAAAGTTATATATATTTGAAAAAGTAAAAAGTACGTATCTGGGTCTTATCAATAACTACAAGGTGTTTTTTCGTTTTAAAAGTTTTAAAATATTTTTTGAGGTATTAAAAAATTACTAAAAATTAATATATTTTGACTTTCATTTTAGCCATATCTTAAGAAATGTTTAACATTTTTCAAAAAAAAATATATTGTTAGTATACTGAATGCAACTACACACTTATTTTAAATTTTATTCAAAACATACAGTAGATTTTAACTTTGGCCATTATAAATAAGGCCAATTAAATCAATCTTAATTGAAAACTTTTTTGCTTAAAACATTATTTAAGTAAATACTTTTAAACTTGTTGTTATTTAAAGTATTTTGTAAAAAAATTCACAGAACTGGAAGAATATATGTAAATATATTTGTTTTTAGTATTCTTTGTAACACTTTAAGCAGTGGTCGTAAAACTTTAAGATCTCGCTTACTAAAAATATTGAGCAAACAATATTTAAAAAAAGTTTTTTTTTAATATAGTCTTTAATCAATTTAATTATCTATGCTAGTAAACGTTGTTTAAAAACTTATAAAAGTTGCACATAAAGTGTTGGGTTTACAAAAATTTAAACCTAAAAGACTTACTTGAAATGAATTAATTTACTTAGTTTGAACTAAATGTATACTAGCGTGCACAATGTGCATTTTACTTTCTTTGCTTTTAAATCGGTTTTCATTCATAATAATGCGCAAATTAAACAAGACATTTAAATTTTTTTACAGTGCATTAACAATACTTAAACCCCTTTCCCTTATCCAGATAATAACTTAATCCTTATCTAAACCGTAACTCCTAACCCATCTCAACCAGACAAGTAACCAATAAAACTAATAAATAAAATGTAATTAAAACTTGAAATAACAGCAATCAAGTTTCAGCCAATCAGAAGAATCTTGATGAATTCATCTTAAGTTAGTTAAAAGTTACCTTTAAAGGGGCAGGTAGTTTTACAGCGTTTACTTAATCACTTATATGAATTAAAAAACACTTATTGTTCTTAAGGGAAGATTGAAACTAATGTTTTTCTTTAATATAAAAAATATATTTTAATATTAGTACAATTATCGTGATAGTATGATAAGTTTGTGTAGATATGTTTTGGTTAAGAACTGTAATTGTTTACTTAATAAGAAATAATTTAAACAAACCTATCAGAAAAAAATATGCGTCTGTGACCTAATAACAAAGTTAGTTAGCTTTATTTAAAAATAATTCTACTAAATAAAAGGCAATCAGTAATTTACAATACTACTAAAGCTTTCTTTTTATTTGAATAAACGTTGAACATTCTACCTTTATCTTGCAATAAAAACAGCTACTTTAGTTATTTTTTTTGAATAATCGTAATTAAATCTAACTGTTAACAAAATAGTAAAATTATTTAATTGCAAACAAAAAATTTTCTTTTTTAAAGTTATAAAACTATTTCAAAAAATTAAAGTATTTCTGAAAAAAAAAGTTCTGAGTTGTTGTTTCTCATTTTATTAAACTAATTTGTACACAGTAAAATGCCGAATCACTGCAAACTTTTTAATTATTATTTATTGCTACAACTGCTAGTGAAAAACAGTTTTATAAAACATTTTAAAAATTTTTATAACTAAGCACATTAAATTGCCACATGACTCATCAAGTATTTTACATACTGCCTCAAGGTGTATCAATTTTGTAACAATAAATGATTGTGGTAAAAGTGACAGTCATGTTTTTAGTTTCTACTTTCTAGGTAGTTTCCAAACCGATCGGAGTTTTTTCAACCAATTTCGTGATAGATAGTTTGCGTTGTGGTAAATTTACAGCAAGTTTTTAGTTATCTTTTAAAGGTGGACCGGTTGTTTACTAAACAAACTAAATGTTGCATAGTTAATAAATATTAAAGTCAAAAATATTTGTGGAAAGTTCTTTAAATACCATAGGATCGGAAAACGTAGGTTTAACAAACATACTTAATTATAAAAGTATTAATAATAAAACTAAAAGTGGAAAATAATAAAAGTTAAAATGACTCAGAAATTAGTTTATTAACATTATTAAACATTATGTATAAATAAAAGTTTTAATAATTAAAATATAATTACTATTTATTTTTTATTTTTTTTATATTTATTATATTATTAAGAAAATTATTAAATTAATAAATATTAAATATAATATATTACTTATATAAGTTATAAACATCATACATTGTTTTAATTAGTTATACACTCGGTTATTATAAGATACACTGCAATACCAGTTTCTACCGATGCTTGGGATCTTTATCGATCAATTTTTAACATGTACAACATTAGGTCTTTATCTTATATATTAGAAATTACTTAATTAATAAGTTAATTATTATTTGTTGTATGCATTAACCCTTCTAAAACTTTTTCTGTAAAAATTTTTTATGTTCGATTTTTTCTTTAACTTAAAAAGTTTTGAACACTTTTAGTGGTGTTATGTTAGAATGCAAAACTAAAACTAAATAAGTTTTAAAGATGTATTTAACTTTAGCTATAGACTAATATTTTTATTAAGAGTTTTGTTCCGCAGAAGCACCTTTTTTATCAATGTACACGTTTTTTTTAATCTAAACTATGTTATATAGTCTAATAAACTTGTGTATTAAAAAATTACATTAAAAAGGTTGAGTTCTCTCGTATACTTTAAGCTTAGAATACAAATTTATTTATAATATTATAATATTTATAAAACAAGTTTAGTTTTTTAATTTTGTGCAAAATTTTATTCAAAAACAATCACACCTTTATTTAAACTATTCCTTTTAAATTTTTAAAAACTAGCAAAAACAAAAGTTTAAGTGTTCTATATAACACAAAAACTGTGTTTGAACACTTTGGTTTTATTCAAAAAAAAAAAAAAAAAAAAAAAAAAACAAAAAGAAACAAATGCTTTTAATACACAAGTAGCGTGAGATGTAATTTTTCTTGGTTTTTCGTCGTTCCTGTTGAAATTAATAAGTTTTACTTTGTGACAATACCGATACATTTAAGAAAAGTATTCAAGCAATGTTATCTAACTGTATTAAGACGTTTATATTATTTTTATATGATTTCAAGAAAGTTTTTATTATTAAGTTAATTGTTACATAAAGCTGTAAACAATCTAAAGCTTAAGACTTTTTACAAAAAAAAAGACAAAAAATAAAAACTTCTTTAAAAAAAGAAATGTTTAGTAAGCAAGAAAGGTTGTTTTATGAAATGCTACGACTTTTACTTTTGAAACTTTTTAGCGAAATACTCAACAAAGGTAAGAAAAATAACTTTTTCAAACTTTAGATGACTTTTTAAAGCTTAAATACTAAACATGAACCATTTAAACAAATTATACGTTATATATTTTCTAGTTTGTTTTTCATCAAGTACTTTGTAAACTAACCAATAATTGTCTTTTTTTACAATTTTTAACTGTAATGGGTGACGGTTGTGACTTTTGTCTTTTTTCTAAGATAAAAATAAATTGATTAGAAACTAAAACAAGGGCTTGATCATCTTTAAAAATAAATATTTTTTATTAAAAAATGTAAGTACTGCTTCAAACGCTTAAGCTTAGGTTAAACAATCTAAAGGATTGTAGCTAAGGTGTTGTAAAATTTGTTTCACAAATTACAAAATTGGTTTACAAAATTTACAATATAATATTTATTTTACTTTTAACTCAAGTTTAGCAAACAATGAAGTTATCATGTTCTTAAAGCTTTTATTAGGTTTAGTTTTAGCTATAATTTTAATATGAACTGTAAACTACAACATATTATTTAGTTGCTAAAAAAATTTCGAGTACGAAGTACTAACAGCTAACAAAAGATATCAAATCAATAAAACATGTCTAACTCTATAAACTTTATTAAAACTTAACTCAACATATCAAAACCATTTAAAATATATTACAGCATAAACACGCTCATTAAAAATTAATAATTATTAAATTAAATTTAATGGCTAAAATTTCTACAGTTCGTACTTTGTATGCAATACGTAGTTGAAAAATAAATTAAGAGCAAAACAACCAGATTCAAGAAATAAACGTTATGTTTATTGACTATTTTCGGCATAATTTGATTTCATAGATTAAATAACTACAAATATTATATGTTTTGATTTTAGAAAACAAATAAAGAGATCTCAACTACTATAGGAACAACAATATCCATTCTTTCAAGACTTTATTATACAAACTAAGTCTCGGTAAAAAACCTCTTCAATGCTTGTATAAAAAATCTTATTCAAGTAGAAATATCTGAAAATATAATATTAAACATTTTACACCAACCTACAACACTTGTGGTATACGATTCCAATAACAATTATGATTACCACTGCGACACCTACAACTGCCGCGGCCGTAGTAGTAGCATCTGAAGTCATAAAATAGTTATGTCTGAAACACTACTAAACCAAAGTCCCATTTAAAATACTTTCTTCGAAATGATAAAGTTTTTGAGTTAGTTTGCCAGTTTTTTTTGTTACCAAATTTCTTAAATTTTTTTAATTCAAAATTGTTATATTCAAGATTTAATTTAGTTTTTGTTTGCACGAAGATTCAATATATAAAAAATTGTTGCTGATTAATATTTATTTTAATTCAATAGCGAAGTTAAACACAGAAAAAAATCTATTTCGTTTTAAAAAAACTATTTAAATAGTGCAACTAGCTGTAAAATAAACTTACCGCTAGATGTCTCATTTTCAGAAGCGGCTGTAGTAGCAGATCGGATAAGAAGTTTTTTAAAATATTTTGTAGTACTAGTTTCTTGATTAGCAATGTTTGCAGTTGATGCCTATAATAAACAATCACTTTAGCTGCTACAACTATAATTAATTCATTTCAGAAAAAAAGTGTTTAAAACTCACGTTTGATATTACGTAAGTAGTCATTGAGGGCAGAAATGTTTTTCCAGTTGGTAACAATAACTATAATTTAGTCTAAAATGTAGAATTTTTTAAACTGTCTGATTAACTCATAATGTTTTGTGCGAAACATTTTTTTCCAGAAAACTGTTATGGTAGGTAAGGCTCATTCTATTATACACATGGAAATACTTTACTAATAAAACCTTTCTATTCATGATACACAATTAAACTTAATTATCCTGCTATGCAATTTTTAATAACAAAAAAAGTACATGAAATCATTTTTCAAGAACTTATGTTTTAAACCTTTTCTTTAAAAATAACTATCACAAATTAAACTTTCTTTTTCAAGTAGTAAGCAATCGTTTTAAACGAAAAGTTTTCAAATTCACATCACTAGTTAAAAGTTCTTTTAAAAGCATCTGAAAGTCTTCCATTTAACAAAAGTCTTAAACATAAAAATCACACTTTTTACTGTACTTTAATTTTGTAAGTATTTTGCTCAAACTAATTGTACCTTATACCATGTTTTCTAGTTTTATAGAGATTATACTAAATATAATCTATCATTTATTTAAACTAAAATGTTGTTACTGTTGTCAATATTTAGGTAAGTTTAATTTTGTACCTACTTAAAATTATAACATTAAAAGTTACTAAACAACTAGCCAAAGCATAAATAAACTTATAATTTTAGATAAAAGTTTTAGAAAATAGTTAAAACCCGGTTTTATAAGAGTAAAAAGTATTTATTAAAGTTTGAACTATAGAAGTTGATCTAATATATACTGACTTTTACTTTAAATATATCTACCACCAAATATATTAGACTTGAATTTCTGATGAATATCATTAAAATGAATGTGTTTCTTTATAGGCATGCTTCTTTAAACGACAATAATATTAAGTTTACTTTAGTGGCAATTCTAGCAACTAAGCTTTAAAATAAATATTTATTCATAACTAGTGACGCGGATTAATATCAACTTGTTAAAAAAGTTAAAGTTGTGGTAGTAATTCTCATTGTGTTTATGTTACTTACACTTGTGTATTCATTGTCTATTGCAACAATTAAGTATCAGAGCAAATAACGATTGTCAACTTATGACGCTTGGTAAATTTAAGCTGTTGAAATTTCACGTTGAAACAATATTTACTACGCGGTTGCCTTAGCTTTAGCATCACGCACTCACTTAGCTTTTACAGAAATATAATATCTAGTTGTTTTCGATAGACATCTTTGATATACTTTTGGGCTTTTGAAAATTTTTTTATTAGCAGTTATCAAAAACCCACTGGTGATGCAATTGTCTTTAATAAATATAATCTGTACATTAAAAAGTAGCTGCTTCTTATACAAATAAGCTTAAAAAAACTTAAGCTAAGAGTTTCCCGATAGATTCTAGATATAAAGATTATCAAAAATTCAAAAACTTTTGAAAAAACATTTCATTCAAAGTCTTTTGTTTCTCCATAACATTTTACTGAAATGAATTTCATTAGTCTCTATTTTAAAATATTAAAAAGCATGCTTTTCATTTTGGTTTTAATGTATTGATTAATGCATTTTCTTTTTGTTGAGAGAATAAAATAAAGTTTTAGTCAGTTATAATAATTTAGTTATTTAGATACCTAATTGAACAGCCATTTTAATCTAGTTAAATGTTGTAAAATAAATTGTTTTTAGTTCATACAAATATAGCTTGAAGTATTAAAAAGTAAAGCAAAGTAATCTACAATAGAGTTTAAAAAGAAGTTTTTCGAGTCTAATGACTAGTAAATAAAAATCGTAAAGTTATGAAAACCAAATATAAATCGAGTGAAGATGCAGAAATATAAATTAACTTAGTTTCTATCTTCGTATTGAAAAAGAGATATTAGAAAAGCAATTTTTTTGCTGCCAAAATTTACTTGAAAAATTTTAAACAAATTAAGTTCTGGAAGCAAACTAAAGCTAAACTTAAATTTTTCAATCTTTAAAATGAGTGCACAAGCTTTGTTCTAAATTACAGTTTAATACTTCTATAAACTCTAAATATTTTACAAGCTTTAGCTAACGCTATTAGACTAATTAAAGTCAGAAATTAAATAATGTAAGATGTATTAATTGTTTAGTTTTGACTAAGCTAAAGTATGACTTTTATCAGAAATAATGTTGCAGTATTTTTAAAAAGAAAACAAGTTTGTAGTTTCTGTCTTTTAACGTTTGAAGCAACAACATAGCATTATTATAATTAAAACAGATTACCACAAGAAGTACCTACTATTCCACCGGTAGCTGTAAAAAAAAAAACTTTTAAATTTGTAATCAATAGCAAAACTATATAAAAAGTATTACATTAAAACTCTCTTTAAAATTTTTACGGAAAGATATGTATATTTTAACAATAGAAAACTAAAATGTGTTTTTTTTTACTTCATAACCACTATATAAAAATCGTTATTAAAAACAAACAAATACAAAAACAGTATCGCTGTGCTGTTGTCGTCGTCGCATCAGACGCTGCCGATTTTACGTTGAAGAGATCCGAAGTATTGCTTTTCACAAAAACGTATTCAGAGGTGTTGGTGAGTGGTGTTTCGTTTTAAAAAAACTTGATTTTAACTGATAAAAATTCAAATGTGTCAGCTTGTATTTTGTTCAACTTACTGTGAATTTTTCGCTGTCGTTTGCGTTTCTGGCTCCTAAAATTATTTTAATTATTGGTTCAAATTTTATTCTTGTTTAAAAATCACAATTGTTTTACTTTTTTTTGTAAATTTCATTTTGCCTGAATTTTTTATAAATAAACTTATTTATAATTGAACTAAGCTTTAAATTTACATTAAATAACTATATTTTCTTTAATTTTTTAATGATACAAACCTTGGATACTTTTTAGATGAAATTCATCATCAGTTTTATTTACAATCATTTTTTTTATGTTTCCAATTGAAACTTGATTCGTTATTGTAACAACCATCTAAAAATTTAATAAGACCAATAAGAATTTCCGTAATACAAGTTTAGATAGAACCTAGGTAACCGAAAGTATCCATTTAGTTTTAAGATATCGTTTATAAAAGTAATAATGCTGAATAAAAATGGTATAAGCAAAAATAAAATTTTTGTAATTTTTTGACTTACTAAGCGCTGATAAGTATAATAGAAAAAATTAAGTAAATTATAATAACTTTACGTTTAAACAAAATACTCTTTAACTAACCAAAAATAATAAACACAAAGTAAGTTTCAGCAACCCCATGGTGTGTCACTAAAAGTTATACGGTTACTAAAACTTAGAAAAAACTGTCAACTACCAAAGTGGTTTCGTTTTAAATTTTATTTTTTAATAAGTAATTTTGATTTTTTTACGGATTATTTGGTTGCAAAACTCAAATAAACTACATGAGATAAAGCATTTCGAAAATTACAATCAACATTGTAGAAAAAAATATTTAAAGTATTTTTGTTTAAAATATCTGTTTTTATAACAAGATAATCAAGTTGAAGACTTAAGTTTTAGTTAAAACAATCTTTAATTTAATATCTTGAACTATTATACAAGCTTAGTTTAAGCTTAAAAGTATTGTTTTATCTACAGCCTTTTAAAATTGTGTCAAAATTTAAAAGGTGTAAAAAACACTAAAAATTGTCTAAGACTAATTTTATTTTGTTTTCATACTTAATTACCTAATTTACTAAAGTTTGAGCAACTAAATAACATAAAAAAGTTGGAGTTAAATAGTTAAAAGTTCTTAGTTATACATAAAAAGTATGTATTTCCGATTTAGCTTTTTTTTTTGTCAAATTATTCTTTAGTTATGACTTAAATTTATAAGTTTCAATCGCAGTACTTTTATGTGTTACACCTGCATACTTTGAAGCTTCTTTTAGAACTAATAAAAAAGATGTTATTAAGTTTTTAAAGTCAACAAAAAACAGCATATTATTGAACTGTTCATGTTGAAAATAACAAATAAATAACACAAAAAACTCTTAAAAACTTAATTAAACTTCTAAACTTCATCTAATACAAGAAACGGTTTTAGTTAAAAAGTATAATAAAAATATTGCGGCTAATATATTTTACTTTGGTTAAATATTTGTGTTTTTTCCTACCGACGACAAATGATCGTATGCGTTAAAAAACTTTAACAAGCAAGTTTAAATACTCATTTATGTTTTAATAAATTGCGTACTAGTACAACTACCCTAGCATCTAAGGTTAAATTTATTTTCTTTTATGTAGGTTTATGCTTTCAAGACTATTGAATGCATTTTAAACTAACCTTAGCAACTTATATTCGTTGTTAACTACTGACGCGGATAAAAATTAACTTGTTTAAAAGTTATGATAACAATGTTCATTGTGTTTATGTTACTTAAACTTGTGTATTCTATTCTTTATCGCAGCAAATAAGTATCAGAGCAAATAACGATTGTCAACTTATGACGCTTAGTAAATTTAAGCTGTTGAAATTTCACGTTGTAGTAATACGGTTGCCATAGCATCACGCATTTCCTTAAACTTCGTTATGTTTTTAGAGAAATCAAACATTAAGCCTTAAGATAACAATTTTAAGGCCATTAAACACTAGTTTGCTGACAATCATTCCTCAAATTTCATGAATGTTCTTTCTACTGTTTTTTTTTTATATTATTTTTACTGTAGATTTATATTTGAGGTTCTAAATTGAACAAAAATGGTTCTCAACTTATTTGAAAATAAGAAGACAAATATACAATATTAATTAAACAAAATTTAATTTGTAAAACTAAGTTTCACTTTTTAAGGGATTCTCAGTTACAATTTAAATCTGAAAAATAAAATTAAACAAAACATGGAGATACTAAAAAGTAAAACAAAACAAGTAAATTAGAAATTGTAGCTTATGATATTTAGAAAGGTTTGAGTCTTAAACATGAAAATTGTATGTACTAGAATTATTAAATAAATTGAAAACTTTAACTTAGGTATTAAACATAAAACTACTAGATTTAAAAACACATCTTGTAGTTTTGTTTAATTTTATAGTTATGATCATTTAAATTTAAAAGTATTGCAACCTAATGAAGTAAGTTTTATTTTAAATTATAAACTGTTAACAAAGGGTAACAGTCTTAACATTTTATATAGTCTTTAGTTTAGAATTATCAAATTAGTAGTTATTAATTAGTTTATTTCAGTGACCATCGCAGAGGAAGTTAAAACCATTCAATTTAAGTTAAGATTAAGTTAAAACCACTGTATTTAACCACTTAATAATTAATAATTTTAAAACATTACACCTGTATATTTCTTTATGAAAAATTTGTAACTAACGGAAGTGTTTTTTACCCTACTTATACTAAGTACAAATAATCGTAAAGAATTAAGTTTTTTATTTTTGTTTTATTTTGTGTTTCAACTTTTAAAAACATCGTATTCATGTAAACTTTTGGCTTATTAATTTTGATACACATCAAACAAACTACCTTAGCTGTTTTTAATGGAAAAATAAGTTAGATTTGTGTAACGGTTTTTGCTACAGAGTTTATGTTATGAAATTGAAAAAAAAAAGTTCGCTGTAAAAATTCTGGATTGGCGTTATGATTTTATTTTCTTTGACCACATTTTTAACTACGACTTCTTTATAGTTTTCAATAATTTTACTTGCTTACTAGGTTTTTTTTAAGAACAAAATAAAAACCTTATAAAAGTGTTTTGTATACACATCTTGTTTGTTAATTTATCACTAACTACGTTTTGTTGTAACAAAACAGCTTTTAAAGCAGGAAAGTTTTGTTCAAAAAACTGTATTGTGTTTTCTGTATGATATTTTGTCTATTTCAGAAAGTAAACTTAAAACATGATGATCACTGATTAAAAAAAACTTCTGCAAGGTTTTTGGTAATACACGTTTTTTAGTTTTAAATTAAGTTTAAGGTAAAATATTGTATTAAATAGTATAACAACGTAGAAAAGATACTGTAACGCTACTTTAAATAGGTTTTTGAAAAAAAAATTTTGAGAATGAAAAAATATTTTATCTTTATAATATATTTTTCGTTTCAAATCAAAATTTTCTACTTTAATGTTAAAATAATTTAAAATTCTAGGTATTTTTAGGTTTAAAAAAATATCTCAAATTTAAGGTTTTTTAGCCTAAATTGTCAAACTCCAGGCTTTTCCATGATTCCAGTTTTTGGCCACCTTGATTACTGACTTTAAACTTGTAACTTTATTTGAGTTTGTAGTTGTACATCCAATTGTATTTAAAAGCTTTTTGTGTTTAAGGAGAAATCCTAGAAAAAGTAATTGTGAAATTACTGATAAAATCTAACTACAGTTAAGTAAAGGAGAAAATAAATAGCAGATAAGAAATTACTAATGTTATGTTGAATAAAGTTGAGCCAGCCACAAATAGTGGTGGGGAGTCTCGCCACAGTTTCTGCAGTAATCATATTATACCAGAATAGACATTTATACTGTTTGATTGTTTTGTGTAAAGGTTTTACTTAAGAATGTTTTCTTCTCATAAGTTCTCATTTCTTCTCATTTTTATAATTTTAGTTTTCAGCAGTTAATTCTCATTCACATTTCAAGATTCCCAAAGTTATTTTTTTAGATTTAAACTATATATATTTAGAGGTTTTAACAACATTCAAATTATTTATAAAGCATTAAGTTTTTTAATATTTTGCATTGTTTTCTTTGAATTTGTTATTGCTTTCAAGATTATTTAATTTTTTATCGGTTATTTATAATGATAATCTTTAACAATAAATTGTTTTCGTTAATATATTTAATTGATAGCCGAAAGGTT
Source organism: Thalia democratica (assembly GCF_965202585.1). Classification (NCBI taxonomy): domain Eukaryota; kingdom Metazoa; phylum Chordata; class Thaliacea; order Salpida; family Salpidae; genus Thalia; species Thalia democratica. The sequence continues at coordinate 19,282,639 of NC_139168.1, forward strand.
TTTTCGTGCACCAGGTCTTTGGACCAAATACTTTGAGACAAAAATATAAACTATTATATAAAATATAAATTATTTTTTGTCGTTAAAAAAAACTATAACATAATGTGTTTACTCATTGTCATGATTAGTTTTATATAGAGTAGCTTTAAGTATTATTTAGTATCAGAATTATTTATGTTAATGTTAATACTTATTTATTTAGGCCAATAGTTTGGATGTAAAACATGTTATAACTATACAAGTTTACTGTTTAATAAATTTATATTCTTTTGTTGGTTTTAACTTGTCAAAACGTTCAACTAAAACAACATTTAGTATTTAACTGTTTTAGCTTATTCTAAAGACCGTAAAATAAGCTTGAGCAAAACATATTTAGATTAGAATAATTTTAAATGTTTTAGATTATAATGTTATAAAACTTTTAAAGATTTTAAATCTTTTTTTTTGATAGTTGATAACAGTAAGGTAAACTAACGTTGAAATACATGCTTAAAAAAATAATTTTTTTAAAAGGAAATGAGTGATCACCTATAAAAGAAAGCCTAAAAAAAATAATTGACGTTTGTTTTGATAAAAAATGAATAGAAGTTTGTTTTACAAAATAAAACTAACTTTTTTTACTAGTACATAGCAATGTTTGATATTCATTGTATGAACTTTTTACTTATACATTACTTAGGTTTCTTTGTACTAGTTTACATTTAAGTTTAAATCTTATGATAAACAATAAATTATCCATGATCTATTTTTACTTACTTTAAATATTTAACGATCTTAGGTTTAGTATTCATTTTCAATATAATCAAATCATTGCTAAACATTTTTATGATCATTTATATGGTTTGTTTTTATTTTCTCTAACTTTTATGTTATAGCAAGATGATTTAGCAAGGTTTTAGTAAATAATTACTACTAGAAAGGATATTGTAGGTTGAAAATAGTCAAATATGCACGAAGACACTTCTGCACGGAGATTAACTTTTGTACGAAGGGTCATTTTTGCACGATGGTAGAAAAAAAGGACATTGTAAAAAATAAGAAACTATTAATAAATAATAAAGTTATAAACAGTTTAAAAATAATAATAATAAAATTAATTTAAAAAAAAACAAAAAAAAAAGTTACCGACTAAGGATAAGGGTTAGAGGTAACAGTGATAAAAAAAAAAGAGAAAAAACACAAAATATTCAATAAAATAAATTAATAATAAAAATTAAACAAATTTAAAAATATGTTCAACCCGTGTAAAAATGTCTTCGTGTGAAATTGTCCCTTCGGGAATATTTGACTTTATACTTAGAAGTTTATTCTAAACAGGATTATTTCTAAACCTGTGGACAAAAAAATGCAAAAAATAAAATAGTTGCACCCCAAGATATAACTTTAATAAGTGCCGCTGGTGGTGTCACTACGTAAACACTTTTACTAATGCATTTCTCCTTTAAAGTAATAACTCAGTTTATATTTACATGAAAACCTTTCAACAACTAAAAAGAGAATTTATCATTTGATGCTGTTTCTAATGAACCTTCCTATTTGGTTTACTTTGTTTGCACAATGATATTTTATTCCTGTGGGTTTGTCTTACATAATTATTAATTGAACACATTTCCGCAATCACTACAAAATTCCCAGTACAGTACTCTTAAAATGTTTTATTTAAAATTTTTATTTTGCTTAAACTAGATAAATATTATAATAAACGGGGTCTGTTTTTTGTAGTTTAAATGAGTTTTCTGTACCCTAAAAGTTTCGTTCACCCCAAAACAAATTTCGTGCACACTAGTGTGCACCAGTGTACACCTTGACGACCACTGAATTAATGTATAGTTTGTTCACTAAATAGGTATAATTTGAATAGGCATTCTATGTGTAGCTAAAAACCATTTAAAATGATACAATAAAAGTTAGTGTATTAAAAGTGTGACTAAAACTAAAAACTAAAGATTATTTAAATTTCACTATAACTAAAACTACGGCCTGCGAAAATTTTATTACTTGAATATTGGTAACCAACTGCCTGCCGACCCCAGTAAAAAATAAATCTTTATTCACATAAGCTTTAAACTTAATTCAGTTTCAAAACACTTACAACCGAATTGCTAAAAAAAAAACAACGAATAAAACTTTCAACTAAAAATAAAACTTGATTCATCATTTTAAAGTACTTTAATGATATCAACGCTAAAACTATTGAGTTATCAATAGAAAACTAATATTTAGGACAAATTATTCGTTTTAGATAGTTTTACTCCTTACTTTTCTATGTATGATAGTTGCTTAATAAAATCCACTACACATTATCTCTGCTTATACAAAAAAAAACTAAAAATATCCTAGCAAATATACTTTAATAAATTAGTAAAAATGAAAAAAATTATAAACTCTTAAGTAATATTAACTATATTTAAGTATTATTAATTTAAACTAAATAGAAAATTAACTCATATAATGTTTTAAAAATACATTTTTAACAAAAGTAAAATAAGTTAAATAACAAAATTTCTTAGTTTAAAATATTTATTATACAAAGTTTCTACAAAAATGATCATTTTTTGAAAGTTTTATTAAAAAAAACAAATAAAGAAAGCTTAAAACTTAACTGATGAACTTAAGTGCAAACTTCTGCCTTTTTGAGCATTTTAAATAGATTTTATTAACTAAAGTTTTTTTTTGGTTATATTGGTACTTTTTAATCTTATGCTACTTTGATGAACTTTATTTATTCAAAGCAAATACATGTTTTGTAGATACTTTGTTTTTGCAATGCAAGTTAAATTAAAAAAACGTGTGTTAATGACTTTTTGGCTTTTACTCCTACATAAATGAAAAATTTCTAGGCTAGCCATTTTTTTAAAAGAGCCAAAATTTGATGAATAAGACACAGCAATAAAAACTACTAAACTATTTTAACTGCATTTAATTTTTCATTAATTGAAACAAACTAAAAACTTTGAAAAAAAATAATTGAAAAAAACAATACTTAAGCATAATTTGTTTTTTACTTGGAAAATACGCTTCGCGAGATATTATCAAAAGCTAATACTTTACAAAAACTAAATATGGCTATATGAAGATTTTAAGTTTGCATAGTTGTTCAAGTATATTTTAGTAACGTTGTAGTGTAAGTATGTTTATTTTAATCCTAGTAAACGCTATTGTGTTTAATTAAAATTTTTAGAAACAAATTTTGTTAAACCATATTAATCAGCTCCTTTTATACTTTTAAATCCTTTCTATCACTCTAAACGTAAAAGAAGTTAAATTCTTTGAGACCTTTTAATAAATGCATTTTTCAGATGCTCTTCCACTGCTTTAGTGTTAATTGTTTAAGTATTGAATGTTGAGTTTTGCAAACAGGCTAAACCAATGAAGCAATTAACTGCACAAAATCATTTTAAAGGTAGAGATCTGTGTAAATAAAATATATAGTTTATATTTAGTTAGAAATTGCTAAAATTTATTATTAGACCTTCTTTAGAACTGCATGTTCTTTCTGTTTGTTTGTTTGTTCATTATTTAAGTATTAGAGTATTTATTTAACAATACTTAATTGTTTTCAAGTTCTTTAAGTATTAGTTGTTCACATTGTTTAAAGTTTTTAATTTTTTTAACTTAAACTTAAATAGTTTTTAAGTTTAATTTATTTCTAGTTGCTTTTAAAACAAAATCAAATTTTTGAAACAGTGTTGTAATAATAGTGTTCTATGCATGGCTTTTATATCAGAGATCGATCACTCAAATTGTCTGACTAATTAAAATAAAATAGTCTTTGGTATTTATAGGATAATAGTTTGTATAATGTACGTTTATAATTATGTGCTTACCATCATTCATATCCTACATTTTTTTATTACTTTTAAACTACCAGCTTAACAACTTGAATCAGTAATTGGATTATCATGAAAAATAAAACTTTGCAATTTATGTGTTGAAATTAGTTTTTTTTCTTGCTGTAGGTGACTTCAAAAATTCAAAACATTTAAAAAATCGGACTTACTCTGGTTTGGATACTTATGAAAAACGAGTAGATTGTGTATTTATTTTAATAACAGTCTAGTTTACATTTCTACAAAAAAAATAATTTTTCAGTTTTTTAGTTGATTCCTTCAAATTTTTAGTTAATTTTATAGTTTTTGAGTATTCATTCTGAATAAAACAATTAATCTCAAATTTTGTCCATAGTGTTAAATAATCAAAACTCTGTGGAAGTTGTTTCAGTACAGAATATCTTGTCACAAGAGTTTGGTTTTTGAAATGACTTTACAGTGACACATCTAAATTTAAGTACTACTAAAACTGTTAACTTATGACAAATGAGCTATTAGTTTTGTTTTATAAGTGTAATTAATTTTCTTTAAGATATTAAATTTTAAGTAATGAATATTGATTGGTATATTTAATTCAAAGTTGTTCAGAAAATACTTAAAAATCTAAATTGTGTGTAACAGGATATTAGGTTGTTTTTGTTAACAGTTTAAATTAAACAAAAGGTTTTCAGTTAAAGTTCTTGTTCACCCAGGCGTTAAGTTAAACATCCCAAGGCTACGGGTGTTATACTGATGCAAGTTTAGATAAGGAGAAAATAAAGAGCAGTCACGAGTTTACTGATGCAAGTTTGCATTCCCATATTACAGCCACATATAAATACTTAACAGTTGGAACAGGATCAGTACAACCTGCTGCAGTAATCATATTTTTCAAAAACAGAAACTTATATAATTTTTTTTTGTGTTATATAAGTTGTTTTTAAGTAATGTAACTTTTTAAAAGTATTTTTATGCACATTATAAGTAGTTAAATCTTGTTTTATTTTATACATTCTTAAAGTGTATTCCTGTAACCTTAAATGTTGTGTAAAGATTTTAGCCTTATTTAATATATTTTCTAAAGTACAGGGTTGCCACTTTACCTGGAAACCTGGAATTTAACAATGTAGTCAAAAAAACTAGAAAAACTAAGAATTTTGAAGAAAATTTACTAAAAATACTTGGCAAAACCGGTGGTTTAACAGTTTTCACATGTTAAGTAGTAAAATTTTTATATGACTTAAAAAATCTATCATGTAGATAAAAAAAATTGAGTCCTCATCAAATTTTTTTCTATTAACAAACATATTTAAAATAGCTTTACAGTGTCTTTTAAAAGCTTTTTTACTATTTAACACAGTTTCTGACCTTAAACTTAACTTTAAACTAAAAATAACCAAAAAATGTGTACTTTTAAACACTTGGAAAGAAATTTGATAAAAGGAGTGGCAACCCTGTAAAATATAATGTTCTTTTAATTTTATTAGTTTTTACAATTGTTCTTTATTATAAGATTTGTTAATTTATTGTCAGGCCTAGTTTTATTTAGAGTAGCTCCAAGTATTATTTATGATCAGCATTAGGTATAAGTTAAGTGTAAATAATATTATTGCTTTTAGTGTGTTTGTACATTACACTTTAATTCTACATTACGTCTTCCAGATAAAAAATAACCAGTTTTCAAGGTAAGACCAAGACAAAATTAAACCAAAATAAGTTTTACTAGTTTATAAACTTTTTTTTTTTAATTGTATTTATCACATTATCATCCTACTATTTTTGTCATTTTTGTTTTTCAGTGCATTTTATTTAACAATAGATTTAGATAAGATTTATGATAAAAGGTGCATTTAATTTTTGAGAAACAATACTAACATTTACTATCTGCCATTTTAAAAGCCCTTTAGGTTTTAACCATAACCAGTAAGAAACTTGAAAAAAAATTCACGTAAAAATAGGTAATTTCGATTAAAATGCCATAGTAAGATAAATAAATAAATCACAAAAGGTTTTGACGCGTTTGAAGTTTTTAGTTGACAAAATTAGGTTACAATATTTTATAAAATAGAACTTAAAAGTTTAAAGACACAATTTAAGTTTTAAGTCACTGAAAGCAAGTGACTAAGTTTAAGTCAAATAAGTCACAAAGGATATTGTCACAATTCTATTCCACAAATTCACAATACATCTTAATGAGTTTAGTCCAAAAAGTCAAAGTAAAACTGACAAAAATTTAAGCTAACCAAGTCTGTAATAAACTGACAAATTTCAAGTCAACACAGTCAAAATAGAACTGACATACTTCAATAACACATGTCAAAATAGATCTTAAGAATTTAGTTTATAAAGTCGAAATAAAACTCATTAAATTTCATCTCAACAAAATCAAGTTGAAATTAAAAATTTTAAGTTCACAGAGTCCAAATAGAATTGACAAACTTCAAGAACACAAAGTCATAATAAAACTCAAACAGTTTAAAGTTCACAAAGTCAAAGTAGAACTGGTATATTCAAGTCCACAACGTCAAAGTGGAACTGACAAATTTTAGTCCAAAAAGTCAAAATAGGTCTAAAAAAATTTAGTCCACATAGTCAAAATGGAACTTAAAAATTTCATTTCAAAAATAAAGTCAAAATAGGTCTGAAAAAATTTAGTCCACAAAGTCAAAGTAAAACTGAAAAAATGTTAAGTCTGGCAAGTCAAAATAGAAATGACAAATTTTAAATCAACAAAAACAAAAATGTAACTTACAGTTTTCAAGTCCATTAAGTCAAAATAGAACTAAAAAAAATAGTCCATAAAGTCTAAGTAGAACTGACATATTTAGACCACAAAAAAAGTAGATCTGACAAATTTAATCCAAAAATTTAAAGTAGAACTTACAAAATCTATTCCAAAAAGTTGCAGTAGAACTCGAATAATATTAGTATGAAAAATCACATAAAGTGGTTACTAATTTTAAGTCACAGTAGGTAATGTTAAATTTCATGTAAGACTTTACATAGCAAAGTAGAAAAAGAATTTATTAATATTCAATATAGAAAAGACCAGTTAAATGCTGTAAGTTTTTAGTAATTTGTTTCATAGGAGTTTGTACTATCATGACACTTAAGTGATTTTTTTGTGTTATTATATTTGTACAGATTTTTAAATGCTGAAATCTTTATATTAGGTTGTAATGTTTAATATGAATTTTTGAGGCTCTAGTTAACACAAAAGAAATTATATAAATTACTAACAAAATATTATAAAGAATACTTCTTTAGAATAAGATGCCATTAGTTATAATTTTTTTTTTTTCTTAACAAGTTTTATTAATTTTTTCTTAAAAGACACTAATATTAGTTTTGAGAGCAGTTTAAATTAAGAGAGCAGTAATTAAAGTTCTAAGTTAAAGATCGCAAGACTACATATTATACTGATGCAAGTTTAGATAATGAAAAAATAAAGAGCAGTCACGAGTTTACTGATGCTAGTTTGCATTTATATTAGAGCCACATATAAACTATAAACAATTGGAACAGGATCCAGTATAGCCACAGCCTGCTGCAGTAAACACGTTTTTCAAGAATATAATTTTTTTTTGTTTTGTATAAGGTCTTTTTTAGTAAGGTAACTTTTTACTAGTAGTTTTTATGCACATCTTGATTTCTTTACATTCCTAAAGTATATTTCTGCTAGATTAAATCTGTGTGAAAGTTGTGACCACATGTGAAGTATTTTCCAAAATATGATATTCTTTTTCTTTCTTTTAGTATTTGTAATTGTTAATTAATATATTTTTTTGGACCGGGACCTTCAGATTCGGTTATCGAGTCGCACACTACGGATAACTTTATACGTCTTGTCCAGGACAGACCTTTTAATATTGTTCAATTCTTATCATGCCTCGTTTTATATAGAGTATCCCAAAGTATTATTTATTATCAGAATTTAGTATAAGTTATGTAAAAACTTAATTATAGTTTTTAGTGTGGTTGTACATTATTTTAGAACTGTACATGTGCTTAATTTACAATTAAAAAAAAATGGCAATTCCTAAACCTAATAAAGGAAAATCTCTAAAAATAAAAACAAATACAGACTCTGCCAAATAAGAACGATTCTAATTACTTATAATGTAAAAAGCATAAAATTTAACATTTTACATTTCACTGTAACATAGTTTTTATATAAATCTTAAAAGAAATATTATAAAATATTTTTTATGTTCAAAAGTTCCTTCAAAATATTCTTGTGGTATTTCGTTACTACAGCTACAGTTAAATTCTTTTAAAATTTAATATATTTTTAGCTTTCATACGTTTCTCGCTGTTTTTCATTTTGTTTTAATTAGTTTAAAGCAAATTTCATAGTCATATTTTATTCTTTTTTTCATATATGATAACTACTTTTTAACTTTTTAAAAAATAATTAACTTGTTTTTCAGTTGTTTTTTTTTTAATTAAACTAATATTAAGTCATGTATGAGTTTGTCGATAGATCCAAGGAAAATGCAAAAACAGCTTTTGAAGAAAAATTTTCAAAATCTTTAAAGGAAGTTTCTAAACGAGGTAAAACATAAATTTAATTACAGTTTTTACTATTAAATGAAATGAAGAATTTATCATGATAAGTTCTATAATACTTTTATAACATAAGTTTATATTAGCTTTTAAGTTTAATTGTAATAACGGTATGCTAAGTTTTTATAAAGAAATCTTGAGTTCAAGAGTTTTATGATGTGTTATTTGTGCTTTGTTGCTTTAATGAAAGTGATATTTTTTTATACATCAAAAACTTTTAAAGTTTATGAATGAATAAAGTTGTAGGAAATACAGCTAAGTATAAGGTAGCATAAATAAACAAGGCACTACTAATTTAATCTAAACTAAATACTTAAGTTTTTGAAAGTCATTGACTATATATTATTCCAGTTTGATGTTTACTATTTTTATAGATAAGTCTGAGAAATACGAACATGAGTCTACTAAAAAATTGAAACTCAATAGTCTTATGTTAAAAGAAGATAGAGAATTGACTAATTATACGAAGCATAAATTAACTATTGAAAATGTGAATATATTTTACTCAATTGCTAAAATTCATAATTTATTTGGTGCTGCTGAACTATCAATAAGATTTATAGAACGGTGTTTTCCAATGATAACTGAAACTGAAGACTTTTCGCAGTTAGACTTTGATTGTTTTATGAAAATAATTTCACGTTCTGAACTGAATATTCACTCAGAGGTAGAAGTATTTGATGCAATAAATACTTGGTTGAAACACCACAATGAAGAACGTAGCAAATATGCCATTCAATTGTTACTAAAAGTTCGTCTTACATTGCTATCAGAACATGCATTAAAATATATTAAAGATTGTAGTTCATCATTTAACGAAGTCCATGAGTTTGAAAAAATAATAAATGAAGTTTTGTGCAGCAAGAAAAGTATTATGCAAAACAATTTAAGTAATTCTATAACAAGAAGGTGTTGTACTCAAATTAATTCTAATTTTATGATTTGTGGTGGTTACGATCATAAAATTAAAAAAGTTGTCAGGAACACAAAACAAGTTGATGGAAATAATTTTAACAACATCAAAGTTCTTTCTTCAATGAATAAAGATAGAAGAGTCTTTAAAGCTGTTTGTTTAAAAGGAGAAGTTTATGTTTTTGGTGGCTATTACAATTCCAATAACTTGGTAAAGATCGTAGAAAAATATTCGCCTTCTACAAACACATGGAAGAAAATAGCTAAGATGTTCGATGTTAGAAAGTGGTTTTGTGCTTGTGCATTTATGGATAAGATATTTTTGTTAGGAGGAGCATTTGACGTAAGAACCATACCTTACTACGAGTTAACAAACTCTTGCTTACAATTTGACACAAAACAAAAATGTTGGTCAGAAAAAAGTTGGAAAAAAGTTTCCGGAATGAATAAAGCAAAAGCTTATGCAGGTTGTGCTGTCTTTCAAGGAAGTATTGTAGTTTCAGGTGGGTGGGATCAAGTAAAGTTTAACACAGTAGAATCCTATGATGTGTTTGCTGATAAATGGTCGCCAATGCCAAGTATGGTCAATGAAAACGATAAACACAGTTTAGTTGTTGTGAAAAATAAGTTATTTGTTATCGGTCGTGGACCATACGGTTGTGAAGTTTTCGACAATGATTGTAAAATATTTGTTGCTCTTAAAACACCGTATCGTTTTCACTCAGGCGAAGTCATATCAATCGGAAATATAATTTCAATCTTCCATGGACTTAGTAGTATTACAACTTCTTATGACGTTGATAAAGATGAGTGGACTGAAAAAACGTGTGAAGTTACGACTCATCTTTATAGCTTTTCAGCCGTGACACTGCCTTGGTACTAGGATATTTGAAAAAAAAATCAAACAGAACAGATAAAACTTTTGCCAATAAGTTAAATACTTATAGATAAATTGTTATATATAGAGTTGGTATTGTTACGTTTCTTTAAAATTATCAAAGTGTTAATGTAAGCCATCACTTTTAAATAAACTCTTTTTTTTAAGGATTTTAAACAAAAACTATAATTTAATAAATGTAATTTCATATTTTTAAAAAAGACAAGTTTTTTAAAGTTTACATAAATCCAAGCTGTTAAATTCTAATTTAACACAGTTTTAATTCTTTTCTTATATACAGTTTCAATTTATTAATGAAACTCATTGCCGGCAAAATTATATTGTTACAAACGCTTTTAAAATTCTTATTTTTAATTAATAAATATTAAAGTTTTTGGACATAGTTCAACTTGATATAACGTTAATTAAGATGAGTGGTGCGAAAAATTATGCGAAGTTACGACACATCTTCAGCGTTTTTCTGCCGTGAAAGTGACGTAGAACAAAAATATTTGATAAGAACAAAACTTCAAACTATTTCAATTAAAACAGTTAAAAGTGTTTGTTTTTATATATGAACTTATAGATGAATAACTACATGCAGAGATTTAACACATTTGTTTAATAAAATAGAAATATCAATGCAATTTTTTTTTAAACTGAATAAAACGTTTTTATCGACAAAAACTCGAATTTATGAATTTTTGTTTAATATACTCTTAAATATTTTTAACTAATATTATTTATTAATTATTAACAAAGTATTAATTTAACAAAATTTTAATTCTCTCTTTATTATTAGGTAGCTTATCTATGAAACTTATAGCAAGTAAAATTATTTTATTACAAATGTTATAAAAACTAGGATAATACTTTTTTTTATATTAAAAATTTTTAAACTAATAGTGTAAATTGCTCCTAGTCTCGTTTAAATAGCAATAGGTTTTATTACGGATTTATTTATGAAGCAGAAATTCAGAAAAAAGCATACATACTTAAAAGGAGTATTTTATTTAAAATTACATTTGTTTTAATAATATTCTGGAGTTCATTATGAACAGTAAAAAAATGTGCTTAAGCGTATATAGCGTAAGATTTTTAACTTACCCTAGATATTAAGAAATATTTAAACAGTACATGGAATCCAGCCAGACTCAATAAAAAAAAATCCGGACTGTTAGATCCTAATGTTTTTTTGTTAATTACTGACTTTTGTCTATGATCGTTCAGAGTTAAATAAACATTTGCTTTAGGTGATTTTAGAAAACGATATATAAATTCGTTGGAACAAAAATAAAGTATTAGATAAAATAGTGTTTTACCAGCACACTAAAATTAAAAGTCACGATAAACATTATTTCAGCATTAAAATCTTACAGTTTTGATTTGTAAAAATTATTATTCAACGCTTCGTACATTTTTTAAATATTTACATTGGCGGGCAGGAAACCATTTGAATTTTAAATATATTTCACTTTCAATCGCGGGACGTACGTTGCCCATCCTAATTGCTTTCTTCGAACACTAAAGAACCTTATTATGATATTTAATTATTTTAATGTGATATTAACACTTTTCAATAAAATCAATGAAATAAATTTACTGCTGTAGTTCTTGATCGTGTGGTGATTTCTATTACTTATTGTTGTGCGTCAAAAATCTCAACTTTGTTTATAATGACTGAAATAAAAAATGTTAATATAACTTAAGCGTATTAACATCGGGAGCCGATCATTTCTAACCCGCTATCATTTCTAACCCATTCACTTTTAACCCGCTATCATTTCTAACCCATTCACTTCTAACCCGATCACTTCTAACCCGATCATTTCTAACCCGATCATTTCTAACTCGATCACTTCTAACCCGATCATTTCTAACCCGATCACTTCTAACCCAATCACTTCTAACCCAATCATTTTTAACCCGATCACTTCTAACCCGATCACTTCAAACTCGATCACTTCTAACCCGATCATTTCTAACCCGATCACTTCTAACCCGATCACTTCTAACTCGATTACTTCTAACCCGATCACTTCTAACCCGATCAGTTCTAACCCGATCAGTTCTAACTTGATCATTTCTAACCCGATCACTTCTAACCCGATCACTTCTAACGCAATCTTTTCAAACAAGATCATTTCTAACCCGATTATTTCTAACCCAATTTAGCCCAATCATTTCTACCCCGATCATTTCTAACTTGATCATTTCTAACCCGATCACTTCTAACCTGATCATTTTTAACCCATCTTACTTGTTTATTTTATTTTTTAACCTAGATTTCATTCAAAAACAAACTAGTCTTAATAAAATTATTTAAGTATTTTATTAATAGTTTCTGGAAAACATTATGATTTTAATGTGTTACGTAAAAAACGTTGTTAGTATAAACTTTAATCTTATTATTAGCTTAACATAGGTTTAATTTATTTTTTCACCTTATTGTTTGATATTTCGTTCTACACATTTTTTTTTATTATATCGTATTTTTTTGTTCTTTCAACTCACTTTAACAGACGTTTTTCGTTAATGATTAATATAATTTATATTGTTTACTTTACAATATTTTGAACTATTCTTTGTAGGATTTTAAAGTAAGCACTTATAACTATATTTAAGTTGGATCTAATAATATATTCACGTGACTATAATAATTTTGTCATAAGCAAATTTAAAACATTACACCTATACAATTGTAATATTCAGATACAAGACCTTTATATTACGGTCTAAAAACTACAGTGTAAGTCTGTTGTAAATGTTGTATTATTGCTGACTAGTGTATTAACGTTTTATAGCAGGTTAGTTTTAAGTTTCACTTTAAACTTTTATAAATTGTTATACAACTTGCATAGGCCTATTAAGATAATGGAATACAAACAAGCACTAGGAGAAATTAAATACTTTTGTTAAATTAAGTAAAAAAGCCTGATTTTTAGGTATAACCTAGATATTAAAACAGTTATGTCATAAAACAAACCGCAAAGGTATTTTACATCGATTAACCGTCTGGATTTCAGATCATTAATAAATTCCTACTTAGTCCTAGAGCAAAATAAATTCACTAACATAACAATCAAACAGACATGTTTATTTGTATAACAAGTTCGAGGTTAATCAAATCTCGCCGAGGTAATCTTCTTTAAAACCTCCAATTAAATATATATATTAAAAAAATACTTTAATTAAGACTTAAATTAGTACTTTAGTTGACAAAAATTTCTTCAAAATTTACTTTGATATGAACAGTTGAATTAACGTAAGTAAAAACGAAATAAGTACTGAAAAAATATTTTTAAATAGAGTAATAAATTAATTATAAATGTATTGACTATAACTATGAGCATAAGTTTATAAAAACTACATCAAGTGTTTTGTTTCCTTTGAACTATTTATTCAGACAATTATGCACGCAATATATTTACTTTGCCAGCTTGAAATCTATTGACTTTATTCTCGGTGTTTATTTGCACCTCTAAATTTCTATAAAAGTCATGAGTTTTTTCTTCATTAGAAATAAAAGCCTATATTACAGTTTCACAACACAAAACAATCTTATTATTTTATTATAAGTTTTAAAAATACATAAATTAATCAAGTGACTTATGCCTATGTTTCATATTTAGTTATCGCTAAATAATCTTAAGTTTTTGTGTTTTTGGAAACCTGTGTAACAATAACTTTTAAAAGATATCAAGAAATTTTTTAAAGAAGTTTTTATTATTAATCGTGAGAAACTGTTATTTCAATTTTAAATTATGAAATTTTTTAAATTTTCATGATTAATGTAAATTTATTTTGCTCTATATACATCATATTTTGAAAAAAAAAAGCAAAATAATAAGTTTCCGACACTTAATTTTTATAGTTAAGTTTATTATGTAATATGTCATATTTAATCTTTAAATATAATTTACCAATGGCTAAAAGAAAGAAAATTTAATTTAAGTTTTAGTAAATGACGGGTTCTAAATGTTAAAAAACGTCTATCTTTACTTTTGACTTATTAAACAGTGTACAATTTCGTTTTAAGAACATAAAATTTTATAATGATAATTTTAAATGAAACCACCATACTAAACACGATTGATAATTTTATTAAGTGTATTATTTCTAGTTCTATAGATACTGATATTATTATTCTTTAAAAGTTATATTTCATATAAATTCGCCCTAAATTTGAATGCAACATACCAATTTGGTCTCAATACTTAAAAAGTGTGTATTAACCAGTGGCGTAGCGTGGTATTTTGGTCAGGGGGTGCGCAAATTTTTTTCTCAAAAAATCTCTTAAATTAAAACTTTTGGGCCGCAAATTTTTAGGGGTCAGTTTTCTCGTAAATTTAAAAAAAATACTAAAAACTATCTCCTACTTCATTTTTCAAGCAATCTTTATCAAATTTTAGAAAATGTTCCTTAAATTACAAAAAAAAAACGTTACTTATATTTAGATAATTATAATAAAAGAAAATTTATAAAAAAAAAAGTCTTTTTTTTTCGAAAAAAAAATTTTACTACAAATTTTTAAATTCACAAGTAATGTTTTTTGTTATTGTATAAAGATTAAATTGTTAAATTTTGAAGATAATTGCTTGAAAAATGTAGGAGGTGATAGATTTTAAACAAACTAGCCTTTTTTGCTGTTTTAGTCTTCCCTTCCCATAGGAAACCTATTATGCGGCCTTATCTCAAAAATAATTCGAATTTTTTAAAACAACAAAAAGCATCTTAAAGCTTAAATAAAATCTTCAAAATAAGATCAACTTCCAAAAAACATGGCTTACCCCCCTCTGGCCTTAAACTAGAAATAAATAATCAACTAAGTATAACAATTAACACCTCAAAGCATTTTTCTATGTGCAATTTCTAAATAATGTTCAATATTTATTTTATATCAACAACAAAGAATTGTATTAAACTTAAAATAACTCATACTTTTAGTTTGTAGCAGCCATTAATATACTATTTTTATCTTTTATATAAAAATTTTAAATCTTCAGTATTAAAATTGAAAGTTTTAAATTTTTTGTAGAAGAAATCTAAAGAGCTAGTTTTTTTTATATTTTTACCTATATTACAATATAAAACTGTAAAAATAAATCTTAACAAATGAAGAAAATCTGAAGTATAAACAAAACTGGGTAATTTCCCTAACTTGTCACTAATTGGTAGTCGAAATTTCGTTTTACTTTTCGAATACTAGAAAAAAATAGTTGAAAAAATGTAAATTAAGAAGAAGAAATAAACAATAAAGGATATAGATATTGAATTTCTTTTTACTTCTTTTTTTTTGGGTGGCACGCATGCGCCAGCGTCCCTCCCCACGCTACGCCCCTGGTATTAACTATATAGAATATCTTCGAAAAAAGTAGAGAATAGTTTTTAACTTCTGCAATACTCAGTATATTTCTTACACTGACGAATATCAAAACTTAGTATTTAATCTTTAGAATACAAAAGACTTATACTTTTCCTAATTCCTTTTTAAAACTAATTAACTACATTTAATTTATAATCCATTATTAAACTCTATTAAAATAATTAATTACCACGAAAGTAAACCATTGATTCGTAAACCTAACGAAAATAAACCATTATAAACCATTGATATAATATGTAGAATTTGGTTCATTCTATAGTTTGATTTTAATAGCAGCGCCTTTTCTCTGTAAATAATAAAAAGTTTTTCAATATTTTAGATAGATATTTATTTAGCCTGTATTCCTAATGTGCTTTGGACTTTAATTTTAGAGGTTAGTCAATGCAATTATTTATTTTATTTTTCTTACAATTTTCAGTACCTTAATTCCAATAATGTTTATTTAAATTGAATCGGTTATGCTTTAGCAAAGCGAAAAAAAATAATAGATAAAAAATCAATGAAATACCAAACGGTTGCACAAATGTACAGAACCTAACTTTAAAAGTCAGGATGTGTATACCCGGTTGATGTTTGAACAAGAATAATTTTTTGTTTTGTAGTTTGTTTGAATTCTGACATTATAGTATGCTCTAAAAGAATTTTATAAAAGTATCTATGTAACTTCTTTTATTGAAGAAGTGCGTAATATAAACTATTTTGCTGATTGCTGCCATAAAAACATTGAAACAATTTACTAAATCGTCTCAATATGTGTTGCTGAATTTTAAGAGAAAGGTTTTTGTTGAAAATAAATCGGAAGTTAACTCTAAATTTAAAGATTGTGCAACTGTGTTTGGTTTTATTGTAACTCACTGATCGATAAAAGAATTGAAGTTAAACTTGCTTATTATGGAGTTAAAACCAAATTTTTTATAAACCTGTTCCTTCAAATCATAAATAAGTCAACTAGTTTTATACTTTAGTATAAATTTTTTTTGCTGTTAATCTATAAAAATTAGATAAAACTATAGTTTATGATTTTAAGGTATATAAATTTGCGTCTCTTTGTTAAGTGTCATTTAGTTTAAGTAGCTAAGCTTTTGATGCCTAGGTCAAGCGTAGAATAAAAAACTTCCAACAGTAATGAATATCAAAAATTAAATTTTAACAAAAGCTATCTGAACATTAAATTAAAATTCATACAAAAATAACTAAATTTCATTAAAAAACAACTTTGTTGAGATTAATTTGTTTTTAAAACAAACCCTAATTTTAAAACAACAATAATAAACAAACATATTGATACAGATCGGGTTAATAAATTTCGGGTTAGACCGGTTTAGAAGTGATCGGGTTAGATATGATCAGGTTAGAAATGATCGGGTTAGATATGATCGGGTTAGAAATGATTTGGTTAAGTCGGGTTAGAAATGATCTGGTTAGAAATGATCTTGTTAGAAATGATCGGGTTAGAAGTTATCGGGTTAGAAATGATTTGGTTAGAAGTGATCGGGTTAGAAGTAATCGAATTAGAAGCGATTTGGTAAGAAATGATCGGGTTAGAAGTGATCGGGTTAAGAGTAATCGAGTTAGAAGCGACTGGGTTAGAAATGATCGGTTTAGAAATGATCGGGTTAGAAATGATCGGGTTAGAAGTGATCGGGTTAGAAGTGATCAGGTTAGAAGTGATCGGGTTAGAAGTGATCGGGTTAGAAATTATCGGGTTAGAAGTGATCGGATTAGAAATGATTGGGTTAGAAATGATAGCGAGTTAGAAATGTTAGTAAACCATTAACATCGCAATTTTGGTTTAAAACAGCTAAAAATAAGTAAATAAAGTATAAAATCAACGTTTTGATTTTTTTCCTTCACTTTAAAAATTGTATGATATATTATTAATTTTAAAAATTATTTTAAAAAACTATGCTTTGTTATTTTTAATTAAATAAGTTTTAAAGTTCAATTTAAAACAAATAAAATAGTAATTACTACTATCTTTAACAAGTACGATTAACACAATTTTAACACAATAAAAGTTTTTATTATTTTTGATGAAAAGTCATCAATTTGCTCGATCGTAACATTAAACGTTTTCAGCAACAAAAAGTAAATTTATTTCTTTTATTTTAATAAAAACAACTTTCATTCAATAACAAAATCTCATTTAAATAAAAAACTAAATTAATTCTTATAAAAATAGTTCATCTTACCTAATGATTATACTAATAAGCTACTTTTAGTTTTATTTAGACAATTTCTAGACTTTCGTTAACACGCAAACGAGTCAACTAAAATGCACAAAACTACAAATGAATTAATTTTTTAAACAAAGTTTAGAAAGTACAAGTAAGTGGTATACCGTATTACGTTTCAAAACATTATATGCAGTTCAGAAAAAGTTCGTATTTAATCAATTTAAACTAAACCAATAATAGCTTAAAACTATTTATTTTTCGACTTTTAATATTTGATAAAAAAATTATTGGTAAACTTACAACATTAAAACTACTTAGTTTTGCTTTCATTCAAACATACTAATAATACAACTTTGAACTTATCTTAATTTTTAACATTTGTTAATATTAGTGAAAAAATGCGACACGGTAAGCGTATTTACAAATAAACAAAAACATTTTTTTCTCACCACAAAACGGTGGTTGTGAATCTTCATTATAGAATTTTTGTTTACACTAAATCACCTTATTTGCCCTTGGTGATAGGACGTGGTACAGTTTTGATTATTACGTCATAACCAAGAGAAAATTTTCTCGAACTGATCATGCTTTTGATTTACGGGCGTATCACACATTACTTCAAGCTTTTTAATTGTTTTAAAGTTAATTTTGTTTTTGTTGTTAACTACGGCAAGTGCTTACAAAAATTTAATAAACAAAAATATAGATTATTCAGAAGTTTTTTTTACTTTAAATGACTTTTTTGTGTAAATACTCACAGTTAAAAACATATAAATAAAGTATAATGTTGTTGTTATTAGGCAGTTCATTGGCTAAATTAAGTTGTTTATATAAAAAAGTAGTAATGATATCGTGCTTTAAAAAACTACACTTGCTAAGTGAGTTGTAACTACTAAAGTTGTTAGTACAATACAGGCACGTGGCTTGGTACATTTCTGCAAATCTGCTGAAACGTATACCTGCTTTTATTTCAGCTTGAAAAGACTCTGCTTACTTAGGTTTTAGTATTAATTTATACTTAGTTATGCACTCCTGAGAGAAAATTTTAACATATATATGTATTATTTAGCATTTTTAGTGTCGTAAAAATTAAACGAATTAAATACATCTAAATTGTATACATTTAGCGCGTTAAGGCTTTAGTTTATCAAAAAGCTGCATTGCAAATTTGATTATTTTGAAAACAATATAAATGTTTTTTAGTTTAATTTTGATTTTCTTATACTTATTTTTAATGAAAGTTTTATGGGTTAACATAAGTGGTAACACATAAAGAAAAATAAAAGTCATAGGGGGCGTAGAGTAAAATAAATTTCCTTATATACAACTATCACCCATACTTTAACATTAAATTTTTGCAGTTTTAAAATTATTGAATATTTTTATTTTAAATTCAATAACATTAAAAATGGTTTAAATTACTGTGTTGGTGTTCCCGCTAGGACGTTAACACGCGTCATTTCAGATATTTTGGTTTTTGCAGATTGTAATTTTTTTGAGCTAGCTACTAGCTACGTCTCTGGTACTATAAGAGCCATTAACTTTGCAATTTAATTGATTGTGCTTATTATAAACCATTTATATTAGAGTTATTAGATATAATTTTTTTTTAAATTTGTAATCGACAAAAAAAGAGGATCAAAATATTTCGTCATTAGATCTAATACGCCAATAAGCCTTTCGGTCATCGGGTCTCACACCACTTGGGTACCATTTATTTAAACCGGTTACATAGTTTGTAGATATATTTTTTTTTGGAATGCAAGCTTAATTAATAGTGTTCAAATGATTTTTTTGCTTTTATTCTGACATAAGTAGAATCGATTCTAGATTCCCCAAAGAAGGCCACATGACCCACTTTAGGAAACCCAAAAAACATCATAATAAGTTTGTAGTGCAACTATGTTGTTTTAAGCTTAGTAAACAGTACTATTGTTTTTAATTAAAATTTAAAGTATTCTATTTTATCAAAGTATAGTAATCAGATATTTTAATACTTTTTAATCCCTTCTATCACTTTAACTGTAACAAGTTAAGACTATATAAAAGTTTTTAGACATTTCTTTTTACTTTCTAAGTTATTAGCTAACAACTTCACTAAGTTATTGAATAATCAAGAAAAAGTTAGATATGCAATTTATGTGTCACAAAAAATATTGTATTTATATTTTCTGTAAATTCTTCAAATATATAAAAAAAACTTTATTTAGGTTTAGATACTGATGAAAGACTAAAACGTAGATTATTTGTTTTTTTTTTTACTTTTAGTCTAGCTTCTTAATTATTTCGAAAAAATATTTTATATGTTAATTTTAACCGAGTCCTTTAAAAAATTTATAGTGTAAATAACTCAAGTATATATATACTTTGGAAAAGTCGTTACAGTACAAAAATATGTTGAAAAATTAGTTTAATTCTAGAGTTAACTTTACAGTGACATATCTTAATATAATTACTTACTAAGTTTAGGCATTTTTAAGAATAACAAATTTTAACATATGACAAATGAGCTAATAGTTTTTTTTTTTAATTTCAATTTATTTGTTTTCTGATTGATGTTATAAATATCAATTGGTAAATTTTACTCAAAGTTATTTAGAAAATACTTATAAAGTCCGATTTGTTTGTACTGGATATTAAACTGCATTTTATAACTGTCTAAATTTAATGGAAAGTTTAAATGTTAAGTTCTTGTTCATCCAAGCTTTTAAGTGAAAGCTAGTAAGGCTACGTGTTATACTGATGCAAGTTTGGATAAGGAGAAAATAAAGAGCAGTCACAAGTTCACTGAGGCAAGTTTGAACCCATATTACAGCCACATATACACTCTCAACAGATGGATTAAGTATAGGCACAGCCTGCTGGAGTAAACATGTTTTTCCAAAATAGAAATTTATATTATTTTCTTGTGTTATTTAATGTACAGTTTAGTAATGTAACTTTTTACAACTATTTTTATGCACATTTTTAGAAGTTAAATTTTGTTTTATTTTGTATATTCTTATAGTGTGTTACAGTTAAATTAAATCTTGTGTAAAAGTTTAATTAATACATTTAAAGTATTTTCTAAACATTGATGTTCTTTATATTTTTATTAATATCTGCAATTGTTCTTTAATATAAAAAGTGTTCATTTATTGTCATGACTAGTTTTATAAAGAGTAACTTTAAGTATTATTTATTATCAGCATATTATTATGGTTTTTAATGTGTTTGTACATTTAAATTCCATATGCCAGGTAAAAAATGACCTATTTGTCAGGTAACCATTACATATGACCAAGACATTATTTTACCCAATTAAATTTTACTAGTATATAAGATGTTATATCTTTAGTAGTACCACATTATCATCATATATTCTTATTTTTTGTCATTTTTTTTTCAGTTTATTTTATTTAACTGTTTATTTAGATAAGATTTACAACAAAGCATGCATTTTATTTTTAAGATACAATACTCACATTTACTATCTGCCCTTTTAAAACCTTTTGATTCTAACCATAACCAGTAAAAAACTTGAGAAAAAAATCAAGCAATACAGGGTCATATTAATAAAAATGCCACAGGGTGATTAAAAAGTAAACAACAAAGGGTATTGACACATTCAAGTCACAATGTTAAGTGACAGTATTGCAGTCTAAGTAGACTAAAAAAATACAAGGACACTATTTAAGTTCTCAAGTCACATAAAGTAATAAAAAAGCCAAATAGGTCACAAACAGTAGTTTTTAACCTATATTCAGCAAAGTCACAAAAGGTCTGAAAAATTTAGTCCAAAAATTAAAAGAAAAACTGATATAATTTTATGTCCAAAGAGTTAAAATAAAACTGACAATTGAAACAAAAACAAAGTCACTATAAAATTAAAAAATTAAAAGTAAACATATTCACAGTAGAACTAACACAATTTAGTCTAAAAAGTAGAAGTAAATGTCAAAAATATTTATCCAAAAAGTCAAAAAAGAACTGACAAAATTTTGTCCAAAATGACAAAGTAAAACTCACAAAATTTTAAGTCCACTAGGTCATAATAAAATAAAAAAAAATTAATTCAAAAAGCTTAATTAGAATTGAAAAATTTCAAAACCACAAAATCGAAATAGAACTGATAAAATTCAGTTCAAATAGTTAAATACGAAATAATAAAATTTAGACCACAAAGTCAAAGTAGATCTGAGAAAACTTAGTCCAAAAAGTCAAAGTAGAACTTACTAAAATTAGTCCACAAAGTCACAGTAGAAATGAAAAAGTATTAGTATAAATAAGTCACAACAAGTGGCGACCAATTTTAAGTCAGATTAAGCCATATCAAATTTCATGCAAGGCCTTTAAAAAAAAGTATAAAAAGACCATGTTTGTTAATAAGTCAGATAGAAAAGACATGTACAGTATTGAACAATTTTAGTAATTTGTATAATATGAGTTTTTATAGTCATGTTATTTTAGTTTTTTATTTGTGTTTTTAATATTTCTCTGTTTATTAGCTGCAATCTTTATAATAGGTTTTAATGTTTAAAATTATTTATCTAAGTTAATTAATGAAGCTCTAGTAAAGAATAAAAAAATTGACTATAAATAATTAAACAGTTTTAGAAGTAAAATGACAACACTTTAAAATTGTTTATTATTTTTTTTAAATTTTAATTAACAATTTTCGTTAAAAAAACACCAATATTAGTTTTGAGAGTAGTTTAAACTTTGATATATGTTACTTTTATTTCTTTTTTATGAAATAAGATGTAGAATGATAATCCTTTTTAAATAGTGGATAAAGAGGAAAAGTAACACGATATCATACTGCAAGTGATAACTGTTTTAATTTAATGCAAAGTTTTGAGTTAAGGTTCCTGTTCATCCAAGCTTTTAAGTGAAAACTCACAAGAATATGTATTATACTGATGCAAGTTGAGATAAGGAGAAAATAAATAGCAGACAGGCGTCTACTGATGTAAGTTTGCATTTATATTACTGCCACATACAAACTCTCAACAGTAGAAACAGGATGCAGTATAGCCACAGCTTGTTGCAATAAACATTTTATAAGAGAGTAGAAATGTTTATTATTTTCTTTTGTTAAATAAAGTATTTTTTAGTAATGTTACTTTTTAAAAGTATTTTTTTACACATTCTAGATAGTTTAATCTTTTTTTTTTTAACATTGTTAAGGATGTTCATATATGATTAAATCTGTGTAAAGGTTTTGACCACCTTTAAAATAGTTTTTTTTTTTTTTAATTTGTTAGTGTTTGCAATTGTTCTCTAATATAAGTATGTACATCCTTGTCATGCCTTGTTTTATATAAAGTAGCCCTGGGTACTATTTATTATCAGCATTTAGTGTAAGTTAAGAAGAATTATAATTATGGTTATTAGTGTGGATGTACATTACTTTAGAACTGCACATGTTCTTAATTTGAAACTTTAGAATTAAGGCATTTGCTGAATCTGATAAAGTAAAACTTCTAAAATTCTAAAATTTATAGAATCTCTCTGCCAGACAAAAACGATTCTAATTATTTATAATGTAACATGCACAAAATTTAATATTTTACTGTAACATAGTTTTTATATACATCTTAAAAGAGTTATAAAAAATTACTTTTATGTTAAAACGTTCCTTCAAAACATTCTTGTGGTATTTAAATACTCAAGCTACAGTTAAATACTTTTTAAATTCTATATTTAAGTTTTTAGATTTTTCTCGCTGTTTTACATTTTATTTTAATTAGTTTAAGGTACTAACTTATACTGATGCAAGTTGAGAAAAGGAGAAAATAAATAGCAGACAGGAGTATACTGATGTAAGTTTGCATTTATATTACTGCCACATACAAACTCTCAACAGTAGAAACAGGATGCAGTATGGCCACTGCTTGTTGCAATAAACATTTTATTAGAGAGTAAAAATGTTTATTATTTTCTTTTGTTAAATAAAGTATTTTTTAGTAATGTTACTTTTTAAAAGTATTTTTTTACACATTCTAGATAGTTTAATCTTTTTTTTTTAACATTGTTAAGGATGTTTATATTTGATTAAATCTTGTGTAAATGTTTTGACCACCTTTAAAGTAGTTTTCTAATTATGTTTATTTTTAATATGTTAGTGCTTGCAATTGTTCTCTAATATAAGTATGTTCATCCTTGTCATGCCTAGTTTTATATAAAGTAGCCCTAGGTACAATTTATTATTAGCATTTAGTGTAAGTTAAGAAGAATTGTAATTATGGTTATTAGTGTGGATGTGCATTACTTTAGAACTGTATTTGTGCTTAATTTGCGACTTTAGAATTAAGGCATTTACTAAATGTAATAAAGTAAAATTTATAAAAATCTAAAATTTATAGAATCTCTGCCAAACAAGAACGATTATAATTGCTTATATTGTAACAAGCACAAAATTTAACATTTTACATTTAACTGTAACATAGTTTTTATATACATCTTAGAATAAATACTACAAAATATTTTTCATGTTTAAAAGTTCCTTCAAAATATTCTTGTGGTGTTCAAATACTCCAGCTAAAGTTAATTACTTTTCAAATTTTATGTATTTTAAGCTCTTAGATTTTTCTTGCAGTATTAAATTTTGTTTTAAAGTAAATTTTATAGTGATATTTTATTCTTTTTTTTAATATATGATAAATACTTTGTAACTATTATAAATAAAATTAACAATTCTCAGTTGTTATTTAAAAAAAAGCAAATAGGTCATGCATAAGTTTGTTGATAGATCAAAGAATAATTCACAAAGAACTTTTGAAGAAAATATTTCAAATTCTTTAATGAAAGTTTCCGGACAAGGTAAAATATAGATTTAATTATAGTTTTTACGATTTCATAAAGTCAAGAATTTTTTTAAAGAGTTTTATAATAATATTAAAATAAAAGATAATAAAAATATTAGCTCACTGTCAAGGACATAATATTAAATTTTTTATTGATGTATGAATCGATAACCGAAAGGTTTTGCGTACACCAGGTCCTTGGACCAAACTTCTGAGCACTTTTTTTTTGTTCAACAAACATAATGTTACCTTTAAAATTTCATTACAAAAATTAGTATGTTAAGTCTTTGTAAAGAAATCTTGAATTTATTAGTTTTATGTGGATTTTTTTTTGTTTATACATTATTGCGTTAATATAGGTATAAATATGTTATATATTGAAAATTTTTATAGTATAGGAGTAAATTAAAATTATAAATAATATAAATAAGTATAAATTAGCACAAATAAAAATGGCATTACTGATTTTGTTTAAGCTATACACTATAGTTGTTGAAAGTCACTGAATATATATGTTTTCAGTTTTATGGTCACTATTTTTATAGATAAGCCTGAGAAATACGTTTATGAGTCTACTAAAAAATTGAAATTCAATAATCTCATGTTGAAAGAAGATGACGAATTGAACGAATTTATGAAGGGTGAAGTAACTATTAAAAATGTGAATACGTTTTACTCAGTTGCTAAAACCCATAATTTATTCGGTGTTGCTGAACTATCAATAAGATTTATAGAACGGTGTTTTCCAATGTTAAGTGAAACTGAAAACTTTTTACATTTAGACTTTAATTGTTTTATGAAAATAATTTCAAGTTCTGAATTGAATATTCACTCAGAAGTTGAAGTATTTAACGCAGTAGATGCTTGGTTGAAACACAATAGTGAAGAACGTAGCAAATATGCCATTCAATTGTTACTAAAAGTTCGTCTTACATTGCTATCAGAACATGCATTGAAGTATATTAAAGATTGTTATTTATCATTCAAAGAAGTCCATGAGTTTGAAAAAATATTAAATGAAGTTTTGTGCTGCAAGAAAAGTCTATTGCGAAATAATCAAAGTAATTTTTTTACAAGAAGGTGTTGTACTCAGAATAAGTTTAAATTATTTATTTTTGGTGGTTATGATCATAAAATTAAACAAACTGTAAGGAACACAAAACAAGTTGATGGAAGTAATTTTAACAACATCAAGGTTCTTTCTTCAATGAATGAAGATAGAAGAGATTTTAAAGCCGTTGGTTTAAAGGGAGAAGTTTATGTTTTTGGTGGCTATAATAATGTCAATAACTTGGTAAAGATCGTAGAAAAATATTCGCCTTCTACAAACACATGGAAGAAAATTGCTAAAACTTTTGATGACAGAGAGTACTTTTGTGCTTGTGCGTTTATGGATAAGATATTTTTTTGTGGAGGAGAACTTTATGATAAAATTACATTAAGAACCATGATTACAAATTCTTTCCTACAATTTGACACAAAACAAGAAAATTGGTCAGATATAAGTTGGAAAGAAGTTTCTGGAATGAATGAAGCAAGAACTTTTGCAGGTTGTGCTGTCTTTCAAGGAAGTATTGTAGTTTCAGGTGGGTGGAATCAAATAGCGTTAAACACAGTTGAGTCCTATGATGTGTTTGCTGATAAATGGTCACCAATGCCAAGTATGATTGAAGGGAAAAGTGATCATAGTTTAGTTGTTTTGAAAAATAAGTTATTTGTCATAGGTTATGGAACTGACAGTTATGAAGTTTTTGACAATGATTGTAAAAAATTTGTTGCTCTTAAGGTTTCCTTATATCTTAACGTGACCGATATCGTAACAATTGGGAACGCAATTTCAATCTTTCATGGTCTGTATGCATGTGGAAGTAGTTTAATTTGTTATGATGTCGATAAAAATGAGTGGTCTTACAAATCATGCGAAGTTACTGCTCATCTTGATCGTTTTTCAGTCGTGAAACTGCCTTGGTACTAAGATATTTGAAAAAATAAAATAGAATAGATAAATAGTTACACACAGAATTTAAATTGATACGTTTGTTTTAGATTGTTTAAGTGTTAAAGTAAGCTCTAAATTTTGGATAATATAGTTTTTACGGTATTTAAATAAAAACTATATACTAATAAATACACATTTTTGTTGAATACATTTACGTTTACTTAATCGATTAGTTAATTAATTTGTAGAATTTTTGTATATACACTTGTAGTGTTTTGTTGTACTGTATTCATTAAAGAAATTATAAAATTAAGTCTGATGTTTAAATTACTTTAAAATTTAGTTTATATTTTATTTTTTATTTTTAATTTACACAAACCTATATTTTTAACATTATAATTTAACAAAGTTTTAATTCTCTTCTTTTATATAGTTTAAATTCCTTAATAAAACTCATAGCCGGAAAAATTATTTTCTAACAAGTGCTTTTAAAATTCTTAATATCCTTATTTTCAATTAATAAAATTTAATAAATAATAAAGTGTCTGGACATAGTTCAAGTTGGTATAACATTAATAAATATGAGTGGTGCAAAAAATTATGCGAAGTTACGGCACATCTTCAGCGTTTTTCTGCCGTGAAAGTGACGTAGTACAAAAATATTTGATAAGAACAAAACTTCAAACTTTTTCAATTAAAACAGTCAAAAGTGTTTGTATTTTAGATATAAACTTATAGATGAATAACTACATGAAGAGTTTTTATTAACGCATTTCTTTAATATTATTGAAATATCAATGCAATTTTTTTTAACCGAATAAAACGTTTTTATCGACAAAAGTTCCAATTTACTAACTTTTATTCAATATATTCTAACTAATTTAACTAATTTTAATATAAGTTTTCAACTAATATTACTTATTAATTATTAACAAAATATTAATTTAAAAAATTTTAAATTCTCTCCTTTTTATTAGGTAGCTTATCTGTGAAAC
This sequence comes from Thalia democratica, assembly GCF_965202585.1. Taxonomy (NCBI): domain Eukaryota; kingdom Metazoa; phylum Chordata; class Thaliacea; order Salpida; family Salpidae; genus Thalia; species Thalia democratica. The sequence continues at coordinate 19,310,088 of NC_139168.1, forward strand.
TTATAGCAAGTAAAATTATTTTATTACAAATGTTAAAAAATCTCGGACTTTTCTTATTTTGTATTAAAAATTTATAAATTAATAGTGTAAGTCGCTCCTATTTTCGTTTGAAATAGCAATAGCTTTTAAACAGGGATTATTTTATGAAGCAGAAATTCAAAAAAAAGCATGCATAATAAAAAGAAGTATTTTATTCAAAACTACATTTGTTTCAATCATATTTTTGAGTTCATTATGAACAGTAAAGAAGTGTGCTTAGGCGTATATAACGTAAGATTTTTTACTTGAAGATATTAAGAAATATTCAAAAAATACATCGGATCCAGCCAGATTCAATTTAAATAAAATCATTCATTTAATTCATTTTCATGCCTAGTTTTATATAGAGCAGCTTTAAGTATTATTTTGATCAGCTTTAAGTGTAAGTTGAGTGTAAATAATAATATGGTTTTTGTGTGTTTTTACACCACACTATAATTCTACATTGCGTCTTCCAGGTAAGAAATATCCTGTTTTTAAGGTAAGACCTGGACATATTTTACCAAAAAAAATTTTACTAGTATATAAACTTTTATTTTTTAATTTTATTTATCACATTATGATCCTACTACCTTATACTTTTGTAATTTTTGTTTTTCAGTGCATTTTATTTAACAGAAAATTTAGATAAATTCATAATAAAGGATGTATTTAATTTTTAAGAAACAATACTCACATTTTTTCAAATGCTGTAGTTTTTATAATAGGCTGTAATATTTAAAATTGTTATAAAAACTAATGTGGATTATTGAGGCTGTAGTAAACACAAAAGAAATAATAAGATTACTAAGAAAACTGCTATAAAGAATATATTTTTAGAATAAGATACCATTAGTTATAAATTTTTTAGTTATTTTTTAAACTTGCTTTATTCCTTTTTACTTAAAAAACACTAATATTAGATTTGAGAGCAATTTCAATTTTGATATATGTAACATTTTTATGTTAATAAGAAAAGCAGAGTATTTATCTTCCAACAGAAAAGGCAAAGAATAAGTAGAATGAAGATTCTCTTTTAAAAATAGAAGAAGAGGAAGTGTAACAGGATATCGAACCGCATTTAATAACTGTTTAAATTTAATTGAATGTTTTAAATCAAAGTTCTTGTTCATCCAAGCGTTTAAGTTAAAGATCGCAAGAATACGTGTTATAGTGATGCAAGTTAAGAAAAAGAGAAAACAAAGAGTAGTCACGAGTTTACTGATACAAGTTTGCATTTATATTAGAGCCACATATAAACTCTCACAGATGGAACAGGATCCAGTACAGCCACAGCCTGCTGCAGTAAACATGTTATTTCAGAATAGAAATCAATATTATTTTCTTGTGTTAAATAAGGTATCTTTTAGTAATGATACTTTTTAAAAGTATTTTCGATAGTAAACACAAATTTTTATTCAACAAGTTTCACAAACTTTAAAATTCCATGAGTTTTCTGCTTCAATACGTGGAAAAATATAAAACAAACGTCTATTTTTTATCATTTTAGTAAAACTTCCAATAAAAGCTAATTTTTTAGAATTAATATGTTTCCGTAAAATTGATTTCAAGCTTAGTCAAAGTTTCCCGTTTTCTTTCTGTCTGTTTTTTAATTAAAAAAAAATATTATATTTAATCAGAAAGTTTTAAATTACTTTTTTTTTTTTAAGATATATTTTATTCATTATTTAAAGTAGTTATCAAATTATTTTTTTTTGTTAGTGTTTGTAATTGTTCTTTAATATAAGTATGTTCATCCTGTCAGACTTAGTTTTATATAGAGTTGCCCTAAGTACTATTTATTATCAGCATTTAGTATAAGTTATGTATAATTTTCATTATGGTTTTTAGTGTGGTTGTACATTATTTAAGAACTGTACATTTGTAACTTTAAATTGAAAGCATTTGCTGAATCTTATAAAGTAAAATTTATAAAAATCTAAATTTTATAGAATCTCCTTCCACACAAGCACGATTCTTATTGCTTAAAATGTAAAATATAGAATTTTATTATTTACATATCACATACTAGTTTTTTATATATCTTAAAAGAAATACTACTAAATATTTTTCATGTTCAAACGTTAATTCAAAATATTCTTGTGGTTTTTAAATACTCCAGCAACAGTTAATTACTTTTTAAACTTTATGTATTTAAAGCTCTTAGATATTTCTTGCAGTATTAAATTTTATTTTAAAGTACATTTTGTAGTGATATTTTATTCTTTTTTTTTAATATGATAAATAATTTATAAATGTTTTAAATAAAATTAACTTTTTTACAGTTGTTGTTTTAAAAATAAAGCAAATAGGTCATGCATATGTTTGTCGATAGATCAAAGAAAAATTCCCAAAAAACTTTTGAAGAAAATATTTCGAAACCTTTAATAGCAGTTTCTCAACAAGGTACAACATAAATTTAGTTGTATTTTACTCTTATATTAAATAAAGTATTTATTTTCTTAAATTTAATAATAAAATTAAAATCGAACTTAATTAAAATATAAGTTTACTGTCCTGGACAAAATATTAAACTGTATGTTGATGTATGACTTAAAAACCGAAAGGTTTTTCATACACCAGGTCATTGGACCAAACTTTTGAGCCTTTTTTTTTTTGTTTAATAAACATAATACTACCTTTCAAATTTAATTACAAAAATTAGTATGTTAAATATTTGTAAAGAAATCTTGAATTTAATGGTTTTATGTGGTTTTTATACATTGAACATATAAAGTATAGGAGTAAATTAAAATAATAGATAATATAAATAAGTATAAATTATCACTAATAAAAATGACATTACTGATTTTGTTTAAGTTGTATACTAAAGTTAATTAAAGTTAACAAATATATATGTTTTCAGATTTATGTTCACTTTTTTTATAGATAAGCCTGAGAGATACGAATATAAGTCTACTGAAAATTTGAAACTCAATAACCTTATGTTAATAGAAGATGACGAATTTACTGAGTACATGAAGGGTGAATTAACTATTAAAAATGTGAATACATTTTACTCAGTTGCTAAAACCCATAATTTATTCGGTGTTGCTGAAATGTCAATAAGATTGATAAAAAGATGTTTTCCAATGTTAATTGAAACTGAAAACTTTTCGCAGTTAGACTTTAATTGTGTTATAAAAATAATTTCAAGTTCTGAATTGAATATTCATTCAGAAGTTGAAGTATTTGATGCGGTAAATACTTGGTTGAAACACAACAATAAAGAACGTAGCAAATATGCCATTCAACTGTTACTAAAAGTTCGTCTTACTTTGCTATCAGAACATGCATTAAAATAAATTAAAGATTCTCATTCATCATTTAAAGGAGTCCATGAGTTTGAAAAAATAATAAATGAAGTTTTGTGCTGCAAGAAAAGTCTATTGCGAAATAATCAAAGTAATTTTTTTACAAGAAGGTGTTGTACTCAGAATAAGTTTAAATTATTGATTTGTGGTGGTTATGATCATAATATTAAACAAACTGTCAGGAACACAAAACAAGTTGATGGAAGTAATTTTAACAACATCAAGGTTCTTTCTTCAATGAATAAAGATAGAAGAGATTTTAAAGCCGTTGGTTTAAAGGGAGAAGTCTATGTTTTCGGTGGCTATAATAATGTCAATAACTTGGTAAAAATCGTAGAAAAATAATCGCCTTCTACAAACACATGGAAGAAAATTGCTATAACTTTTGATGACAGAGAGTACTTTTGTGCTTGTGCGTTTATGGATAAGATATTTTTGTGTGGAGGAGATAAAATACATTATGATAAATTTACTTTATGATAAAAATACATTAAGAACCATGATTACAAATTCTTTCCTACAATTTGACACAAAACAAGAAAATTGGTCAGATATAAGTTGGAAAGAAGTTTCTGTAATGAATGAAGCAAGAACTTTTGCAGGTTGTGCTGTCTTTCAAGGAAGTATTGTAGTTTCAGGTGGGTGGAATCAATTAGCGTTAAACACAGTTGAGTCCTATGATGTGTTTGCTGATAAATGGTCACCAATGCCAAGTATGATTGAAGGGAAAAGTGATCATAGTTTAGTTGTTGTGAAAAATAAGTTATTTGTCATAGGTTATGGAACTGACAGTTATGAAGTTTTTGACAATGATTGTAAAAAATTTGTTGCTCTTAAGGTTTCCTTATATCTTAACGTGACCGATATCGTAACAATTGGGAACGCAATTTCAATCTTTCATGGTCTGTATGCATGTGGAAGTAGTTTAATTTGTTATGATGTCGATAAAAATGAGTGGTCTTACAAATCATGCGAAGTTACTGCTCATCTTGATCGTTTTTCAGTCGTGAAACTGCCTTGGTACTAAGATATTTGAAAAAATAAAATAGAATAGATAAATAGTTACACACAGAATTTAAATTGATACGTTTGTTTTAGATTGTTTAAGTGTTAAAGTGAACTCTAAATTTTGGATAATATAGTTTTTACGGTATTTAAATAAAAACTGTATACTAATAAATACACATTTTTGTTGAATACATTTACGTTTACTTAATCGATTAGTTAATTAATTTGTAGAATTTTTGTATATACACTTGTAATGTTTTGTTGTATTTTTTGAATTGTTATTTTTCTGAAGAGAATTTGACGAAATTTATTGTAAAGAAAAATTTTGAGTGGTCATTTATTCATTAAAGAAATTATAAAATTAAGTCTGATGTTTAAATTACTTTAAAATTTAGTTTATATTTTGTAATTTTTTTTTTTTAATTTACACAAACCTATATTTTTAACATTATAATTTAACAAAGTTTTAATTCTCTTCTTTTATATAGTTTAAATTCCTTAATAAAACTCATAGCCGGCAAAATTATTTTCTAACAAGTGCTTTTAAAATTCTTAATATCCTTATTTTCAATTAATAAAATTTTATAAATAATAAAGTGTCTGGACATAGTTCAAGTTGGTATAACGTTAATAAATATGAGTGGTGCAAAAAATTATGCGAAGTTACGGCACATCTTCAGCGTTTTTCTGCCGTGAAAGTGACGTAGTACAAAAATATTTGATAAGAACAAAACTTCAAACTTTTTCAATTAAAACAGTCAAAAGTGTTTGTATTTTAGATATAAACTTATAGATGAATAACTACATGAAGAGTTTTTATTAACGCATTTCTTTAATATTATTGAAATACCAATGCAATTTTTTTTAACCGAATAAAACGTTTTTATCGACAAAAGTTCAAATTTATTAACTTTTATTCAATATATTCTAACTAATTTAACTAATTTTAATATAAGTTTTTAACTAATATTACTTATGAATTATTAACAAAATATTAATTTAACAAATTTTAAATTCTCTCCTTTTTATTAGGTAGCTTATCTGTGAAACTTATAGCAAGTAAAATTATTTTATTACAAATGTTAAAAAATCTCGGACTTTTCTTATTTTGTATTAAAAATTTATAAATTAATAGTGTAAGTCGCTCCTATTTTCGTTTGAAATAGCAATAGCTTTTAAACAGGGATTATTTTATGAAGCAGAAATTCAAAAAAAAGCATACATAATAAAAAGAAGTATTTTATTCAAAACTACATTTGTTTCAATCATATTTTTGAGTTTATTATGAACAGTAAAGAAGTGTGCTTAGGCGTATATAACGTAAGATTTTTAACTTGAAGATATTAAGAAATATTCAAAAAATACATCGGATCCAGCCAGATTCAATTTAAAAAAAAATCATTCATTTAATTCATTTTCATGCCTAGTTTTATATAGAGCAGCTTTAAGTATTATTTTGATCAGCTTTAAGTGTAAGTTGAGTGTAAATAATAATATGGTTTTTGTGTGTTTTTACACCACACTATAATTCTACATTGCGTCTTCCAGGTAAGAAATATCCTGTTTTTAAGGTAAGACCTGGACATATTTTACCAAAATAAATTTTACTAGTATATAAACTTTTATTTTTTAATTTTATTTATCACATTATGATCCTACTACCTTATATTTTTGTAATTTTTGTTTTTCAGTGCATTTTATTTAACAGAAAATTTAGATAAATTCATAATAAAGGATGTATTTAATTTTTAAGAAACAATACTCACATTTTTTCAAATGCTGTAGTCTTTATAACAGGATGTGATATTTAAAATTGTTATAAAAACTAATGTAAATTGTTGAGACCGTAGTAAACACAAAATAAATAAAGAAGATTACTAAGAAAATTGTTATAAAGAATACATTTTTAGAATAAAGATACCATTAGTTATAAATTATTTAGGTATGTTTTAAAATTTGCTTTATTCATTTTTACTTAAAAAACACTAATATTAGTTTTGAGAGCAATTTAAATTTTGATATATATAACATTTTTGTGTTTATAAGAAAATCAGAGTGTTTATCTTCCAACAGAAAAGGTAAAGAAGAAGTAGATCGAAGATTCTCTTTAAAAAGTGGAAAAAGAGGAAGTGTAACAGGATATTAAACTGCATATGATAACTGTATGAATTTAATGGATAATTCTTAGTTAAAGTTCTTGTTCCACCAAGCGTTTAAGTTAAAGATTGCAAGACTAAGTGTTATACTGATGCAAGTCTTAATAAGGAGAAAATAAAGAGCAGTCACGAGTTTACTGATGCAAGTTTGCATTCCCATATTACAGCCACATATAAATTTTCAACAGTTGGAACAGGATGCAGTATAGGCTTAGCCTGCTGCAGTAAACCTGTTAATCTAGAATAGGATTTTATAATATTTTCTTATTGTACATAAGGTATTATTTAGTAATGTAACTTGTTATAAGTATTTTTATGCACATTCTAAGTAGTTAAATTTTATTTTATTTTATACATTCTTAAAGTGTATTCCTGTTAGATTAAATGTTGTGTAAAATTGTTTACCACATTTAAAGTTTTTTCCTAAAGTATGATGTTTTTTATATTTTTATTAGTATTTGCAATTGTTCCTTAATATAAAACATGTTCATATATTGTCATGACTAGTTTTATAAAGAGTAACCTTAAATATTATTTATTATCAGCATTAAGTGTTATTAAAGTGTAAAAAGTTTTATGGTTTTTAGTGTATTTGTACATTTCAATATAATTCTACATTGCGTTTTAAGGTAAAGAATAACCAGTTTTTTAGGTAACCATTACATAAAACCAAGACAATATTTTACCAAAACAATTTACTAGTTTATAACATAGTAGTACCAAATTATGATCCTATATTCTTATTATTTTGTCATTTTTATTTATCAGTGCATTTTATTTAACAGTAGATTAAGATAAAATTTACTGTAAAGCAAGCATTAAATTTTTAAGAAAAATACTCACATTTACTATCTGCCCTTTTAAAAGCTCCTTAAGTTTTAACCATAACTAGTAAGAAAATTGAGAAAAAAATCAAGCAATACAGAGTCATATTAATAAAAATGCCACAGGGTGATTAAAAAGTAAACAACAAAGGGTAATAAAACATTTTAAGTTTTTAGTCACAATATTAGGTGACAATATTTCAGTCAAACTAGAAGAAAATACAAAGACACAATTAAAGTTTTTAAGTAAAATAAAGTAAGTAAAAAAATTTAAGTCAAATAGGTCACAAAGGGTACTTTTCCAGTTATATTCCACAAAGTCTGAAAAATTTAGGCCAAAAAGTCAAAGAAAAACTAATTAAATTTTATGCCAACCAAGTCTAAATACAACTGACAAATTAAAAGTATACAAAATCACAGTAGAACTAACAAAGTTTAATCTAAAAAGAGGATGTAAATATCAAAAATATTAGTCCGCAAAGTCAAAATAGAACTGACAAAACTTAGTCCAAAATGAAAAAGTAAAACTCACAAAGTTTTAAGTTCACTAGGTCATAATAAAACTGAAAAAAATTAATTCAAAAAGCTTAATTGTAATTGAAAAATTTCAAAACCACAAAATCAAAATAGAACTGATAAAATACAGCTCAAATAGTTTAAGTTGAAATAATAAAATTTAGACAACAAAGTCAAAGTAGATATGACAAAACTTAGTCCAAAAAGTCAAAGTAGAACTTACTAAAATTAGTCCACAAAGTCACAGTAGAACTTAAAAAGCTTTAGTATAAATAAGTCCAGGGTTGCCACTTGGTCAGAGAAAGTCAGTAAAAATTTAAAAGAATGACAAAAGTCAGGAAAAAATGGGGGGTTTTAAAAAAAAGTCAGGAAAAGTCAGGAAATTTGATAAAGAAAAAAAATCAGATTTTGTCAGTTTAAATTTACAAAATTCCTTGTTTTTCAAAGCCTTCAAAAGGTAAAAATTAATTAAAAGTCCTTTAAAGTCAGAAAAAATTTCAAAATTTTCCTAGAAATTTACAAAATATTTAATTTTATTTCCAATGCCTTCATCTGGTATAAATTAGTAAAATATCCTTTACAAAACTGCAAAAATTTTCTATTAACATATTGAATAAGTACCCTACTTAAACAAGCAGATTTTGTAAGCTTTTTAGTATTGGTGATCTGTAGCAAGGACACTAGTTTCCATAGTGAAACTGTAATATATACAAGAAGTTTATCTAGCATAATTTTAGAATCAAAGTGTTTTTTCTTTAAGTAAATAATTGAGTTCTTTATAGTTAAGCAGTTAGTTTAGTATTTTATGTAACAAGTTAATATGTATACTTTATCTCTTTATAATTTTTTCAAAATTGTTTAAATTTATAAAATAAGTTATAAGAGAGGTATATGCCAAGATAAAGTTTATTTTGTTTTTTGTAGAGTAACTTGAGTTTTTAAAGTAAATAAGAGTATATTTATTTGTTACAAAATTTATACTAAATGATATTAGGAAATATTTTATAAATAAAAGTAAAAATAAATGAGTGCCACAAGGAAAGAAATGAAGCCCACAATTTGTGGCTTGATTTAAAGAAAATATTCTCTTCAACAAGTGTATGGGCAGCAGATGAGAGCGATTTAAATAAAATGAGGCAAATGATTTTAACTGCCAAGAAAATGAAGCGGAATGCAGTTTAGATGAAGGAAACCATATCTTCATTAGATGAAGAGGTTGAAGTACTAATAGATAACGGAAAAAATAAATTTTAGTACGTACATTTAAAAAAATAGTGTTTGATTAAGTTCTTTATTGTTTTACTGTTTTAACTGTAAAAGTTAGTTATTGTTTTAAGGTTTAAGTTGCGAAAGTTCCTTATTGATTTAAGGTTTTAATTGTTAAAGTTCCTTATATGTCGTTTTGTTTACTTAGATACATTTATGCTAGGAAATGCTAAAAAAATTGTGTCTTTTTTCAGACAAGCTGTGTTTTAAGGTTATAATACAAGGATTTTGCTGGTAGAGCTGTATATTACAAACATCAATCATACACAGATGGTTTAAGTTATGTACTGGAAGTTTGATGATAGAATTCAGCAAAAAACTGTTGTTTTTAACCTGTATTAAAATTAGATTGAAAGCTTAATATAGTTTTAAGTGTTAGACTATGTATTTTAGAGTTAGTCAAATTTAAGAGTTTGATTTAAAAAAGTCAGGAAAATTTTGTTTAAAAGTCAGGAAAAAGTCAGGAAATTTATCTCAGCTTGATCAGTGGCAACCATGTAAGTCACAAAAAGTGGCGACCAATTTTAAGTCACAGTGAGCCATATTAAATTTCATGCAAGGCTTTTAAAACAAAGCAAAAGACCATATTTGTTAATAAGTCAGTTAAAAAAGACCAGTACAGTATTCAACAATTTTAGTAATTTGTATAATATGAGTTTTTGTGTTTTTCATATTTTTCTGTTTATTAGCTGTAATCTTTTTATTAGGTTTCAATGTTCAAAGTTTTTCTTAGTGAATTAATGAAGCTCTAGAAAACACAAAAACAAAATTACTATAAAGAATTAAATTTAAAAAAAAATGCAAAATACTTTAAAATTGTTTATTATTATTTTTTATAGTTTTAATAAACACTTTGTCTTTAATAAACACCAATATTAGTTTTGAGAGCAATTTAAACTTTGATACATGTAATTTTTCTTTTATCTTTTTTATGTAAGAAGATGTAGAGTGATAATCCTTTTTAAATAGTGGATAAAGAGGAAAAGTAACATAGTATCATACTGCAATTGATAAGTGTTTAAATTTAATGCAAAAATTTGAGTTAAAGTTCCTGTTCATCCCAACGTTAAGTGAAAAATCACAAGAACATGTATTATACTGATGCAAGTTGAGATAAGGAGAAAATAAATAGTAGACAGGAGTCTACTGATGTAAGTTTTCATTTATATTACTGCCACATACAAACTCTCAACAGTAGAAACAGAATGCAGTATAGCAACAGCTTGTTGAAATAAACATTTAATTCAAGAATAGAAATGTTTATTATTTTCTTGTGTTTTATAAAGTATTTTTTAGTAATGTTACTTTTTAAAAGTATTTTTTTAAACATCCTAAGTAGTTAAATCTTTTTTTAAACATTGTTAAGGATGGTCATATTTAATTAAATCTTTAGTAGAAGTTTTGACCACCTTTAAAGTAGTTTTCAAAATATAATTTTTTCTATAACTTGTTAGTGTTTGCAATTGTTTTTTAATATAAGCATGTTCATTATTGTCATGCCTAGTTTTATATAAAGTATCCCTGGGTACTATTTATTATCAGCATTTAGTGTAAGTTAAGTATAAATCTTAATTATGGTTATTAGTGTGGATGTACATTACTTTAGAACTGCACATGTGTTTAACTTGCAACTTAAGAATTTAGGCATTTGCTAAATGTAATAAAGTAAAATTTATAAAAATCAAAAATTTATAGAATCTCTGCCAGACAAAAACGATTCTAATTATTTATAATGTAACATGCACAAAATTTAACATTTTACATTTTACTGTAACATAGTTTTTATATACATCTTAAAAGAGTTAAAAAAAAAATTAATTTATTGTTAAAACGTTCCTTCAAAATATTCTTGTGGTATTTAAATACTCAAGCTACAGTTGATAACTTTTCAAATTATAAATTTAAGCTTTTAGATTTTCTAGCTGTTTTACTTTTTATTTTAATTAGTTTAAACTACATCCCATAGTCATACTTTATTTATCTTTTGATTTATGAAAAATACTTTTAAACTACCTTAAATATAATTAGTTCGTTTTTCAGTTGTTTTTCAACCATTTAACTAATAACAAGTCATGTATGAGTTCGTCGATAGATCAAAGAATAATGCAAAAGAGGCTTTTGAAGAAAATATTTCAAGATCTTTAATGGAATTTTCTAAACAAGGTAAACCATAATTCAGTTCTACTACAAATTAAAAAATAAACATTTTATTATTTCATTAAAAGAATAATTTATTTTTATAAGTTTTTTAACTAAATTAAAATATAAGTTTATATTAACTTTTAAATTTTAATGTACAGATTGGTATGTTAAATTTTTGTAAAGAAATTTTGAACTTAAAAGTTTTGTGAAAATATTTAATTTAAATATGCTCTACTACATATATGAATGTAAAAATTCTATACCTCAAAAATTTTTAAAGTATATTAATGAATTAAAGATGTAAAAAAATAATTAAGTATAAACTATCATAAATAATAGGCACTACTAATTTATTTAATTTATATACTAAAGTTTTTGAAAGTTACTGAATGTTTATGTTTTTAGTTTTATATTTACTATTTTTATAGATAAGCCTGAGAGATACGAATATGAGTTTACCGTAAAATTGAAACTCGATAACCTTATTTTAAAAGAAGATGACGAATTGAACGAATACATGAAAGGTGAAGCAACTATTAAAAATGTGATTACATTTTACTCAGTTGCTAAAACCCATAATTTATTCGTTGTGCGTAAAATATCAATAAGATATATAGAACAATGTTTTCAAATGTTAACTGAAACTGACAACATTTCGCAGTTAGACTTCAATTGTTTTATGAAAATAATTTCGAGTTCTGAATTGAATATTCACTCCGAAGTTGAAGTATTTGATGCAATAAATACTTGGTTGAAACACAATAGTGAGGAAGGTAGCAAACATGCGATTCAATTGTTACTTAAAGTTCGTCTTACATTGCTATCAGAACATGCATTGAATTATATTAAAGATTGTAATTCATCATTTAACGAAGTCCATGAGTTTGAAAAAATAATAAATGAAGTTTTGTGCAGCAAGAAAAGTATTTTGCAAAACAACCTAAGTAATTCTGCAACAAGAAGGTGTTGTACTCAAAATGATTCTATGTTAATCATTTGTGGTGGTCACGATCATAAAATTAATAAAGTTGTCAGGAACACAAAACAAGTTTATGGAAGTAACTTTAACACTATCAAGGTTCTTTCTTCAATGACTAAAGGTAGAGAAAATTTTAAAGCGGTTTGTTTAAAAGGAGAAGTTTATGTTTTCGGTGGCCGTAACAATGCATATAACTTGGTAAAGATCGTAGAAAAATATTCGCTTTCTACAAACACATGGAAAAAAGTAGCTAAAATGTTCGATGACAGAGAGTACTTTTGTGCTTGTGCATTTATGGATAAGATATTTTTGTTAGGAGGAGCATATGACGATAATAGCATACCTTACTACGACTTAACAAATTTTTGCTTACAATTTGACACAAAACAAGAATGTTGGTCAGACAAAAGTTGGAAAGAAGTTTCTGGAATGAATGAAGCAAGAACTTTTGCAGGTTGTGCTGTTTTTCAAGGAAGTATTGTAGTTTCAGGTGGGATAAATCAAGGAATATTTAATACAGTAGAAACATACGATGTGTTTGCTGATAAATGGTCGCCAATGCCAAGTATGATTAGTGAAAAATGTGATCACAGTTTAGTTGTGGCGAAAAATAAGTTATTTGTAATCGGTAGTGGACCATACGGTTGTGAAGTTTTCGACAATGATTGTAAAACATTTGTCGCTCTTAAAACACCGTATCATTTTTCCTCAGGCGAAGTCATATCAATCGGAAACGTAATTTCAATCTTCCATGGACTTAGTAGTATTATAACTTGTTATGACGTTGATAAAGATGAGTGGACTGAAAAAACGTGTGAAGTTACGACTCATGTTTATAACTTTTCAGCCGTGACACAGCCTTGGTACTAGGATATTTGAAAAAAAATATTTAAACAGAACAGATAAAACTTTTGCCAATAAGTTAAATACTTATAGATAAACAGTTATATATAGAGTTTGTATTGTTACGTTTCTTTAAAATTATTAAAGTGTTAATGTAAGCCATAACTTTTAAATAAACTCTTTTTTTTAAGGATTTTAAAATAAAACTATGTTTTATTAAATGTAATTTCATATTTTTGAAAAAGACAAATTTTTTTAAAGTTTACATAAATCCAAGCTGTTAAATTCTAATTTAACACAGTTTTAATTCTTTTCTTATATACAGTTTCAATTTCTTAATGAAACTCATTGCCGGCAAAATTATATTGTTACAAACGCTTTTAAAATTTTTAATATCCTTATTATTAATTAATAAATATTAAACTTTTTGGACATAGTTCAACTTGTTATGACGTTGATAAAGATGAGTGGTGCGAAAAATTATGCGAAGTTTAAATAAATAAGGCAAAATAAATATTGATTTAATTTATCAAAAAAGTACAAACTATAATCTCACATCAAGCTGACAATATCTGAGACGTTAGGCTGTGAATGATTAAGCTGTGTCATTTTTTTTAATTTTATACAACCAGTCGCTTTTTTTAAATAACAAAACTTTTATCATATAAAAAAGTTCAGTCTGGTCTTATACAAAATGTTAAACTTACCTGATGTTTATACTGTTAAGCTACTTTAAGTTTTATTTATCTAGTTTTTAAGCTTACTTTTATACGTAAAAGTGTCAACTAATATGTACAAAACTTAAAATAGATTAGTCAAGCAAAGTTTTAGACAGTATTATTAAGTGGTGAAGCGTATTATGTTTTAAAACAGTGTATGCAGTTCAGAAAAAAATCATAATAAATCAAATTAATCAAAATTAATATTGCTATTAACTTAAAACCATTTAGTTTTCGACATTTAATTTTTAAAAAAAAAAACTATTCGTAACTTACAATCTTAAAACTTCTTTATTTTGTTTACGTTCAAAAATACTAGTATTATAACTTTGAACTTATCTTAAACTACAACATTTGTTAACATTAGTGAAAATATGCAACATTCGGTAAGCGTATTTACAGATAATCAAAATTCCTTTTTTCTCACCAGAAAACGTAAAATGTGAATCTTCATTTTAGAATTTTAGTCTACACTAAAACAACTTTTCTACTTTTTGGTGTCAGGACGTGGGACAGTTGCTAGAATTTTATTATATTTTTGCCCTTATATCACTATTAAGAAAAATTTGACATACAAAACATTTTAACCGTTTGGTATCGCCCAAGAGCTAAGTTTGACTTTCTTTGATAATCAATGACTAATTAGCTAACTGATAAAAAGTTATAAGATAGTGCTTTTCTCACAAATTTCCAGTTTATGAAAGTAAACTTTTTAAACTTAATACTTAAACTAAAGTTTTTGCATCAGAGTAGAACAAACTTTTAAACTGTTTTTAATAAATTAAAAAGCTACTTTCAAAAATTTTTATTTCTCGTTTATAAAAGTAATTATGATTGTTCTACGAAGACCTTTGTAAGCTCGCACAGTCGCTTAAATGTCCAAGTTATAATTCGTGCTGCTGCTTAAGTTTTCATTTTAAGAAATTATGTTAAAAGTATTTTTATTAATTCTTTGCTAAGAAAATTCAACTTAAAAACTTATTTTTTAATGTAGATTATTTTTAATTTAATAAATAATAACTGTTTAATATACTTAAACTAAATATATAAAAAATATTATGATACTTTGTAAAAATTATATTAACATTAAATGGTCTAATCAACAAAAACCATTCCCTAGTTTGCAATTTTAGCGATATTTTAAAATTCAATTCCAAATTAATAGTAATCAACACTTATAAACAAAAAAAAGTCCATATATACTTTTGTTTTTTTACTTAAAACTTACCTTATTTAAGATCTGTAAAAAATATTGCATTCAAAGTTCAGAATTTGATCAATACCTAATTTTTTTTACAATACCTTTAACATTTAAAACCTGTTAGTAAAAAACGTAAAGATGTATCACAATTAATATTTTTAAAACATGTCAAAGTCTATGTAAAAAGTTATAAATCGTTAACTTAAAAACAAAACAATAAACTTAAAAAGTAGATATATACACAATAAAAATGGTAAGCACCCTTATTAATCCATTGCTGGTAATATTTACTATGAAAACTATAGTCTACCATGGGCTCCACCCACATCTTTTATTTATCTTTTTTATAATTTTTATCTTTTTCAACAGAAATATTTTCTTCTTAAAGCTTACAGTGTAAAATTACTTATCGCTATAACTTTATGACTAAAAGCTTACTCATTACTTACGTCTAAAAAAAACAACTTTTTTAAAAAGATTAATGGCTTTATAGCTAGTTAAAGTTACAAAAACAAACTAGTCTTAATAAAATTATTTAAGTATTTTATTAATAGTTTCTGGAAAACATTATGATTTTAATGTGTTACGTAAAAAACGTTGTTAGTATAAACTTTAATCTTATTATTAGCTTAACATAGGTTTAATTTACTTTTATCACCTTATTGTTTGATATTTCGTTCTACACATTTTTTTTTATTATATCGTATTTTTTTGTTCTTTCAACTCACTTTAACAGACGTTTTTCGTTAATGATTAATATAATTTATATTGTTTACTTTACAATATTTTGAACTATTCTTTGTAGGATTTTAAAGTAAGCACTTATAACTATATTTAAGTTGGATCTAATAATATATTCACGTGACTATAATAATTTTGTCATAAGCAAATTTAAAACATTACACCTATACAATTGTAATATTCAGATACAAGACCTTTATATTACGGTCTAAAAACTACAGTGTAAGTCTGTTGTAAATGTTGTATTATTGCTGACTAGTGTATTAACGTTTTATAGCAGGTTAGTTTTAAGTTTCACTTTAAACTTTAATAAATTGTTATACAACTTGCATAGGCCTATTAAGATAATGGAATACAAACAAGCACTAGGAGAAATTAAATACTTTTGTTAAATTAAGTAAAAAAGCCTGATTTTAGGTATAACCTAGATATTAAAACAGTTATGTCATAAAACAAACCGCAAAGGTATTTTACATCGATTGACAGTCTGGGTTTCAGATCATTAATAAATTCCTACTTAGTCCTAGAGCAAAATAAATTCACTAACATAACAATCAAACAGACATGTTTATTTGTATAACAAGTTCGAGGTTAATCAAATCTCGCCGAGGTAATCTTCTTTAAAACCTCCAATTAAATATATATATTAAAAAAAATACTTTAATTAAGACTTAAATTAGTACTTTAGTTGACAAAAATTTTTTCAAAATTTACTTTGATATGAACAGTTGAATTAACGTAAGTAAAAACGAAATAAGTACTGAAAAAATATTTTTAAATAGAGTAATAAATTAATTATAAATGTATTGACTATAACTAGGAGCATAAGTTTATAAAAACTACATCAAGTGTTTTGTTTCCTTTGAACTATTTATTCAGACAATTATGCACGCAATATATTTACTTTGCCAGCTTGAAATCTATTGACTTTATTCTCGGTGTTTATTTGCACCTCTAAATTTCTATAAAAGTCATGAGTTTTTTCTTCATTAGAAATAAAAGCCTATATTACAGTTTCACAACACAAAACAATCTTATTATTTTATTATAAGTTTTAAAAATACATAAATTAATCAAGTGACTTATGCCTATGTTTCATATTTAGTTATCGCTAAATAATCTTAAGTTTTTGTGTTTTTGGAAACCTGTGTAACAATAACTTTTAAAAGATATCAAGAAATTTTTTAAAGAAGTTTCTATTATTAATCGTGAGAAACTGTTATTTCAATTTTAAATTATGAAATTTTTTAAATTTTCATGATTAATGTAAATTTATTTTGCTCTATATACATCATATTTTGAAAAAAAAAGCAAAATAATAAGTTTCCGACACTTAATTTTTATAGTTAAGTTTATTATGTAATATGTCATATTTAATCTTTAAATATAATTTACCAATGGCTAAAAGAAAGAAAATTTAATTTAAGTTTTAGTAAATGACGGGTTCTAAATGTTAAAAAACGTCTATCTTTACTTTTGACTTATTAAACAGTGTACATTTTCGTTTTAAGAACATAAAATTTTATAATGATAATTTTAAATGAAACCACCATACTAAACACGATTGATAATTTTATTAAGTGTATTATTTCAAGTTCTATAGATACTGATATTATTATTCTTAAAAAGTTATATTTCATATAAATTCGCCCTAAATTTGAATGCAACATACCAATTTGGTCTCAATACTTAAAAAATGTGTATTAACCAGTGGCGTAGCGTGGTATTTTGGTCAGGGGGTGCGCAAATTTTTTTCTCAAAAAATCTCTTAAATTAAAACTTTTGGGCCGCAAATTTTTCGGGGTCAGTTTTCTCGTAAATTTAAAAAAAATACTAAAAACTATCTCCTACTTCATTTTTCAAGCAATCTTTATCAAATTTTAGAAAATGTTCCTTAAATTACAAAAAAAAAACGTTACTTATGAATTTAGATAATTATAATAAAAGAAAATTTATAAAAAAAAAAAAAGTCTTTTTTTTTCGAAAAAAAAATTTTACTACAAATTTTTAAATTCACACGTAATGTTTTTTGTTATTGTATAAAGATTAAATTGTTAAATTTTGAAGATAATTGCTTGAAAAATGTAGGAGATGATAGATTTTAAACAAACTAGCCTTTTTTGCTGTTTTAGTCTTCCCTTCCCATAGGAAACCTAATATGCAG
Source organism: Thalia democratica (assembly GCF_965202585.1). Classification (NCBI taxonomy): domain Eukaryota; kingdom Metazoa; phylum Chordata; class Thaliacea; order Salpida; family Salpidae; genus Thalia; species Thalia democratica. Next base: position 19,327,979 of record NC_139168.1, read on the forward strand.
CCTTATCTCAAAAATAATTCGAATTTTTTAAAACAACAAAAAGCATCTTAAAGCTTAAATAAAATCTTCAAAATAAGATCAACTTCCAAAAAACATGGCTTACCCCCCTATGGCCTTAAACTAGAAATAAATAATCAACTAAGTATAACAATTAATACCTCAAAGCATTTTTCTATGTGCAATTTCTAAATAATGTTCAATATTTATTTTATATCAACAACAAAGAATTGTATTAAACTTAAAATAACTCATACTTTTATTTTGTAGCAGCCATTAATATACTATTTTTATCTTTTATATAAAAATTTTAAATCTTCAGTATTAAAATTGAAAGTTTTAAATTTTTTGTAGAAGAAATCTAAAGAGCTAGTTTTTTTTTTAATTGTATATTTTTACTTATATTACAATATAAAACTGTAAAAATAAATCTTAACAAATGAAGAAAATCTGAAGTATAAACAAAACTGGGTAATTTCCCTAACTTGTCACTAATTGGTAGTCGAAATTTCGTTTTACTTTTCGAATACTAGAAAAAAATAGTTGAAAAAATGTAAATTAAGCAAAAGAAATAAACAATAAAGGATATAGATATTGAATTTCTTTTTACTTTTTTTTTTTTTGGGTGGCACGCATGCGCCAGCGTCCCTCCCCACGCTACGCCCCTGGTATTAACTATATATAATATCTTCGAAAAAAGTAGAGAATAGTCTTTAACTTCTGCAATACTCAGTATATTTCTTACACTGACGAATATCAAAACTTAGTATTTAATCTTTAGAATACAAAAGACTTATACTTTCCCTAATTCCTTTTTAAAACTAATTAACTACATTTAATTTATAATCCATTATTAAACTCTATTAAAATAATTAATTACCACGAAAGTAAACCATTGATTCGTAAACCTAACGAAAATAAACCATTATAAACCATTGATATAATATGTAGAATTTGGTTCATTCTATAGTTTGATTTTAATAGCAGCGCCTTTTCTCTGTAAATAATAAAAAGTTTTTCAATATTTTCGATAGATATTTATTTAGCCTGTATTCCTAATGTGCTTTGGACTTTAATTTTAGAAGTTAGTCAATGCATTTATTTATTTTATTTTTTTTTACAATTTTCAGTACCTTAATTCCAATAATGTTTATTTAAATTGAATCGGTTATGCTTTAGCAAAGCGAAAAAAAATAATAGATAAAAAATCAATGAAATGCCAAACGGTTGCACAAATGTACAGAACCTAACTTTAAAAGTCAGGATGTGTATACCCGGTTGATGTTTTAACAAGAATAATTTTTTGTTTTGTAGTTTGTTTGAATTCTGACATTATAGTATGCTCTAAAAGAATTTTATAAAAGTATCTATGTAACTTCTTTTATTGAAGAAGTGCGTAATATAAACTATTTTGCTGATTGCTGCCATAAAAACATTGAAACAATTTACTAAATCGTCTCAATATGTGTTGCTGAATTTTTAAGAGAAAGGTTTTTGTTGAAAATAAATCGGAAGTTAACTCTAAATTTAAAGATTGTGCAACTGTGTTTGGTTTTATTGTAACTCACTGATCGATAAAAGAATTGAAGTTAAACTTGCTTATTATGGAGTTAAAACCAAATTTTTTATAAACCTGTTCCTTCAAATCATAAATAAGTCAACTAGTATTATACTTTAGTATAAATTTTTTTTTGCTGTTAATCTATAAAAATTAGATAAAACTATAGTTTATGATTTTAAGGTATATAAATTTGCGTCTCTTTGTTAAGTGTCATTTAGTTTAAGTAGCTAAGCTTTTGATGCCTAGGTCAAGCGTAGAATAAAAAACTTCCAACAGTAATGAATATCAAAAATTAAATTTTAACAAAAGCTTTCTGAACATTAAATTTAAATTTATACAAAAATAACTAAATTTCATTAAAAAACAACTTTGTTGAGATTAATTTGTTTTTAAAACAAACCCTAATTTTAAAACAACAATAATAAACAAACATATTGATACAGATCGGGTTAATAAATTTCGGGTTAGACCGGTTTAGAAGTGATCGGGTTAGATATGATCAGGTTAGAAATGATCGGGTTAGATATGATCGGGTTAGAAATGATTTGGTTAAGTCGGGTTAGAAATGATCTGGTTAGAAATGATCTTGTTAGAAATGATCGGGTTAGAAGTTATCGGGTTAGAAATGATTGGGTTAGAAGTGATCGGGTTAGAAGTAATCGAGTTAGAAGCGATTTGGTAAGAAATGATCGGGTTAGAAGTGATCGGGTTAAGAGTAATCGAGTTAGAAGCGACTGGGTTAGAAATGATCGGTTTAGAAATGATCGGGTTAGAAATGATCGGGTTAGAAATGATCGGGTTAGAAGTGATCAGGTTAGAAGTGATCGGGTTAGAAGTGATCGGGTTAGAAATGATCGGGTTAGAAGTGTTTTTTGGTTTAAAACAGCTAAAAATAAGTAAATAAAGTATAAAATCAACGTTTTGATTTTTTTCCTTCACTTTAAAAATTGTATGATATATTATTAATTTTAAAAATTATTTTAAAAAACTATGCTTTGTTATTTTTAATTTAATAAGTTTTAAAGTTCAATTTAAAACAAATAAAATAGTAATTACTACTATCTTTAAAAAGTACGATTGACACAATTTTAACACAATAAAAGTTGTTATTATTTTTGATGAAAAGTCATCAATTTGCTCGATCGTAACATTAAACGTTTTCAGCAACAAAAAGTAAATTAATTTCTTTTATTTTAATAAAAACAACTTTCATTCAATAACAAAATCTCATTTAAATAAAAAACTAAATTAATTCTTATAAAAATAGTTCATCTTACCTAATGATTATACTAATAAGCTACTTTTAGTTTTATTTAGACAATTTCTAGACTTTCGTTAACACGCAAACGAGTCAACTAAAATGCACAAAACTACAAATAAATTAATTTTTTAAACAAAGTTTAGAAAGTACAAGTAAGTGGTATACCGTATTACGTTTCAAAACATTATATGCAGTTCAGAAAAAGTTCGTATTTAATCAATTTAAACTAAACCAATAATAGCTTAAAACTATTTATTTTTCGACTTTTAATATTTGATAAAAAAATTATTGGCAAACTTACAACATTAAAATTACTTAGTTTTGCTTACATTCAAACATACTAATAATACAACTTTGAACTTATCTTAATTTTTAACATTTGTTAATATTAGTGAAAAAATGCGACACGGTAAGCGTATTTACAAATAAACAAAAACATTTTTTTCTCACCACAAAACGGTGGTTGTGAATCTTCATTATAGAATTTTTGTTTACACTAAATCACCTTATTTGCCCTTGGTGATAGGACGTGGTACAGTTTTGATTATTACGTCATAACCAAGAGAAAATTTTCTCGAACTGATCATGCTTTTGATTTACGGACGTATCACACATTACTTCAAGCTTTTTAATTGTTTTAAAGTTAATTTTGTTTTTGTTGTTAACTACGGCAAGTGCTTACAAAAATTTAATAAACAAAAATATAGATTATTCAGAAGTTTTTTTTACTTTAAATGACATTTTTGTGTAAATACTTTACATAAATATACAAAAATATGTTGAAAAATTAGTTTAATTCTAGAGTTAACTTTACAGTGACATATCTTAATATAATTACTTACTAAGTTTAGGCATTTTTAAGAATAACAAATTTTAACATATGACAAATGAGCTAATAGTTTTTTTTTTTAATTTCAATTTATTTGTTTTCTGATTGATGTTATAAATATCAATTGGTAAATTTTACTCAAAGTTATTTAGAAAATACTTATTAAGTCCGATTTGTTTGTACTGATATTAAACTGCATTTTATAACTGTCTAAATTTAATGGAAAGTTTAAATGTTAAGTTCTTGTTCATCCAAGCTTTTAAGTGAAAGCTAGTAAGGCTACGTGTTATACTGATGCAAGTTTGGATAAGGAGAAAATAAAGAGCAGTCACAAGCTCACTGAGGCAAGTTTGAACCCATATTACAGCCACATATACACTCTCAACAGATGGATTAAGTATAGGCACAGCCTGCTGGAGTAAACATGTTTTTCCAAAATAGAAATTTATATTATTTTCTTTTGTTATTTAATGAACAGTTTAGTAATGTAACTTTTTACAACTATTTTTATGCACATTTTTAGAGGTTAAATTTTGTTTTATTTTGTATATTCTTATAGTGTGTTACAGTTAAATTAAATCTTGTGTAAAAGTTTAATTAATACATTTAAAGTATTTTCTAAACATTGATGTTCTTTATATTTTTATTAATATCTGCAATTGTTCTTTAATATAAAAAGTGTTCATTTATTGTCATGACTAGTTTTATAAAGAGTAACTTTAAGTATTATTTATTATCAGCATATTATTATGGTTTTTAATGTGTTTGTACATTTAAATTCCATATGCCAGGTAAAAAATGACCTATTTGTCAGGTAATCATTACATATGACCAAGACATTATTTTACCCAATTAAATTTTACTAGTATATAAGATGTTATATCTTTAGTAGTACCACATTATCATCATATATTCTTATTTTTTGTCATTTTTTTTTCAGTTTATTTTATTTAACTGTTTATTTAGATAAGATTTACAACAAAGCATGCATTTTATTTTTAAGATACAATACTCACATTTACTATCTGCCCTTTTAAAACCTTTTGATTCTAACCATAACCAGTAAAAAACTTGAGAAAAAAATCAAGCAATACAGGGTCATATTAATAAAAATGCCACAGGGTGATTAAAAAGTAAACAACAAAGGGTATTGACACATTCAAGTCACAATGTTAAGTGACAGTATTGCAGTCTAAGTAGACTAAAAAAATACAAGGACACTATTTAAGTTCTCAAGTCACATAAAGTAATAAAAAAGTCAAATAGGTCACAAACAGTAGTTTTTAACCTATATTCAGCAAAGTCACAATAGGTCTGAAAAATTTAGTCCAAAAAGTAAAAGAAAAACTGATATAATTTTATGTCCAAAGAGTTAAAATAAAACTGACAATTGAAACAAAAACAAAGTCACTATAAAATTAAAAAATTAAAAGTAAACATATTCACAGTAGAACTAACACAATTTAGTCTAAAAAGTAGAAGTAAATGTCAAAAATATTTATCCACAAAGTCAAAAAAGAACTGACAAAATTTTGTCCAAAATGACAAAGTAAAACTCACAAAATTTTAAGTCCACTAGGTCATAATAAAATTAAAAAAAATTAATTCAAAAAGCTTAATTAGAATTGAAAAATTTCAAAACCACAAAATCGAAATAGAACTGATAAAATTCAGTTCAAATACTTAAATACGAAATAATAAAATTTAGACCACAAAGTCAAAGTAGATCTGAGAAAACTTAGTCCAAAAAGTCAAAGTAGAACTTACTAAAATTAGTCCACAAAGTCACAGTAGAAATGAAAAAGTATTAGTATAAATAAGTCACAACAAGTGGCGACCAATTTTAAGTCAGATTAAGCCATATCAAATTTCATGCAAGGCCTTTAAAAAAAGTATAAAAAGACCATATTTGTTAATAAGTCAGATAGAAAAGACATGTACAGTATTGAACAATTTTAGTAATTTGTATAATATGAGTTTTTATAGTCATGTTATTTTAGTTTTTTTTTTGTGTTTTTAATATTTCTCTGTTTATTAGCTGCAATCTTTATAATAGGTTTTAATGTTTAAAATTATTTATCTAAGTTAATTAATGAAGCTCTAGTAAAGAATAAAAAAATTGACTATAAATAATTAAACAGTTTTAGAAGTAAAATGACAACACTTTAAAATTGTTTATTATTTTTTTTTAATTTTAATTAACAATTTTCGTTAAAAAAACACCAATATTAGTTTTGAGAGTAGTTTAAACTTTGATATATGTTACTTTTATTTCTTTTTTATGAAATAAGATGTAGAATGATAATCCTTTTTAAATAGTGGATAAAGAGGAAAAGTAATATGATATCATACTGCAATTGATAACTGTTTAAATTTAATGCAAAGTTTTGAGTTAAGGTTCCTGTTCATCCAAGCTTTTAAGTGAAAACTCACAAGGATATGTATTATACTGATGCAAGTTGAGATAAGGAGAAAATAAATAGCAGACAGGAGTCTACTGATGTAAGTTTGCATTTATATTACTGCCACATACAAACTCTCAACAGTATGCAGAAACAGGATGTAGTATGGACACAGCTTGTTGCAATAAACATTTTATTCAAGAATTGAAATGTGTATTATTTTCTTGTGTTAAATAAAGTATTTTTTAGTAATGTTACTTTTAAAAAGTATTTATTTACACATCCTAAGTAGTTAAATCTTTGTTTTTAAACATGGTTAAGGATGGTCATATTTGATTATATCTTGTGTAAAAGTTTTGACCACCTTTAAAGTAGTTTTAATTTTTTTTTAATTTGTTAGTGTTTGCAATTGTTCTTTAATATAAGCATGTTCATTATTGTCATGCCTAGTTTTATATAAAGTAGCCCTCGGTACTATTTATAATCAGCATTTAGTGTAAGTTAAGAAGAATTGTAATTATGGTTATTAGTGTGGATGTACATTACTTTAGAACTGCACATGCGCTTAATTTGCAACTTTAGAATGAAGGCATTTGCTAAATGTAATAGAGTAAAATTTATAAAAATCAAAGTTTATAGAATCTCTGCCAGACATAAACGATTCTAATTATTTATAATGTAACATGCACAAAATTGAACATTTTACATTTTACTTTAACATAGTTTTTATATACATCTTAAAAGAGTTATAAAAAATTACTTTTATGTTAAAACGTTCCTTCAAAATATTCTTGTGGTATTTATATACTCAAGCTACAGTTGATTACTTTTTAAATTATATTTTTAAGCTTTTAGATTTTTCTAGCTGTTTTACTTTTTATTTTAATTAGTTTAAAGTACATTCCATAGTCATACTTTATTTATCTTTTAATTTATGAAAAATACTTTTAAACTACCTTAAATATAATTAGTTCGTTTTTCAGTTGTTTTTCAACCATTTAACTAATAATAAGTCATGTATGAGTTCGTCGATAGATCAAAGAATAATGCAAAAAAAGCTTTTGAAGAAAATATTTCAAGATCTTTAATGGAATTTTCTAAACAAGGTAAACCATAATTCAGTTCTAATACAAATTAAAAAATAAACATTTTATTATTTCATTAAAAGAATAATTTATTTTTATAAGTTTTTTAACTAAATTAAAGTATAAGTTTATATTAACTTTTAAATTTTAATGTACAAATTGGTATGTTAAATTTTTGTAAAGAAATTTTGAACTTAAAAGTTTTGTGAAAATATCTAATTTAAATATGCTCTACTACATATATGAATGTAAAAATTCTATACCTAAAAAATTTTTAAAGTATATTAATGAATTAAAGATGTAAAAAAATAATTAAGTATAAACTAGCATAAATAATAGGCACTACTAATTTATTTAATTTATATATTAAAGTTTTTGAAAGTTACTGAATATATATGTTTTTAGTTTTATATTCACTATTTTTATAGATAAGCCTGAGAGATACGAATATGAGTTTACCGTAAAACTGAAACTCGATAACCTTATTTTAAAAGGAGATGACGAATTGAACGAATACATGAAAGGTAAAGTAACTATTAAAAATGTGATTACATTTTACTCAGTTGCTAAAACCCATAATTTATTCGTTGTTGCTAAAATATCAATAAGATATATAGAACAATGTTTTCAAATGTTAACTGAAACTGAAAACATTTCGCAGTTAGACTTCAATTGTTTTATGAAAATAATTTCAAGTTCTGAATTGAATATTCACTCAGAAGTCGAAGTATTTGATGCAATAAATACTTGGTTGAAACACAATAGTGAGGAACGTAGCAAACATGCGATTCAATTGTTACTTAAAATTCGTCTTACATTGCTATCAGAGCATGAATTGAAATATATTAAAGATTGTAATTCATCATTTAACGAAGTCCATGAGTTTGAAAAAATAATAAATGAAATTTTGTGCAGCAAAAAAAGTATTTTGCAAAACAGCCTAAGTAATTCTGCAACAAGAAGGTGTTGTAGTCAAAATGATTCTATATTAATGATTTGCGGTGGTCACGATCATAAAATTAAAAAATCTGTCAGGAACACAAGACAAGTTGATGGAAGTATCTTTAACACTATCAAGGTTCTTTCGTCGATGAATAAAGGTAGAGAAAAATTTAAAGCCGTTTGTTTAAAAGGAGAAGTTTATGTTTTCGGTGGCCGTAACAATGCCAATAACTTGGTAAAGATCGTAGAAAAATATTCGCTTTCTACAAACACATGGAAAAAAGTAGCTAAAATGTTCGATGACAGAGAGTACTTTTGTGCTTGTACATTTATGGATAAGATATTTTTGTTAGGAGGAGCATATGACGACAGAACCATACCTCACTACGAGTTAACAAATTCTTGCTTACAGTTTGACACAAAACAAGAATGTTTGTCAGACAAGAGTTGGAAAGAAGTTTCTAAAATGAATGAAGCAAGAACTTTTGCAGGTTGTGCTGTCTTTCAAGGAAGTATTGTAGTGTCAGGTGGGTGGAATCGAGGAGAGTTGAACACAGTAGAGTCCTATGATGTGTTTGCTGATAAATGGTCGCCAATGCCAAGTATGGTAAATGAAAACCATGAACACAGTTTAGTTGTGGTGAAAAATAAGTTATTTGTTATCGGTAGTGGATCGTTCGGTTGTGAAGTTTTCGACAATGATTGTAAAACATTTGTCGCTCTTAAAATACCGAATCATTTTTCCTCAGGCGAAGTCATATCAATCGGAAATATAATTGCAATCTTCCATGGACTTAGAAGTTTTTCAACTTGTTATGACGTTGATAAAAATGAGTGGACTAAAAAAACATGTGAATTTACGACTCATCTTTATAGTTTTTCAGCCGTGACACTGCCTTGGTACTAGGATATTTGAAAAAAAAAATTAAACAGAACAGATAAAATGTTTACTAATAAGTTAAATACTTATAGATAAATAGTTATATATAGAGTTGGTATTGTTACGTTTCTTTCAGACTATAAAAGTGTTAATGTAAGCTTAGTGTTTAATAAAAACTTTGATTTATTAAATTTTATTTTATAGCTTTGAATAAAACAATTTTTCTTAAAGCCTACATAAACCAAAGCTGTTAAATTCTAATTTAACACTATTTTAATTCTCTTCTTTTATATAGTTTGAATTTCTTAATAAAACTCATAGCCGGCAAATTTATATTGTTACAAACGCTTTTAAAATTCTTAATATCCTTATTTTTAATTAATAAAATTTTATAAATAATAAAGTGTTTAGACATAGTTCAACTTGTTATGACGTTAACAAAGATGAGTGGCGCGAAAAATTATGCGAAGTTACAGCACATCTTAAGCGTTTTTCTGCCGTGGAAGTGACGTAGTACAAAAATATTTGATAGGAACAAAACTTCAAACTATTTCAATTAAAATAGTCAAAAGTGTTTGTACTTTAGATATAAACTTAAAAATGAATAACTTCATTTGGAGTTTTTATTAATGCATTTCTTGAATAAAATAGAAATATCAATGCAATTTTTTTTAACCGAATAAAACATTTTTTTATCGGCAAAAATTTAAATTTATTAAATTTTGTTTAATATATTCTAACTATTTTAACTAATTTTAATATAAGTTTTTAACTAATATTACTTATCAATTATTAACAAAATATTAATTTAACAAATTTTAAATTCTCTTATTTTTATTAGGTAGCTTATCTATGAAATTTATAGCAAGTAAAATTATTTTATTACAAATGTTAATAAATCTCGGACTTTTCTTTTTTTATATTAAAAATTTTTAAATTAATAGTGTAAGTCGCTCCTATTTTCGTTTGAGTAGCAATAGGATTTAAACAGGGATAATTTTATGAAGCAGAAATTCAAAAAAAAAGCTTTCATAATAAAAAGAAGTATTTTATTCAAAACTACATTTGTTTTAATCATATTTTGGAGTCCATTATGAACAGTAAAGAAATGTGCTTAAGCGTATATAGCGTAAGAATTTTAACTTACGCTAGATATTAAGAAATATTTAAACAGTACATCGAATCCTGCTTGATTCAATTTTTTTTTAAATTCCGGACTGTTAGATTCTAATGTCTTTTTTTTTTTAATTACTGACTTTTGTGTATGATCGTTCAGAATTAAATAAACATTTGCTTTAGGTGGTTTTAGAAAACGATATATCAATTTCGTTGGAACAAAAATAAAGTATTAGGATAAAGTAGTGTTTTACCAGTACACTAAAACTAAAAGTCACGATAAACATAATTTCAGCGTTAAAATCTTACAGTTTTGATTTTTAAAAATTATGATACAACGTTCCATACATTTTTTTAATATTTACATTGGCGGGCTGGAAACCATTTGAATTTAAAAAATATTTATCGCGGGACGTACGTTTCCTATCCGTATTGATTTCTTGATGTTTAAATAACCTCATTATGATATTTTTTTTTTAATCTCATAATAACACTTTAAATTAAATCAATAAAATAACTTTACTGCTGTTGTTGTTTATTGTGTGGTGAAGTCATTTTTTTATTGCTGAGCGAGGAAAATTCTCAACTTTGTTGATAATGACCGACATAAATATTGTTAAGATAACTTAAGTATGTTATCATTGGAATTTTGTATTTAAAACAGCTAAAAATAAGTAAATAAAATATAAAATCAACGTTTTGATTTTTTTCTTTACTTTAAAAATTGTATGAATTTTTTATAAATTTAAAAGTAAACTAAATTATACAAAAATTTGTGCTATTGATTAAAGATAAGATTTATTTTATAAATCCAAATATATAACAAAAACAAATAACTTACAAATAGAATTCTTATTTATGTTGCTAACAAAGCTTTAAGAGCTGTTTATTCAAAAATGGTTTATTAAAATAAATTATTGAAGTAAGTTACAGTTTAGTAAGGGTTAACAGTGCACCTTAAACTCACGATCGGCTATCAAAAACTAAAAAGAAAATTTTTCACCATATTTAATTTTCTGTAATCAGTTTTCTCATAAAAGTACGAAAAATTTCAAGTTTTAATATTCTTAAATATTTACAAAATGTAAATATAAGCAGTTATTTTTAAAAGTAAATCAGTAAATAAGTTATACGGCGATTTTTTTTTTTTTTTGAATGTGATCTGTCCTGGACAAGACGTTAAAAGGTACCCAAGTGGTGTGAGACTCGATAACCGAAAGGCTTATTCGCGCACCAGATCTAAGGACCAAATATTTTGTACTTTTTTTTGGCGATCAATCAACTCTAAAAAGTTTATATCTAAGAATTTAAATTTAAAAGTTTATTTTAGTAAACTATGCTTTGTTAATTTTATTTAAATAAGTTTTTAAGTTTTTGTTAAAAGAAATAAAATAGTAATTATTACTATCTTTAACAAAGACAATTAACCCAAAATTTAACACAATAATAGTTGTTATCATTTTTGATAACAAGTCACCAATTTGCTCGTTCGTAACATTACATCAAATTTTTTCAGCAACAAAAAGTAAATTTTTTTCTTTTAAATCTAATGAAAACAACTTTCATTCAATAACAATTTTTTTTTAAATAATAAAAAACTAAGTTAATTCTTATAAAAATAGTTCATCTTACCTATTGATTATACAGCTAAGCTAATTTTAAATTTTATTTAGTTAATTTCTAAGTTTTCGTAAACACGCAAACTAGTCAATTAAAATGCACAAAACTACAAATAAATTAGTCAAACAAAGTTTAGACAGTACAAGTAAGTGGTATAGCGTATTATGTTTCAAAACATAATATGCAGTTCAGAAAAAAATTCGTATTTAATTAATTTAAACTAAATATTAATAGCTTAAAACTATTTATTTTTCGACTCTTAATATTTGAAAAAAAAAAATTATTAGCAAACCTACAAACTTAAAACTATTTACTTTCGCTTACATTTAAACATACTAATAATACAACTCTGAACTTATCTTTATCTATAACATTTGGTTACATCAGTAAAAAATGCGACATTCGGTAAGCGTATTTACAAATTTACAAAAATACTTTTTCTCGCCACGAAACGTAAATTGTAAATCTGCATTTTAGGAATTTACTATACACTAAAACCAAACTTATTTACCTTTTGGTAATAGAATGTGGTGTACTTTTTAATAGTTACGTCATAGCCAAGAGGAAAATTTCTCGTATGGTTCATGCTTTTGATTTACGGGCATAATACTTTACTTCAACCTTTAAATTGTTTTTAAGTTAATTTTTTTGTTGTTAACTACGACAAGTAATTACAATAATTCAATAAACCCAGTATATAGATTATTTTGAAGTTTTTTTTTTGTTATTTTAAAAAGCATTTTAGTTTTACCTAGAATGTAATTGTTGTTAATTTTATATTAAAACATAACGAAGAGAAAAAAAACCGTATGCTTAAAACAAAATGGTAACTTTTTTAAGTAAATACTCACTCGTAAAAACATAATAATATAAATAAAATCGTGCTTTGAAAAAATACACTTGCTAACTGAGTAGTAACTGCTAAAGTTGTTAGTACTATAGAAGTCATTAAGTTTGCCGTTTAATTAATTGTGCTTATTATAAATATTTTATATTATAGTTCTTAGATATAAACTTTTTAGAGTTGATTGATCGCCAAAATAAAAGTACAAAATATTTGGTCCTTAGATCTGGTGCGCGAATAAGCCTTTCGGTTATCGAGTCTCACACCACTTGGGTACCTTTTAACGTCTTGTCCAGGACAGATCACATTCAAAAAAAAATATTTCGCCGTATAACTTATTTACTGATTTACTTTTAAAAATAACTGCTTATATTTACATTTTGTAAATATTTAAGAATATTAAAACTCGAAATTTTTCGTACTTTTATGAGAAAACTGATTACAAAAAATTAAATATGGTGAAAAATTTTCTTTTTAGTTTTTGATAGCCGATCGTGAGTTTAAGGTGCACTGTTAACCCTTACTAAACTGTAACTTACTTCAAAATTTTATTTTAATAAACCATTTTTGAATAAACAGCTCTTAAAGCTTTGTTAGCAACATAAATAAGAATTCTATTTGTAAGTTATTTGTTTTTGTTATATATTTGGATTTATAAAATAAATCTTATCTTTAATCAATAGCATAAATTTTTGTATAATTAGGAAATATAAAGTGGCATAATAAATTTTATGCAATAAACATATTTCAAAACAATTTGCACTTTTACTTTTATAAAACTTGTAGCACAGCCATAAATGGTTTAAAAGTTAAAACTACTTTCCATTAATTAGACGATTTCAAATTAAGATTTTTTTTCTACACAGTGTTTTAAGCAAATTCAATAATCACCATTTAAAAACTGTAAAAAGTAATACAGCTAAAGTCATATATACTACTTTTAAGTGCTAACAATCAGCACTACCTATATCTACTTTCCTACGTTTTAGACTTCAACAAAGTATTCAGAGCTTTTAGTTTTCTTTTAAATAAAAAAAAAAACATTCGAAGCAGCGTCAGAAAACATATATCAGAGTTTTCAATATTTTGAAACTAAAATTGTCATCTTAGAGTAAATTTTGGCTATACGCTAATGGCCACAATGACAACTATGTTTTAAAGTTTAAACAAAAAAATAATTCGAGAATTAATAAAGAGATTTAAATTTTATGTCAAGTAGTTACTTGGATTAAAAATAATGAGTATCATTTAAATGAAAAGTAAACTAATTAGTTATACTTTTCAAATCATACCTTATCAAAAAAAAAAGTCAGCAACAGTTTGAGAATATTTGAATATAATTGTTTAACAAATATAAAGTTTAACAATTTGTTATAACAGTTAACGGATTGAAAAACGTTACATAAGGTAAGACACACAATCTCATATTATTACTTATTTTATTACTTTTAAAGCTAGTTTTTATGTAAAAAACAAATCGAAAAGAATCTGTGTTTTTAAAAGTATCTTGCGAATGTTTTAAAACTGACTCAGTTTAAATTAAGCGTAAATTAACTACTAAATATTTTGCTTGAAAATAGATTAATACTATTTTTACAAATATTCTGACCTTTTCGTTAAATTAATGATTACGTTATTACCCTTTACTGCTTTGTTTAATCATCCAAACACTTTTATTGCATTCTAGTCGAATATTAACAAAAACGGAAATAAACTAATTTTAGTGACCTTATTGTTTAATGTCACTTAAACAAAATTGAGATAATAATGTAAAAAGGGTTGTAGTTGCAGAGATGTAAATCTTTACGGGAAAGTCAGATACTTAATGATAAATTTAGAACAAACTTATAAATAACGTAACGTTTTTTCATAAAAATTAGGATAGCCAAATTTACTAATAAAACTCTTTTTAGAAACTTGTTAACATTTTTAGAATTTACACATATAGGCAATAATATATTTTTATCAATTTATACTGCATTTTAACTTCGAATCATATAAAAAAAATGTTGCTAACAGAAATGAAGGGAAAATGATTAGATGAAGCAATTGAATGTTACTCGGCTAGCTGACTTATAAAAACAAATGTGTTGTAGTAGTTTTATTTTTTAACATACTTTCAAAATTTAAAACTATGTTTTGACGGGTAGGAAAAAGGTTTTGATAAAAAGTTTTGAAAAAGTTTATAATTTATAGCAAAAACATAAAAAAATCTTAACCCATTCTTATATACAATTTTTAAAAAGGTCTTAAAACGGTTTAAGGTAGATTTTAGTACCAATGAATTAAGAAAATATATTATAATTAGTAAAAGTTAAAATTAAGGGCAATAAAATACTAAGTAAAACACAAATTCAGATTTTTAATATTTTATATGGCTTCTACCTTATACCTTTTTTTTTTTTTGCTTTTTTAGATGTAGAACATGTCTTGACTGAAATAAAATAATAGTTAGTTATTTATTAAAAAAATTACCAAAGCTATAGGAAATAAATTCATATTTAGAAAACTACTAAGCAATAATAATAGGAGAAGAAAAAATAATGAGAAGATTAAATGAAAGAAGCAAAGATTACTATGAAAGCCCAAAACTTACTTCAGACTAAATGTATCAAAACCTTTTTCAAATTAAAACTTACTAAAGTCAAACTTTATTAAAAAAAAAAGAGAACAATACTAAAAAATTAAAAGGAGTTATTTGTTAGAAAAAAGAACTATTTTCAAAAAACCTAAAGAAAAAAAAAGTTTAAAAAAGCTCTCTTTAAAAAGTTGTTTATTGATCCCCATATTTAAAAAAAAAACTATATTCACAAAAGGTTATTTAAAACTTTTCCAATAGTTAAACTTTTTTTCGAGCGTGAACTTGGCTTAAATGGCTGTTTTTGTAATTTTGTTTCACCAAACTTTAGAACCAATTACTTTCAATTTCTTTAATGCTAATTTGAACTTTTTTTTAATTCTAAAGAACGTTCTTTGGCTTAGCTTTTCACAATATTTTTCATCGAATTTGGGTTTTAGTTTTGTAGTGGGGCCAATTTAAAAATCTAATGTTTAATAGCATTTTCTACTTTACATTGTTTTTCTCCGAATTTTTTTTTTTCAAATTTTTTTATTATTAACATATTTATTAAATCGAGTTTTAAGACGTTATTAATTTTTTTTTTCAAAAATTTAATTTTTTTCTAATGTATGCTTTAATAATTTTTCAGAAAAAATCCGAATTTGCACGGTTTTAGTTCTTTTTTTTTATATAGTTTTACAGCAAAAGTAAATTATTTATTAAATAATTTTTATTTAAACAGACTTATATAATCAAGTTTTATAACGTTATTTAATTCTTTCCTAACTTATTAATATATGACTCATTTAAGCTTTACCTAAACTCTTTGTATTTGATCAAGAAATCCCTCAAATTACGTATACAAAAAATTCAGGTAAAACTTGTATAGTTCCGATATTTGAAAAATAATAATAAGCTTGAAAAAATTTAATAACGTTATAAAACTTAGTTATATAAGTCTATTAAAAATAAAGATTGTTAAAAAAATAATTTACTTTTGCTATAAACCATGTAAAAAAAGAACCAAAAATATTTGTATTTGGAACTTTTTTGAAAAATTTATTTAAGCACATTTTGTAAAAAAAAACTTTATAACAAGTTTGAAAAAAAAAATTAATAACGTTTTAAAACATAATTTGAAAAGTATGTTAATAACCAAAAAAATTGTAAAAAAATATTTTTGGAGAAAAACAATGTAAAGTAGAAAATGCTAAAAACCATTAAATTTTTAAAGTGGCCCCACTACAAAACTAAAACCCAAGTTTGATGAAATTATTGTGAAAAGCTAAGCAAAAGAACGTTCTTTAGAATAAAAAAAAAGAAGTTTCAAATTAGCAATACAGAAATCTGCTGAATATTCCACTAATGCGTCGCTGATTTGTTTAAAATTTGTAGCGCTTTAGAGCATAAAGATGTTTTAAATTTTTCTAAATTATTACGAAACCAGGGACAAAATGATGCGATAACATTAAAAAAGCAAACATATTGTTAATAAAAAATCTAAAACAACTTTAATATTTTAAACTTAGATGTACTAAGTTAACTTGAAAAATAACTAATTTAAGTAATATAACTAAAAACAGTTAGTTTTTAATAATTTATTTAGTGTTTTTATAAACCACTAAGTATTAATAACTTTTTTAATAATTACCTATAAAAAACCATAAAATAACCAGATAAAAATCTCTAGCTACTTTGTTTCAAAAAGCTAAAAAATGATGAAAAAACTATAAAACTCTTTAATAATGTTAATTATACTAAAGTATTATAAATTTATACTAATTAATAAAACTAGTCAAATAATTCTTTAAAATTTGTCGTATTATAAATATTTATCAAACTAAAGTAAAATAATTTAAAAAAAAATTATGTAGTTAAAACTATTTATTTTACAAAGTTCCTACAAAAATGAAATCTTTTTGTAAGTTGTATTTTAAGCAAAAAAGTATGATTAAAACTTAACTGATGCGAACTTTTGCCTGTTTGAACTATTTTAAATTGTTTACTCATAAACTCAAGCTTGATTAAACTTTAGTGGAATATTTTTGCTGTATTGAATACTTTTTAATTTTATTGTAATTTAATGAAAATTGTTATTTAAACCAGATACATGTTTTGTAGATACTTTTTTTCTTGGTAATACAAGTTTGATTTGTAGTGTTTAAACGATGTTTTGGCTTTTATTCTTACACAAATTGGATAGATTCTTGATTCCCCAAAGAAGGCCACATGGCCAATTTAAGGAAACCCAAAAACATGATAATAAGTTTGTACTGCAACTATGCTGTTTTAAGCTTAGTAAACAGTTCTATTGTTTTTAATTTAAATTTTAAGTATTCTAATTTATCAAAGTATATTAAACAGGTATTTTAATTCTTTTTAATTCCTTTTATCACTTTAACTGTAACAACTTGAGACTATATAAAAGTTTTTTAACACTTATTTTTACTTTCTAAATTTTTAGCTAACAACTTCACTAACTTATTGAGAAATCAGGAAAAAAGTTAGCTATGCAATTTGCGTTTTGAATAAATATAGTATTTTATTTGCTGTAAATTACTTCAAATAGACAAAAAAAAATTAAAATAAGGCTGATTTAGGTTTGGATACTTATGAAAAACTAAAAGGTAGATTATGTGTTTTGTTTTTACTTTCAGTCTAGCTTATATATTATTTGAAAAAATATTTGTATGTTATTTTAAACTGAGTCCTCTAAAAAATTTATAATGTAAATTATTCAAAATTATATATACTTTGTGAAAGTTGTTTCAATACAGAAATATGTTGAAACATTAGTTTGGTTTTCGACTTAACTTTACAGTGCCATATCTTAAAATAATAACTTACTAAATTTAGTTATTTTTAAGAATAACAGGTTTTTACATATGACAATTGAGCTAATAGTTTTGTTTTTTAGTTTCAATTAATTTGTTTTCAGAGTAATGTTATAAATATCAATTAATTAATCTTACTCAAAGTAGTTCAGAAAACACTTAAAAATCTAAAAAGTGTGTAACAGGATATCAGTTTGTATTTGTTAACAGTTTAAATTTGAAAATAAGTTTTAAGTTAAAGTTCTTATTCATCCAGGCGTTAAGTTAAAAATTCCTAAGCTATGTGTTATACTGATGCAAGTTTAGATAAGGAGAAAATAAAGAGCAGTCACGAGTTTACTGATGCATGTTTGCATTACTATCTTACAGCCACATATAAATTCTCAACAGTTGGAACAGGATCCAGTACAGCCTGCTGAAGTAAACATATTTTTTCAAAAACAGAAATTTATTTTTTTTTTGTGTTATAAAAGGTGTTTTTAAGTAATGTAACTTTTTAAAAGTATTTTTTATGCACATTATAAGTAGTTAAATCTTGTTTTATTTTATACATTCTTAAAGTGTATTCCTGTTACATTAAATGTTGTGTAAAGATTTTGGCCTTATTTAAAATATTTTCTAAAGTACAGGGTTGCCACTTTACCTGGAAACCTGGAAAATTAACAATGTAGTCAAAAAAACTGGAAAAACCAAGAATTTTGAAGAAAATTCACTAAAAATACCTGGCAAAACTGGTGTTTTAACAGTTTTCACATGTTAAGTAGTAAAATTTTTATATGATTTAAAAAATCTATCATGTAGATAAAAAAAATTGAGTCCTCATCAATTTTTTTTCTATTAAAAAACATATTTAAAATAGCTTTACAGTGTTTTTTAAAAGCTTTTATACTATTTAACACAGTTTTTAACCTTAAACTTAACTTTAAACTAAAAGTAGACCCAAAAATGTGTACTTTTAAACACTTGGAAAAAAAATTTGAAAAAAGGAGTGGCAACCCTGTAAAATATAATGTTCTTTTAATTTTATTAGTTTTTACAATTGTTCTTTATTATAAGATTTGTTAATTTATTGTCAGGCCTAGTTTTATATAGAGTAGCTCCAAGTATTATTTATGATCAGCATTAGGTATAAGTTAAGTGTAAATAATTTTATTGCTTTTAGTGTGTTTGTACATTACACTTTAATTCTACATTACGTCTTCTAGATAAAAAATAACCAGTTTTCAAGGTAAGACCAAGACAATATCAAAATAAGTTTTACTAGTATATAAACTTTTTTTTTTAATAGTATTTATCACATTATCATCCTACTATCTTTGTTGTTTTTGTTTTTCAGTGCATTTTATTTAACAATAGATTTATATAAGATTTATAATAAAAGGTGCATTTAATTTTTGAGAAATAATACTCACATATACTATCTGCCATTTTAAAAGCTCTTTAGGTTTTGACCATAACAAGTAAGAAACTTGAAAAAAAAATCAGGTAAAAACAGGTAATTTTGATAAAAAAGCCATAGTGAGATAAATAAATAAATCACAAAAGGTTTTGACGCGTTTGAAGTTTTTAGTTGACGAAATTAGGTTACAAAATTTTATTAAATAGAACTTAAAAGTTTAAAGACACAATTTAAGTTTTAAGTCACTGAAAGCAAGTGACAAAGTTTAAGTCAAATAAGTCACAAAGGATATTGTCACAATTCTATTCCACTAAATCACAAAACATCTAAATGAGTTTAGTCCAAAAAGTCAAAGTAAAACTGACAAAAATTTAAGCTAACCAAGTCTGTAATAAACTGATAAATTTCAAGTCAACACAGTCAAAATAGAACTGACATATTTCAATAACACATGTCAAATTAGAACTTAAGAATCTAGTTTATAAAGTCGAAATAAAACTCATTAAATTTCATCTCAACAAAATCAAATTGAAATTAAAAATTTTAAGTTCACAGAGTCCAAATAGAATTGACAAACTTCAAGAACACAAAGTCATAATAAAACTCAAACAGTTTAAAGTTCACAAAGTCAAAGTAGAACTGGTATATTCAAGTCCACAACGTCAAAGTGGAACTGACAAATTTTAGTCCAAAAAGTCAAAATAGGTCTAAAAAAATTTAGTCCACATAGTCAAAATGGAACTTAAAAATTTCATTTCAAAAATAAAGTCAAAATAGGTCTAAAAATATTTAGTCCACAAAGTCAAAGTAAAACTGAAAAAATGTTAAGTCTGGCAAGTCAAAATAGAAATGACAAATTTTAAATCCACAAAAACAAAAATGTAACTTACAGTTTTCAAGTCCATTAAGTCAAAATAGAACTAAAAAAAAATAGTCCATAAAGTCTAAGTAGAACTGACATATTTAGACCACAAAAAAAGTAGATCTGACAAATTTAATCCAAAAATTTAAAGTAGAACTAACAAAATCTATTCCAAAAAGTTGCAGTAGAACTAGAATACTATTAGTATGAAAAATCACATAAAATGGTTACTAATTTTAAGTCACAGTAGGTAATATTAAATTTCATGTAAGACTTTACATAGCAAAGTAGAAAAAAACTTTATCAATATTCAATACAGAAAAGATCAGTAAAATGCTGTAAGTTTTTAGTAATTTGTTTCATAAGAGTTTGTACTATCATGACATTTGAGTGATTTTTTTGTGTTATTATATTTGTACAGATTTTCAAATGCTGAAATCTTTATATTAGGTTGTAATGTTTAATATGAATTTTTGAGGCTCTAGTTAACACAAAAGAAATTATATAAATTACTAACAAAAAATTATAAAGAAACTTTTTTAGAATAAGATACCATTAGTTATAATTTTTTTTTTTTCTTAACAAGTTTTATTAATTTTTTCTTAAAAAACACTAATATTAGTTTTGAGAGCAGTTTAAATTAAGAGAGCAGTAATTAAAGTTCTAAGTTAAAGATCGCAAGACTACATATTATACTGATGCAAGTTTAGATAATGAAAAAATAAAGAGCAGTCACGAGATTACTGAGGCAAGTTTGCATTCCCATATTACAGCCAAATATAAACTCTCAACAGATTGAACAGGATCCAGTATAGCCACAGCCTGCTGCAGTAAACACGTTTTTCAAGAATATATTTTTTTTTGTTTCGTATAAGGTCTTTTTTAGTAAGGTAACTTTTTACTAGTAGTTTTTATGCACATCTTGATTTCTTTACATTCCTAAAGTATATTTCTGCTAGATTAAATCTGTGTGAAAGTTGTGACCACATGTGAAGTATTTTCCAAAATATGATATTCTTTTTCATCTTTTAGTATTTGTAATTGTTAATTAATATATTTATTTTGGACGGGGACCTTCAGATTCGGTTATCGAGTCGCACACTACGGATAACTTAATACGTCTTGTCCAGGACAGACCTTTTAATATTGTTCAATTCTTATCATGCCTCGTTTTATATAGAGTATCCCAAAGTATTATTTATTATCAGAATTTAGTATAAGTTATGTAAAAACTTAATTATAGTTTTTAGTGTGGTTGTACATTATTTTAGAACTGTACATGTGCTTAATTTACAATTAAAAAAAATGGCAATTCCTAAACCTAATAAAGGAAAATCTATAAAAATAAAAACAAATACAGACTCTGCCAAATAAGAACGATTCTAATTACTTATAATGTAAAAAGCATAAAATTTAACATTTTACATTTCACTGTAACATAGTTTTTATATAAATCTTAAAAGAAATATTATAAAATATTTTTTATGTTCAAAAGTTCCTTCAAAATATTCTTGTGGTATTTCGATACTACAGCTACAGTTAAATTCTTTTAAAATTTAATATATTTTTAGCTTTCATACGTTTCTCGCTGTTTTTCATTTTGTTTTAATTAGTTTAAAGCAAATTTCATAGTCATATTTTATTCTTTTTTTCATATATGATAACTACTTTTTAACTTTTTTAAAAATAATTAACTTGTTTTTCAGTTGTTTTTTTTTTTTAATTAAACTAATATTAAGTCATGTATGAGTTTGTCGATAAATCAAAGGAAAATGCAAAAACAGCTTTTGAAGAAAAATTTTCAAAATCTTTAAAGGAAGTTTCTAAACGAGGTAAAACATAAATTTAATTACAGTTTTTACTATTAAATGAAATGAAGAATTTATCTTGATAAGTTCTATAATACTTTTATAACATAAGTTTATATTAGCTTTTAAGTTTAATTGTAATAACGGTATGCTAAGTTTTTATAAAGAAATCTTGAATTCAAGAGTTTTATGATGCGTTATTTGTGCTTTGTTGCTTTAATGAAAGTGATATTTTTTTATACATCAAAAACTTTTAAAGTATATGAATGAATAAAGTTGTAGAAAATACAGCTAAGTATAAGGTAGCATAAATAAACAAGGCACTACTAATTTAATCTAAACTAAATACTTAAGTTTTTGAAAGTCATTGACTATATATTATTCCAGTTTGATATTTACTATTTTTATAGATAAGTCTGAGAAATACGAACATGAGTCTACTAAAAAATTGAAACTCAATAGTCTTATGTTAAAAGAAGATAGAGAATTGACTAATTATACTAAGCATAAATTAACTATTGAAAATGTGAATATATTTTACTCAATTGCTAAAATTCATAATTTATTTGGTGCTGCTGAACTATCAATAAGATTTATAGAACGGTGTTTTCCAATGATAACTGAAACTGAAGACTTTTCGCAGTTAGACTTTGATTGTTTTATGAAAATAATTTCACGTTCTGAACTAAATATTCACTCAGAGGTAGAAGTATTTGATGCAATAAATACTTGGTTGAAACACCACAATGAAGAACGTAGCAAATATGCCAGTCAATTGTTACTAAAAGTTCGTCTTACATTGCTATCAGAACATGCATTGAAATATATTAAAGATTGTAATTCATCATTTAACGAAGTCCATGAGTTTGAAAAAATAATAAATGAAGTTTTGTGCAGCAAGAAAAGTATTATGCAAAACAATTTAAGTAATTCTATAACAAGAAGGTGTTGTACTCAAATTAATTCTAATTTTTTGATTTGTGGTGGTTACGATCATAAAATTAAAAAAGTTGTCAGGAACACAAAAAAAGTTGATGGAAATAATTTTAACAACATCAAAGTTCTTTCTTCAATGAATAAAGATAGAAGAGTCTTTAAAGCTGTTTGTTTAAAAGGAGAAGTTTATGTTTTTGGTGGCTATTACAATTCAAATAACTTGGTAAAGATCGTAGAAAATTATTCGCCTTCTACAAACACATGGAAGAAAATAGCTAAGATGTTCGATGTTAGAAAGTGGTTTTGTGCTTGTACATTTATGGATAAGATATTTTTGTTAGGAGGAGCATTTGACGTAAGAACCATACCTTACTACGAGTTAACAAACTCTTGCTTACAATTTGACACAAACAAGAATGTTGGTCAGAAAAAAGTTGGAAAAAAGTTTCCGGAATGAATACAGCAAGAAGTTATGCAGGTTGTGCTGTCTTTCAAGAAAGTATTGTAGTTTCAGGTGGGTGGGATCAAGTAAAGTTTAACACAGTAGAATCCTATGATGTGTTTGCTGATAAATGGTCGCCAATGCCAAGTATGGTCAATGAAAACCATGAACACAGTTTAGTTGTAGTGAAAAATAAGTTTTTTGTTATCGGTCGTGGACCATACGGTTGTGAAGTTTTCGACAATGATTTTAAAATATTTGTTGCTCTTAAAACACCGTATCGTTTTCACTCAGGCGAAGTCATATCAATCGGAAATATAATTTCAATCTTCCATGGACTTAGTAGTATTACAACTTGTTATGACGTTGATAAAGATGAGTGGTCGGAAAAAACGTGTAAAATTACGACTCATCTTTTTAAATTTTCAGCCGTGACACTGCCTTGGTACTAGGATATTTGAAGAAAAAATTTTAAACAGAACTGATAAAATTTTTGCTAATAAGGAAATACTTATAGATAAATAGTTATATATAGAGTTGGTATTGTTACGTTTCTTTAAAATTATCAAAGTTTAAGTAAATAGGGATAGTTTTATAAAGCAGAAATTCAAAAAAAAAGGCATACATATTTAAAAGGAGTATTTTATTTAAAATTACATATGTTTTAATCATATTCTGGAGTTCATTACGAACAGTAAAAATAATGTGCTTAAGCGTATATAACGTAAGAATTTTAACTTAAGCTAGATTTTAAAAAAATATATTTAAAAAGTACATGGAATCCAGCCAGATTCAATAAAAAAAAATCCGGACTGTCAAATCCTAATGTATTTTTTTTTAATTACTGAATTTTCTCTACTAGCGTTCAGAATTGAATAAACATTTTCTTTAGGTGATTTTAGAAAACGGTATATCAATTTCTTTTGAACAAAAATAAGGTATTAGATAAAATAGTGTTTTACCAGCAAACTAAAATTAAAAGTCACGATAAACATAATTTCAGCGTTAAAATCTTACGGTTTTGATTTGTAAAAATTATTATTCAACGCTTCGTACATTTTTTAAATATCTACATTAGCGGGCCGGAAACCATTTGAATTTTAAATATATTTCATTTTAATCGCGGGACGTACGTTGCCCTTCCGTATTGCTTTCTTCGAAAACTGAATAACCTTATTATGATGTATAATTTGTTTTATGTGATATTAACACTTTTGAATTAAATCAGCAAAATAACTTTACTGCTATTGTTGTTTATCGTGTGGTGAAGTTTTATTGTTTATTATTAATGGTGCAAAAATCTCATTTTTGTTGATGATAGCCAAAATAAATATTGATTTAATTTATCAAAAAAGTACAAACTATAATCTCACATCAAGCTGACAATATCTGAGACGTTAGGCTGTGAATGATTAAGCTGTATCATTTTTTTCAACTTTATACAACCAGTCGCTTTTTTCAAATAACAAAACTTTTTTCATATAAAAAGTTAAGTCTGGTCTTATACAAATAGTTAAACTTACCTGATGTTTATACTGTTAAGCTACTTTAAGTTTTATTTAGCTAATTTTTAAGCTTACTTTTATACGTAAAAGTGTCAACTAATATGTACAAAACTAAAAATAGATTAGTCAAGCAAAGTTTTAGACAGTATTATTAAGTGATGAAGCGTATTATGTTTTAAAACAGTGTATGCAGTTCAGAAAAAAATCATAATAAATCAAATTAATCAAAATTAATATTGCTATTAAATTAAACCATTTAGTTTTCGACATTTAATTTTTGAAAAAAAAAACTATTCGTAACTTACAATCTTAAAACTTCTTTATTTTGTTTACGTTCAAACATACTAGTATTATAACTTTGAACTTATCTTAAACTATAACATTTGTTAACATTAGTGAAAATATGCGACATTCTGTAAGCGTATTTACGGATAATCAAAATCCTTTTTTGTCACCACAAAACGTAAATTGTGAAGCTTCATTTTAGAATTTTAGTCTACACTAAAACAACTTTTCTTCTTTTTGGTGTCAGGACGTGGCACAGTTGCATAAATTTTATTATTTAAGATAATTTTTTAGAATTTTTTTTTTCCCTTATATCACTTTTAAGGATAATTTGACAACAATACATTTTAACCGTTTGGTATCGCCCAAGAGCTAAGATTGACTTTCTTTGATAATCAATGACTAATTATCTAACTGATAAAAAGTTATAACATAGTGCTTTTCTCACAAATTTCCAGTTTATGAAAGTAAACTTTTTAAACTTAATACTTAAACTAAAGTTTTTGCATCAGAGTAGAACAAACTTTTAAACTGTTTTTAATAGATTAAAAAGCTACTTTCAAAAATTTTTATTTCTTGTTTATAAAAGTAATTATGATTGTTCTATGAAGAACTTCGTCAGCTCGCACAGTCGGTTAAATGTCCAAGTTATGAGTTCGTGCTGCTGGTTAAGTTTGCATTTTAAGAAATTGTGTTAAAAGTATTTTTATTAATTTTTTGCTAGGAAAATTCAACTTAAAAACTTATTTTTTAATGTAGATTATTTTTAATTCAATAAATAATAACTGTTTAATATACTTAAACGAAATACATAAAAAATATTATGATACATTGTAAAAACTACATTAACATTAAATGGTCTAATCAACAAAAACCATTCCCTAGTTTGCAATTTTAGCGATATTTTAAAATTCAATTCCAAATTAATAGTAATCAACACTTATAAACAAAAAAAAGTCCATATATACTTTTGTTTTTTTACTTAAAACTTACCTTATTTAAGATCTGTAAAAAATATTGCATTCAAAGTTCAGAATTTGATCAATACCTAAATTTTTTTACATTACCTTTTACATTTAAAACCTCTCAGTAAAAAACGTAAAGATGTATCACAATTAACATTTTTAAAACATGTCAAAGTCCATGTTAAAAGTTATAAATAGTTAACTTAAAAACAAAACAATAAACTTAAAAAGTAGTTATATACACAATAAAAATGGTAAGCACCCTTATTTATACATTGCTGGTAATATTTACCATGAAAACCATAGTTTACCATGGGCTCCACCCACATCATTTATTTATCTTTTTTTTTAATTTTTATCTTTTTCAACAGAAATATTTTCTTTTTAAAGCTTACAGTGTAAAATTACTAATCGCTATAACTTTATGACTAAAAGCTTACTCATTACTTACGTCTAAAAAAACAACTTTTTTACAAAGATTTATGGCTTTATAGCTAGTTACTGGAACTGTGACGTGGTATATTTTTTTATCTTACGTCATAACCCAGGAAAATATTTTTCGTATTGATCATGTTTTTGATTTACGGGCATAACACTTTACTTCAAGCTTTTTAATTTTTTTGAAGCTTGGTAACTACGACAATTAATAACAAAAGTTTAATAAACACAGTATAAAGATGTTTATGATTTTTTTTTTGTTTTTTTTTAAAGCATTTTACTATTACCTAGAATGTAACTGTTGTTAATTTTTTATTAAGACATAACGAAAACGTAAGAAACTGTAAGCTTACAAACAAATTGTGGCTTTTTTTGAGTAAATACTTACAGTTGTAAACATATAAATAAAATATGAATAAAATCGTCTATCGGAAAATTACGCTTGTTAAGTGAGTAACAACTGCTAAAGTTGTTAGTACTATAAAAGCCATTAACTTTGCAGTTTAATAAAATGTGCTTATTATAAACCATTTTTATTTGAATTTTTAGATGTTAATTTTTATAGTTGATTGATCGACAAAAAAAATCAAAATACTTGGTCCAAGGTCTTGGTGCGCGAATAAACCTTTTGGTTATCAAGTCTCACACCACTTGGGTACCTTTTAACTTCTTGTCCAGGACAGTTCACTTTAAATAGAAAGAAATACTGTTGCCTAATAATTTATTTATTGTTTTACTTTAAGAACAACTGCTTACATTTACATTTTCCAAATATTAAATAAAAATTCAAAAGTGAAATATTTTGGTCTCTTGGTGAGATTGATTACAAAAATAAAAAAACGCGAAAAGTTTTAAGTGCGATATTTACTTTGAATTAAACAATTGAAAACAGTCTATAAATTCTGACTAAAAAAATATGATATTTTAATGTTTTTAAAACAACTGTAAACATAAGTTCATTAACTTTTGACAAGTGTTAAACTGATCTTTAGTAGAGGACAAGCCCTTTTAGTTTTTGACAGTTGTTCGTGAGTTTAAGGTGTAATATTGACTTTTAAAACGATCTTTAATAAATTAAAGAAATAACATAAACATTTAATAAAAAAAACAATTAAATATAACCAAAGTTTTTGTTTTGCGTAAAAATAATATACAAAGGATTACTTAAACATTGAACAGTTAAGCATTAGCTGTAAAAAAAGATAATGAAATTTAAGTAAACAGCAAATTAATAAGCTTTTAACTTTTCAAAGTTTTGTTGGACAAAATAATTTGTTTCACTTACTGTTCACCAAATCAACTATGATAGTTCGAAAACTTTCTTAAAAAATACTACTTAATCTTGTCATTACTTTCTTTGTATTTGTTCTTGTTTTCTTTTGTTTGAAAGTGATAATCAAGTTGGAAAATGGTTTTCAAGCTTGTATACTTTTTTATTGGCTACATACGTAAATCTTAAAAAACACACAGAAAACTATCAATAAATAAGTACTTGACAACTTTGCATTCATTATGAAATTTTTCTAGGTAAAAAACAATAAAAATAAATTAATCAAAAGACTAATAAATTTTACAGCCTTATGATGTCATAATGAACTGGATCGTTTTATCTATATGTAGCATTGTGTGACTTTTTAAAATTCGAAATTGACTTTTTTTGTGTTTTTTGTAAATTTTATATTCAGACTGCTTTAGACGTATAGTTAAATGAGAAATCGTTTTTATGTGTATGTATGTGTTGAAGAAGAATATTTTTTTACTCTTTAGCATGATAATAATAATTAAATACAAAACCATTACCGACTTTTACAAAATTATTTTATGAAACTTTTTTTTGTAATAAATATCATTTAAAGTCTTCTTAATAAATATTTTAATCGCGGTTTCTCGCGACTATTCCTGCCTGATGAGTCCTAATTAGAACGAAACTTGCCGTAGGATTGCCCCGGGTGCTGTTGTTGTTGACCTTGCGGTAGAGTTCATTAATTACTAAATAACATAGACAAGTATTTAGCGTGTTGATTATTATTTGCTTACAATCTTTATAAAATTATTAAAAAAAAGAAGCATTTTAACTTAATCTTTATGCATTAATTATATTTAAGTATTATCAATTTAGACTGTTTAGAATCTTAAATCATATAATGCTTTGTAACTAAATCGTTTTAAAAATATATTTTCAATTTAAATAATACAGTATAAATGAAATGATTAATTTGTTGAAAATATTCTTTTTAATAAATTCAAAAAACGTGTTTTGAAAATTCATTTTAAACTAGAAAGTACAGGTAGCTTAGAACTTAACTGATGAACTTTTAGATGCAAGATTTTGTCTGTTTGAACTTTTTTAAGCCATTTTATAAATTTAAGTATTAAACTTTAGTGCAAAATTTTTAGATGTATTAAATATTTTTTAATTGGATGCACGACTATTCAAATTCAACTTCCGACAATTCTTAAGGAAAATTGAAAGGGCCACATATTTTTAACTAAAAAAGTAATGTATACTTGTCAAACATAAGAAATACATATGTAGATCTTATAAATATCTACGAACCATTTTTTTCTTTTTACAAAACGTTAATTATTTTTTAAGATTTGGCTTAAAAAAAGTAAAAAACATAGTTATTTTTAGTAGTTTTTTAAAAACTTGAAAAATATTTAAGATTTAGCAGAAAAGAAAAAAGTTGCTTGTAGATACTAATAAGATCTACATATGTATTTTTTATTTATTTTAAATTTATAACACTTATTGAGATAGTGTCTTTTAAACATTATTTTAAGAATTTGAATTGTCAAAATTTGAGTTGTGCGAATTTGAACTGTCATGTAACCTTTTTAATTATATGCTAGTTTTATAAAGTATTTATTTAAACCAAATATATGTTTTGTGAAATACTTTTTGTTTGGGAATGTAAGCTAAGGAAAGAGTGTTTTAATGATATTTTGGATTTTACTCTTACATAAATAGTTTAGATTCTATGTTAGCCATTTTGCTACAGAGTCACAATTTTGATAAAACAAGATATAGCACTAAAAAATACAAAATAACTTTTACCGATTTAACTTTTCATTAATTAAAACACTCTACCAACGTAAAAAAGATTTATTTTCAAAATCAAACAGTACTATAGCAGATAATTTTTTTATTTATATTAAAAGCTTCGCGAGATAACATTAAAACCTAAAATACTAACAAAAACTAAAGATAGCTATTATTTAATGTTTGCCTACTTATTTAAATACATCATGGTTTCCCAAGGTATTTTAAAGTATGCCTGTAAATAAATTTAGAAAGCAATGGCCCACTCTAACCACAATTCTCAACAAGCTACAATAAAAACTACCTAAGACATTTTGTTAATTTTTTGCTTTTCAACTCCAGAATATCTAGTGCAAGTTTCAAATTGTGGCTCCCCACTTCTACGGCTTGCGTCTCCTAAACTTCCTATATTTTCCCCTTTTGTGCTGCCCATGACTCTTAAATTTCTGTATTGGTCCCTAAGTGGGCCACATGACCCATTTTAGGAAACAAAAAAGTACACCATAACAAAAGTGCAGTGCAAGTATGTTATTTTAAGCTTAAAAAACAGTAGTACTGTTTGTTTTTTAAATTTTAGTAATCTTATATACCAAACATATTAATCGCCTATTTTAATATTTTTTTAAACCCCTTTTATCACTTTAGCTTTAAAATAAGTGTATAAAAGTTGTTTAATACTTTTTGTTTTACTTTCAAAATTACCAGCTTAACAACTTTACTAAGTAACTGGATAATCATAAAAAGAAGTTGGCTTAGCAAATTATGTGTTAAAAATAAACTAGATTTATGTATACTTTAGATAACTTCAAAAATTAAAAACATTTTTAAAGTAAGGCTTTAAAGGATTTAGGTTTGGATATTTATGAAAACCTAAGGTAGATTGTGTGTTTTTTTAATTTCAGTCTAGTTTATGTTATTTCAAAAAAATGCTTTTAATGTTATTTTTAACTGAGTCCTTTGAAAAATTTATAGTGTATATTATTCAAATTTTATTTACTTTGTGAAAGTGTTTTCAGTACAGAAATATGTTGATACATTTGTTTGGTTTTTAAGTTAACTTAACAGTGACATATCTAAATATAATAATTTACTAAGTATATGTATTTTCAAAAATAACATATTGTAACATAAAGAAAATGAGCTAATAGTTTTTTTTTTAATATCAATTAACTTGTTTTCAGAGTGATATTATAAATACCAATTGGTAAATTATACTAAAAATTGTTCAGAAAAAACTTTGAAAGTCTGACTTGTTTTTTAACAGGATATCAATCTGTATTTGTCAGCTATACAAACTTAATGGAAAGTTTTAAGTTAAAGTTCCTGTTCATCCAAGCGTTTAATAGAAAGCTCACAAGGCTACGTGTTATACTGATGCAAGTTAGGATAATGGGAAAAGAAAGAGCAGTCACGAATTCACTGATGCAAATTGCATTACTATCTTACAGCAACATATAAATTTTCAACAGTTTAAACAGGATCCAGTATAGCCACATACTGCTGCAGTAAACATGTTTTATCAAAATAATTTTTTTTTATCCTGTGTTATATAAGGTTATATTTTTTAAGTAATGTAACTTTTTATTAGGATTTTTAACTACACTATAAGTAGTTAAATCTTGTTTTATTTTATACACTTTCAAAGTATATTCCTGTTACATTAAATCCTGTGGAAAGGTTATGGCCTTATTTAAAGTACTTTCTAAAGTACAAGGTTGCCACTTTACCTGGAAACCTGAAATTTAACAACTTAGTCAAAAAAACCTGAATTTAAGTAGTTTTGAAAAAAACCAGTAAAAACTTGATATTGGAAGAAAATTTACTAAAATAACCTGGATAAATATGGAGTTTTAAAAGGTCTCAAATGTTTAGTTGTAAAACTTTGGTTTGAACTCAAAAAATCTATCATGTAGATAAAAAAACTTGTGTCCTCATCAAATTTTTTTCTATTAAAAAACATATTTAAAGTAGCTTTACAGTATTATCTTTTCAAAGTTTATATAATATATAATACAGTTTCTGACCTTGAACTTAACTTTTAACTAAATTAGACCAATAAATGTGTACTTTTAAACACCTGGAAGAAATTTAGAAAAAACAAGTGGCAACCCTGTAAAGTATAATGTTTTTTTTTTTTGCAATTGTTCTCTAATATAAAACTGTTAATTCATTGTCATGCCTGATTTTATATAGAGTATGTAGTTTTTTATTTTATTTATGATTAGCATAAGTATAAGTTAAGTGTAAATATTTATTTTGAAGTTTAAGTGTAAATAGGTTTTCTGTGTGTTTGTACATTACACTTTAATTTTACATTTCGTCTTCCAGGTAAGAAAAAACAGTTTTTAAGGTAACACCAGATATGCAACTTGGTACGTTTCTGCAAATCTACAGAAACGTAAAATAGTGTGCATAAAAAATCGCTTTTGTTTCGATTATTCAGCTTATTATTATTATTATTATTATTACTATACTTCAATATCCAACAAATATCGTTTTAATAATACGATTATTAAACTTTTAAATTATTAACAAAACTGCCTACTTTCATATAAAATATTAGGTAGTTAAAACTACTTAATATTACTAGAATATAAACTTTTTTTTTAATAGTATTTATAACATTATAATCCTACATTCTTATATTTTTATCATTTTTGTTTTTTAGTGCACTTTATTTAACAAAAGATTTAAATAAAATTTATAATAAAGATTGCATTTAAAATTTAAGAAATAATGTTGACATTTACTATCTGCCCTTTTTAAAAGCCTTATAGGTATTAACCATAACCAGAAAGAAACTTGAAAAAAACATCAGTTAATAATGGGTCATATTGATAAAAATTCCATAGTTAGATGAATAAATAAATCACAATGGGTTTTGACGCGTTTAAAGTTTTTAGGTCACAAAATTAGATGACAATAGTTTTTTAAATAGAATTTTAATCGTTTAAAGACATAATTTAAGTTTTAAGTCACAGAAAGCAAGTGTTCAAGTCAAATGTATTGTCCCATTTTTATTCGACAAAGTATGAAATATATCCAAATGATTTTAGTCCAAAAATTCAAAGTAAAGTTGACAAAAATTAAATTTCACCAAGTCTGTATAAAACTGACAAATTTCAGGTCAACGAGGTCAAAATAGAACTGACAAAATTCAATAACACAAGTCAAAATAGAACTGGCAGAATTTATTTCATATAGTTAAAGTAAAACTCAAAGAACTTCAAGTCCACAAAGTCAAAACAGAACTGACAAAATTTTTAAGTTCACAACGTCAAAATAAAACTGAAATAATTTAAAGCTCACAAACACAAAATTGAACTGTTATATTTTTAGTCAAAAAAGTCAAAATAGGTCTGAAAAAATTTAGTTACAATAGTTAAAGTAAAACTAAAAAACGTTAAGTCTAGCAAGTCAAAGAAAAACTGACAATTTTTAAATCCACAAAGTCAAAATAGAACTGACAAACTTCAAGTCCACGAAGTCAAAATAGAACTGAAAAAATTTCAAGTACAGAAAGCCAAAAGAAAACTGAAAAAATTCAAGTCCAAAATGTCAAAGTAGAACTGACATAGTTTAGACCACAAAAATAAGTAGATCTATCAAATTTAATCCAAAAATTTAAAGTCGAACTGACAAAATTTAGTCCAAAACGTCAAAAAAGGTCTAAAAAATTTTGGTGACACATAGTCAAAGTAAAACTTAAAAAAAAATTAACTCTATAAAGTCTAAGAAAATCTGACAAGTATTAAGTCCACAAAGAGAAAAAAGAACTGACAGTTTTCAAGTCCATTAAGTCTTAAGAGAACTGAGAAAATTTTTAAGTTCACAAAGTCCAAGTAGAACTAAGGGTTGACACTCTTTGAGTTAAAATATCTTCCCTGAAAGACCAGAAACTTCACTAAGTAATCTTAAACTTCCCTGAGTATTTTTAAAATCCTTAAAAATTTTGTTATTTATAAAAAAAATACAAGGCTTATTCTAAGAATATTGAAGAACTAGCCGCAAGGCTAAACATTTTTAAATAAGTACTTAAAAATAAAAAAAACTAATTTTTTCGAACATATTATTGAAACTTGTTTAACTAAACCTCATTCTAGATCTAGAAAAATTTTCCCTGAAGTTTTCTAAAAAATCTTAAAATTTTCCTGTGTTAAAAAAAATACCAAAACTGCCCTGAATTTTCTGAGTTAAAAAAAGGATCAAAATTTCCTGAGTCTCCCTGAGTTTCCTTGAGATTTTCTACAACTTGAAAATTCCCTGAGTTTCCTGAGTAAGTGGCAAACCTGAGAACTGACAAAATTAGTCTAGAAAGTTATAATAGAACTGACATAGTTTAGACCACATAACAAAGTAGATATGACAAATTTATTTCAAAAAGTCACAGTAGAACTTAAAAACTATTAGTATAATAAAATCACATAAAGTGGTGACTAATTTTAAGTAACAGTAGTTTATATTAAATTACATGAAAGGCTTGGAATAGCAAAGTAGAAATAGATAATATTTAATAATATTAAAGACTGAAAACACCAGTAAAATGCTGAAAGTTTTTAGCAATTTGTATTATATCGGTTTGTACACTTGTGAAATTTAAGTGATTTTTTGTGTTAATATCATTTTTCAGTTTTTCAAACTCGTAGTCTTTATAATAGGTTGTAATGTTTAAAATTATTTTCGATACAAATGTGAATTGTTAAAGCTCTAGTTAACACAAAATAAATTATTTTATTATAAAGAATATTTTTTGGAATAAAGATACCATTAGTTATAAACTGTTTAGTTTTTTTTAATTTGCTTTAATATTTTTTTCTTAAAAAACACTAATACTAGTTATAAGAGCAATTCGAATTTTGATATATGTAATTTATTCTTGTTTTTAAAAAAAAAAAAAGAGAGTGTTTATCTTCAAACAAAAAAGGCAAGAAAGAAGTAAAATAAAGATTCTCTTTCAAGAGTCGAAAATATTAATTGTAACAAGTTATCAAACTGCGGTTGAAAACTGTTTAAATTCAAAGTTTAAAGTTGAAATTAGTGTTCATCCAAGCGTTTTAGTAAAACAAAGCACGACTACGTATTATACTGATGCAAGTCTAGATAAGAAGATAATAAATAGCAGTCACGAGTTTACTGATGCAAGTTTGCACTCTCATATTACAGCCACATATTAACTATCAACACTTGGAAAAGGATCAAGTATAGGCACAGCCTTGCTGCAGTAAACATTTTTATCCAGAATAAAAACTTTTATTATTTTCTTGTGTTAAATAAGATAATTTTTTTGTAATGTTACTTTTAAAAAATTTTTATGCACATTCTAAGTAGTTAAATTTTGTTTTATTTTATACATTGTTAAAGAATAGTTATGTTGATTAAATCTTGTGTAAAAGTTTTGACCACATTTAAAGTACTATTTCAAATTTTTTTTTTCTTTGTTAGTGTTTGCAATTGTTCTTTAATATAAGCATGTTCATCCTTGTCATGCCTAGTTTTATATAGAGTAGCCCTAGGTACAATTTATTATTAGGATTAAGTGTAAGTTAAGTATAATTTTAATTATGGTTTTTAGTGTTATTGTACATGGCACTAGAACTGTATATGTGCTTAATTTGCAACTTTAAAATAAAGGCATTTGCTAAATCTAATAAAGTAAAATTTCTAAAAATCTAAAATTTATAGAATCTCTGCCAAACAAGAACGATTATAATTGCTTAAAATTTGAAAGCATAAAATTTTATTTTTTAAATATCACTGTATCATAGTTTTTATATACATCTTAGAATAAATACTTCAAAATATTTTTCATGTTTAAAAGTTCCTTCAAAATATTCTTGTGGTGTTCAAATACTCCAGCTACTGTTAATTACTTTTCAAATTTTATGTATTTTAAGCTCTTAGATTTTTCTTGCAGTAATAAAATTTTGTTTTAAAGTACATTTTATAGTGATATTTTATTCTTTTTATTAATATATGATAAATACTTTATAACTATTATAGTAAAATTAACATTTTTTCAGTTCTTATTTAAAAAAAAGCAAAATGGTCATGCATAAGTTTGTTGATAGATCAAAGAAAAATTCACAAAAAATGTTTGAAAAAGATATTTCAAAACCTTTAATGGAAGTTTCTAGACAAGGTAAAACATAAATAAAATTAAAGTTTTTACTATTTCATGAAATCAAGTATTTATTTTGATAAGTTTTATAATAATATTAAAATATAAGATAATTAAAATATTAGCTCACTGTCAAGGACATAATATTAAACCGTATACTGGTGTATGATTCGATAACCGAAAGGTTTTGCGTACACCAGGTCCTTGGACCAAACATAATGTTACCTTTCAAATTTCATTACAAAAATTAGTATGTTAAATTTTTGTAAAGAATTCTTGAATTTATTAGTTTTATTTGGATTTTTTTTTGTTTATGCTTTATTGCGTTAATATAGGTATAAATTTTTTATATATTGAAAATTTTCAAAGTATAGGAGTAAGTTAAAATAATAAATAATATAAATTAGTATAAATTAGCACAAATAAAAATGGCATTACTGATTTTGTTTAATTTATACACTATAGTTCTTGAAAGTCACTGAATATATATGTTTTCAGTTTTATGATCACTATTTTTATAGATAAGCCTGAGAAATACGAATATGAGTCTACTAAAAAATTGAAGTTCAATAATCTCATGTTGAAAGAAGATGACGAATTGAACGAATACATGAAGGGTGAAGTAACTATTAAAAATGTTAATACGTTTTACTCAGTTGCTAAGACCCATAATTTATTCGTTGTTGCTGAACTATCTATAAGATTTATAGAACGGTGTTTTCCAATGTTAACTGAAATTGAAAACTTTTCGCAGTTAGACTTTAATTGTGTTATGAAAATAATTTCAAGTTCTGAACTGAATATACACTCCGAAGTTGAAGTATTTAATGCAATAGATACTTGGTTGAAACACGACAATGAAGAACGTAGCAAATATGCCATTCAATTGTTACTAAAAGTTCGTCTTACATTGCTATCAGAACATGCTTTGGAATATATTAAAGATCGTAATTCATCATTCAACGAAGTCCATGAGTTTGAAAAAATAATAAATGAAGTTCTATGCGGCAAAAAAAGTCTATTACAAAAAAATCCAAATAATTCTGTAAAAAGAAGGTTTTATACTCAAAATGAGATTAATTTAATGATTTGTGGTGGTTACGATTTAAAAACTAAGAAAGTTGTCAGGGATACGAAAAAAATTGATAAAAATAATTTAAACAAAATCACGTATCTTTCTTCAATTAATAAAGGTAGAAGAGTTTTTAAAGCCGTTTGTTTAAAGGGAGAAGTTTATGCTTTCGGTGGCATTAACAATGCAGGTAACTTGGTTAAGACCGTAGAAAAATATTCGTCTTCTACAAACACATGGAAGGAAATAGCTAAAATGTTCGATGACAGAGAGTACTTTTGTGCTTGTGCATTTATGAATAAGATATATTTGTTTGGAGGAGAACATTATGATGAAAATACATTTAGAAACGTAACGAAAAATTCTTGCCTACAATTTGACACAAAACAAGAATGTTTGTCAGACAAAAGTTGGAAAGAAGTTTCTGGAATGAATACGGCAAGAACTTTTGCAGGTTGTGCTGTTTTTCAAGGAAGTATTGTAGTTTCAGGTGGGTGGAATCGGGGAGAGTTGAACACAGTAGAGTCCTATGATGCATTTGCTGATAAATGGTCACCAATGCCAAGTATGATTAAAGGAAAACAGGATCACAGTTTAGTTGTGGCAAAAAATAAATTATATGCTATCGGTAGTGGACCATACGGTTGTGAAGTTTTCGACAATGATTGTAAAACATTTGTCGCTCTTAAAATACCGTATCGTTTTCACTCAGGCAAAGTCATATCAATCGGAAACGTAATTTCAATCTTCCATGGACTTAAAAGTATTTCAACTTGTTATGACGTTGATAAAGATGAGTGGACTGAAAAAACGTGTAAAATTACAACTCATCTTCATCAATTTTCAGCCGTGACACTGCCTGGGTACTAGGATATTTGAAAAAAAAATTTTTTAAAGATCAGATAAAACTTTTGCCAATAAGTTAAATACTTATAGATAAATAGTTACATATAGAGTTGGTATTGTTACGTTTCTTTAAAATTGTCAAAGTGTTAATGTAAGCCATCACTTTTAAATAAACTCTTTTTTTTAAGGATTTTAAAGAAATACTATGATTTTTTTAATGTAATTTCATATTTTGAAAAAGACAAATTTTTTTAAAGTTTACATAAATCCAAGCTGTTAAATTCTAATTTAACACAGTTTTAATTCTTTTCTTATATACAGTTTCAATTTCTTAATGAAACTCTAGCCGGCAAAATTATATTGTTACAAACGCTTTTAAAATTCTTAATATCCTTATTTTTAATTAATAAATATTAAAGTTTTTAGACATAGTTCAACTTGTTATGACGTTAATAAAGATGAGTGGTGCAAAAAGATATGCGAAGTTACGGCACATCTTCAGCGTTTTTTTGCCGTGAAAGTGACGTAGTATAAATATATTTGATAATAACAAAACTTCAAACTATTTCAATTAAAACAGTCAAAAGTGTTTGTATTTTATATATAAACTTATAGATGAATAACTTCATGCAGAGTTTTTATTAATGCATTTCTTCAATAAAATAGAAATATCAATGCAATTTTTTTTAACCGAATAAAATGTTTTTTTCGACAAAAATTCGAATTTATGAACTTTTGTTTAATATATTCTAACTAATTTAACTAATTTTAATATAAGTTTTTACCTTATATTACTTATTAATTATTAACAAAGTATCAATTTAAAAAAAATTTAATTCTTTCTTTTTATTAGGTAGCTTATCTATGAAACTTAAATCGATTAAAATTATTTTATTACAAATGTTAATAAATCTCGGACTTTTCTTTTTTTATATTAAAAGTTTATAAACTAATAGTGTAAGTCGCTCCTATTTTCGTTTGAAATAGCAATAGGTTTTAAACAGGGATAACTTTATGAAGCAGAAATTCAAAAAAAGCATGCATACTTAAAAGTAGTATTTTATTTAAAATTACATTTGTTGTAATCATATTTTGGAGTTCATTATGAACAGTAAAAAAATGTGCTTAAGCGTATATAACGTAAGATTTTTAACTTACGCTAGATATTAAGAAATATTTAAACAGTACATCGAATCCAGCTTGATTCAATTTTTTTTAAATTCCGGACTGTTAGATCCTAATGTTTTTTTTTTAATTACTGACTTTTGTCTATGTGCGTTCAGAATTAAATAAACATTTGCTTTAGGTGATTTTAGAAAACGATATATCAATTTCGTTGGAACAAAAATAAAGTATTTGGATAAAATAGTGTTTTACCAGCACACTAAAATTAAAAGTCACGATAAACATAATTTCAGCGTTAAAATCTTACAGTTTTGATTTTTAAAAATTATGATACAACGTTCCATACATTTTTTTAATATTTACATTTGCGGGCTGGAAACCATTTGAATTTAGAAAATATTTATCGCGGGACGTACGTTCCCTATCCGTATTGATTTCTTGATGTATAAATAACCTCATTATGATATTAATTTTATAATTGAATAATAACACCTTAAATTTAATAATAAAATAACTTTACTGCTGTTGTTGTTGATCGTGTGATGAAGTCTATTTTTTATAATTGAGCGTGCAAAATTCTCAACTTTGTTAACAATGACCGAAATAAATAATGTTAAGATAACTTAAGTATGTTATCATTGGAATTTTGTATTTAAAACAGCTAAAAATAAGTAAATAAAATATAAAATCAACGTTTTGATTTTTTTTTCCTTACTTTAAAAATTGTATGAATTTTTAATAAATTTAAAAAACATTTTAGTAAACTATGATTTGTTACTTTTAATTAAATAAGTTTTTAAGTTAGTGTTAAATAAAAAAAAATAGTTATTACTACTATCTTTAAGAAGTACAATTAACACAAAATTTAACACAATAATAGTTGTTATCATTTTTGATAAAAAGTTACCAATTTGCTCGATCGTAACATTACATTAAATTTTTTCAGCAACAAAGAGTAAATTTATTTCTTTTTACTTTAATAAAATTAACTTTAATTTAATAACAAAATTTTTTTTGAATAAAAAACTAAGTTAATTCTTATAAAAATAGATCATCTTACCTAATGATTATACTAATAAGCTACTTTAAGTTTTATTTAAACACTTTCTAGACTTTCGTTAACACGCAAACGAGTCAATTAAAATGCACAAAACTACAAATAAATTAATTATTTAAACAAAGTTTACACAGTACAAGTAAGTGGTATAGCGCAGTGCTTCTGAAATAAGGTTCCGCCGAACCCTAGGGTTCCGCGTCGCCTCTCAGGGTTTACGCAGAGCCTTTCGAAAGTAAAAAAAAAATTTGAAAGAAAAAAAAAATTATAAAACTTCAAAAAAAAGTGGAACACATAAAATGGAAAACATATATAGTTATAGCATTCATTGACTTGCTTAGTGTGTATCTAGCGGTAGGACTTTTAATGGGAATTAATTATTAATAGGTGTCCTGTTTGCGCAAATTTTGTGAAGTTCTGCTTTTAATTACGCCATGAAAATACTGGTACTATCACTAAAGCAAACAATGTAGGAGCAATCAAAACAAGTTCTTAATGTTTACATAATAAAACTAAATAAAAAATCTTTATTAGAAACTTATTTCTGGTATATTATATTGTTTCAAATGCTGTAAAAATGTTTAAAGAGATGTTTATTAGCTTGATTTAAAATTTAATATGTATAAAACCTTATTTTTTACAAAAAAAATGCTACTGTAATTAAAAAAATCTGGCCAGGCCTATAAAATTTTAACGGAAATTGAACTTGAAATAGTTTTTTAGACTTAAATGATAAAAAATGATACTCTAATTTTTAAATGTTGTGGCCAGGTCTTTAAAATTTTGACAGAAATTGAAATTGAAATAATTTTTTAAATTTACATGATAAAATGTTTAAATGTCTATGTGTTAGCCAAGTTTTAAAGTATTAAAGTTTTTTTAGTTTATTTAAGTATTCAATGCCTTTTCTTAAAACCTTTTTTTTAATTTATGGATTTTGAATTCTTTTATGTGTGATATTGCTTCAGAAGAACTGAAACTATCTACACATACAGAAAACGAATTGCTGCAACTATCTGAAGATAGCAATTTAAAATTTATTTTCAAAGGGAATGACCTTTTATATTTTTGGATATGTGTAACTTTAGAGTACTCCGTCTTAGCAAAGCGTGCAGTAAAATTTATTTTACCATTCACCACCACTTATCTTTGCTAGTCCGGCTTTTCGCATGTAACAAACATTAAAACGAAGCAAAGAAACTGTATGCTGACTCCAACCTTATCTG
Organism: Thalia democratica; assembly: GCF_965202585.1. NCBI lineage: Eukaryota > Metazoa > Chordata > Thaliacea > Salpida > Salpidae > Thalia > Thalia democratica. The sequence goes on from NC_139168.1 coordinate 19,369,034, forward strand.
CCTGTCTCCGTCTCAGTATATCTAAAATCCAGCCACGCATTGACATGATTGATGCTGAGAGACAAGTTCAAGTTTCGCACTAATGTTTTTTATTCATTTTTCGTAAGGCATCTTACCCATTTATCACAGTAATCTGTAAACTCGATTAGGTTCATGTTCATTTCGTTATTGTTTGTAGCTTTCATTTTGTTTTTATTATGCAAGGAAGAATTTTTATAACGTTGCGATTAATCATGTTTGTTTTCGTTTATTTATTATAGAATCATAAAATACACCTATTGCCTCTGGCGCACTTTGAGTTTGACTCGACTTAATACTATTACAATTGGTATGATTTCTAACAATGATATAGTTTTGCTAAAAAATTCGTTTTTCACTGAAATTCTTTTGTTTTTTGCATGAAACATTATATTAAACATTTTATGTAAATTAAAATTAGGGGTTCTGCGGAGTAGTTGAACTTTGGAAAAGGGTTCCGCTATTAGGAAAAGGTTCAGAAACACTGGTATAGCATATTATGTTTAAAACATTATATGCAGTTCAGAAAAAAATCGTATTTAATTTATTTAAACTAAATCAATAATAGTTTAAAACTATTTATTTTTCGACTTTTAATATTTGATAAAAAAATTATTGGTAAACCTACAAACTTAAAACTATTTACTTTCGCTTACATTTAAACATACTAATAATTCAACTCTGAACTTGTCTTTATCTATAACATTTGGTTACATTAGTAAAAAAATGCGACATTCGGTAAGCGTGTTTACAAATATACAAAAATACTTTTTCTCACCACAAAACGTAAATTGTGAATCTCCATTTTAGAAATTTACTATACACTAATACCAAATTTATCTACTTTATGTATTAGGACGTGGTGTACTTTTTAATAGTTACGTCATACCGGAGAGGAAAATTTTTCGTATGGTTCATGCTTTTGATTTACGGGCATAATACTTTACTTCAACCTTTAAATTGTTTTTAAGTTATTTTTTTTTGTTGTTAACTACGACAAGTAATTACAATAATTTAATAAACCAAATATATAGATTATTTTGAAGTATTTTTTTTTTTTTTTTTTTAAAGTATTTTAGTTTTACCTAGAATGTAAATGTTGTTAATCTTATATTAAAATATAACGAAAACTTAAAAAACTGTATGCTTAAAACGAAATGGTAACTTTTTTAAGTAAATACTCACCCGTAAAAAACATATTAATATAAATAAAATCGTGCTTTGAAAAATTACTATTGCTAAGTAAGTAGTAACTGCTAAAGTTGTTAGTACTATAAGAGCCATTTACTTTACAGTTTAACAAATTGTGCTTATTATAAATATTTTATAATATAGTTCTTAGATATTAATTTTTTAAAGTTGATTGATCGCCTAAAAAAAGATCAAAGTATTTGGTCCTTAGATCTGGTGCGCGAATAAGCCTTTCGGTCATCGAGTCTCACACCACACCACTTGGGTAGATTTTAACGTCTTGTCCAGGACAGATCACATTAATAAAAAAAAATATTTTGCCGAATAATTTATTTACTGATTTACTTAATAACTTAATAACTGCTTATATTTACATTTTGTAAATATTTAAGAAAAATCAAAACTTAAAATATTTCGTACTTTTATGAGAAAACTGATTACAAAAAAATTAATATGGTAAAGAATTTTAGTTTAATTTTTTTGTAAGCCGATCGTGAGTTTAAGTTGCACTGTTGACCCTTACTAAACTATTCTTTACTTAAAAAAATATTTTAATAAGCCTTTTTTGAATAAAAAGCTTTTAAAGTTTCATTAGCAACATAAATAAACATTTTATGTGTAAGTTATTAGTTTTTATTATGTATTTGGTTTTAGAAAATAAATTTTATTTTTAATCAATACTATAGAACTTTGTATAATTAGGAAATGTAAAGTGGCATAATAACTTTTATATAATAAACATATTTCAAAACAATTTGCATTTGTATTTTTATGAAACTTGTAGCACAGCCATAGAGGGTTTGAAAGTTTATAACTACTTTCCATTAATTAGACAATTTCAAATTGAGAGTTTTTGTTCTACACAGTATTTCATGCAAACACAATGATCACCATTTAAAAAAATTATAAAATAAGACAGCCAAAGTCATGTATACTACTGTTAAGTTTTAATAATCAGCACAATTATATCTACTTTCATACGTTTTAGACTTCAACAAAGTATTAGAGCTTTTAGTTTTCTTCAAAATAGGACAAATTCAAAGCAGAGTCAGAAAACATATGCTAGAGTTTTCAATATTTTTTAAACTCAAGTTGTGATGTTACAGTCATTTTTGGCTCTACGCTAATGGCCACAATGATAACTATGTTTCGAATTTTAAACAAAAATAATAATTTGAGAAATAATAAAGAGATTTCGATTTAATATCAACTAGTTACATGAAGTAAAAATAATAAGTATCATTTAAATGGAAACTAACCATAAAAAGTAAAAGTTGAATTTTACTTTTTATATCATATCTTTAACAAAAAAATAAGTCAGCAACAGTTTGAGAATATTTATGTATAATTGTTTAACATATATGAAGTTTAATAATTTATTATAATAGTTAACGGATTGAAAAATGTTATATACAGTGAAACTGACACACAATCTCATATTATTACTTTATTTATTAGTTTTAATGCTGTTTTTTTATGTAAAAACGCAAATGGAAAACGACCTATGTTTTAAAAAGTTATTTGCAAACGTTTAAAAACTGATTCAGTTTAAATTAAGCGTGAATTAACTACTAAAGATTTTGCTTTGAAAAAGATTAGTTCTATTTTTACAAATATTTTGACATTTACGACAAATTAATAATTATGTTGTTGCCGTTTACTGCTTTGTTATATTTATCTAAACATTCTTACTGCATTTTAGTCGAGTATGTCAAAAAAAACAATTATAGTGACCTTTTTGTTTAATGTCACTTAAACAAAAATGAGATAATAGTGTAAAAACGGTTGTAGTTGTAAAAATGAAAGTATTTAGGGGAAAATCAAACACTTTTTGATAAATTTAGAACAAACTCGATGTAAACTTAACACTTTTTTCATAAAAATTAGACTAGCTAAATTTAGTTTTAAAATTCTTTTTAGAAACTTGTTAACATTTTTAGAATTTACACATATAGGCAATAATATATTTTTAACAGTTTATACTGCATTTTAATTTCCAATCAATCAATTTTATTTTTTTTTTGCTGACATAAAAATGAAGGGAAAATGATTAGAGGAAGCAATTGAATGTTTTACTCTGCTACCTGAAATATAAAAACAAATGTGTTGTATTAGTTTTTCTTCATAACATACTTTCAAGATTTTAAATTATATTTTGACGGGTAGGAAAAAGGTTTAAACAAAAAGTTTGAAAATTGTTTATAATATATAGCAAAAACATAAAAAAAAACCTTAACCCGTTGTTATATACATCCTTCAAAAATGTCTTCAAACGATTTAAGGTAGATTTTAGTACCAATGAATTTTTAAGCTACATTATCATTAGTAAAAGTTAAAATGAAGGGCCATAAAATATGAGGTAAAAAATAAACTAAAATTTCTAATATTTTAGATGGTTTGTAACTTATAATTTATTTTTTGCTTTTTAAGATGTTGAACATGTATCGACTAAAAAAAAAAGCATTTTGTTAATTAAATAAGTTACTAAAGTTACAGAAAATCAATTCATCTGTAAAAACTTAAAAGCAATAGTGACAGGAAAAGAAAAACGATGAAAAGATTAAATGAAAGGAGTAAAGATTACTGTGAAAGCCAAAAACTAACTAAAGACGAAATGTATTCAAGTTCAAATTTACTAAAGATAAACTTTAAAAATTAAAAGGAAATAGAAAAAATACAAGTAAAAATAAAAACTGGTTGTTTGTTAGAAGAAAAAAACTTGTATAAAAAATTAAATAAAAAAATAAGTTCAAAAAAGCTCTCCTTAAAAAGCAATTAATTGGTCCTCATATTTCAAGAAAAATTATATTCAAAGCTATGATTAACTTTTCCGAACAGTTCACATTTTTTTATGAAACTGATAATTGAAATCAGATTCTGAAAACTTACAGTCAAATTGCTGAAAAAAAAAGAAACAAAGACTACTTTTAACTGAAAAAATATGATTTATCATTTTAAAATAGTTAAGTTATATTCATGCTAAAACAATTTACTTTTTGTAAATAGACTATTTAAAAACAAAAACTATAAGTTTAAGATAATATTATTTCTTATTATACGTGATAGTTGCTAAAACTCATAGCACATTGTCCTTACCTACACTAAAAGATAAACTATCAGGCTATTTTGTTTCGAAAAGCCAGGAAATGATAAAAAACATTTAAACTCTTTAGTAATGTTAATTTTACTAAAGTATTAAAAAATTGAACAAATTAATAAAATAAGTCAAATATTTTTTTAAACTATATGATATTATAAATCTTATTTAAATTAAAGTTGAATAGTTTATAAAAAAAGTTACTTAGTAAAAACTATTCATTTTACAAAGTTTCTGCAAAAATGAAATCTTTTTGAAAGTTGTATTTAAAGAAAAAAAGTATGCTTAAAACCTAATTGATGCAAGCTTTTGTCTGTTGAACTTATTTAAGCCATTTCATAAATTCAAGCTCGTTTAAACTTCAGTGCAATATTTTTAATTTTATGGTAGTTTTATGAAAATTTTTATTTAAACCGGATACATGTTTTGTATATATTTTTCTTCTTGGTAATGCAAGCTTAATTAATAGTGTTTAAATGATTTTTATTGCTTCTATACTTGCATAAATAGGATAGATTCTAGATTCCACAAAAAAGGCTACATAGACCATTTAAGGAAACCCAAAAAAACACCATGATAATAAGTTTGTAGTGCAACTAAATTGTTTTAAACTTAGTAAACAGTACTATTGTTTTAAATTTGAACTTTAAGCATCCAATTTTGTCAAAGTATATTAAACAGATATTTCAATTCTTTTCGATTCCTTCTATCACTTTAACTGTAACAACTTAAGACTATATAAAAGTTTTTTGACACTTATTTTTACTTTCTAAATTTTTAGCTAACAATATCCTAAGTTATTGAACAACCAGGAAAGAAGTTAGCTATGCAATTAATGTTTTAAATAAATATAGTATTTATATTTGCTGTAAATTACTTCAAATATACAAAAAAAAAGTAAAATAAAGCTCATTTAGGTTTAGATACTTATGAAAAACTAAACTGTAGATTATGTGTTTTTTTTTACTTTTAGTCTAACTTATATATTATTTCAAAAATACTTTGTATGTTATTTTTAACTGAGTCCTTTGAAAAATTTATAGTGTAAATTATTTAAAATTATATATACTGTGTGAAAGTTGTTTCAATACAAAAATATGTTGAAACATTAATTTGGTTTTCGAGTTAACTTTACAGTGACGTATCTAAATATAATAACTTCCTAAGTTTAGGTATTTTTAAGATTAACAGATTTTAACATATGACCTTTGAGCTAAAAGTTTTGTTTTTTAGTTTCAATTAATTTGTTTTCAGAGTAATGTTATAAATATCAATTGGTTAATCTTACTCAAAAATGTTCAGAAAATACTTAAACATCTAAATAGTGTGTAACAGGATATCAGTTTGTATTTGTTAACAGTTTAAATTTAAAAGTAAATTTTAAGTTAAAGTTCTTATTCATCCAGGCGTTGAGTTAAAAATTCCTAAGCTATGTGTTATACTGATGCAAGTTTAGATAAGGAGAAAATAATGAGCAGTCACGAGTTTACTGATGCAAGTTTGCATTCCCATATTACAGCCACATATAAATTCTCAACAGTTGGAACAGGATGCAGTACAGGCACAGCCTGCTGCAGTAAATATGTTATTTCAGAATAGAAATTTGTATTATTTTCTTGTGTTAAATAATATGTTTTTTAGTACTGTAACTTTTTATAGATTTTTTTTATGCACATTCCAAGTATGTAGTTCAATTTTGTTTTATTTTATACTTTGTTAAAGTATATTCCTGTTAGATTAAAACTTGTATAAAACTTTTGGCCACATTTAAAGTGTTTTCTAAAGTATGATGTTCTTTTATAGTTGTTACTGTTTGCAATTTTTATACAAAATATGTTCATTCATTGTCATACGTATTTTTATATAGAGTAGCTTTTAGTGTTATTTATTATTAGCATTTAGTGTGGTTGTAATAAAAATTTAATTTCGATTTTTAGTGTGTTTGTACATTACACTAGAACCCTACATGGCGTCTTCTAGGTAAAGAATAACCAGTTTTTCAGGTAACAATAAAATAAGACAAAAACAATATTTTACCCAAATAAATTTTACTAATATATAACCTGTCATATCTTTAGTAGTAATTGTCACACTTTAATCCAGGGTTGCCACTCGTTTTTCAAAAAATTTTCCAGGAATTTCCAAACTTCTTCCAGGTTTTTAAAAGTACACAGTTTTAAGTCTATTTTTAGTTTCAAGATAATTTCTATATATGAAACTTTCGTAAATAGTATAAAAATATTATAAAGATACTGTAAAGTTACTTTAAGTGTGTTTTTGAATAAAAAAATTTTTGATGATGACAAAAAGATCTTATTTATATGATAGATTTTTTGTGTCAAATCAAAATTTTACAACTGAAGATGTTAAAATTAATTAAAACTCCAGTTTTTTTATGGATTTTTGATCAAAATTCCAAGTTTTTTCAAAATTTCTCAAACTCCAGGTTTTTTCTAGGTTTCCAGGAAAAGTGGCAACTCTGTTTAATTTCACATTCTTATATTTTTTCGTTTTTATTTTTCAATGCATTTTAATTAAAAGTGGAGTTAAATGAAATTTAAAGTAAAGCATGTATTTAACTCTTACGAAACAATTCTCACATTAACTACCTGCCTTTTTAAAAGCTCTTTAGGTTTTAACCATAACCAGTAAGAAATTTGAGAAAAACATCGAGCAATAATGGGTCATATTAATAAAATACCACAGGGTGATTAAAAAGTAAACAACAAAGGGTATTGACACATTTTAAGTTTTTAGTCAAAAAATTAGGTAACAATATTTCAGTTACAGTAGACTAAAACTGTACAAAGACACTATTTAAGTTTTTATGTCACATAAAATAAGTGAAAAAGTTTAAGTCAAATAGATCACAAAGGGCATATTTTCCACAAAGCAACAATAGGTCTGAAAAAATTTAGTCGAAAAAGTCAAAGAAAAACTGATAAAATTTTATGTCCACTAAGTCTAATAAAAACTGACAAATGCAAAGTACACAAAGTCACAATAAAGTTGACAAATTAGAAGTACATAAAATCACAGTAGAACTAACAGAATTTAGTCTTAAATGTAGAAGTAAAAGTCAATAATATTTAATCAACCAAGTTAAATTAGAACTGACAAAATTTAGTCCAAAAAGTCAATGTAAAACACACAAAATTTTAAATCCACTTAATCATAATAAAAGCTGAAAAAGCTAAAGTAGAACTGACAAAATTCAAATCCACCAAATCAAAATAGAACTGATAAAATTCAGTTCAAAAAGTTAAAGTAGAATGATAAAGTTTAAATACAAAGTCAAAGAAGATATGACAAAACTTAGTCCAAAAAGTCAAAGTAGAAATTACTAAAATTAGTCCACAAAGTCACAGTAGAACTTGAAAAGCTTTAGTATAAATAAGTCACAAAAAGTGGCGACAAATTTAAAATCACAGTAAGCCATATTAAATTTCATGCAAGGCCTTCAAACAAAGTAGAAATAGAAATATTTGTTAGTAAGTAAGATATAAAAGACCACTAAAATACTGAACATTTTTATTAATTTGTATCATATGTGTTTATATAAGCCTAATATTTGAGTACTTGAATGTGTTTTTATTATTTTTCTGTTTATTGGCTGCAATCTGTATAATATTTTTTAATTTTTTAAATTATTTATTTTAGTAAACTATTAAGTGAGTTAATAAAGCTCGAGTAAACAAAAAAAATTGATTAGAAAGAATAATAGTTTTTGAAGTAAAATAACATTAGTTTAAAAATGTTTGTTTTAGAATTTTCTTGATAAATTACCAATATTAGTTTTGAGAACATATTTAAATTTCGTTATATGTAACTATTTCCTTGTTTATGAAGGAAAAGTAGTGTTTAACATCTAACAAAAAAGCAAAGAAGATATAGAACGATAATTCTCTTTAAGTAGTGGAAAAAGAGGAAAATTCAAACTGCAATTGATTAGGTGTTTAAATTTAATGCAAAGTTTTGACTTATACTACTTGTTAATCCAAGCGTTTAAGTAAAAGATCACAAGGCTGCTTATTATACTGATGTAAGTTTAGATAAGGAGAAAATAAAGAGCAGTCAGGAGTTTACTGATGCAAGTTTGCATTTATATTAAAGTTACATACAAACTTTCAACAATTAAAACGGGATGCAGTCTAGCCACAGCTTGTTGCAATAAACATTTTATTCTAAATTGTTATTTTTCAATTTTCTTGTGTTAAACAAGAATTTTTTTAGTATTGTTACTATAAAAAATTTTTTTGCACATTCTAAGTAGTTAAAATTTGTTTTAATTTATACATTGTTAAAGAATATTTATGTTGATTAAATCTTGTGTAAAAGTTTTGACCACATTTAAAGTACTATTTCAAATTTTTTTTTTTTCTTTGTTAGTGTTTGTAATTGTTCTTTAATATAAGTATGTTCATCCTTGTCATGCCTAGTTTTATATAAAGTAGCCCTTGGTACTATTTATTATCAGCATTTAGTGTAAGTTAAGTATAAATTTTAACTATGGATTTTAGTGTGGTTGTATATTACTTTAGAACTGTACATGTGCTTAATTTGCAACTTTAAAACAAAGGCACTTGCTGAATCTAAGAAAGTAAATTTATAAAAGTCGAAAATTCATAGAATCTCTCTGCTACACAAGAACGATTCTAATTGCTTATAATGTAAACGCATAAAACTTAGTTATTTACATTTCACTGTAACATAGTTTTAATATACATCTTAAAAGAAATATTACAAAGTACTTTTTTTGTTCAAACGTTACTTCAAAATATTCTGGTGGTATTTAAATATTTCAGCTACAGTTAATTACTTTTAAAATTTTATGTACTTTAAGCTCTTAGATTTTTCTTGCAGTATTACATTTTATAGTGATATCTTATTTGTTTTTAAATTATGATTAATAATTTATAACTGTTTTAAATAAAATTAACTCTTTTCAGTTGTTTTTTAATAAAGCAAATAGGTCATGCATGAGTTTGTCGATAGATCAAAAAAAAATTCACAAAGAACTTTTGAAGAAAATATTTCAAAATCTTTAATGAAAGTTTCTGGACAAGGTATAACAGAGATTTAATTATAGTTTTTACTATTTCATGAAATCAAGAATTTTTTTAAAGAGTTTTATAATAATATTAAAATATAAGTTTATTAAATATGGCTTCACTGTCCTAAACATAATATTAAACTGTATATTGGTGTATGATTCGATAACCGAAAGGTTTTGCGTACACCAGGTCCTTGGACCAAACTTTTGAGCACTTTTTTTTCGTTTAATAAACATAATGTTACCTTTCAAATTTCATTACAAAAATTAGTAGGTTAAATTTTTGTAAAGAATTCTTGAATTTATTAGTTTTATGTGGACTTTTTTTTGTTTATGCTTTGTTGCGTTAATATAGGTATAATTTTTTTATGTATTAAAAATTTTTAAAGTATAGGAGTAAATTAAAATAATAAATAATATAAATAAGTATAAATTAGCGCAAATAAAAATGGCATTACTGATTTTGTTTAAGTTATACACTATAGTTGTTGAAAGTCACTGAATATATATGTTTTTAGTTTTATGGTCACTATTTTTATAGATAAGCCTGAGAAATACGAATATGAGTCTACTAAAAAACTGAAATTCAATAATCTCATGTTGAAAGAAGATGACGAATTGAACGAATACATGAAGGGTGAAGTAACTATTAAAATGTGAATACGTTTTACTTAGTTGCTAAAACCCATAATTTATTCGGTGTTGCTGAACTATCAATAAGATTTATAGAGCGGTGTTTTCCAATGTTAAGTGAAACTGAAAACTTTTCGCAGTTAGACTTCAATTGTGTTATGAAAATAATTTCAAGTTCTGAACTGGATATTCACTCAGAAATTGAAGTATTTAACGCAGTAGATGCTTGGTTGAAACACAATAGTGAGAAACGTAGCAAATATGCGATTCAATTGTTACTAAAAGTTCGTCTTACATTGCTATCAGAACATGCATTAAAATATATTAAAGACTGTGATTCATCATTCAACGAAGTCCATGAGTTTGAAAAAATAATAAATAAAGTTCTATGCGGCAAAAAAAGTCTATTACAAAAAAATCCAAATAACTCTGTAACAAGAAGGTGTTGTACTCAAAATGAGTTTAATTTAATGATTTGTGGAGGTTACGATTTAAAAACTAAGAAAGTTGTCAGGAATACGAAAAAAATTGATAAAAATAATTTAAACAAAATCACGAATCTTTCTTCAATGAATGAAAGTAGAAGAGATTTTAAAGCCGTTTGTTTAAAGGGAGAAGTTTATGTTTTCGGTCGCTATAACAATTCCAATAACTTGGTAAAGATTGTAGAAAAATATTCGCCTTCTACAAACACATGGAAGGAAATAGCTAAGATGTTCGATGACAGAGAAGACTTTTGTGCTTGTACATTTATGGATAAGATATTTTGTTTGGAGGAGCATATGCCAATAGAACCATACCTTACTACGAGTTAATAAACTCTTGTCTACAATTTGACACAAAACAAGAAAATTGGTCAGAAAAAAGTTGGAAAGAAGTTTCTGGAATGAATGAAGCAAGAGGATTCGCAGATTGTGCTGTCTTTCAAGGAAGTATTGTAGTTTCAGGTGGGATAAATCAAACAGCAGTGCTAAACACAGTAGAATCCTATGATGTTTTTGCTGATAAATGGTCACTAATGCCAAGAATGATTAACGGTAAAAGTAATCACAGTTTAGTTGTTGTGAAAAATAAGTTATTTGTCATAGGTTATGGAACTGACAGTTATGAAGTTTTTGACAACGATTGTAAAAAATTTGTTGCTCTTAAGCATTCGTATTTTCTTAACTTGACCGATACCGTAACAACTGGAAACGCAATTTCAATCTTTCATGGTCTGTATGCCAGTGGAAGTAGGTTAATTTGTTACGACGTAGATAAAGATGAGTGGTCTGAAAAATCATGCGAAGTTACTACTCATCTTGATCGTTTTTCAGTTGTAAAACTGCCTGTATACTAAATAATTGATAAATTATTAATTCAAAACATTTGAATAAAATAGTTGAAAGTTTTTTTTTTTCTTTAATAAACACTTGTAAATAGCTAATGTACAGTAGGAAGCATTTCTTTCTTATCAAAACTGTATATTTGGTAGTAAAGCTCAGTCTAACTTTTTTAGCGTGGCAAATCACATAAATTAACAACAATAAAAATTATCTATCTAGCTTTTACCACCGTCCAGCTACTTACATCTTTTTAAAATCAAACCCTAAGTAAATTGTATGGGACCTAAATACTTCAAAATTTGAGTTTTTAGCTGTAATTTTTTTTTACATTAACAATCATCACAAAATCACATTTTACGCGTTTTTTCTTGGAGTAATTTCTTGGTTTCTTTAAAATATCTCAAAAATGAAAATAAATGATAAATATGTAAAGAAAATCCAAAAATACCATAATAAAACTTTCTTCAAGTAATCTGAAAGCGCATAGAACGTGTTTTTGTGATGGTTGCTACATGTAAAAGAAATTTTAACCAAAAGCTCGAAGGTCGAAATTTTAAGGTCTCATAAAATTCACATAGGTTTTTTTTTTAATGTTAATATCGTGAAGGTAGTAAAAGTTAGGAAGCTTTTATTGTTATCTTTTTATTTGGTTTACCTTCCAAAAAAATGAACTAAGCGAAATTTCAATATCGGGGCAATAGTTGCACCCTAATGTACAACAGTTGGTATTGATACGTTTCTACTATATAATTAAAATTTTAGTGCAAATTTTTTATTTAAATACGATATTTTTATAGTATGAAAACAAAAATTCTAATTTAATAAATTATAAAGAAACTTTAACATTTTTTTGTTTTTTACTTTAACATATATCTAAACTCTTAGAAAATTTCTAATTTACAAAGTTTTATTTCTCTTCTTTTATACATTTAATATAGGTAAAGTTATTTTGTTACAGGTGTTATTAAAATTCTGACTCTTCTTTTTTTATTTAATAAAGTTCATAGCTAATAGTGTAAATTGCCTCCCAAGTCATTTTTTGTCATAACAACTAGTTTTATGCAGGGATAGTTTTATGAAGGAGAAATTCAAAAAATAAACATTGTATATCAAAAATAGTTAATTTAAACTTACATAAATATTCTAAATTTTAGGACGATAAGCAATAAAAAATTTCAGGCGTACTTATGGTGAATTATTTAACTTACGCCAGATATTATTAGAAAATTCAAAAAGTACATCGGATCTAGCCTGATTCAATTTAAAAATCAAATCCGGACCGTCAAACCTAATGTCAAAAAAGTTGGATTTTTTTTTAACTACTGACTTATGTCTAAGAATATTAAGATTTAAATAAAAGGTTTGCTTGAGGTAGTTTGTGAAAAGAGTATACCAATTTAGTTGTAACAAAACATTATGTTAAATTGGTGGTTTTATCAGTACACTAAATTTAAAAAGTCACTTTAAAAGTTAAACTCTTACAGTTTTGATTTGTAGCAAATATGGTAGAACGTTCCGTACATTTTTAAAATATTTACATTGGCGGGCCGACTTTATGTAAAGTTTGAAAACACTGAGCGGGTCGGTCACTCGCGGGACGTGCGTTGCCCATCCGTATTCTAGATTAGGGTCCGTGTTAAAAAAACTTCAACTAGTTTAGTATAATAATATTCTCAAAAATAAATTAGTTTATGTGTTATTTAATAGGATAATCTATTGCCTAAAATTTTTTTGTGCAAAAAATTTATCTTTAAATGTGTTTATTATAGCACATAAAAAATGTTCCTTTTTTGACCTGCCGACCACTGCTCTAGATGCTTCCTTCAAACGCTAAAGAACTTTATTGTGATATTTTAACTTTAAATGTAAAATAAACGCATTTTGATTATATTAGTCAAATATCGTAACTGCTGTTGTTGTTGATCGTGTGGTGAAGTTCATTATTTATTGTTGAAGGCCCCCGAAATAAATATTAGTTAAAACTGATCAAACGAGCACAGACTATAATCACAAAACAAGCTGACAATGTCTGAGACATTGGGCTGTGAATGATTTAGCTGTGCCAATTTATTTCTACTTTACCCACAAACGGCTGTTTCAGTACTTCGTACTTAAACCCGCTTGGTTAAGATCACAAGAGCGGTTTCTCGCGACTATGTCGCCTGGTGAGTTCTAATACGGACGAAACCGGTCGTAGCTTGTCTCGGATAGCTTTTATATTTGGAAAATTTTGTATTAACGAAATATAATGACAAATAGTTTTACAATTTGTATATATGTATATAAACTTTCTTTGAAACGCTAATGATTTTAAACTTATGATTTTGTTTAACCTGTCGAAATATTGAAGTTAAAATAACATTTAGTACGTAACTGTTTTACTTTATTCTAAAGAACATATGCTTGAGTGCAACCTAATTTGGTGAAAACAAAGTTTTAATTGTTTTAAATGATAGTGTTATAAAACTATTAAACTTTCTTGTAAGCTTTAAAATTACAAACGTTTAAACATAATTAATAGCATTAAGCTAAACTAACAGTTTCAAAAACAATAGAAAACTTAATTATATTTAAAGAAAAAAAACTATTTAGTTTAAGAGTATCCCTAAAATTTAAAAACTAATTGGATTTTATTTAGACTAATTAGAAGTTTGTATAAATAATAAAACTGATTTATTGCTTTACTAGTACAAAGCAAATTTTGTTTGTTCATTTTGTAGAATATAAAAATAAATTAAGTTTTTTTATACAAATTTACATTGAAATGTTTATATTAATTTTTATAATGCATAACAAACGATCCAGGTTTTATTTATACTTACTATATAACAGTGTTTTATTAGTTGCTTTTTTTTGTTCGTTTTTTGTAGAATCTTTTAAGTACTTTTTTATTCTTTAGATAAAGATTTGTTTTAAAAATAGTTTACTACAATGTTTCCTTATAGCTAATAATTTAGCAAGATTTTAGTAAACCATTTTTACAAGATAGTTTATTGTAGGCTTTTGATTAATATCAATGGCTGAAATTACTAGATAATTAATATTAGTTTGTAAAAAATATGAAATAAAAACCAATAAGTAATTACTATCTTTGGTATTAGACAAACGAGTAAAAATTTTATTACAACTAGTTGAACACTGTAAAAAAAATTTCAAGTATACGTTTTACTTCACACATGAAACAAAACTGTTTTACTGCAAACTCTTTTAGTACAATCGTCTTTGAGCAGCGATCCACCGGATTCTTGTTTTTCGTACCCGGTAGACCACTAGCATTGGCATACGTTGTTCTAAAGCAGATCGTGATACAATAATTTAAAACGAGCAAAAGTAATTTTTGTTTTAGTTTATTTCTCAACTACACCAATTCGAATAGTGATAGCATAAAAAAAGACAAGTAAACTGTCAGGAATAAACGAACTCTTAGTACGAGTACTTTTGAAAACGTTAATTGTTGTTTAGGTTTACAAATATTTTGCGTGTTTTCTCGTTGATACCAAACAAAACTTCTTGTTGAATAATCTAAAATAAAAAATCTAATTGGTCTTTATTGGCATGCCAAACCATAGCTGTATCAATAAAAGCACGTTAATTGACTTATTACTTGTAACATTTTTTCTTCATTGCTTTATGACAAACTAGTCCTTTTTTAGATGTAGTGTTTTTATTTTTATGATTTTGTTTTATCCCTAAATAAACCAGTTTTAGTACACCGCCTTTTTAAGTCGCTGACCGCACTCCGAAAAAAAATTCTTCCGCGGGCTGCAACTTATTCAAAATAATTTTATTTAGTTATATAAAATCACTGTTTAAACCATAAATGTGATAAATAAAAAATAAAGGATCATTAATATAAATTAATCATTAAACTATGATTCTAGATGTAAATTTTTACTAAAAAACTTTTCTTTTTGTTAACTTAAAAAGGTATATTTTTAGCTAATTTTAGGCTGGATATTTTGAAATTTACGGCCGCATTTAGACCTCAGGCCTCCGTTTGCTGACCCCTGTTCTATAATAAGGTTAGACGTTTTCTCTAGTCTGTGGACGCGATATGACAGCGTTTTGCACATAACAAGCGAGGTCCATTTGACAAAAACCTTTTTGGTACGATTTACTTAATAAGTAAGTTATATCCTGAGAAAGATCTATTAACAGAATGCAAAAAATACGAAGTTCAATCTTACATTTTATCGGTTTTACTGGCTCACAAGTTAATCCATATAAATAAATAAGTATGTATTAATACATAATATAATGTATAATATATATGGTAGTAGTTGGAAACTATCATGAAACTTAGAAATTGAAAATTCCAGGTTTTTTAATGATATACTTCCAATATTATTTATTTTCTTTCTTCAGCTAGCACCAAAGCGCTCTTTGCGCTTTGGTGCTTTTTATTTCTTTTTGAAGAATATTTTTGTTTTGGTGCTTAGTTTAAACAGCAGTTGTCAAAAATTTAAAGAACTATTTAGTAGTAGCTGGAAATTACCATGAAATTTATAAATTGAAAATTTCCAAGTTTTTTATAATGATTGTACTTACAATATTTATTTGCTTTCTTCGGCTAACACTTTAGTGCTCTGCGACCTTGTTCTTAGAAATTTAGTATAAACTGTCTCAAATTAAGTTTGTCTTTATTTGATTATCAGTTTTTTGAATATAGTACCTATAGTAACAAAAAGTTTAAGAAAGTAGTTTACGGTAATCCGAAAAATTTCATTAAAAACCAAAACGTTCATAACTTTTAAAATGTGGATCTGGCCTAAACAAAATAACGTACTGAGGTTATAATTTTCATTAATTATTTTTTATTAAATAATTTTCACCGGACTGAAGTTTTTGATTTCACTCGTTTCGAGATTTAACGAGCACCTTACGCGGTTACCTCTGCTGTTTTTTTTTTTTCTATTTTTACAAAACGTTTTTATGAAAATTGTTTCCCATACCAAACTTGTATGACTCTGCAAAAATGTTCATATAAAAGTATGTCTGTATTTTTTTTTCAGTTAAAAGTTGGTGAAATTTAAAAAATAGTTTTATAAGAGTTTTAAGTAAAATAATCCGTTTTATTACAAACTTAGATACTATTATTTTTAAGTAATCCTCAAGTTTTCTAATGTACGGTTTCATTTGAGTACATAGTCTATTTTATTTTTCGGTTTCTTTTTATTTCTTCAAAGTTATTCAAAAAATATACTTTTGTGCAAAAAAAATACTCTCTAGAAATGACAAATATTACATAACTTAGTGATAACGTTTATAAGTTTATAAATTAGAAAAAAAACTTTCAATTTGTTTTTTAATATGTACTATAGGTTTCAGTTGTACCAGAAAAGATATCTAAAAGTATAAGTACCAACTTTTTAATTAAAAGTTATTATTAGTCATCATATTATTAATCATTAATCGCAGATAGTAGTTATAACTAATTACTAGTCTAATATGTTACATATTAAACCATAAAACATGCAAAATATGATACTTTTTGAATTTTGTATGAATTTTAAGTAAATGTATACTGATTTAGTGTGTTATGTTAGCAGCCTATCATAAGGTTAACTATTATGAATAGATAGAAATAGTTGTTGTTGTATTTGAAAATATAATTGTTAGAGTTAGGTTATTAACATATATAAAATTAATGACCTGTTAACTTGAATTTTATTTATTAGCATATCATAAGTGCGACAAACAAATTATTTGTTACAAAGTCGATGAAATAGCTGGAAAGATTAATTTCAGTAAGATAGTGTGAGCATTGTTTTTTTTTTATTTTGTAATTTCCAGACAAATTTGAATGCTGTAATTAATTAGCTCTAAATAAAAAGTTACACAATTTAAAAATTAAGGAAACTCTTAGTAGGATGCAAATGGCTCCAAGTAAAAAGTGAAAGATTTTTTTTCAACAGTTGTAAGACAGCAGTTGATAAAAAAGGGACACGTCGTTTTAGTATTAATAAAAATCTCTTTTTGTTCCAGAAAAGTCGACAACAGTTTTGTGGTCAACGAGTTTAAGAAATACCAACGGAAGGGAAAGGCAAAAGAGAGAGCAACCAAATCGATTATAGAACATGGTGAGGTGATGAATTACTTGAACCAGGAAATTGATCAAATCAGCTCTATAAAACCAAGAAGGAGGAAACAGGCGAGCCCTGTCAAATTCCACCCAGGTCAGTAAAAGTTTTCAATTAACAGTAATCTTGTCGAAGCATATCAATTTTTATTAAAGCTGATAAAATAGAGCTTACTGATTCGTTAAAGTTGTTGTTTTATTAAAAAATATAACAGCTGAACGCAAACAGTGCGTTGACAAAACGCAAGGTATTTAAGAAGTGATAAATTGATTTCACACAGCGGCAATCAGAATGACAAGGAAGTCGAAGCCATGCAAGCTGATTTCAACCGATAAGTTCCAAACATCAACGCCATTTAGAAACAGTCATGCCAGGTTTAGCATGTATATCATAACAACGTAAAATACGAAATTTGCAAAAGTTTTAGTAATACAAAACAAATCTAAATAGTTGTTAAAATGCGCAGAAAAAAGAATTGACACATTATAACTATATGTTTTAATTTTCGCCAGCCTGATAACAATACTTTTTTCTTAGGTTACTTGTTGCAAAAGGCTAAAGGAAGTGGAAAATTTTCTGAAAGCCTTATTAAATCATCCTATTATTAATGGACGTTGTTGTTTAGTCTTTGACGATAAATGTTAATATTCTAATGTGTTAATGCATCCACCACATTTTTTACATATTAACGTGGTATGTCGTTTAGTTTTTCAATAAATTTTTGACAACAAATGAGCGTGTTGTTAATTAAAGAACGAATGTAAATATAGAACTAGTTAAGCATGTGATTATTAAGTTGGTAGCATTTTGTTGGAGTGATAGTACAAGTAATTAATTTTCTACAACATAGGCTGATTTACATCGAAAAATTTGTGATCTTTCAAATCATTTTATCTTTTATTGATTATTATTGTTGATTAAACTGTTAAAAAGCGCTCAAAAAGTTAATTCTAAAGACTTGGTGTACAAATGAACTTTGCAGTTATCGGGTCGTACACCACATGCTTATAAAATTTCTTACGAGCTATTACATATAATTTCTTTTTATCATCTAAATATTTAAATCTTTAGTAATAAATCAATCAATCAAACGAAAAGTAACAAGAATTTTTTATTTGAATCGATAAATAAACTTTTATAATATTTTAACTTTTAAGAAATTAATTCTACCAGAACTGAAGTTAATTTTTATAAATGAAAATATCAAGATAACTACTATAATATTTATGCACTTAAAAAAAAAACAATATTAATAAGAATAATATAACAACAACGAATTTCCTTTTATTCTTAAATATTCTTGTTTATACTTTGTATACTTGTCTAACTCTGAAATTTTAATAATAGAAAGCAAACAATGATTGCAAACATAAAAAAAATACTTTTTTTTTATTTCCTTAGAAAAAGAGATTTTTTACATTAGTTTGCTTGAAACAGTTATCTCTGCTTACTATTTTTTTTCTGTTAACGTATATACATCTATAACAATTTTCTTACATTGGCATGCTTATAATAACAATAAAAAATACATAAATAACAAAACGTTTGTAAGTATTCTAAACCTAATTCAAAATAGTAACATTAAAATAATAATTTTACGAATAAACAGATAGAAAATGCTGCAATCTAGACTAAACCACTGATATTGTAACATAATAAATCAACTTTTAACAAAAAATAAATGTTGGGTTTAAAATGACAAATATTATTAACTCCTTAAACAAATGTAAACAGACGAGTAGCAATGATCACTAATGACCTTGATGATCACTACTTGATAGATTACTTTTAAATTCATCCTGGAACTTTCCAACATGACTTATACTACTTAAACATAATGGTAGGTTATTATAAAACTTACTTTCTAGGTATGATAGCATTTACACATTTATGTTAAAGTGTTTTTAAAACTGTGTTTTATACAGGCTTGATTTTGTTAAATATGATGACGCAAGTATTGTAACTGATACTAATTAAGCTCATATGATATAAACCTTTTTTACTGGTTTTTTTGTCTAAATTCCTTTTTAGGTAAAATTTGTTCCTAAATTATCATTGAAAAATATGAACCTTTTTTAACTTCAAACTAACTGTAATTATAAGCGAAGCACAATATTATTTATTTTTACTTTTTTGTAACTACTACTATGGAATATTTGTTGTACCATTTATGCTTCGACAAAAAGAATTTTATGTTGCAACTCCCATATAAGCACAAACTACTCACATTTTCCTTAAACATTACACATTTTCCTTAACATCAAGAATGTTTTGTTTAATTAATTTAAAGTTACATTACTTTTTTTAGCCAAATAAATTTCATTAGTATTGCCACCGTCGTCAGGGGTGCGGAAAAACAAAAAGTATTTAGAAAAACCCTTAATTGCTTGTAAGCACAAATCTGTTAAACAGTTTTTAATTAAATAATTTTATTTAATCACTGTTTAATTTATAAAGCGTGAGACACAGAATGGTGTGCAGCTTGAGTTGAAAAATTTGTAGAAATACAATTAACACTTAAAACATTTAAATTAACTGTTTCTTTAATACTTTTTCGCACAAGGATCTCAATTAATAAGCTTTTTCTTTCTATTATATTTTCCACTTTTGATAATTATTGATACATTCTGTTTGGGAACAAAATAATTCAAATAAACAAAAAAATTATGATTACTTCTGCAGGTTTAAAAAGTTATCATACTGTTTGTAAAATTCTTTAAATGAAAAAAGTTATAAAAACTTCCATTTTCAAGCTTATCTAGTGCAGGAGAGTTAAAAATTCCAGTTTTGTTCACAGACTTAAAGAAGCGTGAAATAATAATTGTTGAACAATACTAATTTAACTGCTGTAAAGTTTATTTAAATTAGTTACAACTCGAAAGCCTGATGTTTAAAAACCAAATAAACATAATATAAAATAACGAGATATGAACATCGCATGTACCAAAAAGTAGTTTAAAATTTATATGTAGAAAAAGAGTTAATTACTTCTAAATTTACTTCAAGAAGGTAACAAGTAAATACAAAAAACAAAATTTTACCACGAAGCAGAGATAGTCTATGCTTATATATAAAATCCTGACCAAAATAAAACTCCCAGAAGTGTTTACTAAAAACATCCTAGTTTACTGACAATTATGAAGATAAAAACTAGACTAAATGAAAGCCATGTTTTTCTATTAAATAAATTTATATCCAAACAATTTAGTTTAACTTAATTTTTCATGGTCAACTTTACACAGTTAAAAAAAAAGTGTTTGCTTAAAATGTTGTTTAAAGAAATTAACTTGTTCGTAACTAGTTTTGTTTTAATAAAATTTTTCTATACCAACTTCTCTATTTACTGGTATTTAGCACTAATTGAAAATTTATAGAACCGAATTAACAATTACTTACGACCTTTTAAAACTATAAAAAATATTAATCTAACTGATAAAATTCTATGTTCAAAAAAATATACTATAAAATTAATGAAGTTTATAAGAATACTTACATCCAATACAAAAAGACCCATGTAGTCTTTAAAAACATAAATCAATATCGCTTTTAATATTTAAACATTTTTTTGGATACAATTAAAAGTTTGGTTATGAAACTTAACACAAATATAACGAAAAAACTTTTTTGAATAAAAATACATTCCATTAAAATAAATTAAAGTTTAAAAATAAGTACAGTAATTATAACAATTTTTTATAAAAGTAGTTCAATAAACTTTCAACTTCGATTAAATCGTATTATTAAGTAATTTTAAATGAGTAAAAAAAAACATTAAAATTCTATTAATTTTTTATCATTAACAACATCCTTTTCAACAGTTTCTTTACAATCTAGAATTTTAATTATAACATTATTAAAGTTTTCAAAGTCAAAACAAAATTATGTACAAAACGTAAATATGTCAAAATTATAAAACTTTCTGTATAACATTATTAAAAATTTAGTCATCATTTTTTTTTTCTTTAAAGCAGCTAGCTTTTTAAAAATTATTTAATTAAAAATAAAGAGCAAACTCAAGTAAAAAAATTGCAAATATAAAAAAAATCAAACTCATTCTAAGAATCTAAGCTTTTTATCTTTAGCATGAAATAAATATGGTATAAAATTTTTATCTTTTTTACATATTTTAACTGTTTCAAAAATTTGAACCTATCAAAATGTGCTTTAATAAAAAATTTCTTATTCATATATCAAACATAAAAAAATTGAGCTGTAAAATTCACGAATTCAGACTTTATTAATATTGAAACAAAAGTTCAAACTCTTAAACTTGCTTTTCAAAATTAAACCTTATATAGCACAAAAAATAAGAAAACTTGTTAACTTCAATTCTAATTCAAATATTTTTTTATATATATTTTCACTTAACAACATTTTCAGATACTTTTTATATTTTCACGATCTTGGCAACGCAGCTCACTCCATTTAGGGGATTCCCCATCCCAAGCAGAAAGTGGCCATAATTTCCGCCCGAATTTCCCTTTGAAAGGCGACCAGGGTTCAAAAACAACCTGCAATAAAAATTATTGTAGAACTGAAAAAAAAAACTTTTGTTCAGTTTTACACAAAAAAATCAATAAAAAAGACTTAACACAAGGTTATTTCCTAACTGCAAATAATTTTAAAACATAAATAGTTTCCTTCATTAAAATTAAAAGTTGACTACATGTTCTTAAGTAGGTTTTTTTTGTATAAAATATTCCTAAATACTTTCTTTTACAAAAGTAATTTAAAGAAATTGACTGTTTCGAACTCGTTAATCATTTACGATGTATTGCATCTACAGTCTGATAATGTTTTCCAAATCGAGCCACATAGACTAGTAAAGAGGCCATAAAGTCTTTATTTTGAATTTGATGATAAAAACCAAAAAAAAAGGTCTAAAGCGTATTTAATGCTATTTTTTTGGGAAATGTAATATGGGGGAGGGGCATTGTTTTTATTTTTTCAAAGGGGGCTTATGAAAAAAGTTTAGGAAACCCTGCTTTAGATGCATCACATTTTCTTAAATTTTTGAAGTCAAGCCTAAAATTAAAACAGATTAATGTATTATTGATATTATTAAAGTACAGTTTTCTGTAATGCAGGGTTGCCACTCGTTTTTTCAAAATTTTTTACCAGGTTTTTCAAATTTCTTCCAGGTTTTTAAAAGTACATATTTTTGGTTTAAAGTTAAATTTAGGGTAAGAAACTGTGCTAAACAGTATAAAAAGATTGAAAAGATACTGTAAAGCTACTTAAAATGTGTTTTTTAATAAAAAAAATTTTGGTAATGACATAATTTTTTATCTATATGATAAATTTTTTGAGTCAAACCGAAACTTTACTACTTAAGATGTTTAATAATAATAAATATTCCAGGTTTTTTGATCAAAATTTCAGGTTTTTTTTTAAATTTCTTAAATTCCAGGTTTTTCCAGGGGTATTTTGCCTAAATTGTCAATTCACAGGTTTTTCCAGGATTCCAGGTGAAGTGGCTACCCTGGTAATGGGCTTATTGACCGTTATTGCATTAACTCACGGATTCAAGTATTACTCATTATAAGAATTGTGATACTTATTCAGACTTTTTTTCTACTATGAATATTTATTTGGGGTTGGTAATAAGTCGTAGGTGTTGTTGACGGTTTAAAAGTATTTATTAAGTATAACTGTTGGAACACTTGTTATATGAAATGCTTTAGCTGTTTGTCAATTTAAAAACTATAAAAACAGTTTTAATATTTTAGTTTAAAAAAAAGGTAAGTTACTAACAATTTAGTTTATAATTGAATTTTGCTTTTGATATTTCTTAAATTGGTTTACAGACTTAGAAGATATTTAATATCTAATATTACTCTAATACTTCAGTGCAAATTTTTAAACTCAACAAAAACAACCAACAAAACTTCATGCTTAAAAAAAAAACATTAATTAAAAACTAAAAGAATTCAAAACACCAACCTTCCGTTGTGAATTTTGCAGAATGGCCGGAGGTCCGACGGAACGATCAGCACGTCAGGAACGCATTGTGACGTCATGCCATCACTATCGCATGACGTCATCCTGCACATGGCTTCCGCTTTTATGACGTCACAGTTGAAGGTGGGGGGCGGCGGGTAGAGAGGGTAGTAGGAAGTGTTGTCGATAAGGTGGCTCATCAGGCGGCATCTGGGTTGATTTGTTTTTTAATTATAAATAATTACAGTCTTAGTCTAAAATATTTCTCTATTATAATTCTATTCATTAAAAAAAATATAATACAAATTTTATTTGATTAATTGTTTAACATTTAATCTATTTTCATCGAACAACTACAGTCTGGATATTATTATAATTAATTTTCATGTATTTTTAAATGTTTTATATTTTTATGTAGAGGGGATAGTATGACGTGTTGTCTATCAAGTGGCTCGTCAGCCAACATCTGATGTTATCAGCTTCAAGTTTTTTCAACTTATTTCTTTAATATAAATAACGTTTAAAGTTATAAATACTTTTAATGACGCGTTGTTTATCAATCGGGACTTTAGAAACAGTCTGGATTTTTCCAACTTCATGATGCTTTTCCAAGCATTAATACATTTTTTATCAACTTATAATAGTTTATTACTACTTTTATTATTTTACTACTTATACCATTATTATTATACTATTATTATACTACTTATTTATTACTACAAATTTCAAGTGAAAAAATCTACCATGTACGAGAAAAAATAATATCAACAAATAAAACCTTCTGTCGGGTCCACCGCCTCCGAACTGCTTGCAACTTATCTCGTTGGACCCCATGTGCATCAGCACGTCCACGCTGGTCACCCCTATCATAACGGGGGAATCCCCTATGCTGACAGTGCACGGGTCGGGGCAGAAGAGAGCCGCGGGGTCCTGGGGGTTGCTAGGGGGCTGGTAGGCGGGCTGTGGGTAGATTGGAACGTGGAAGGCGTCCTTCTGGGAGGGAACGAATATTACCTGTTGGTTTGGCATTAATGGTTATTAAACATAACATTTACTGTTTGGGAAAATTTTACTTAATTTACAACTTACTGTTGTTTTAAATTTGTTCGAGATATTACTTTTGTTTTTTTGTATTTATAGCTGACTGGTTGCGTGGTGTTTTATTAAGTAAGTATGATAAATATTAGTTGCTTATAATTTACATTACTTAATAGTTGTTTTTTAAAAGCTGCAAAATAAACAAAACTTAAAAAATTCTGATGTGAAATAATCTAATTGCATGAATTATCTTAATCACAAGACAATTTAATATATAAATAATCTGATAATTACAACAACAGGAAAAAAATTAAGAATCTTATATGACAGTAAACTACTTCCGTTGAATGGCGTATTATATAACTGATACTTTCAAGACTAAAAATCAAGTAAAAAGTATGAAAGGTTTTACTACATATAAATAAAAACTTAATCAAGTAAAACACTACGAAAGTTCAAATTATAAAATAGAAAGATTTACACAACACAAACTAAAACATGAATGTAATACTACTAAATACTCTGAAAAATCTAAAAGTTAATTAAAATACTAGAAGTAAAAAAAGTAGAAACCTGAGTAACTGAACTTTTTTACTACAGATTAACCATTTAACTTGTTATTCGAAAAACTCTAACAATATATAATAAAAATTAAACCTGAGTGAAACTGGAAATTTCATTCGTCAGAAATTCCAAATACTTTTTAAATTCAAGTTAAAAGTATTTAAGCTTTTATTACAAATACTCAGCGATTTAACAAACTTAACTAAAAGTAAATACAAAAATAATATAAACACTATGAAAAACCCTCCAAGTAAATTAAAATTTTAGGAGTATCAAATAATAACTAATACTTTGAAACCTGAGTATAACTGGACATTTCCTTCTTCAGAAATTCCAACCACTTTTTACTGCACTTCAACAAACTCTCGTCCATTTGACCCGTTTTCACTTGTTGTTGGTCCTCGTCCAAAAGCGGTCCTATTATCAGCGTCATGTCTGGTTTGGATTGTTTGACCTGTGAAAAATATTCAATAAATAAGTTTTTATCATCTGTTATTAATTATTTATTCATTTTCTTCAATTTATCATTGTCATGTCTGGACGAGATTGTTTGGCCTGTGTATATAAAAGTATAATTGCAAAAATTTTAAAAACTAAATAAATACTAAATAATATGCGCAGTCAAAAGTAGAATGAAACTTCAAAAAAATTAACATAAAACGAAAAAAAAAAAGAAATACTGTTTTTATTTAAAAACTAGTCACAATAACATTATCTGACAAAATTAAGTTTGTTTATAAGATTATATTTTAATTCATAAAATATAAATTTTTCTTATTTAAATCCAGAAAAGGCTCTGGCGTCATTAGTCATGAAAAAAAAACATTAAAACAATCAAATATATTTTTACTATTATTACAGTACCTTCTTAATAAAATCCAGTAATGGTTCATAACTCATCGCATCACTCGTCGTGAAAGGTCCGCACGCGACCATGACGCTGCATACGTCATTAGTGACGTCATCACACTTCCCAACTCTAACGTTTCCATCCGGGGTCTTTAGAGTGTGCGCTTTTTCGGCGAGAAACCTCATTCCGGATGGGTTCTTGCCTGAGAAAAAGTATTAATTATTATTTTTTTTACGATTTGTTGTATTTCGAATTTTAATACTTATTATTTTATCAATTTATTCTCTCATTAAATTATCCGGTTTTAAGAGTATGAGCCTTCTAAGCCGGAACTTTTATACCAGAAGGGTTCTTGCCTGGCTTGACGTGTTTTTAAAATTCAGCTTTATTTGTGCTAGTTTGTGATTATTTTAAGCAGTTTGTCGCATGATACTTGGTTAGTTAATTTTAACCCATCAAAGCTACTTTTTTTTTTGCTCTTATTTTATTATAATTACTCTGCGAGAAACTTTTTTCATACGGCTTACTCATTTCTATTTTTTAACGCAATTATTTTTTTTTTACCAGTAAAAGCGCAAATCTGTCCCCTGAAAATCGACCCTACCTTCAACTTAAATTTTAACTTTAACATTAACCGTAAAATTTCGTACTTGCCCACAAAAGGGCGACCATTAGGTAGTTTAGGGGTGACGGCGTAGATATAATTATAACTAGAACTGTTTTTATATAAAATTTTACAATCACACAAAAAATTTACCCGTAAAAGCGCAAATCTGCCCCCTGAACAGCGACCCTCCCTGCAGCTTTGACACGTCCACCTTGACCCTTCTCCCGTTGCTGATGGTCCTGCAACCTTCCAGCACCAGAGTGTCCTGGGTCAGCTTGGACTGCTCGTCCTCCGACGTTAGACGGCCCACTATTGTCACCTGAAGGAATAATTACATTGAAATTAGATTTAATAACTGGTTGTCCAAAATAGGTTGTTTTAAATTTTAATCAACATTTTAGTTATGTAATGGATCTAATTATTAATGTCTTGTTTATTACTTACAAAAAAAATCTGAAAATTTTTTTAATTAATCAAGGCTTTCAATTTAGTGTCACTTTTTATTTTCAAAACAAAGCTTGCTGTGATTTGCATCAAATCCTAATATGCATTTAAAACTAAACTTAGTTTGTTATTTGAAACACATTATAAACGTTAACAAACTTTACTCTTGCTGGGATCATTGCAAAGATGATTATCTTAAATAAAACAAAATAAAAATAATAGTACATCATAAATTAATGACATAAAACTGACAATAAAAAAATTATAAAATAAAAACTAACTTGACTCTGACTGGGATCATTGCAAGGATGATAATCTTCAATTTCGTCCTCGTGTTGATTTCTCAGTTCTTCAGAGGCCATTTCAACCTAAAAATATAAGTAAATATATATATAATCTTTCTTGCTGTTTAAGTTAATGTTGATTTATCAGCTCTATAGAGGCCATTTCAACCTAACCATTGATGATACAAAGTATGACACTTTTAAAACATATATAGACTTTTATTATATATATGTAAATGTCATTGCTTTTCAACCTAATCATTGTTAGTAACAACCGCTGTTTTTACTTATACTTCAAACCTGAGACATATGTAATTATTGATTATATAAATATCAAAGTATATATTTTTTTAAGTATATGTAAAAATAGAAACGCTCTCCACAAAACTTTATGTTTAAATGCAATGCTAGAATATGTTTTAATAAAACACAACATTATTCGTTAAACAGTTGTCAAACTATTCTAAAAAATACACCACTTCAACAGTCACTTTATTTTTATAATTATTAGATACATAATATAAGGGCATAGGGGGTGAAACACTTTTTTTTAAATTTAATCTTATTTTATATAGTTTTTACTAAGATGCTTTTAACAGATTATAAAACTTCAAAATAGTTTTTGAGATATAGCGGGTCAAAGTCGGAGGCAGCAATATGATCCTTAGAGGGAGGCGCAAACTAAAACGGCGAATGTAGAATATTCCACAAAAAATCCATCTTTTTAAGTTTTTTGAGATAACTACCTCAAATTTTCAAGTAGTGTTCCTTGATATATATAAAAAAAATCTTTAGGAGAGAATTTATTTTAAATTGAAAATCTTATATAAAAAATAAACAAAAAAAAACAGTTTTTTTTTGTTTTTTTATCATGTATATAATTTTTTTCTAATTCTTTCCGACAGAATTTTCTAAAGTATTGCAAGGAACACTTCCTGAAAATTTGAGGTAGTATTCTCAAAAAACGTAGGAGAAGATAGAGTTTTAGTTATTTGCCGTTTTAGTTTGCGTTTGCGCTTCTTATAAGGATCCTGTTGCTGCCTCTGACTTTGACCGGCTATATCTCAAAAACTATTTGGAATTTTTATAATCTTTAAAAAGCATCTTGTAGCTTAGTAAAAAATATATAAAATAAGATCAAATTTCGAAAAAAGTGTTTCACCCCCCTATGCCCATAATATATTAAGTAGCTAATGAATTGGTGTATAAAGGGTTGTGTTTTAATAAATATATATAATATTAAAAAGTTTTAAAATCAAACCTGGTCATTATTGAGATTGGAAATATCAACGTGTTTCATAAACATGTAAGAAGGTTTTTGTTTTGTTGAATTAGTTAATTTTGCTTTGTACCTGTTAAATTAAATAGTTAATCATAAACATGTAAGACGGTTTTTGTTTTGTTGAGTTTGTTATTTTTGCCTTTGTACCTGTTAAATTAAATAGTTAATCATAAACATGTAAGAAGTTTTGCTGAATTAGTTATTTTTGTATTGTATCTGTGATATTTAATACATATTCTAAATTAAGGTCATATGGGGGTAATGCACTTTTTTTACAAAATTATCAAGATGTTAAACTTAGCTAGTATTTGCTTTTTATCGTTTGTAAAATTCAAATTAATTCATGAGATATGAAGGTACAATAATATCCTTAAGGAAAAACCAAAATTAAAAGGCAAAAACAGACTGCTTCATAAAAAATATATCTACCCCTACAGTTTTTACTCAAATATTCTGAAAATTTCTCATGTTTAAACTTGAACTTTAAGAACAAAATATGGGACAGAGTTTTTTCTATTTAAAATAAAAATTTGAACTGTAAATAAATGTTCTGCATGGTGCCCATAGACGTTTTAAATAACAAAGTTTTTTAACGACACTACTTCTTTAAAACTATTTCAAAAAGCTTGTAAACAGTTTAGCTATGAAAATCAGTAATTCACCAAACTTTTTTTATTTTTTTCATGCAAGTATAAAAATTAGTGTGCTAAAAAAATATTCTGTGCTGGTTTATATTCTTTTACATGCATAACTAATATTCTGTGTTTAGTATTACACTCATATACTTAAAGTGTTAAATTTAATTTAATATGTTATATTTACAAAAGTTTGCAATAAAATGCAAAACAAACTGTAAGTGTAAACAAAAAATGTTAACTAGTTCATATTTTTGTCACGATCTAAAGAAGTTGTGCTAATTAAATCATTTTACAACTCATTAGCTTTTGTCAAATGATTACTTTAAAAAATTACAAAATTTAAACACAGTACTCATCTGAATGTCTACTAACTTGTCGCTTGCTTTAATATTTTTTAATTTATAAATGACGTATTAAGTACAATTTTTTAAATAAATCATTTAAACCTTTTTGAAATGGATGCATTAAAAATACAAAATCATAACAAAAAAGGTTTAATATTTTTCACCTTAGTTCAGCAGCAAATATATTTTTCAGTGTGTACCTTTAATAACTTATCATATCAACTTTTTTGACAAAAAAGGCTTAAAAATGTAAAAATTTAACATCATAACAATTTTATAGGAACTTAATTCTAAACTAAGATATTCAAATAATCATAAAAACATTGTTTTTTAATTAATTTAATTAGTAATTTTTTTCACTTTCAGTTGGTTATCAAAAATAGAAATATAACAGCTGTTGGAAGTTTTATTTGTTATGCTTTTTGTATAAATCTTTTTTTTTAATTCTATTTATTTTGAAAATTGCAACCTATTATTTTTATTTTAATCTACTTAATTAAGACTGTAAATATTATAAAAAAGATTATGATCTTATCACTTTTGCAAATATAACGATTTTTTTTTAAACACCTTTTATCGTTCATATTTTTATTCCACCGCACTTTCCCGCCACCCTCTTCGCCCTCGTGGACGAGAGAGAAGGCCACGTCCCCGCTGTTCGTCCTCAACTTGTACATTGGCGACTGGACAGGGCTGAATGGTGATTTTGTTACCTGAAAATTTTGATTTTTTTTAAATCATTTATTAACAATTTGTTAAACTTGTACATGTGTAATTAATATCTCTTGCAAATAAAGCACTGTTCACTAAAAGATATTATATTTATTAAAAAATCAAACTTCAACATGAAAAAATAAACTTGCTCTTATTTTAACTTTAAACAAATCTGTAATGAGTAATTCTATAGTACATAATTGTTTGTATTTAACTTAATTTGCATTTGAGTACTTTTAGCGGGTCAAGTACCATTGCATATAACTACAAATGTATAAACTACATAGAGTAGAACTTTTTAAACTCAAATTATAATTATGAACAAATACACATCAAGACTTACTGTGATGTATAGATAGTAACTTCCAAATTCGAGACACTTTATACTTAATGCTTATTCAGGGGTGTAAATATACCAATAATTTTAATGAACTTTATTTTGGTAAAAAGTTCTCATTAATACTAACCTGCAATGGTGAGTTTTTAATTGCTGAGGTCATGCTTTTTATGTTTTCCATTTCGACAGAGGACAATTTCATGTTTGGGGTGCTCAAATATGCGTTCAATATTGCGTTGTTTTGGTTGCCTGGAAGCAAAGTATACATGAAACAACTAAAACAATATTTAAAAATAAGACGCATTCAAACTGCACAAAATATTACAAATAAATAGTTTTATTATTACATTATACATACCTGAAAGTAGAGCATCAAAATATTAAATTGCAATTTATATTCAAAATGCAAAATAAAGTTTTAAATCAGAAAATTTATTTTGTTATTAACACAAGTATGCATTCAATGTTTTGTTATTTTAGTCACCTAGGTACAAACAATTGATTACTTTAAGGAAAGTTTTGAGCAAATAATATCTTCTATTAAGGCCATAGGGGTAAGACATGTTTTTTACAAGTTGATCATATTTTACAGAATTTTTTATAAGCTTCAAGATGCTTTTTATGGTTTAAAAATTAGAATTATTTTTTGAGATATTACCAGTCAAAGTCGGGAAGGGAAAACTAAAACAGCAAAAAAAAAAGACTATTTTGTTTAAAATCTATCTTTTCCTACATTTTTTAGCAATTTTCTTCAAACTTTCACAGTCTAATCTTTTTACAATAACAAAAAAAGTTATTTGTAAATTCAAAAAATTTTAAGTAAATTTTTATTTTTATGAAAAAAAAAGACTTTTTTTTTAATTTTGTCATAATTTTTTTTTTCAAGATATTAAAATTCATAACTAACGTTTTTTTTTTCTTATAATGTGAGGAACATTTCCTGAAATTTGAAGAATATTGCTTGAAAATGAAGAAGAAGATAGATTTTTAGTGATTTATAAAACTTCCAAGAAAATTGACCCCAAAAACTTGCAGTTCATACATTTATATCAGAAACATTTTACAAAAAATAAAATATCTTAAAAGTTAAATGATATTTTTGAATTCTATAAAAACTGGCTTATAGTTTGTATTTAAAGCTTTCATATAAAAGCCAAAATTAATTTTTGTAAAAAAAAAGAGATTACCCCTCCATGGCCTTAAACTATGAAAAAAAATCATAAGTGGGTTGTTGTTTATGAATAGCTAGGTTCGATTAGAATTCAGATTATAACCTAATTGAGTTTAATATTTATTTTATTTATATCAGGTTAAAAATGACTTGAATTAAACATTGTATGATGTATATTGTCATGAAATGCAAGACTAAACAACCCTTAGAAAATACAATCAAAGCTTTTTTAAAATTATGAAAATAAATTTTGCACCTAACAGGGTGACATTGGTATAAAATAATAAAACTTTTGAAAATACATATTAATTTTATATTGTTTAAAAATTAAATTAAAACCATAACTTTATTGTTGATTATAAGAAGGAATTGAATAAATTAAAATAAATATAAGCCATTTTAAATAGTAATTCATAAAATAATTAAAATGTAATAAATAAAAAATTTAATCTCTACATCTGCTGGTTAAAAGACTTAATGTCATTTTTACAGTATAGATGTTTAAACAAAATATCAACATTATTTTTATTTCCTTTGGGCAAAAATCGAACCCTAAATTTCCCTTAGTATTGAGATTAATTTATAATAAAAAAAAATCAAATATCATTTTTTTTTTTTTTCACTTAATTAAAAATAACAAAAATCAAATAATTAATGCTACTAGAAGCAGGCAATTTGCCATTTTTAAACTAACTTTTAAAACATTTTGTTTTGTAAATATAGCTCATTTATTCAAAGACTTTTACAATATGTATATATAATTTATTATAAAAAGTCAACTTCAAAAGAAACTAGTATATATGTTTCATAAACTTTCATAATGCTTTAAACATCAGGTAGTACTGTATGAAAATAATAACAATGAAATCATATGAAAAAGATTTTCAGACAGTACTAGCTGATGATTAATGGCATAGGGGGCTTAACACCTTATTTTGAAATTTGATTTTTTTTTTTGGTTTTTACTAAGCTACAACATAAAAAATTAAAATTTTATAACAAAAAAACAAAAAAATATATTTTTTTGTTTATTTTTTTAATTAAATCTTTATTTCTTAATGTTTGTCATTTTAATTTAATTCTTTCTGACAGAATTTTCTAAATAATGCAAGAAACATTTACTCAAAGTTTGAGGTAGTTATCTTGAAAACGTAGAAGAT
Organism: Thalia democratica; assembly: GCF_965202585.1. Lineage (NCBI taxonomy): Eukaryota > Metazoa > Chordata > Thaliacea > Salpida > Salpidae > Thalia > Thalia democratica. The sequence goes on from NC_139168.1 coordinate 19,401,804, forward strand.
AGATTTTTAGTGAAACAGTCTATTTTTGCTGTTTTAGTTTGTGCCTCCCATAAGTAACCTATTGTTGCCTCTAACTTTGACTGGCTATATCTCAATTATTATTTTTAATTTTTTTAATCTGTAAAAAGCATCTTGTAGCTTAGTAATAACTAATTAAAATAAAATCAAATTTCAAAAAAAAATGTGTTCACCCCCTCATGCCCTTAAAGCTTTATAAAAGTTTTATGAAACATATGTACTGGTTTTTTTGAAATTTACTTTTTATAATAAATCATTTAAAAACCCTTTAGGTGGGCTTTGTGAAAAGTGATTAAGGTTATTTAACTAATTTACTTCCTATATATATATATATATATATTTAATCTTCATTTAATAATTTAATGTTAAACAATCATTTAAAGATGATTGTTTATAAAAATGTTAATACATAATTGAAAACCTTGCTGCGGATAGGGATTAACTTCTTCTATTTACATTTAATAACTTAGTAATAAATAACTAATTAATAAAATAATAATACATAAATAAAAACCTTGTTGCGGATAGGGATTAACTTCTTCCTTCTTCATCTTCTTAACTTTTCTCCTCATCTTCTTGTCATGGCTCTTCTTCACCGCCTTGGAGAAAAGATCCATGTTCTCCTCGTTATTTGGAGTCATGTCGATGCTGATTCCCATGGAGAAGGCCAGCCACTCGTCAATCTGTGAAAATTTGTTGTTTCAAATAAGAAAACTCAACAGACTAAAGTAAATAATAATTTTCAATGACTTCTCTGTATATTCTAATAGAATTCTTTTAGAATAAAGATCTCGTTAATCTGTGAAATGTTGCTAAACAAATAAGTGTAAATGAAGAATGTGTAGTTTTTTATACATATTATCATCGTTACTTGTACTTTGTACTAAGAAAGTACAAACTAGAACTTGTCAAGAACCAATAAAAAAGTAAGAAATCTGTTTTTTTTTTAAACCTCATGAAAAATACTGTACACAAACTAACCATCTCCTCAGCAGTGAAGTTGTACATCTTGGCCAAGTCCTGCACTCTGCCAGCATAGACCTGGTTTATTTGCACTCCGTTCTCCATGAACTCTTGCGCTATTGTTTCAGTTAAGGCTGGCATTTTTATGTTTATTTAAATCTGTTTTTTTTTGTGACATTGCTTAAAACATTGCTTGCATTTTCATATGGTTTCTTTAATTTTTTAAAACACTTGAGAAAACTTACATTAAACTATTTAGCTGTTTTTTCAGTTAAGGTTGCATGTTTATGTTTACTTGAATCTTTTTATTTTTTTTTAAATTTTTTAAATTTATTTGCTTGTTCATGTTGTCTTTATATTACTTCAATCGATTTTAATGACAGTTTTGACAAACTATTTAGTATTTTTTTAGTTTTAGCTGGCATTTTTATGTTTATTTATATCTGTTTAAAACTTACTAGCATTTTCAAATGGTGTACAATTTAGCTTTATTTTTCTTTTATTGTGACAGATTAGATTAAATATTTACCTATTGTTTCAGTTAGGGCTGGCATGTTTATAAATATTTATATATCTTTAAAACAAATTTTTGCAAAATTACTTTACATTTATTTTCATGTTTATTTAGTTTGAAAATAACTTCAAACAATAATTTTTAGCCACTTTAAACATATGACTTTGTTTTAAAATTTAATTCTGGTTGGAAGTTAGTTTCTCAAGTCTATAATGATTTTAAGTGCAACAGAATAAAAACAGTTTTTTTTGTTTTTTTGTTATAAAATTTTTATTTTTTAATTTTTTTTAATTTTGTTCCGACAGAATTTCTAAATACTGCAAGGAAAATTTCCTGAAAAATTGAGGTAGTTATCTCAAAAAACCTAGGAGATAGATTTTTAGTCATTTCTAGTTATTTGCCGTTTTAGTTTGCGCCTCCCATAAGGATCCTATTGTTGCCTTCTTTGACCGGCTATATCTCAAAAATTATTTTGAATTTTTAAAATTTGTAAAAAGCATCTTGTAGCTTAGTAAAAACTTTATAAAATAAGATCAAAAACCAAAAAAGGGTGTTTACCCCCCTATGCCCTTAATTTAACTTTTACCGGCTTTAAGCTTCAGTTATGCAATTTTTTTTAGTATTAAGCTTTCATTTCATTCTGCAAACAGTTCTATAAAAAAAAAATACTACTAAATAAAAAAATTGTTTACCCTCTCGTTCTTTAACTTAAAATATTAAGGTTATCTTCAACTTATCAAAATTAGAGCTAGGAAACATACTAATAAAAATCAACTAGATTTAATGCTTAGTTTAAATATATTTTTACTGGGTAAAAGTTAAGCTTTTTATCAGAGAGTATTTTCTTATTTTAAAGCTTGATTGCAAGTAATTTTGTTAGGACTAGTAGTTGTTGGTTTTCATTGCTTTGAAAATTCAAGTCTAGTAGGGTTGTTTTATCTTTACTTTAAGTTTGATGAAGTGACTGAACTAGTAGAATTAATTATTTTACTAAAAATCAGAGTACTAAATTTATTTTAGGAGATAAAGACTCTAATAATAAACCTGTACAAAACTTGTTTCTTTTTATTCATTACAATTTTATAATATTTTGTATAATTTTATGCATATTTATTGTTTAATTTTAAACAAGTTAAAACATATAAATATAGAAGCTATAAGTTATTATAACAGAATTGTTTAAAACGAGGTGGCCAAATATTTCTGAGAAATGTCTTTCAGAATTCAGAATTTCTTCAAGGTTTTTGAAAATAGATGTTTTTAAGTCTACTTTTATCTAAAATAAGTTTTAGGTATAAAAATGTGTTAAATAGTATAAAAACATTGAAAAGATACTGCTGTAAAGCTACTTTTAATGAGTTTTTCAATAAATAAAAACTTATTGATGGTAAAAATTTTCAAATAATAAGTTTTTTTGTGTCAAATCAAAATTTAACTACTTGACATGTAAAAAATTTTCAAAACTTCAAGTTTTTAAGTGATTTTTGTTCAAAATTCTGCATTTTTTTGAAATTGCTTAAACTCCAGGTTTATTCTAAATTTTCAAATACCAGGTATTTTTAGGATTCCAGGATTTTTGGCCACTAAGGCAATATGACATCATACAGGTGTAAAATACCTCAAATGTCATTGACTTCAACATCAAACAGCATTTCCATTACAAACACATTTAAAATTCAATTTTCAAGCATGACTAGTGTTTGTATTTTACAGGTTTAAGTTACTCTGCAACTTTCATGACATTCACTTTTCACCATAAGCATAAACACTTTCTTTTTAATAACTTAAATTTTGGTTAATTTTTCATTTAAAAGGTAAATTTTATAATTGGCACCCTGTCAGTTCCAACCCCGCAATCATTTCTCATCAAATCATATTATAGTTAATTTTTAGATAAAAGGTAAGCTTTTCTTAATAAATTTAAAGGTAGGGCAGGTGGAATAACACGTGATGAGCTCAAACTTACTTGCTTGACCTTCAGAAAACGTTAATTGTTGCAGAGGAGAGAGTGAGTTTTTCTGATGTTTTTCTACCTTAAAAAAATTCCAAGATCGACTCTTACTGACCAAGGATAAGGCTTAGGGGTAACAGTGAACCTTAAATAAATAAATAAACCTTTGTAAAAAAAGTTTTAGGTGGGAGTTGTGTGTGGGTGGGAAATGATTTCAGGTGGGAATTGTAAGCATACCAGATTAATTGAAACTAGTTTCTATATTTAGTTGTACTTATCTAGAAACTACTAAAACATTTTTTGAAAAGAAAAAGTATTCTATTACAAAATAAGACAATATTTTGTTGCTGATTTTTAATTAAAAGAATTAAACTTTTATTTAATGAGAAACCTAGATAATCTAAAACTGCTTTCTTAGTCAAACATTGCAAAATTGAAACCCAGTGAAAGAAAAATGTGAACACTTACAACTTAGATCAATTGATTGATGTGGAGAAAGACCTTTTGGTCATTGAGCTGCACACCATTTGCTTGCAACTAATAATTTGAGCCAACTTAAAAACAATAATGCAAAAACAAAATAAAAAACTAAAAAGTAATAATATAAACAATAAAAAGTTTTTGGTTATGATTAAGTTTAGGTGAGCACGCTTTGGTTCAAAATACAGGAATTTTTCAACTCTATTTTCAATAATTTTCAATTTTAGTTTGAAAATAAGTACAAAAGCAGGGCTTTGCTCATGTCCTCACATTACTGAATGTAATTTTAACTGGCACCTTAGGTGACTCTTCAACTGTATATAACAGTGTCGTTTTAACAATGCAACTTTTAAAACTTTTTTGTATTCTTTTAGTATTATGGTTTATGTTTGTTACATATTGGTGTGAACTTAGTATAAAAATTAACTCAGTTTGTTACAAAATTTTTTGTTTAATTTATCTATTAAGGCCATAGGGGGGGGTAGACCATGTTTTTTACAAGTTGATCTTATTTTATAGAGTTTTTACTAAGCTTCAAGATACTTTTTACCGTTTTTAAAAATTCGAATTAGTTTTTGAGATATGACCGGCCAAAGTCGGGCCGCATAACAGGTTCCTTATGGGGAAGGAAAACTAAAACGGCGAAAAAAGACTAATGCATTAAAAATCTATCTCCTCCTTCATTTTTTAAGCAATCTTCTTCAAACTTTCACAGTCTATTCTTTATACAATAACAAAAAAACGTTATTTGTGACTTTAAAAAATTTCAAGTAAAAATACTTTTTTTTTGTAATTTTATGACAAAAATTAAAAAAAAAAGTGAATTTTCATGAAAAAAAATTTTTTTTTTCAAAAAAAAGGTATTTTTACTTGAAATTTTTTCAAGTCACAAATAACGTTTTTTTAATATTGTATAAAGAATAGACTGTGAAAGTTTGAAGAAGATTGCTTAAAAAATGAAGGAGGAGATAGATTTTGAATGCATTAGTCTTTTTTCGCCGTTTTAGTTTTCCTTCCCCATAAGGAACCTGTTATGCGGCCCGACTTTGGCCGGTCATATCTCAAAAACTAATTCGAATTTTTAAAAACGGTAAAAAGCATCTTGAAGCTTAGTAAAAACTCTATAAAATAAGATCAACTTGTAAAAAACATGGTCTACCCCCCCCTATGGCCTTAATGTAAATATAATTAGAAATGACACTATTGTTAGAGTTTACCAAAGCCTAAAAAACGAGTTAATTTTTATACTAAGTTCACAGGGATATATAACTTACACAAATCATAATACTAAAAGAATATAAAAAAGTTTAAAAGTCAAATTGTTGAAATGACACTGTTGTATACAGTTGAAGAGTCACCTAAGTTGCCAGCTAAAATTAGATTCAGTAATTTAAATAAACAATTTTAACAGATTTAAAAAAAAATAAAAATAGAGCTGAAAAATTTCTATATTTAGAAACAAAGCATGCTCACCTAAAGTTAATCATAGCCAAGTTTTTTCTTAATTTTAACTTTAAAAATAATAAAAGAAGGAAAGAAAAATGTGAATGCTCACAACTAAGGTCAATGGATTGGTGTGGAGAAAGACCTTTCAGCCATCGAGCTGCACACCATTTACTTGTAACTAATTCTTTGAGACTTTAAAACAGGGGTCGGCAGGTCAAAAAGGAACGTATTTTTATGTGCTTTAAAAAACATGTTTAAAGAAAAATTTTTTGAACAAAAAAAAATTAGGCGATAGAATATTCTTTAAGTATAACTTTAAAATTTTATTTTTTCGTTTTCGAAAATATTAGTATATTAAACTAGTTGAATAAAAATTTAAATATGGCCCGCGGGCCGCAGTTTGCCGACCCCTGCTTTAAAACAACAATGAAAAATAATAACAAAAACTTAAAAAGTAACTATAAGTACAAAAAACTTTGTGTTTTTCCATACTTTTGTTTTACCTGAGTGAAAGAGCATGTACCTTGTTTTATCAGTATTTAGTTTTAGCCTATTATCCTTTAACCATTTTGATACATTATCTAGTTCTGAATTAAGGTATGCAGTGTCTGTTTTGTAATTGTGTTTTTTAAATGTGGTATCTAATAATGTATTGTCTGCAAAATTTTGTACATTTAGACTGGTGTTGTTTTGAAGATCATTTATATAAACCAAAAACAATAATGGTCCCAATACAGAACCCTGTGGCACTTCTACTTCTACACCCTCCCAATCTGATTCATGCCCTCCAAAATTAACAAATTGCTTTCTTTTAGTTAAATATGATTTTATTAGATTATGCATTTTTCCATTTATTCCAATATATTCTAATTTGTCTAACAAAATCTTTCTATCAACACAGTCAAAGGCCTTGCTCAAATCTAATAAAACAGCACAAACTGCATTTCCCTTATCAAAGGAGGACAATGTAATTTCCACAAACTCTGAAAGAGCTAAGGTAGTAGAGTGTCCCTCCCTAAAGCCAAACTGAGAAGAATTTAAGATTTTGAACTTTGTAAAAAACTTATATAAGCGACTATATATGGCTTTTTCTATAATTTTGTTAATATTAGATAAAAGTGAAATTGGTTGATAGTTTCCTGGAAGTGTTTTTGAACCTGATTTAAATATAGGTATAACTTTAGCTGATTTTAAACAATTTGGGTAATTACCTTCATGAAATGCTTGATTGGTTAGTTTACTAATAACTGTAGCTATATGATAATTTATTTTCCTTAAGATTTTAATAGAAATATTATCTACACCACTAGCTTTATCTGAACTTAAACTTTTTATGATACTTATTATTTCATTTTTATGTACATCAAACCAGACAAAACTGTTATAGTGGTTTTTTTGGCTATTTAGAAGACTTTGGATGAATTTCCTGTTTTCAATAAGTTTGTTTTCCAATATTGGCAAAATAAAGGTTCAAAACAAAAGATTTTTCATTTATTTCAAGTTTGTGAGGAAAAATATGTTTTTTTTTCTCTCTGTTTGTAATATTATTAATTACCTTCCAAGTCTTTAAAGAATCTTTATTATAGCTTTGAAGTCTTATTTCAAATTATTTTTTTTGAAATAGTTTTAATTTTTGTTAACTTTGTTTCTGTAAACTTTATATTATTTTACTTGGTGCATGTTACTAAAGTTATTTCTGCATAGTATTTTGTAAAGGTTGTTTTTATGCCTAATAGATTTAAGAATACCTTTTGTAATCCAGGGTTTTGACTTGAGTTTTAATTGAGATTTTGAAAGTTTTTTCATAGGAATATTTTCATCACTTATCTCTTTGATTTTATCTATAAAGCATTCAAACTTTGAATGTATTGAGTCTTTAGATTTGATTATTTTATATCTTTGAAATTTAATAAGAATTTTGGAAGTATCAAACCTTAGTTTTTGAGTATTAATTTTAGAAAAATCTTGCCAAAATTTAATTTTAGAATTTATATTAGTCTTACTTTGGTTATAATATTTTAGTTTGTAAGAGTGGTGGATCGTAAAGAAAATAAAACTTTAGTTGCTTATACCTTGTGTGCTGTTACAAATTTTGAAACTGTAAAAAGGAACTAGTAGCTTAGTATCTTATGGCCTTAAGTACTACATTAAACGTTCTAATCTAATTTGTCTTGACTGTAATTTACAGTATATTACAAAATAGGATACAAGACAGAGACTTAACATTAATGATTATTTTATAAAAAATTTTGCAAGTACAAAACAATTTTTTATACAATTTTTTGAGTATTTGTTTTATATAATTTAATTAATTTTTCAATTAACTGTAATAAACTTTAGTAAAAATAAATTAAAATATACATTATGTTTTTTTTTCAATGCTGTATTGTGAAAATTTCCCGCGACTAAGATTACTAAAGTGGGTTTTAATGCTATTAAAATCAAAGAGCTGGTTCTAAACGATATTAAGAAATATGTAAAACTTAACAACAAAAGTTTTTGTTAAGCTACGTGAATCTCGTAAAAGTAATCGTATAACAATATAACAAATTAATAAAAATCGTAATGGTTCAGATTTGGCTGCTAAAAACTTTAAAAAATATTTTAAATAAAAGTATTAAAATTATTTATAATTTTTAACTTATACATAAGTAAATCGTTTGTGTAATTATTTAAGTCTTAAAAAGATAAAGATAGATTTATTAAAAATAAACTAAATTAACAAATTTCATTTTGAGGTAGTAAACATAAGTATTGAGATCCGTAAAATAAAGAGTAAAAACAGTTTCCAGTTTTTAATAACTCAGAATGTTTTACGTGTACCCGTTAACTTAGTTTTGCATTTTTTTTTTGATGTGGAATATGTCTTGGGCCGGGCTAAAAAAAAATTCTTTATTAAAACCGTTACAAAAATTAAGCCAGTATATACCTGTTTTTTGAGAAAAACAATTTAATCCGTTTTATACTTTATGAGCAATAGTTTTAGAAAAAGAAGAGAAATTAAAATACAAAAAGTTATTTATATACCATAGTTGTATAAAATAAAACTTGAGTTTTAAATTAAATTTACCACAAACAACATTTTTAAAAATAATTAAATAAGATTTTAAGAAAAAACTAATAGATAAAAACAAACATTTATTGGTCCTAGAAGTCCAATAAAAATTAAAGTTCACAAAAAAGAAGTAAAAATTATCTAAATGAGTAACATCAAATTAACGAAGACATCAAAATTAAGTCAGCTTTGAAATACTTAAAAATTAAATTTTATAAACAAACAAAACAGATTACTTTAATAAAAAACTATGATAATTGTAAACTACATGAAAAATACGGTCGACAGTTTTTGTTTTTATTTGGTGAATAGCTTTTACCCACTTAAGGTAAAAGAAAACTAAAATAAATCTTAAATTTTAAAAATTACGTAATAATAATTTGTGCAGAAAAACGAATAACTGTCTCAATAACAAATGGATAGCCGAAATATTTAACTAAAAAAGTTAGAATCAATTCAATAAAAAGTATTTTTAAGTTGATCCTGGTATACACAAACATTACAATAATAACCACAAAAAGATTTTAGTGAATTTCAACATCAAAAATACTTAATTTTTTTTTTCAAATTTTTTGGAAATGGAGTATAAAGAACAGTTTTTAGATTAATAAATTTTAATAAGATATAAACTTGGCAAAATTTTAAAAGAGAGATTATCAAAATTACATTTTAGTGAAATGATGCTTTTTGTTATTAATCTGTTTAACCTGTTATTTGACCGGGAGGTCGTTGTGTCAAGAAGACCTTGAACTTTTTTTAGTCATTGTTTGTCTTTTTTGTATGTATTCAATAAAACTATGAATAAATATTGTTAATATAGTCTATAAAAAATAATCAGAGATCAATTGTCACGAGACAAGAGATGGTTTTGCTAGAACATTTTTTCATCAACGACCCGTTTCCGAGCAAGGCAATGAAGGTTTAGCTTTGCATCAAGATATCTTGCAACTTCATACCAGTGGTTTTGTGAAATGAGAAGGAAAATAAGAAAGCGCTCAAGCGTTAACGACATTGTGCTTTGAGTGGTTCTGATCAAATCTGCTTTTCTGAACTTTCTGCAGGTCAAGAAGCTTTTGAGAACGGCTTCGTTCTATTGAAGATCGAAGTGAAGTGGGTCTATAGTTTAATGATAATATTTAATCCTGTTTTAAAAATTAGTACTACATTTGCAAGTTTGAGGCTATTTAAATATACGGGTTTATAAAATGCTTGTTTAATTAATTCACTCAGTATTGGAGATATAAATTCGTTATTTTTTTTGAATCTTTACAGATATACAACCCTCACCACTGGCTTTATTTGGATCTAAACTATTGATAATATTAGACATTTCAGTTTCTGTAACATCAAACAAAAAAAAATTGTGACATCTCTGATTTTCACCAAAGCCTAGAGGTTTATCTTCTTTGTTGAAGTCTGCTTTCAAATGTTAATTTTTTTTTTTATAGTTTTTTTACTATATATTTTTGTATAAGATTTTTGATTGACATCTTACCCAAGTGGAAAATAGCTTCCTTTTTTCTATCTGTTAGGGATGTTACTTATTACTTTCTAATACGATAAGTCTTTTGTATGCTACTCTGTTGTTTAATTTTGAATGTTGAGTTTTACAAAATTAGCCTAACCAATGAACCGTGTAAATACAAATGAATTAAATTAAAGTAATAAGAAACACGGTGACTTGAATTGTTATATATAGAATTGTTCTTGAAATCTTTTTAAAAATTTTATGAGACTTATATGTAGAACTGTGCTGTAGTATAATTCCATATTTTTTGGTGTAAATTTAAGAGTTTTAAATTAAAAGATATTTAATTGTTCCATAGCTCTTTTAACTTATTTTAGTTCAAATTATGAAAAAATTTAAAGTGTTTTTCACTTCAATTCAAATTGTTTATAAGTTAATTTTATATCAAACTATTTATAAAACTTTTTTTTTTGAAGTATTTTTATTACAGTGTTTTATGGCTCATTTATGTATACAGGGTTGCTACTTTACCTGAAAACCTAGAAAACCTTGAAAAACTTGGAACATGAAAATTTCGGCAAAAAAAAGCTGAAGAATAAAGAAAAACTTTGAAATTGAGAAATTTTGAAAAAAAAAAACCTGGAATTTAAAGCAAAAATCACTAAAAAAATTGGAAAAATCTGGAATTTTAACAAATTTCACATGTTCAGTAGTAAAATTTTGGTTCGACTTAAAAAATCTATATATAAATAAAAAATGTTTGTCATCATCAAAAACTTTTTCATTAAAAAACACATTTAAAGTAACTTTACTGTATCTTTCAATGTTTTTATACTATTCAACACAGTTTCTTACCTTAAACTTAACTTAAAACTAAAAACAGATCAAGAAATTTGTACTTTTAAAAACCTCGAAGAAACTTTTAAAAACCTGGATAAAATTTTTCATAAAAAGTGGGAATCCTGATCTAGTTTAAGTTTCAAATTATTAGCTCATGCCTTTCTTTAGCCTTTTTGCTCCTCATAGCTGCTAAGGGGGGCAATTGTGCTTACTTTCGGAAACCCTGATCTACATGCATACCTTATAACTTTCCAAACTTTAGATGTATTTTTAAAAGATTTTTCTACAGGGTTGCCACTTTACCTGGAAACTTGAAAAAACCTTGAGTTTTAAACATTTTGGAAAAAACCTGGAATTTTGATCAAATGACTAGAAAAACCTGAAATTTATAACAATTTTATCATTTTCAGTAGTAAAGTTTTGATTTTATGCAAAATATCTACCATATATAAAAGATTTTTTTGTAATCATCAATAATTTTTTTTCTAAAAAACATATTCAAAATAACTTAAAAGTATCCTTTTAATGTTTTTATACTATTTAACAAAGTTTCTTACATAAAACTTAACTTAAAACTAAAAGTAAACCAAAAATATTCTACTTTTAAAAACCTGGAAAAATTTTGATAAAAACAAGTGTCAACCCTCTTTCTAGCATATTTTTGTAGTATGCATTTTTAAACTTGTTATGGCTTTTGTAAGTTTTTTCTATATTTTTTGTATTCTTTCGGTTTAACTTGGTAAATAAAAGTCTTTTTGCAAAGGTTTTTGTAAAACTTATTTCATCTTTTTATGAACTTTAGTATTACTTTTGCTACCCAGTTTTTAAATTTTAGTTTTAGTTTAGCTTTAGAAAATTTTTAGTTAGAATAATTTAGGTTAGTACTTTATCTCGTTTTGTCTATTTATTAAACAAGTTTAGTATTTAAGGCGTTTTTAGAGATATAGTTTTGTCTGTTTTATGTCTGTTTAGAATGTGAGGAACATCAGTTAAGGTTTTGTAGGTGTAAATTTTTGAAACGTTTTAAATATGCTTATTTTATTTTTATCGTATATGTTTTTGATTAAATTGTAATTTTTAAATTTGATATAAAGTGGAAAATAATCTGGTATATCTGATAGTATAGAAAAGTTTTAGTTATTTTTTGCGGTGATGAACAATAAAAATGTATTTTCCATAATATTTACCCTAGTTGATACTTTAAATAAATTTGTGAGACCAAAACTATTAAGTAACTTTTCACTGAGTAAAGTTATTATTTAAAGAGTTTATAATTATGTTTTTGAAAATACATATATCTTTATAACTATTTATTTTTCAATGAAAATATAAGATATATTTAATTAAATTCAGGAATGCATTTCCTAGAAGTCTATATATTAGCCCTACTAAGATTTTTTTACTGTTACTATTGTTTATTTCTACAAATATTTCTAGCCATAATGATTCATATTAAATGCAAGTAAATTTGATGTCTTGTCTTATTGGATATGAAATTGAGTTTTTGATGTATATAAGCATGCCACCAAATCTGGTTTCAGAGTTTACAAAGTGTAAACTGTAGTTTTTCAATTATATAAAATTTATGCTGCTGTTTTTATTATTTTTTTATTACATAAAACTATAATATTAGAAAAAAAATATAAATCCTCAAGGAGTGAAAGTAACAGTAAATACTTCTTATATATATGAAGAAAACTTGAGCATTTTTCACTAAAATTTGTGTTCTCTTCAGCATAAAAGTTCTGAGTAGAGAGGTAAATGGTACTAAAAATAGTTGGTTTAATATTAAAATTAAATTTTCAATTTATGTTGTTATTGTTCATTAAGAAAAGTTCCGTGTTAATAATCTAACTAAATGGAAATATATCTTTATTAAAAACTTTTAAAAATAAAAGTAAGTTTTTCTAGATCAGACTTATTTATAAGCTAAATGGTATTTCTTTAAAAAAACAATAATTAACAGGGGTAGCTGTAAAATTTGCACGAGCTACATAAATGCACGACGGGAAAAAAAATGGCAGGTATTCACAAAATTGCACGAATATACTTTTGCACGAGAAATAAAATAGCACAAAAATAAAACTGCACAGAGACATTTTTTCAGGAGTTGTCTTTTTCTTAAGTTATTTAAAAACAATTTAAAAACAATTTTTTATTTTCTATATTTATTAATTTTTTTTACTATTAATTTTACTATCACTGTTACCCCTAACCCTTACCCTCGGTAGGCAAGTTTTTTTATATTTAGTTTTTTTATTTTTTCTATTTTTTTTTTATTTTTTGTTAATTTTAATTTTTTTTATTTTTTTTATTAACTCTGTTACCCCTTACCTTCGGTCAGTAGCCTTTAAAAACATTTTTTTTAATTAGTTTTAGTTTTTTATTAATTTTTTAGTAGTTATTTTTTTATATTTTTTTTACTATTACTGTTACCCATAACCCTTACCCTTGGTCAGAATTTTTTTATTTATCTATTAAGCTATTTTTGTTTAATATTTTTATCAATCTGTATTTTTTCTCCCATGCACAAATGTAAATAGTGCAAATTTTGCTTCGTGCAACTTTGGTTCCGAGCAATTTTGTGCACCCATGCAATTTAGTCTTCTCGTGTAATTTAGTAACTTCGTGCAATTTAGTTTTTGTGCAACTTAGACCCGTTCCAAATAACAGATATAAGAATATGTTTGTTTTAATATGCTATTTTACTTGAAATGTTTTTGAATTAAGTTTTTGTACTCTTCTGTATCTTCTTGTATGTGTAATCTTCAGTATCTTCTTCTGTTCCTACTGGAAATATTTTAGACTCTTCATTTTTTCTCAAGTGATAAGTTACATTTATAGTCCAGATTAATTTCTAGTTGTTTTCGTTTTTGAACTGGTTTGCTACAGTAAAAATTTTCTGATTTCAGTGTATAAGGTTTTCATAAATGTAAACCTCTCTTGGTAACCCATTTGTAGATTTAAACTCTACACTTGACATATTTTTTTATTATTTTAAATTTTTTTTCTAGATTCCAGGGTTGCCACATTGTCAGGAAAAGTCAGGAAATCAGGAAAAGTCAGGAAAAATTAAGATAATTGACAAAAGTCAGAAAATTTGATTAAAAAAAAAGTCAGATTTGTCACTTTAATTTTACAACTTTCCTTATTTTCCAAAGCCTTTAAATGGTAAAAATTAATTAAAAATCCTTTAAAATAAGAAAAAAGTATAAAATTTTCCTAGAAATTTACAAAATAATATAATTTCCAACGATTTATCTGGTATAAATAATTTAAATATCCTTTATAAAACTGCAAAATTTTTCTATTAACATATTGTACAAGTACCCTAGTTGAACAAGCAGATTTTGTTAGCTTTTTAGTATTAATGATCTGAAGCAAGGAAACTTCCATAGTGAAACTGTGATATACACAAAAAAGTTTAAATGCAAGTGGTGTTCATGAACTCTGTTACTGTAAAATATGAAAAAAAAAGCACTCACTGTTCATATGAATGGAGCTGGACATAAAATAAAAGGCTAGGAGTTCACCGAATCTAATAATTATTCTATAATCTTTAATCAAGCTCCAGTGGGGTAAGTGGTGAGAGTAGCGACAGAGTAGCAAGTTGTGAGAGCAGTGGTGTAAGCCCATCAATAGGTTTGGTAAGTAAGTCACAAACCACAACCGCTGAAATTTTATGAGCATTACACACTGTCAAGCACAATTACTCAGCCAGTTCGTGTAAAAAACTGGCGGAGCTGAACAAAAAAATGTTTCCTGACAGTGCAATAGCACAGACATGTCAGATGGCCCGAACAAAATTGTCTCACATGATAAATTTTGGCCTTGGACCACATTTCAAAAAAACATCTTGCTGAAATAATAATGGACAAGCTTTGTCTATAAGGTATAATATAAATATTTTGCTGATAGAGCTGTTTATCTAAAATACATTAAACATACACATATGGTTCAAGTGATGTGGTTGAAGTTTGATGATTAAATTCAGCATAAAACTGTAGTTTTAACCTATATTAAAATAAAGTTGATTGCTTTAAATTTTCAAGTGTGAGATTATGTATTTTAGAATAAGTTTAAACTAAGAGTTTGATTTAGAAAATTCAAAAAAATTCTAGTAAAAAGTCAGGAAAAGACAGGAAATTTTTCTCAGCTTGATCTGTGACAACTATGGGATTGAAACTCTTCTACTATTCAAATATTGTACTTCCTTCTTGTGATTTTTTTTTTCATTTTTCAATCTATAAACAGACAAAATTTCATCTATTTCAATTTGTTGTTCTACTTTTTGGTGTATTTCCAAAGCTAGTTCAATAATTTTCTCACCACCTTTCTCTTCAACCTTACTTATAATTATACTGTTGGCCTTTAGCCTTTTTTAATAAAATAAATGTATAAAGAGTTATTCATTCATTCCTTATTTACTTGTTTTAAAAATAAATTTAGCTTTTTTTTTTCATTTTCCAACAAATGTTATGTGTTTCATTTCAAAATTTTTCACCAACATTTTCAAAATTTACTATTAACGAATTCAAGTGACTCAACTATTGAGTTTTTGAAATTCTTTATGGTCCCATCAAGGGTTTTTTATGTCCTTGGTTTTCACCCTTGACAAGGATAAACATATATTTCATCTTCCTCATCTCATCTCTTATATCATTTATTGTACCCTACTAGCCCTAGCATATTACCATTTCATTTTAGATTTTTTTATTTAAATAGCTCCTACCTTATTCATATAGATAAACTTAATTTATATATGCTGTAGATCAGTTCAAACTCAAAAGTTTTTTAAACTGAAGCTGATTCAATTTTTGATTTTTAATAAAAAATAAGGTAAGTTTGTTTTTTATTTTAAATAAGTCTAGTTTATGTTACTTCAAAAATAGTACTTTTCCTGTTTTTTTAATTTATGAAGGTTTTGTCATTTTCAAGTATTTAACTTTTATAACTAGTGATTTAATGGCCCTACTTATTAGGATCTTGCTGGATCCGGATTCTTTATTTTGTGAATTTTGTTTTGTTTTAGAAATATCTTGAAACATGAATTTGGTTTCTAAATAACCTTACCAATAACATACCTTGATCCCGATTATTTACTTTGTGGATGTTGTTTAAATCTACAAACATCTTTCCTGCTTCTAAAGTTTCTGTTAAAATACTTTTAACTTTGCTTGGGCTATTTTTGGATTTATTAGGTTATAAAATTAGTACATGAGTAATTGTTTTACAATTTTTTTACTTAAAAATTATATTAATAAATTTTTAGTTAACTTTATTGATTGTGTATTGCAAAATATCAAAAATTTTTTGCTCTAGTTTTATCTATACTTCCATATACCTGTACTTAAAATGGTTGTCAAATAGTTAGATTAGGGCTGTTAAAACTTTAAATACTTTTGTTTGCTTTTTTGTACTTTTATTAGCTATTAGTTTTTTTATTAGTTTATTCTTTAGCTTATTTAAAGTTAAAAGTTAGTTTTACTTTGATTTATTGGGAGTAGTCTTTTTTTACATTTTGGTTCTGTAAAATTGATTTAATTCATTGTTATTAATTTTTTTTTATTGTGTATTGTATTATGTTATTACTTTTTGTAATAGTTATACTATATAGGGTGTCACAAGTTTAGAACATTTTAACATTTTGAATTAGCTAGTATACCTTAAGGTAATTGTTTTTGTTTTGAAAATCTATCTAGTTAAAACTTTTTTATTGCAAATCTAAAGCTAATTCAGATAATAGCCACAAATATAATTAAGTCTAAAAATTTTAAAAATATTCCAACCAAGTAGTTAAGTACTTGTGTAATCACTATAAAAGCAATGGTTATAATACTTATTAGTATTATTCTGTTTTATTAGCCTTTATGAATTTAAATTTTAAAAAACTCAAGTTAGATTACTTGGATTAAATTTATTTTCTAAAAATGTGGCCCTGTTTGAAAAATAAACAGCTTTTTGAAAAGTTTAAACATTAATTGTTAATGTTGAGAAATTTTTTTATAATACAAGTTATTTTTTCTGTTAATTTTCATTTTGAAAAACTTAGGTTTTATCAAGTTACTTAACATTAAGTAAAGAGTATAACTAAATTATAAAATTAGACTGATATAGACAATTGGAAAAAATGACCTAAATTTACAGTCTAAGCTCGTTTGTTCGCGCTAGTTATTGTAAAATAAGTAGTTAAATTACTAAGTATGAAATTAATAGTTAATTAGACAGATAATTATTTTTTTATGACAAAATCTCAATTTTATCATTTAATAATAAGCCCTATATGCATATATAGTTTAAACTTAAGAATGAGACTGATTGAAGCTAAATAGTTTAAAATGTTTGACTAAAACTAAAACTGCTGCCCTGAACATGTTTCAAATTTAAAATTGGCCCTCGAGCACCTCTAGCCTGCAGACCCTTGCTATAATCCCCCTAACAGTTTTAATTTTTTTTTTTTTTTATTTTATCATAGGAGAGCCGCAATAAATACTGATTGGTAAATCTTAATACCTAAACTTAACAAAATACTTAAAACGTCTGGTTTGTTATTAGTTTATATTTTAAAAACAATGGCAACTGCTAAATGTAATAAACACAACTCTCAATAATTTAAATAAAAAATAGCATTTCCTTGCCCAACAACAAAAATTCTAAACTATTCTAGTGTAACAATCTATAGCATTTAATATTTCACATATGACTGAAACATTACTTTTGTATAAGCTTAAGAGACGTGTTAAAAAATATTTTTTATGTTGATATGTTTCATCACAATAGACTTGTTACATTAAGATACTACAGTTTATTACTTTTCTAGTTATATATTTTTTAAACACTTAAGAGTTTTTTAGCTGTATTACAGGGTATTTTAAGTGTTTAAAAGAACAACTTAAGATATATTTCAATCATTTTTTAAATAAATATACTTAAAAATTTTTAAACATTATCAACTTGTTTTTCAGTTGTTTTTATAAGTTAAGCTATTGGCACTAGCTATGTATGAGTTTGTCGATGGATCAAAGAAAAATGCACAAAAAACTTTCGAGGAAATTATTTCAAAATCTTTAAAGGAAGTTTGTAAACAAGGTAATTTTTTTTGATTCTTTAAAATAAAAAGAATTTATATTGGTAAGATTTTTGTTAGTATTGAATAACTTGTTAATATACTTTTTAAACTTAATTATAAAGATTTATGAAAAAATCTTTGAATAGAAATCTGGAGTTCACTATTAAAAGGTATCATTTGATTTAAATATAGTTTAATAGTGTTATTTATAAGTTTAAATAACTTAAGAGTTAATGAATAAGTTGATACTATTAAAAATAAACAAATATGTTTTGAAATAGATAAAAACGCTTGAATATTTTCATTAGAAATATTTAAAAAAGTTGTTAAAAGTCTTTGCGTATATTAGCTTTTAGTTTTATATTTATTAAAATTTTTTAGATAAATCTAAGAAATACGATTATGAGTCTATCGAAGATTTTAAAGTTAATAATCTTATGTTAAACGAAGATAAAGAATTGACTAAATACATGAAAGATAAATTGAATTTTAAAAATGTGAATACACTTTACTCAGTTGCTAGAACCTTTAATTTATTTGGTGTTTCTGAACTATCAATAAGATTGATTGAACGATGTTTTCAAATGTTAATTGAAACTGAAAACTTTTTGCAGTTAGACTTTAATTCTTTTATGAAAATAATTTCAAGTTCTGAACTGAATATTCACTCAGAGGTCGAAGTATTTGATGCAATAAATACTTGGCTAAAGCACAATAGTGAAGAACGTAGCAAATATGCAATTCAATTGTTACTAAAAGTTCGTCTTACATTGCTATCAGAACATGCATTGAAGTATATTAAAGATTGTAATTCATCATTCAACGGAGTCAATGAGTTTGAAAGCATAATAAATGAAGTTTTGTGCAGTAAGAAAAGTATATTACAAAACAGTCCAAGTAAGTCTTTAATAAGAAGGTGTTGTACTCAAAATAAGTTTAAATTATTGATTTGTGGAGGTTACGATTACAAAACTAATGAAGTTATCAGGAACACAATAGAAGTACATAGAAATAACTTTAACAAAACTAAGGTTCTTTCTTCAATGAATAAACGTAGGAAAAATTTCAAAGCCGTGAGTTTAAAAGGAGAAGTTTATGTTTTCGGTGGCATTATCAATGCCAGTAACTTGATTAAGATCGTAGAAAAATATTCGCCTTCTACAAACACATGGAAAAAAATAGCTAAGATGTTTGATGACAGAAAGTACTTTTGTGCTTGTGCGTTTATGGGTAAAATATTTTTGTTAGGAGGAGCATATCACGATAAAATCAGACCTAACTACGATGTAACAAATTCTTGCCTACAGTTTGACACAAAACAAGAATGTTTGTCAGACAAAAGTTGGAAAGAAGTTTCAGGAATGAATGGAGCAAGAGATTCTTCAGGTTGTTGTGTCTTTCAAGGAAGTATTGTAGTTTCAGGAGGAAGGAATCGAGAAGTTCTGAACACAGTAGAAACCTATGATGTTTTTGCTGATAAATGGTCACCAATGCCAAGTATGATTGAAGGTAAAAGTAATCACAGTTTAGTTGTGGTGAAAAATAAACTATTTGTTATTGGTTATGGAGGTTACGGTAGTGAAGTTTTTGATAATGATTGTAAAAAGTTTGTCTTTCTTAAGATTCCTAATTTGGTACACCCAGGTAAAGTCATATCAACTGGAAACACAATTACAATCTTCCACGGTTGGAATACGATGGGGCACAGTTATACTTGTTATGACGTTGATAAAGACGAGTGGACTTGGACTCGAACAGGCTCTGAAAAATCATGTAAATTTACGATTTATCTTGAACGTTTTTCAGCCGTGACACTACCATTGTGCTAAGGTATTTGATACAACATTCTAAACTACTATCCTGATTAAACTAGTTAAAAGTTTTAGTTTTTAAGAAAAATACTTTTAATTCCTTTTACAGTTTATAGATTTGAATAACATTTATACTATGATTTAGTTTTTAAAACCGTAGAAGTTGTAAATTTAAGCTGAATTTAGTTTGATGGTTTCGAAAAGAGTTTTTAACCTATAAGAGAAAATTTTGCAGACTATCTTGTAAACTAAATACTTCTTTTTAAATTTGAGGAACAATAAGTAAAATTTGTAATAAATCTTTTTTAAACTAGTTTTTTTTTCTATTAGACTATTTTTTATGTTTTGTTTTTGAACCAAATTTTCTTTTTACTAGTAATGTTCAGAATTTCTTAGTCGTATTAAATTTTAAAGATAAATCTTCAGTTATTTTTAAGTTGAAGCTGGGTTAAATACATTAAGTCTTAAGTTGCTCTTAGGCTTTCTTTTAATCTTTTCATCATTTTTATTTCTCCTGTACTTATGCACAGGAAGTTTTTAGCAAATGAAATGATTTTTATTAAGAACACTAAATATTTTGTAGTTTTTTGGTAAGCTATTTAATATATTAAAACATTTTTAATTTTTTTTTTGTTGACACATGTTCGACATCTAAAAAAGGCATCGGCGAAAATAAAGTTCAAGGTACAAACCTCTTTAAATACTTAAAACTTGGTTTTGTTTTTTACCCCGTGTTTACGATTTTCAAATTTAATTTATACTGTTCTTACTATGGCTTATTAGCTAATTTATACTGATATCTACCTTATATTCTGAAAGACCGTTTTAAAAATTATATAAATTAATGGGTCACTGTTTTATTATTATGCATTTGTTATAGATCACAAATATTTTAAAACCTTTATTTTAATGGTTTTAGCAGCAATGTCAAAATTTTTGAAAATTTATAAAATTTGTTAATAAAATAAACTTACTACAATTTGCTTTGTTGTATATAATTCAGGCAGCTAAATAAAAATTTTAATGGCTTATTCTACTTTTTCAGTCAACAACAAATACAGAAATTTCAATAATCAATTAATAAATGCAGTATAAAGTGATTAAAAATAATATTTTTGCCTGCTTGATTAAATCTTAAATTTTTTAAACAGGTATCTAAAAATAACTTAAATAATATTTCTAATGAATTCGATTTATATAAAAGAAAAGGTTACAATTTTTCTTATCATCCTTTAAAAATAAACACT
This sequence comes from Thalia democratica, assembly GCF_965202585.1. NCBI lineage: Eukaryota > Metazoa > Chordata > Thaliacea > Salpida > Salpidae > Thalia > Thalia democratica. The sequence continues at coordinate 19,422,666 of NC_139168.1, forward strand.
TGGTATTTGATTTCTCATGAAAACTTTTGTTTTTACAGTGTTTTTTGGTAGGTGTCAGAAAAGCACAGCGTCTTTTAAGCACGGGATGACACTTTAGCACAGAATGACACCTTGGCGCTGAGAGTCACTTTAGCACGGAATCAATTTAGTATAAAGTGACACATTAGCTCGGTGTAAAACTTTAGCACGAATTGTCATTTTCGCACAAAATGACACTTTAGCACAGAATGATATTATAGCACGGAGTGTCACTTTAGCATCATCAATACTTTTGATAATCAAATAAAATACTAATTAAGAACATATTTAATAAAGTGTTAAAATTAAACTTTTATAGTCAGAATCCTGTTGATTACGCATTTTAAACAGTTTAAGGTTTAAATTTAAGGGAAACTAAAGTTATTTTAATTAAAATTATAGCTAAGTAAGGAGTGAAGTTGTAAGACAAAGCTTGTCTGTCTTTTTGAGTAAATTACAAATTGTACTTAGAGAAAACACTCGTAGGTAGCAATAGTTTAGAAAAAATCTGTTGTAGGCTCTACTTTTTGCAATAAACTTTAGCACGGCGTCACTTTTGCATGACAATAAAACAACAAATAATATAAAAATAGAATATTTTTTTATTACATATTTATTGAATAAATGGTAAACAAGAACAACAGGAAAAAAAAATTAAATAATAAAAAAAATAATGACCGAGGGTAAGGGTTAGTGGTAACAGTTATAGTAAAAGAAAAAAAATAGAAATTATAAAAAAAACCATACAAAAAAAAAAACTACAAAAAAAAATAAAAATTAAATAACGTAAACGACCACTTAACTTGTATATGTTGCTATGCTCATTCAAATAGATTTACGTTGAAAATATAAAAGTAAAAGTTTCTAAATACCTTTGTAAAAAGTTTTGATAAAATAAGTTGTTAGAGTTTGTAAATTTACTTTAATATTATTATCAAATATTAAGGTTTGCTTTACATAACTAGTACTATTTTATGTTAAACACGAAATTTTAGTCAAAACTTTAACCGGTAACTTATTCACAGCATGTTAACTTCTAGTCTACATATTCAATAATTTGTTTTTAGATTTTTAAACTTAACAGTAAAACTGTTATTTGAGCATAAAAAAATAATTTCAGTCCATACTAAAGTGACGCCGTGCTAAAGCTTCACTCTGTGCAAAAAATTCACTACTGCTTAAGTGTTTTTCCGTGCTAAAGTGTCACTCTGTACTTTAGGGTTACATGACAATCCAAATTCGGACAACTCAAATTCCGACAATTCAAATTCTTAAAAAAATATTTGAAAGAATTTATTTTAATAAGTAATATAAATTTGAATAAAATAAAAAACACATATGTAGAACTTTTCAATATCTATAAGCTTTTTTTTTCTTTTTTGCATTATCTTAATATTGTTTAGGATATTTTCAATTACTAAAAAATAACTATGTTTTTAAATTTATTTAAACCATAACTCAAAAAATATTTAATGTTTTGAGAAACCAAAAAAATAACTTGTAGATATTAAAATGATCTACATATGTATTTTTGATAATTGACAAATATACATTACTTTTTTATTTGTTGCTCTTTCAATTTTATTTAAAGAATTTGAATTTTTCTAAATATGTATAGTCGTGCACCCGTACTTAAGTGTTATTCCATGCTACAGTGATGCCCGTGCTTTTCTGACCCATTCCCACTGTTTTTGTGTTTGGATGAATATAACAAAGCATCAAACGACACAAACGTAACCCTAAAGCCTGCCGAGAATGTTAGTAAGTTTGTTGAAATAGTACTGGTCTAATTGCATTCAAAAGCTTATAGTAGACAATTAATTCACGCTCATATTAAAATGAATCTGTTATAAGGATTTCGAATTGTGTTTTTGAGAACACAGGTCGTTTTCTAATCGCTTTATTAGGTAAATAGGCTTAAAAGTCGTTTTTAAAACATGTAATTATGTGTTTACATTTAGATTACTTTTTTGTAACACTTTTCGTTCGTTTGATCGCGTCTTAAGTTGTTAAACTTCAAATATGTTGAATAACTTTGTTTAAACACATATTATGTAAAGTGTAAAAAAAAACTACATTGCGTTATATCTTAACTATATTCAGTGTTTGTATACAAAATAATTTTTTTATAAAATGTTTAATAAAAACTCAGAAATTAGATTATTTATTCTTAAAACTATACTTTGAATTTTTAATGTTGGTTTTAGTTTGTAAAGACTTTGATTAATCTGAATTTTTTTATCGTTTTTATTACTGATATAATTCTTTTTTATAATTTGAAACAATATTTAAAGCCAACACTTCCAAAAAAAAGTCAAAGATTTTAAAGGTAATTAATAATAGATTTAAACTTAAAAAACTACTATTGTAGTGCTGGTAAATAAAATAAAAATTTAAAAGCAAAACAGTTGAATGTATATTAAATATTATAAGACTGTTTTCATTACTAAACTTAAAAAATAAGAAAAATGAATAACGGTAGTCTTTTAAAATATTTTAACATTAAAAAAGTTATAATTTACACATAAATTGGTTATTTATTCTATTTATGAAACTATAAAAAAAATATTTTATAAAAAATTGATTGTTAAAACATTTCGTTTACATTCTGCGTTGTTTTTTTTATCATTGTCTAGCTCGTATAACATCTTAAATTAGATTTTTCTCAATTAACACATACAAACAAATTTAAACTTATCAATCACACGCCTAAAGCGGTTTTACAAAAAAATTGAAAAACAAAATTAAAACCAATATAAAAGCCGATTTTACATTATAAAAAAATCACACGCTGCTACATATTAAAAAAAACGATCCAATGCATTGCGACGTCATAAACTGTAAAAATGGTTAGTCTTTAGATATATTTATCTTTTATTGATGTTTAGTTGGATGTCATTATTTTTCTCTAAACATTTACTTATTTGTTATTAAAGTAATCTCCTTTTTAATTTAAAAGTTGTGATGCTTCTAGATAAACTTTTTAAAGTTAACATATCTAGTCCATAAAAGCAGTACATAAGATTGTAATTAAGTTATTAAATAATCATCGTTGATTTACTAAACATTAATAAAAAGCAAGTAATATTGTCTAAGAACACCTTGAAATACAAAAAAAAAAAAACATTTATTTGCCGTTTAATTTCATTTTAAAAGCACTTTTTGACATAAAAAAGATTCGATTGAAACTCTAAATAACATCTTATAGATATAAAAAGTAATTATTTTGCTTTGTTTGAACAAGACAAAACTTTTGAACAAATTTATGTATTTTTAATAAATATTTATGCTATTACTTTTAATCTACCAAGCATGATTTTAAGGGTCAACAGTACACCTTAAACTCACAAACGGCCGTCAAAAATGAAAAGGGCTTGGCTGCTAAAGATCGATTTAACACTTGTCAAAAATTAATGGAATTAAGTTGACAGGTGCTTTAAAAAACAACTAAGTAGTTATTATATTTCTTTTAAGTCGGAATATATAGACTTTGTTTAGTTTTTTAATTTAAAGTAAATATTGTATCTAAAATTTTTCACGCTTTTTAATTTTTTTTTTGTAATCAATTTGTACACAATAGGCCGAATAATTTCACGTTTATGTTTTTATCCAATATAAAGATATTGCACTTATTTTTGAAAGTAGAACAATAAATAAACTATTAGGCAACATCTTTTTTTTTTCTTTAATGTGATCTGTCTTGGACAAGACGTTAAAAGAAATCCAAGTGGTGTGCGATTCGATTACCAAAATGTTGATTCGTGCACAAGGTCCTAGAACCAAATATTTTAACTGTCTTTTTTTTTGTCGATCAATCATCTATAAACAATTAATATCTAAGAATCCTAATATAAATAGTTTACAATAACCACAATTAACTAAATTGAAAAATTAAAGGCTTTCTAAGTACTAATAACTTTAGTAGTTAATACTCACTCAGCAAGTGTAGTTTTTCAAAGCACGGTTTCATGAACATTTTGTTTATATACTTTTGACTGTCTGTATTTGCTTTAAAAAGTCAAAGTTTTGTTTGTATGAATACAGTTATTTAAGTCATCGACATGTCTTACTAAAAAATATTAACAGCTACACTATAGGTAAAATTAAAATGATTCTTAAAGTACAAAAAAGTTTTCTTTAAATATTCTGTTTATCGTATTTAGTGTAATTTGTGTAGTTACTTGTCGTAATTAATAACCAAAAAATAGGTTTAAAACAGTTAAAAAGTTTGCAGTAAAATGATATAGTTATTAATAAAGTACGATTTATACGAGATCTTTTTTGTTATTTCCTCTTGATTATGACGAAAAAATCGAAAAATATACCACGTCTTGTCACCAAAGAGCAAAAAAGTTGTTTTAGTTTTAATCAAAGTTCTATTTTCAAGATTCAAAACTTGAGTTTGTTGAAGAGAACAAATGTGTTTTTGTTTATTTGTAAATACGCTTACCGAATGTCACATTTTTTCACTAATGTAAATAAATGTTATAAATTAAGACAAATTCAAAGTTGTGTTATTAGCATGTTTGAAATGTAAACAAATGAAAATATTTAAAAGGTTATTATCTTACTAATGAAAGTTTATCAAAAGTTAGTTTCGAAAACAAAATGTTCTAAACTATAACTATTATTGATTTTAGTTAGCTTGATTTATTACGAACTTTTTCTGAACTGTTAATACTGTTATAAACCGTAATACGTTTTCCTTACTAGTATTGTTAAAAACTTTGTTGGCTGGTTTATTTGTAATTGTGTACATTTTAATTGACTTTTTTCGTGTTTAAAAACGCTTAGAAATTAATTAAATGAAGCTAAAATTAGCTTAATAGTTTATTTATTAGGTAGGTGTAAATATTTTTAATTAAACTTAAATCATTTTTTAATTTAAAAACAATTTTTATTACTAAATGTTTATGTAGCCTTTAAAATAGACTGCTAAAAAATATACGTTACTAAAAAAAACAAAATAGTAAACCTTTATATTCTTTTTATTTAAAAAATTACAACACATTTAAACTTGTTATGTTCATATCTGAATCCAGTAAAATAATTTGAGCATGTATAAATTTTAGCTTAAATTACACCTTAAATTAGCTAGAGGTATATTAAAAACAAATTTTTATTTCTTTTATTAAGTATAACTAAAACGTAATGCTAGGAATAAGATTAGAGCACAAAGCATCAAGTCTGAAACATGTGTAAACTAGGTTTTATTTTATCGGTGTAATGTTTGCTCTACTTTTACTAAAAAGTAGAGAAAACTGTGTAATATTTTTAAGTTTAAACAACATCCTACAAACTAAGTACTTTTTTGTATAAAGGCATTACAAAAAAAGATAAAAAAAAAATTAATCAAGTCAAAATATTTATACATATTTTTTTATGAAGTATCTTAAACTAAAATACATGTTTTTGGAATTTTTTAATGACACTGCAGTGTTATCTTTAAAAATAAACTTAACTAACGCTAACAAAAACTATCTAAACAAAGACGCCTAAAGCAAATCAACTGGATCTTAGAGTAAAATAAATGTTTTTCGAGTCACCATTGTTAGTCATAAAGTAGCTTGTGTTTGAGATAAGACAGATAACTTTGTTTGTTTTGGGGTTAAGTTGCTGCTAATCAACCATCAAAATGCTTGTTAATTTGTCACATCCTCTCATTACAAATTGTAACTTTTGACGAAGATTGATTGCTTGTTTAGTAACTTTTTAGCTAAAAAAGAGAATAAAATAACTAAAAAATTTATAGTTTAAAAACCTTCCTCATTTTTTAATGTTTTAAATTTTAAGGCAATCATCACATTTATGTTCCGTTGTCTTTACTTTATTATCTTTTAAGCTTAATGCAACGATTTGATACTACTAAAACAAAATGCTATAGACTCTAAAATCGTAGTCACATCACACTAGCTACTAATTGTTACTTTTGAGAAAGATTGGTAACTTGTTGAGTTAGTTGTTATGAGAAGAAAAAGAGAATAACTCAACTAACCTTATAATATATTCGGATTTTTTCTTTATTATAAAGTTTATATTTTCAAAGTGGCAAGTATGGAGTCTATCGTTGCTAAATTCTGTTCCGTTGTCTTTGTTTGATTTTAAGTTTAAACGCAACTAAAAATAAATAATGAAAGTTTTAAAATTAAAGGTTTAGATAAATACTACCTAACATAAATAATCTTTCTCAAAGTACTTGAATTACAAACTGTCAATAAAAGAATTTTTTCATTTGTTTTTAATTGGGTTTTTAATATATTTTACTTTTGATTTAGTATACCGTTAACTCTTTAATAGATTACTCTTAAAGTTTTAAGTTCAGCTATATGTGTTAATTACAAATTTTATTTAAGAATAATGTTGTTCTTTTTTTCAAGTTTTATAAAATTTAGTACATTGTACAAAATATGTTTTTAAAATTTGTTTATTAACATATTACTATTTTAAAATCTTATATTTCAATACGTTAGTAAAGAATGTTTACAAAATAAACAATTTTGATCACAGCAAAGTATATAGTTTGAATATAACATTTTAATAGTGTAAAGTACTTCCGATTTGTATGCCTTTTTTGTTCTACTAAAAGAACCTTTTGTTTTCTAATAACACTAGCATCCGTGTGTTTAAGTATCACAACAATCCTATAATAAGTAAAAACTGTTTAACTTATTTCTTAACGGAAACAGTTTACAGTCGCATAAACCTTTTACATAAAGCTACATGAAACAAGTGCAAGTACAAGAAAATATCTACAAAAAAAAATAAACAAACATAATAGTTTAAACAAAAATAAAAGTTACATAACAGTTTCTTTCAAGAAATAAAAGAAACTAACAAAAAATTACAACAAATAAATAAAATCGCAAAGTTAAAAAGCTTATAATTTGGTATAAACTTTTGTTTTTGATTGAAATTAGTTTTGTAAACCATTTAAATTCTATATTTCAAAACACTACCAAATAAAGCAAATTGGTAACAAACAGTGAAAATTTACGAAATTTGTAAAATATTTGCCGGACAACATTGAAATATGTGAAAGTTTGGCTTTTGGCGGTTTTAAAGGTCATCTTAATTGAGCTATTTAGCCGTAATAAATGAACACAAATAAGTTTTGGGCAAAATTGTTAAATTTTTTTTGCAGATTTTTGATATAATACTGTAGTTCTATAGTTTAAGTTTATCAAGAAATAGTTTTAAATCTTTTATATTTATTTTACATTTAAGTAACTTTATTATCGAACATTTAACCTTCACTGAGAAAATACTTCTGAATGATATCTTTTGATTAATACTTTTTTTTGTTCTAAAGTGTATCACAACTAAGAGTTGGAATTGACATTGCATTTACTCTATGAGCTTTGCAAAAACTTTAAATACTAAAAAATTATTTCGACAAATTTAGCAACTGACTTATAAAAATTCCTTAGTTTATGTTTATTTATGTTACTATAATTTTATACATTATAACAAGAAATGGTGTAGAACAGAATCAAACTTTTTTTATGGTTGATACTTTTCGTACTAGTCTAAGTAAGCGATCAAATGTATTTGATAGCACTTCGGCAGTTTCTTTTGAGCTTAAGCAATAATTTATTTCCAATTTATTATATTATTAATAAACAAAACATTTCTTTGTTCTGTTTTAAAGATAGGGCAAGTTTATAAAAAATAAAAAAAAATAACCAAATTTATTCCTTCGATCATATGATAGAAAATTATTGTTTTGAAAGTTGTGTCGAAAGTTGAAATCCACTAAAAACATATAAAATTTATAAATATTAGTGGTATGTTTTCAATGGAATAATATCAAAGTATAATCTAACCAATTTTTTTATTTTCTTGATTTTTCATTTTTTTTTTTATTTTTGGAATTTTTTGTTTTTAATTATTTTTTATTTATTTTTAACTATCACTGTTACCCCTAACCTTTACCCTCGGTTGGTAAGCGGTTCTTGAATTTGGCTGGGTGTATTTTGATCGGCTGGGTTTTAAACGTGTCCCGTTTTTAGTAGGTATTCCTGTGTCTTATGTAAGGTTGTTTAAAATAGCTTATTTGTTTTAAAAAACTTCTATGTTGTTTTTATCAATTTTACTCATTTTGTTAAATTATATTTTTACATTGTATCTTTATACAACAGCTTTTAAACAGTTTTCTCTCGCAAAATAATTAATCATGACATGAATATTAAAAGATGTTTAATACAAAAATTATATAAATTATTAAGAAAGTTAATTTTATTGATTTTTAAATTTCTATTTTAAAATATTTTTGTACCAAGAAACTCGACTTTAATTTCGATTTTGTTTTTTAAAAACCATACACTACGCTAGCAAAGTTAGTATTCTAGCCAAAAGATATTTTTTTTTAGAGAAAAGCAACTTACATATGTTTGTTGATGAGAAAATGTGATTTTATGTTTACTTGTAAATATTCGGACTGTTTGATTTTGTGTTTAAAAAAAGGTTTTTCCTTAGTTTTAAATCTATTCTAGTTGTAATTTATGTAATTTTATAATAGTTTTAGTATGTTCTGTGCATAAATATGTCTATACAACAAAAGTGTTTTGCAATTATATTTAACAACTTTATCAACTTTTTGCTATATTTTTAGTGTTTATATTTATCCAGAATAAATTTTGTAAACATTTGACCATGTACAGAAATTTTTTTGAAATATATAACTAAAAAATGTATAAAAATTCATCTAATTAAAATATACACGTAAATATGAATAAAAATTAATGCAAGTATTAGTAGTTTTAAGCTTAATTACGAATATTTTAGAAACATGTTTATTTTTAACTTTCCGATCAAATAGAGATTTGTTTCCTATTTAATTTGATATTAGATTGATTAATTAAGCTATCGTGCTTAAAAGAATTAAATTGATTTGTTATGAACTTTTTGTAACTTTAAACGCTGTTTTTAAGCGAAATACGCTTTATAAGTTTCTTATTTTGTCTGAACAATTTTTGTTATTTTAAAGTTTTAAATTGATTAATTTACACATAAAATTGTTGCTTTAAAGATAAAAATAACCGACAAAATAAAATAATTAGATAAAAGCGAACAATATTAATGGTTAATATTATTTATTGCTCTGTTTGAAACTAGACGTTGTATTTTATTTCAGTATTTATTGAGTCTAATCATTAAATACAGTATTACTCACAACTTAATAAAAAATTACGAGTCCATCAGCAAATGTGTTGCTAAACTGATTTATTAATATAACTGGGACTTTTGTTTCATTCAGGCACTACTGTTGTTAATTTCTTTTCCTTGACAAAACTGTTAAGCTTTGTATGTTTTAGAGACTTATTATTTTGTGAAAAAAGTGTTTTATACTTGTAATTTAGGTTATTATGATTTTTTAAAACAATCAATGAATGTTTATATTTTTAGCTACACTTAAAATTTTTTATTTTAATATTAAAAGTTAGAATAACGGTTTACTCTCAAATAAATAATGTAAAATTTCAAATAATTAAATAATGTTGTTAAACTTATACTTGATTGTTCTACTGAGAGCTTAAACCAATAAAGCTTAAAAGAATTATAGGAACAATTATAACTGTAAACTATGTTAAAATATTTATATCATCATGATTTTCATCCAGTTAAATTGTCAAAATATTAATAAAAAACAAAAAAAATAACTACATTGTTACAGTTTAGTCACCAATATAAATACATAAAGTTTTTTTTTATTAATGTTGACAAGTATGTATGTGTTTGTAAAATTTCAGCAAAATATATTAAACATTCTGAGACTCAAAGTTGGTTTTTTAAACACAAAAAAACTAAACACTTAAAAACACTGGCAATGCCACTTGATGTCAGTAATTTGATAATGATGTCACAAAGTAAATGTTTGATAAGATAAGCACCTATATGTTTGTATTAGTGCTGATCAGCAATCAAAATGCTATTTAAAATTGTCACAGCTTGAGAAGACTCTGATTTCTTAGCTTTTAGTATTCATAAATGCTTAGTTATACACTGCTGAGAGATAATGTTGACATATATGTACTCTTTAGCATTTTTAATGTCGTAAAAAAATTGAACGAATTATATACATCCAAATTGTAACATTTAGATCGTTAAAGCTTTGTTTTGTCAAAAAGCTACAATGCAAAATTAAGTCTAATGGAAGCTGTAGCTTCAAAAATCAAAATCATACAATTTTTTGTTACAAAAATTTGCATAACTTGTTGTTACTTTTGACTACGTTAAATGTTTGATTTTATACGTTTAAATGTTTGAATGAAAACAATATTAATGTTTTTGAGTTAAATTTTGATTTTTTTATACTTATTTTTAATGAATGTTTTCTGGGTTTACACAAATGGCATGACATAAAGTTTCATATGAGGTGTGGAGCAAAATAAATTGCCTTGTATACAGTTATCACTCGTACTTCAACATTCCTATTTTGATGTAATAAAATAAGTGCGTATTTTCAGAATAAGTTTATTAATGATAGAGGTAGTTTAAATTGCTGTGTTCTCGCTAGGACGTGTTATTTCAGATGTTTTAGTTTTTGCAGATTCGTAACATTATTAGCTAGCTACGTCCCTGGTTAGTAGGGTTAAAAACCATAACGATCTTTCAATATGGTCATACAAATCAAGTATGAGCTACTAAACCTGCATTGAAACAAAAACACTTTAGAAAAATCTTACAGCTTTACATAAAGACATTTGATAAATCGTTTAACAACAAAACGACAGTCATTTTTTACACTTAAAAAATAAAAAAAGGTTTAAGTCAATATCCACGTTTAAATTAGTGATAATATGGCCAGGTCCCTAGTGTATCATTTACATTTTTTATTAGAATGAGATGCGACTTAATATCTGTTGTAGAACGTTTCTAAAAGTTTCTAAGGGCAACACATCAAAGCCAAAAGAAAAAAAGTAATAAATGTAAATGGTAATCTATCTGCAAGCGAAATTGGCCAATTGTAAGCGATCAATTTAAATTGAATCAGACTTGGATTTTACCATCCTATCTCACAAGTATGTGGAGACTTTGTTTTCGATTTTATAAGAGCTATAAGTTAATCTTTTAAATTAAAATCTTTTTAAATCTCTACGTTATAAATTTCTAAGTTTTTCTTGAATTAATTATACAAACCTGTTTAATAACTAAAAAAAAAGTTAATCCAGTTATTATTATTGACAATAATTAAACTTTTGAACACAGTGTTAATTGACTCGAAGTTATAAACTGAAATTTTTACTTGAAAAATTGTTCTACCATTAAAACTTGTAGTGAAAGTTTGGTATCTTCGAAAAGAAATAAGTAACGTTTAAAATGATGTTTCTTTATCGTGACTTAAAAGGTCGGTCAAAAAATATTTTTTTAGTATAAAAATTATACATCAGCAATACAATTTATAAAATACGATCAAAAATGTGTATAACGCTTATTCCTTTTTTGTACAATTTTTGCTTTCAAGCAAACTAAGTTTACAATTACCAAGCAAAAATAAAATATTTGGTAATGGCTTAACTAATCGAAATTGTTGTCTTCTTTTAAGATCTTCCTCCGATAAGTATCATCCCTTTTGGGAAAACCTGATGTGACTTTAAGCTTTTCTGGCGAGCTTGGGATTACTTTGTTTCTGCTAATCCCTCCATCGATCGTTCAGATTATACCAGCTATTACTCAGTTTCTAAATACTTAAAAATTAAATTGCCAAAACAAACAAACAAAGATTACCTTAACAAAATACAGTTGTAAACTATGTGAAAAATACGGTCGAAAGTTTACTATTTTATCTGGTGAATAGCTTTTACCTACTTAAGGTAAAAGAAAACTAAAATTAATCTGAACTTTGAAATTTAACGTAACATTTTGCACAAACTGTAATATTAACTGTTTCAGTAAAACGAAAAACAGTTTTAGTTAAGGTTAGCCGAAAGAGTCAACTAAAAAAAATAGTATCAAATTCAGCTAAAAGTATTTTTTAGTTGATCCTGCTATACACGAACATTATTATAATAACCACAAAAAGATTTTGGTAAATTTCAAAATCAAAAATACTTGAACATTTTTTTTCTTAAATTTTTTTGGAAATGAAGTATAAGAACAGTTTTTAGATTGATATATTTTAATAAAATATGAACTTGCAAAATTGTAAAAACGAGAGATTATCAAATTTACGTTCTAGTAAATTGATGCTTTTTGTTATTCATCTGTTTTAACTGCTATTTGACCAGGAGGTTGTTGTGTCAATAGAAGCTTGAGACATTTTTTTAGCATTGTTATTGTTTTTTGAATGTGTTACAATTACATTAAAATATAATTAATTTAAATTTACTAAAAAAAGTGTAGAGATCAGTTGTCACGAGGCAAGAGGTCGTTTTGCTGGAACTTATTTTCTTCAAAGACCCGTTTCAGAGCGATGACTGTTTAACTTTGCATCAAGTTATCCTGCAACTTCAAGCCAGTGGTTTTGTGAAATGAGAATAAAAATAAGAAAGCACTCAAGCGTGAACGAAATTGTGCTTTGAGTGGTTCTGATCAAAACTTCTTTTCTTAACTTTCTGCAGGTTAAGGAAATGTTGAGAACGGCTTCGTTTTATCGAAGATCGAAGTGAAGTGGGTAATTTAATGGTAGTTTATAATCCTGTTTTAATAAATAAACTAAACTGGCAGTAAAATAAATTGGCAAGTTTTAGGCTAGATTTATTAATATCTAAATATGTAGAATATTGCTTTATAAAATGCTTAGTTTATTAATTCACTTAGTATTGAGATATAAATTTGTTTTTTTCTTTTGAATTTTCATAGATATACAACTCTCACCACTGGCTATATTTTGATCTAACTCTTAATAACTTTACACGTTTCAGTTTCTGTATATCAAACCAAAAAATGTTCTAACATCTTAAATTGTCATTAAAATCTAGGGGTTTATTTTCTTTGTTGAGATCTGCTTTTCGATGTTAACTTTTTTTATATTTTGTTATGTATAAAATTTTTGATTAACTTTTGCCCAAGTGGAAAATAGCTGTTTTTTTTTCTATCTATTATGGACGTCACTTATTACTTGTAATTGATTGTATCTTTCATATGCTACTCCTTTTTTCAATTTTAAATGTTGAGTTTTAAAAATTAGCTTAACCAATGAAGCGTGTAAATACAAATGAATTAAACTAAAAACATATTAACATAGTTACTTGAAGTTCTATAGAATCTGTATTTAGATCTTGCTAAAAAATGTATTTATATTTATATGTAGAACTATGCTCTAGTATAATACCATATTTTAAGGTGTAAATATAATAGTTTTTGATTAAAAAAATATTTAACTGTTCTTGAGCTCTTTAAACACTTTTTAGTTCAAACTATTAAAATATTAAAAATGTTTTTCATTTAAACTTAACATATTTATATAATATTTATTTAAAACTATTTATAAAAGTCACTGATTCATTTTGAAGTGTTTTTATAACAGTGTTTGGTGGTTCAATTATGTATACAGGAGTTCAACTTTACCTGGAAACCTGAAAAACTTTGAAAAGCCTAAAACTTGATTATATAGGCAAAAAAAAACCTGGAAAAATTTTGAATTTGGCAAATTTTGAAAAAAAACCTGGAATTTTGAACAAATTTCACTAAAAAACCTGTAATTTTAAAAACTTTTACATGTTCAGTAGTAAAATTTTGATTTGACTTAATAAATCTATTATATAAATAAAAAATGTTATCATCATCAAAAAGTTTTTGTAAAAAAAAATATTTGAAGTAGCCTTAGATACAGTATCTTTCAATGTTTTAACATAATTTAACACAGTATCTTACTTTAAATTTAACTTTAAACTAAAAGTAGACCCAGAAATGTGTACTTTTAAAAACTGGAAGAAATTTTTGAAACCCTGGAAAGTTTAGAAAAAAACAGTGGAAACCCTGATCTAGTGAAAGTTTAATACTATATACTTATGCCTACCTTTGGTCACTTTGCTCCTCATGGCCGCACTAAGGGGCCATTTTGCTCACTTTGGGAAACCCTGATCTACATGCATACCTTATAACTTTACAAACTTTCGATTTATTTTTTAAAAAGTTTTCTAGTATGTTTTTGTAGTATGAATTTTTAAACTTCTTACGGCTTTTGTAAGTTTATTTCTACATTTATTGCGTTCTTGCAGTTTAACATGGTTAACAAAATTTATTTTTGCAAAGGTTTTTGTATAACTTTTTTTATCATTTTATGGACTTTAGTATTACTTTTTTTACCCAGGGTGTAAATTTTAGTTTAGCTTTAGAAAATTTTTAGTTGAAATTATTTAGGTTAGTACTTAATTTAGTTTTGTCTATTTAGTAAATAAGTTTAGTATTTAAAACATTTTTAGAATTATAGTTTTGTCTGTTTTTCGTCTGTTGAGAATGTGAGAAACATCAGTTAAAGTTTTGTAGGTGCAAATTTTTCATAAGTTTTTAATATGTTTTTTTTTCTCAGATTTATTTCAAATTAAATTATAATTTTTTAGCTGAATCTAAAGTCTAATATGATTTGATTCATCTTATAGAAATATATATGAATTAGTTACTTTTTCTGAACATGAACAATAGAAATGATTAATCAATGTATCTCCCATACTATTTACCCTAGTTAGTATTTTGGTAAGATTCTTTAGACTTAAACTATTGATTCGATTAAATAACTATTTACTGAGTTCATCTTAAAATTTAAGGGGTAGTATTTATGTCTCTGAAAGTACATATATTCTTAAAAATATTTATTTTTCAATAAAATATCAATTTTTTTTATTAAATTTAGGAAAAGCATTTCCTAGATGTCTGTATATTAGCCCTACTAAGATCTTTTTACTGTTACTATTGTTTATTTCTATAAATATTTCTTGCCACAATGATTCATATTTAGTGCAAATAAGTTTTATGCCTTGTCTAATTAAATATAAAATTGAGTTTTGATGTATATAAGCATGCCACCAAATCTGAATTTCAGAGTTTACAAAGTATTAATTTTAGTTTTTTAATTTTAATAAATTTTTGCTGTTGTTTTTTTTTTCACATATAACTATAATATCAGGAAAAATATAACATGAGGGCATTAACTTCTAAAGTAGTGATTTATTTTAAGTAAGACTTGTTATATATATTAAGAAAAGTTAACCATTTATCTTTAAAATTTTTATTTTCTTCAGCTTAAAGTTCCTAGTAGAGATGTATTGGGTACTAAAAACAGTTAGTTCAATACTTAAATTAAAATTTCTATTTAGGTTGTTATTGTTCATTAAGAAAATTACTTTGTTAATAATTTTACTAAATGGAAAAGCATCTCATTTAAAATATTATAAATATAATTTTTTTAAATCAGAACTATTTATATGCTAAATGTAATTTCTTAAAAAAATTAATAATTAACTGACATAAGAATATGTTTGGTTTTCATATGTTCTTTTACTTGTTATTTTATTGATTTAAATTTTTGTACTTGTAATATATTTTTCCTTTCCTACTTGAAATATTTTAGACTCCTCATTTTTCTCAAGTGATCAGTTACATTTATGGTCCAGGTTACTTTTCAGTTAATTTCGTTTTTGAACGGGTGTGCTACAGTAAAGGTTTTCTGGTTTCTGTATGAAAAGTTTTCTTTAATGTAAACCTCTTTTGGTATCCCATTTGTAGACTTAAACTCTACATTTAACATTATTTTTAATTTTCTTTTTGAAATTTTTATTATTTAAGAATTTTTTCTGGATACAATATATACTACTATTCAAACATTAGTACTTCCTTTGTGTGATATTTTTTTTAATTTTTTAATCTATAAACAGACGAAATTTCATCTTTTTTAATTTTTGGTTCTACTTTTTGAGTATTTCCAAAGCTACTTCAGTAGTTTTCTCACCTTCTTTCTCTTAAACCCCACTGAAAATTTTACTGTTTGCCTTTTAGCCTTTAATTAAATCTAGATATAAATTAATATCTATTGACTCGTCATTTACTTGTTTTGAAACTTTGTTTAGCTCTTAGTTTTCTTTTTCAAACAAATAAGTTCTCTGCTTTATTTCAAAATTTTCCACTAATAATTTTTTCAAGTTTACTGTTTATGAATTCAAATGATTCATCCACTGAGCTTTTCAGATTCTTTATGATGTCATCAAGGGTATTTTTCATGTCTCTGGTTTCTTCCCTTGACAAGAATTACTCCTTCATAAACATTTCTTTTATCTCCTTCATCTAACCTCTTACATCATTTTCTATAACCTTCTAGCTCTAGCAAATTGACATTTATTTTAGACTATTTTTCTTTAATAGCTCCTGTATAATTCAAATAGATAAACTAAGTTTATATATGTTGTAGATTACTTTAAAACTTAAAAGCTTTTTTTAATTTTAAGCTGATTCAAGTTTTGATTTTAATAAAAGATAAGGTTAGTTTGTGTTTTATTTTAAAATTTAGTCTAGTTTATATTACTACAAAATAGTCCTTTTCCTGTTTTTTAATTTAGTCCTTTGAAGTGTTTATCATTTTTAAGTATTAAAGCTTAATAACTAGTGATTTAATGGATCCACTTATTAGGATCCGGCTGGATCCGAAGTCTTTATTTTGTGAGTGTTGTTTTGTTATGAAATATCTTGAAACATGAGTTTGTTTCCTAAAAAACCTTAACAATAGTATACCTTGGTCCCGATTCTTTATTTTGTAAATGTTGTTTTAACCTAGAAACATCTTTACTGCTTCTAAAGTTTCTGTTGAAATACTTTTAACTTTGCTTGGGCTATTTTTGGGTTTTGTAAGTTATTAAACTAGTACATTAGTATTTTTTTTTTACACTTTAATTCTTAAAAATGATATCAAAAACATTTTTAAGTAAACTTTAATAATCGTGTATTATAATACATCAAAAATTTTTTTTACTAGTTCTTTCTATACTTATATATCTATACTTAATATGGTTGTGAAAAAGTTAGACTAAGGTTGTTAAAACTTTAAATATTTGAGTTTGCTTTTTTTTACTTTTATTAGGTATTAGTTTTTTTATTTGTTTATGTAATTTAAAGTTAATTGATAGTTTTATTTTGATTTATTTGAAGTAGTATTTTTTTTATATTTTAGTTCAGTAAAACTGAATTAATTCATTGTTATTAATCTTTATATGTTGTTTATTGTATAATAATATTACATTTTGTACTAGTTTTAAACTACATAGGGCTACAAAAATTTAGGATAGTGTAACATTTTTAAAGAGCTAGTATACCTCAAGCTAATTATTTTTTTGAAAATCTATTTAGCTTAAAACTTTTATATTGCAAATCTTAAACTAGTTTAGATAATAGCCACGAATTTAATAAATTTTAATTTTTTTAAATCTTTTAGCCTAGTAGTTAGTACTTATCAATAGTAGTTATCACAATTATAACAATATTAATAATACTTATTAGTTATATTCACTTTAATTAGCCTTTATGAATTCTAATTCTAAAGTACTTAAGTAAGATTACTTAAATTAAATTTCTTATTTCAAAATGTGGCCTTTGTTCAAAAATAAACACTTTTTGAAAGGTTTAAACTTTAATTGTTGAAGTTAACATAATTTTTTATAATAAAAACTTTCCTTTCTTTTCTTTTTCTAAATTTTGAAAGACTTAGGTTTTATCAAGTTATTAAACATTTAGTAAAGAGTATAATTAAATTATTAAATTAAAATGATATAGACAATTGAAAAAAATTACTTAAAATTACAGTCTAAGCTCGTTTTTTTTTTGCGCTAGTAGGTGTTAGTTAAGTAGTTAAATTACTAAGTATGAAATTAATACTTAATTAGACAGATAATTATTTCTTTAATACGAAATCGCATATTTATATTTTAATATTAGGCCCTATATGCATATATAATTTTGACTTAAGTATGAGACTGATTAAAGCTAAATAGTTTAATCAGTCTGACTAAAACTAAAACTGCTGCCCTGAACATGTTTCAAATTCGAAATTTGTCCTCCGAGTACTCCAGCCTGCCGACCCCTGCAATAAGCTATGAGTTTTAATCTTTAATATTTTTTTATTTAATCATAAGAGAAACGCAATAAATACGGATTTGTAAATCTTAACCAACATTGTTCAGAAAATACCTAAAAAGTCTGTTTCGTCATTATTTTGCTTTTCGAAACACTGGCAACTGCTAAATGTGATAAACCCAAAACTCTATAAATGAAATAAAAAATAGCATTTTCTTGCGCAACAACAACAATTATAAATAATTCTAGAATAACAACTATAGCATTTAATATCTACATATGACTGAAACATTACTTTTATATACAGCTTTAGAGACGTGTTACAAAATATTTTTTATGTTGATACGTTTCTATCACAATAGTCTTGTTACATTAAGATACTACAGCTTATTACTTTTAAAGTTATATGTTTTTCAAACACTTAAGAGTATTTTAGTTGTACCACAGAATACTTTAATTGTCTTTAAAACAACTTAAAGAAATATATAAATAATTTTCTTAAAATGTAATATACTTCATTACTATTTGAAACATTATAAACCCTTTTTTCAGTTGTATTAAAAAGGTTAAGCTAATAGTCATGTGGGAGTTTGTTGATAATTCAAAGAAAAACGCACAAAAAACTTCCGAAGAAAATATTTCGAAACCTCTGATAGAATTTTCTAAACAAGGTAAACTAGTGATATTGAAATAAATTTATATGTTAAATATAACGAGAATATATTTTGATAAGTTTTCAAATAGTATTAAATAACTTGTTCATATAATTTTAAAATCTAATTATAAAAAGTTATAAAATAAATGTTTAAATACAAATCTTGAATTCAATAATTAAAGGTATAAATTTATTTAAATATAAGTTTATTGTGTTATTTACACGTTTAAACAACTTAAAAGTTTATGAAAAAGTTTACACTATAGAAAGTAAGCAAGTATGTTTAGCATAAATAAAAACGAGCTAAAATAAATTTATTAAACTTATATAATATAGTTGTTAAAACTGCTTGTATATTTAATATTTATTTTTTACATTCACTTATATTTTATAGGTAAATCTGAGAAAAAAGAATATGAGTCTATCGAAGGTTTAAAACTTAATAATCTTATGTTAAAAGAAGATAAAGAATTGACTAAATACATGAAAGATAAGGTAAATATTAAAAATGTAAGTACATTTTACTCAGTTGCTAAAACCCATAATTTATTTGGTGTTGCTGAACTTTCAATAAGATTGATAGAACGATGTTTTTCAATGTTATGTGAAACTGAAAACTTTTTGCTGTTAGACTTTAATTGTTTTATGAAAATAATTTCAAGTTCTGAACTGGATATTCACTCAGAAGTCGAAGTATTTAATGCAGTAAGTATTTGGTTGAAACACAATAGTGAGAAACGTAGCAAATATGCCATTCAACTGTTACTAAAAGTTCGTCTTACATTGCTATCAGAACATGCATTGAAATATATCAAAGATTGTAATTCATCATTCAACGTTGTCCATGAGTTTGAAACCATAATAAATGAAGTTTTGTGCAGTAAGAAAAGTATATTACATAACAGTCCAAGTATTTCTTTAACAAGAAGGTGTTGTACTCAAAATAAGTTTAATATATTGATTTGTGGAGGTTACGATTTCGAAACTAATAAAGTTGTCAGGAACACAATAGAAGTACATAGAAATAACTTTAACAATATTAAGATTCTTTCTTCAATGAATAAGTGTAGACACAATTTCATAGCCGTGAGTTTAAAAGGAGAAATTTATGTTTTTGGTGGCATTAACAATGCCAGTAACTTGGTAAAGATCGTAGAAAAATATTCGCCTTCTACAAAAACATGGAAAAAAATAGCTAAGATGTTCGATGACAGAGAATGGTTTTGTGCTTGTGCGTTTATGGATAAGATATTTTTGTTAGGAGGAGCATATCACAATAGAATCAGATCTAACTACGACTTAACAAATTCTTGCCTACAGTTTGACACGAAACAAGGATATTTTTCAGACAAAAGTTGGAAAGAAGTTTCTGGAATGAATGGAGCAAGAGATCGTTTTGATTGTGCTGCCTTTCAAGGAAGTATTGTAGTTTCAGGAGGAAGGAATCAAGAAGTGCTGAACACAGTAGAATCCTATGATGTTTTTGCTAATAAATGGTCACCAATGCCAAGTATGATTAGACAAAAATGTGATCACAGTTTAGTTGTGGTGAAAAATAAATTATTTGTTATTGGTTATGGAGGTTACGGTAGTGAAGTTTTTGACAATGATTGTAAAAAATTTGTCTTTCTTAAGATTCCGAATTATGTACACTCAGGTGAAGTCATATCAACTGGAAACACAATTTTAATCTTCAATGGTCGGAATCCTTTAGGTCATAGTTTAACTTGTTATGACGTTGATAAAGACGAGTGGACTTGGACTCAAACAGGCTCTGAAGAATCATGCAAAGTTACGACTAATCTTATTTGTTTTTCAGCCGTGACACTACCTTGGTGCTAAAGCATTTGAAATGAACAATATAAACTCTCTAATTAAAGTAGTTAAATGTTTTAGTTTCTAAGAAAAGTAGTTTTAACTACTTTTTACAGTTAGTAGATTTTTATAAAATTTATACTACTATTCAGATTTTAGACCATATTAGTTGTAAGTGATCAGAAGCTGACTTAAATTTAATGGTTTCTAAAATAGTGTTTTTCGTAGTAGGGAAAGTTTTGTAAAACTAAAAACTAAGAATTTCGTTTGAAATATGAGGAACAATAAGTATAGTTTTTTATTGAGACTTTTTTAAACTATATTTTTTATATAATTTCCATAAACTTTTTTATGTACCAAATTTAAACCGAAAATTACTTTATTTTGTTTACTATTAATGTTCAGAATTTCTTAGTCGTATTAAATTTTTAAAATAAAGTTATTTTCAAGTTGAAGCTAGGTTTAATACATTAAGTCTTAAGTTGCTCTTAGGCTTTCTTTTAATCTTTTCATCATTTTTTTTCTCCTGTACACATATGCACAGGAAGTTTTTAGCAAATGAAATGATTTTCCAATAAAAAGATAAAATATTTGCCATTATTCTTTCAACTTTTTTATTTGTTTAAACATTTTTAATTTTTTTTTGTCGAGACATGTTCATCATCTAAAAAAAGCATCGACGAAAATAAAGTTCAAGGTACAAACCTCTTTAAATGTTTGAAACTTGGTTTTGTTTTTTACCCTGTATTTACGGTTTTCAAATTTAATTTGTACTTTTCCAGCTTTAGCTTATTAGTTAATTGATACTGAAATCTACCTTATATTCTGAAAGACCGTTTTAAAAATTATATATACCAACCGGTTACTGTTTCATTATTACGCATTTGTTATAGATTACAGATATTTTTAAAACCTTTAGTTTAATGCTTTTTGGCACCTGGTCAAAAATTTTTGAACATTTTTAGTAAGAGTTAATAAAATAAAATTACTTGAATTTCCTTTGCTTAATATAATTTAGGCAGCTAAATAAAACTTTTAATCAATTGTTCTGCTTTTTCATTTAGCAACAAATACAAAAATTTGAGTAATCAATTAATAAATGCAGTATAAATTGATAAAAATATTATTGCATGCTTGATTAAATTTTAAATATTTTAAACAGGTATCTAAAAAGAACTCAAATAACATGTCTAATGAATTCGATTTATATGAAAGAAAAGCTTACAATTTTTCTAATCATCTTTTTAAAATAAACACTTGGTATTTGATTAACCCAAGAAAATTTTTGTTTCTACAGTGTTTTTGGGTAGGTGTCAGAAAAGCACAGCGTCACTTTAGCACGGGATGACACCTTAGCACAGAATGACACCTTGGCGCTGAGAGTCACTTTAGCACGGAATCAATTTAGTATAAAGTGACACACTAGCACAGTGTAACACTTAAGCACGAATTGTCATTTTTGCACAAAATGACACTTTAGCACCATCGATACTTTTAATAATCAAATAAAATACTAATTAAGAATATATTTTTAAGTGTTTAAAGTTTAACTTTGTATAGTCAGAATCCTGTTGATTACGCATTTTAGACACTTAAAAGTTTAAATTTAACGGAAACTAAAGTTATTTAAATTGAAATTATAGCTAAGTAAGGAGTAAAATTTAAAGACAAAGCTTGTCTGTCTTTTTGAGTAAATTACAAATTGTACTAAGAGAAAAGACTCGTAGGTAGCAATAAGTTAGAAAAATATATTGAGCAGGATCTTTTTTTTGCAAATAACTTTTACACGTCGTCATTTTTGCACGAAAGGTCATTTTTGCACAATAATAAAACAAAATATAATATAAAAATAGATTATTATTTTATTTTATATTTATTAAATAAATGGTAAATAAGAACATCAGGAAAAAAATGATTAATTAATAAAAATACTGACCAAGGGTAAGGGTTAGTGGTAACTATTTTAGTTAAAAGAAGAAAAATAGAAAAAATAAAAAAAATAAAGTAAAAAAAGTAAACGACTACTTAACTTTTATACGTTGCTTTGTTTATTCATATAGATTTACATTAAAAATATTAAAGTAAAAGTTTCAAAATACCCTGTAAAATGTTTTGATAAAATAAATTGCTAGTGTTTGTAAATTTCCTTTTATATTATTATTAAGTATTAAGGTTTGCTTTAAATAAATAGTAATAATTTATATTAAACACAAAATTTTAGTCATAAATTTAACCTTTAACATATTTAAAGCATGTTAACTTATAGTCTACATGTTCAATATTTTGTTTTTAGATTTTTAAACATAACAGTTAAACTGTTATGTAAACATAAAAAAAAGAGTGTCAGTCTATGCTAAAGTGACGCCGTGATAAAGTTTCACTTTGTGCTAAAAATTCACTACGGGCTTAAGTGTTATTCCGTGTTAAAATGTCACTCTGTACTTAAGCGTTATTCCATGCTCAAGTGACGCTTGTGATTTTCTGACCCCATTAATAACCCACCGTTTTTAGTGTTTTGATGAATTTAACAAAGCATCAAACGACGAAAACGTAGTACTAAAACTTGCCGAGAGTGTTAAAAAGTATGTCAAAATATGACTAATCCAATTGCAAACAAAAGCTTATAGTCGACAATTAATTCACGCTTATTTTAAAATAAATCAGTATAAAGGGTTTTTATTGTATTTTTGAAAACACAGGTCGTTTTCTAATTGCTTTATAATGTGAATAGGTTTAAAAATCGTTTTTTTTTAATTTGTAATTATGTGTTTACATTTAGACTACTTTAGTGTAACACTTCTTGTTCGTTTTATTGCGTCTTAAATTGTTAAACTTGAAATTTATTCAACAAATTTGTTTGAATGCATGTGATGTACAGTGTAAAAAAAACTACAATGCGTTATATATTAAGTATATTTAGTGTTTATATTCCAATTAACTACTCTATAAAAGGTTTAATAAAATTTCAGAAACTAGATGATTTATTCTTAAAACTATACTTTTAATTTTTAATGTTGGTTTTAGTTTGTAAAGCCATGCTTTACTTACTAGCATGACAGCTTTGTTTAAAGTAGACAAAAGCTTATTGCGTAATCTAAATTGTTTTTTATGTTTATTTATTACTGATTTAATTTTTTTGTTAATTTGTAAGAATACTTAAAGCCAATACTCCAAAAACAAAAGGTACAAAAAAGTTAAAGATTTTAAAGGTTATTGAATAATAGATTTAAACTTAAAAAACTACTATTGTAGTGCTGCTAATAAAAATTAAAATTAAAAAGCAAAACAGTTGCATGAATATTTAATATTTATAAGATTGGTTTTATTACTAAACTTATGTAAAAAGAAAAATGAATAACAGTAGTCTTTTATAATATTTAAATATCAAAAAAAATAGTTTACAAATAAACTTATTATTTATTCTATTTATGAAACTATAAAAAGTTATTTTATAAAAACTGATGAATATATTCTTTCAAAAATTTATTTTACAAACTAAGTTTCGGTCAAAGACCTCGTTAGTGCTTAAATAAATCTAAAAAAAGATAAATATATTATCCTTCAGCAGTTGAGATCTCTCTGTTTCTTTTCTTTAAACCAAAACATATAATATTATAAAAACTGATTGTTAAAACATTTCGTTTATATTCTGCGTTGTTTTTTTTTATAATTTTTTAGCTCGTATTACATCATAAATTAGATTTTACTCAATTAACACATACTAACAAATATAACCTCTCATTTAAATTTATCAATCGTACGTCTAAAGCAGTTTTACAAAAACATCAAAAAACAAAATTAAAACCACTGTAAAAGCCGATCTCACAATATGTAGAATTAAACACTGCTACGTATTGAAAAAAAAAACGATCGAATTCATTGTGACGTCATAAACTGTAAAATTAGTTAGTCTTTTGATATATATATCGTTTATTGATGTTAAGTTGGATGTAATTATATTCCTCTAAAAATTTATTTTATTGTTGTTAAAATAATATCATTTTAACTTAAAAGTTCTTGCTTCTAGATATACGTTTTAAAGTTTACATATTTAGCCCATAAAATCAGTACATAAGCTTGTAACTAAGTTTTTTAATTATCATCGTTGATTTACTAGACAGTATAAAGAAAAACAAACAATTTTGTGTCAGAATACCTTGAAAAATCAAATAAAATTAAGATTTAAAATTTCTTTGCAATTAAATTTAATTTTTCAACAATTTTTTTGAAAGTAAAAGGATTTTATTTAAAATCTAAGTAGTATTTTATAGATTAATGAAAACAGTACGTTTGCTTTGCTGAGCAGGACAAAAATTTTGGTTAAGTTTATCTATTTTTTGACAAATATTTATGCTATTACTTTTAATCTATCAAGCATGATTTTAAGGGTCAACAGTGCACCTTAAACTCACGAAAGGCTGTCAAAAATTAAAAAGGGCTTGGCCGCAACCAAAGATCAGTTAAACACTTGTCAAAAATTAATGGACCTAAGTTGACAGGTGCTTTAAAAAACAATTAAGTAGTTATTATTGTCAAAAGTTATAGACTTTGTTTAGTTTTTTAATTTAAGTGAATATAGCATCTAAATTTTTTCACGTTTTTTAATTTTAGATAAATAGATAAATAAAAATAGTACTTTTGCTTTGCGAAGCAAGACAAAAGTTTTGATTAAATTCTTTTTTTAATGAATCTTAATTTCCCAAACATGATTTCAAGAGTCAACAGTGCACGTCAAAAACTAAAAGGGCTTGGCCGCTACCAAAGATCAATTTAACACTTGTCAAAAGTTAATGCACTTAAGTTGACAGCTGTTTTAAAAAAACAATTAAGTGGTTATCATGTTGTTTTAGTCTGAATTTGTAGACTTTGTTTCGTTGTTTAATTCGAAGTAAATATCGCACCTAAAAATATTCACCATATTTACTTTTTTAAATCAGTTTTCACACAAAAGGGGGATAAATTTCACGTTCATGTTTTTATTTAATATTTACAAATGTAAACATAAGCAGTTATTTTAAATGTAGATCAGTAAATAAACTATTAGGCAACAGTATTTTTCATTAAAAGTGATCTGTCCTGGACAAGACGTTAAAAAGTATCTAGAAATATGTGCGATTCGATTACCAAAAGGTCTATTCGCGCACTTGGTCCTAGAAATAAATATTTTGATTGTCTTTTTTTGTCGATCTATCAATTATAAGCAATTAATATCTAAGAATTCTAATAAATAGTTTATAATAAGCAAAACAATTCAAATTGTAAAGTTAAAGGCTTTTATAGTACTGATAACTTAAGCACTTATAACTCACTTAGCCAATGTAATTTTTCAAAGCACGATTTCATTAACTTCATGAACATTTTGTTTATATATTTTTGACTGTCTTTATTTGCTTAAAAAAAGTCACCATTTTGTTTGTATGCATACAGTTTTTTCAAGTCTTCGACATGTCTTACTCAAAAATATCAACAGCTAAATTATAAGTAAAATAAAAATAATATTTAAAGTACAAAAAAAATATCTTTTTAATATTGTGTTTATTTTAACATTAATATTTTGTAGTTACTTGTCGAAGTTACAAACAAAAAATATCTTTAAAATAACTTAAATGACTGCAGTAAAATGATATACCCATTAATATAAAGCATGATCCATACACGAGATCTTTTCTTGTTATTTACTCTAAGTTATGACGTAACAATCAAAAAATATATCACATCCTGTCACCAAAACGCAGAAAAGTTGCTTTAATGTAGATCAAAAATAAAAAATGATAATATTCAGAATTCGCGTTAGTTGTTAGAATAAAGTATTTTTGTTTATTTGTAAATACGTTTACCGAATGTCGCATTTTTTAACTAATGTGAGTAAATGTGATAAATTAAAATAAGTTCGAAGTTGTATTAGTAGTATGCTTGAAATTTAAATAAAAGAAAATATTTAAAAGGTTATTATTTTACTAATGAAATTTAATTAAAAGGCTAGTTTCAAAAACAAAATTTTCTAAACTATAACTATTATTGATTTTGGTTAGCTTGATTTAATACGAACTTTTTCTGAACTGTATATACTGTTTAATATCATTGTACGTTTTACATACTAATATTGTTAAAAACTATGTTTGGCATTTGTTTTAGTTTTGTACATTTTAGTTGACTCTTTTTCATGTTAAAGAACGCTTAAACGTTAGTTGAATAAAACTAAAATAAGCTTAATAGTATAATCATTAGGTAGGTGTAAATAATTTTTATTATAGTTAAATTGTTTTTTTTTATTAAAAATAATTTTCGTTATTAAATGTTTATGTAGCCTTTTTTATAGACTGTTAAAAATATACTTAACTAAAAATATATTAAACTGGTGAACCTTTATATTCTGTTTATTTTAAAAGTTACAATACTTTCTAAATTTATTATGTTTATATCTCAATGCAGTAAAATAAACATAAATTGAGCATGTATTTGTTTTAGCTAAAAATTAATACCTAAAATTAGCTAGAGGTCTATTAATTTTTTTTCTAAAGTATAACTAAAGCGTAATACTCCCAATTAGATTTAGAGCACAAAGCATCAAGTCTGAAACATGTGTAAACTAGTGTTTATTTTATCGATAAATATTTTGCCCTACTTTTACTATAAATTTCTAGAACTATAAATCTTTTTAAGTTTAAACAACATCCTATAATTAAATTACTGTTTTTTTTTGTATAAAGGCATTACAAGTTGATAGATGAAAAAAATCTAATTTAGTTAAAAATATATCTATGTATATATATTTTCAATAACTGTCTTAAA
Source organism: Thalia democratica (assembly GCF_965202585.1). Classification (NCBI taxonomy): domain Eukaryota; kingdom Metazoa; phylum Chordata; class Thaliacea; order Salpida; family Salpidae; genus Thalia; species Thalia democratica. The sequence goes on from NC_139168.1 coordinate 19,449,946, forward strand.
CTATAGTAAATGTTTTTGAAATTCTTTAATCACACTACAGTATTATCTTTAAAAATTAATATTAACTAACGCTAACAAAAACTATCTAAACAAAGACGCCTAAAGTCAACTGGATCTCAGGGCAAAATAAACGTTTCCACAGTAACCACTGTTAGTCATAAAGTAGCTTGTGTTTGAGATAAGACAGACAACTTTGTTTGTTTTTGGGTTAAGTTGCTGCTAATCAACCATCTAAATGCTTGTTTATTTGTCACATCCTCTCATTACAAATGGTCACTCTTGACGAAGATTGATTGCTTGTTAAGTCTTTTTTTAGCTAAAAAAGAGAAAAAAATTAACTAAAAAATTTATAGTTTAAAAACTTTCCTCATTTTTTAATGTTTTAAATTTCAAGGCAATCATCACATTTATGTTCCGTTGTCTTTACTTTATTATATTTTAAGCTTAATTCAAGGATTTAATACTACTAAAACAAAACGCGATAGACTCCACAACCGATACCACATTACACTAGCTACTAATTGCCACTTTTGAGAAAGATTGATCACTTGTTGAATCAGTTGTTATGATAAGAAAAAAATAATAACTTAACTAACTTAATAATATTTTCAAAAACGTTTTTTATTAAAAAAAAAAAAAACTTCAATGTAGCAAATATAGAGTCTATCGGAGCTAAATTGTATTCGATTGTCTTTCTTTGATTTTGAGCTTAAAGGCAACTTAAAGTAAATACTAAAAAATTAAAATCAAAGTTTTAGATAAAAACTGCCTAATGAAAATCACCTGTGTCGAAATAGTCAAGTTAGAAACTAATCAATGAAAAATATTATTTGTATTTTGATTAGATTTTTTACTTTATTTTGTTTTGTTTTAGTATACTGTTAGTTCTAAAATAGATTACTCTTACGCGTTAGAGTTGATCTCTATGTGTTTATTACTTGTTCTATTTTTCACTTTTTTTACTTTTTATTATATAGTATAAAATATGCTTTTAAAATTTATTTATTTAGTCATATAAATTATATTTTTGTAATCAATTTGTATATTATAAGTTTTTAAAATCATATGATCCAAAAATTAGTAAAGTATGTTTTAAAATTAAGCAATTTCGATTACAACAATGTATAGAATTTTTATACAAAATTAATTTAATAATGTTAAGCTTTTTCAATTAGAATGCATCTTTTCTTCTTCTAAAAGAATCTTTTGTTTTCTGGTAAAACTAGCTTCAGTGCGTTGAATTATCACAACAATTCTTTAATTAGTAAAAAATGTTCAAATTATATTCTAATGGAAACAAATTACATTTATTTAACTTTTAAATAAAGCTCTAACAAAAATCCGCAACAAAAAATATTTACAAAAGAAAATAACAATCATAAAAGTTTAAGCTACAACAAAAGGTTAATAAGCAGTTTCTTTCACGCAATAAAAAAAATTCAAGTTAGTGAATTTTAAATTATTTTTTTTGGTCTTATAACTTTTTAAGTTTATTTAAATAATAAAAACAAAATATAAGTTTTTAGTAAACTTATAAGACTTTTACATCATTTATAAATTAAAACATATCTAAAATTTCAAAGGTTATTTTAAAAGCATTGAAAAACCAATTTTACAGAAAAACAATCGTAAATTGTCACAAATTACTATTACACACAACATATTACACACATGTCACAAATTACTACACAAATTACATTAAATTAAAACAAATACAATAAAATTACAAAGTTATAAAGTTTTTAGTTTGGTATAAAACTTACAATGTTCTCTTATATTCTAGAATATAACTTGGTTTTTAATAGAAGTTAGTTTTGTTAACCATTTAAATTCTGTATTTAAAAAAAAACTACTAAACAAAGCCAATTGGTGACAAACAATGAAAATTTACGAAATTCGTGAAATATTTGCTGACGACATTGAAAAATGTGTTAGTTTGGCGTAAGGCGGTTTTAGAGGTCAACATAATTGAGCTATTTAGCCGTATTTAATGTACAAAAATAAGTTTTATGCAAACTTGTTAAATTTTTTTGCGCATTTTCGATATAATACTGTAGTAATATAGTCTAAACTTATTATGAAACAAATTAAATATATTTTCTTTTTTTTACACTTAAGTAACTTTATTACCGAATATTTAACCTTCACTAAGAAAGTACTGATAAATAGTATCTTTTGATTAATACTTTATTTTGTTCTTAAGTGTATCACAACTAAGAGTTGAATTGACATTGCATTAACTCTATGACATTGCAAAAACTTTAAATACTAAAAAATTATTTCGACAAATTTAGCAACTGACTTATAAATTTAAACTGCAGTATTTATTTTCCCATTTATAAAGTTATAAATAAACAAAACATTTCTCTATTCTGTTTTAAAGATAGGGAAAGTTTATAAAAAATCAAAAAAAATAACCAAATTTATTCCTTCGATCATATGATAGAAAATTATTGTTTTGAAAGTTGTGTCGAAAGTTGAAATCTACTAAAAAACGTATAAAATTTATAAATATTAGTGGTATATTTTCAATGGAATAGTATCAAAGTTTAATTCACCCAATTTTTTTTTTTGATTTTTCAATCTTTTTTTATTTTTTTTAGCATTTTTTGTTTTCATTTAATTTGTATTTATTTTTAACTATAACTGTTACCCCTAACCTTTACCCTCGATCGGTAAGCGGTTCTTGAATTTGGCTGGGTGTATTTGATCGGCTGGGTTTTAAACGTGTCTCGTTTTCAGTAGGTATTCCTGTTTCTTATGTAAGGTTGTTTAAAATAGTTTATTTGTTTCAAAGACTTTCTATGTTGTTTTTATCAACTTTACTTTTTTTGTAAAATTATATTTTTACATTATATCATTATACAACAGCTTCTAAACAGTTTTCTCTCGCAAAATAATGAATCATGACATGAATATTATAAGATGTTTAATAAAAAAATTTAACAAATTATTAAAAAAATTAATTTTATTTAATTTTACATTTCTATTTTAAAATCTTTTTGTATCAAAAAACTCGAGTTTAATTTCGATTCTATTTTTTAAAAACCATACACTACGCTAGCAAAGTTAATACTCTAGCCAAAAGATATTTTTTGTGTAGAGAAAAGCAACTTACATATGTTTGTCGGTGAGAAAATGTGATTTATGTTTACTTGTAAATATTCGGACTGTTTGATTTTGTGCTGTAGTTTTTTTCTTAGTTTTAAATCTTTTTTAGTTGTGATTTATGTGAATTTATAATAACTTTAGTATGTTTTGTACATAAATATGTGTATACAACAAAAGTGTTTTGCAATTATATTAAACAACTTTTTTAACTTTAACTATAGTTTAAGTGTTTATATCTATCCAGAATAAACTTTATAAACATTTGACCATGTGCATAGAGAAAACAAATTTTAAATATATTACTAACAAACTTAAAAATGTATAAATAAATTCATCTAACTAAAATAATAATAATAATAAGGCCCGCTACCAGCCGAGATCGGCTATGCGTGTTATGCACAGAGAAGAAAAAAATAAAATAATTACATGTTTAAAAACAATTAAATTCATTCTGCTTCTTATTTCTTCATCTTCTTCTTCGTTTTTCTAAAATATTCCTTTTTTCTTTCTTGCAGTCTTTTGTGTATAGTTGATCTCCATTTTGCACGGTCATTTGCAAGCAACTCCCAATCATCAGTTCCAATGTTCAAGCTTTTTAGGTCGCGCTTGCATACATCCTTAAAACGTAATTTTGGACGTCCTCGGTTTCGTTTGCCAACGACCAACTCGCCATACAATAGAAACTTTGGGATCCGCTCAGTATTCATTCTCAGGATATGACCGAGCCAGCGAAGCCTGCGCTGACTGAGGGTAAAGTACATAGTGGTAAGACCAGTACGTCTTAATACTTTCTCATTGGTGATCTTTTGCTGCCATGTAATTCCAAGGATGCGACGAAGGCATCGTAGGTGGAAGGTATTGATTTTCTTCTCCTGTACGCTAGGTAACGTCCATGTCTCGCTACCGTAAAGCAGAGTACTGCAGACACAGGAACGGTAAACGTTAGCCTTTGTTCGAATGCTTAGCTTTTGGTTATCCCAAACTCTTGCAGTCAAGCGAGCGAAAGTGCCTGATGCTTTGCCAATGCGACTATTTATTTCTTTGTCCAATGATGCGTTTGACGCAACATTTGAGCCAAGGTATACAAAGTTATTTACACTCTCGATATCCTTACAATTGATCTTGATTGATGGTAAAATATTTGTTCCTTGACTTAGAATTTTAGTCTTCTTAAGGCTTATAGTAAGGCCGAAATCCGAGCATGCCGAAGAAAACTGATTCAGCAGTGTCTGCAGGTCTTGGGCAGAGTGAGCCACGAGTGCAGCATCGTCAGCAAATAAAAGATCACGTACGGTGACTTTCTTCAGATTTCGCTTAGCTCTTAGGTTTGAAGGGTTGAAAAGGTGTCCGTCAGTTCTTGTATGAAGCTTGATTCCAGTAGTTAATGAATTAAAAGCATGCTTTAATAGCATCGAAAAGAAGATTCCAAACAAAGTTGGAGCAAGTACGCAGCCTTGCTTTACCCCACTTTTGATTTCAAATGAATCAGATACACTACCATCATATTGAATGGTTGCCCTTGTGTTTGTATGAAAAGACTTCACAATATTGAATAATTTTGGAGGACATCCAATTTTCAGCAGTATAGCATATAGTCCTTCTCTACTTACCAAGTCAAAGGCTTTAGTGAGGTCAATGAAAGCGATGTACAAAGGCATGTTCTGCTCATTACATTTCTCTTGTAACTGACGTACAGAAAAAATCATGTCGGTGGTAGATCTTTTAGACCTAAATCCACATTGAGACTCAGGATATACTTTTTCAGCCAGCTTCTGAATACGAGGAAGAACCACTCTTGCAAAAACTTTACCAGCAATCGATCTTGACAGCAAAACCAACACCATATTCTTTACGTTCTTCAACAGACTTACCAAACCAGAAGAAAGTATTTTTTTTTTCTTTAATTGAGCCTTGACCAGGAAGGCGCGTTTCTTGAAGAGCTGCAATATCAACTTTAAGACGAAGAAGTTCGTTATTTATAATAGCAGTTTTTCTTGCATCATTTATGTTTTCGGGGTCCATACCAGTAGTCATGGTACGAACGTTCCAGCTTCCCAGTTTATAAGTGGGTCTCTTTTTACGTTTATGTTTGTCAGGTGATATAGTTTCAGTTTACTTTTCACTTAAAGCTATCCCCATTCACCCAATGAGGAAGGTAAACTGTGGCGGAACAACACCTTATTGGCTGAGGGCTGCTCAGCTTAAGGCAGGCGGTGGTTGTTCAGTGGAACTAAAAAATTCCTCCTACCGACGAATACGACCCCTGGCGCACATCCTTTCGCCAAACAGGATTAGGCTTATCACCGGTAACTGCCGTATTCCGTGTTGATTGCTAACTAAAATATTCTTGCAATTATGGTCAAAAATAAATGCAATTAGTAGTAGTTTTAAGCTTAATTAGAAATATTTCAGAAACATGATTGTTTTTACTTTTTCAATCGAATAGAGATTTATTTCCTACTTAGTTTGATATTAGATTGATTAATTAAGCTATCGTGCTTAAAAGAATAAAATTGATTTATTATTAACTTTTTACGAACTTTAAACGCTGTTTTAAAGCAAAATACGCTTCAAAAGTATTTTATTTTGTCTGAACTATTTTTGTTATTTTAAAGGTTTAAATTGATTATTTTACACATAAAATTATTGCTTTAAAAATAACAATAACCGACAAAAAGAATATTTAGATAAAAGCGAACAATATTAATGGTTATATTATTTATGTTTGTGTTAGAGACTAGACATTGTATTTTATTTCAGTATTTATTGAGTCTGATCGTTATATACAGTATAAATAACAAACTTAATTAAAAATATGAGTCGAGCAACAAATATGTTGCCAAACTGATTTATATATATGTCAGATACTTGTTTTTTTTAGTGATGTACCGGACCCGGATCCGAACTTTTTTTTTCAAGTTAGGATCCGGCCGGAACCGGACCCGGATTTTTTTTTTCAAATTAGAATCCGGCCGGAACCGGATCCGGAGTTTTTTTTAATTAGAGTCCGGCCGGATCCGGATATCAGACAAAATTGGCAATATCCGGCCGGACCCGGACCCGGATAGTGAGTCCGGTACATCACTAATTTTTTTATAAACCGACTATTGTTTTTTTCTGCTTGACAAAATTTTAAGCGTTGCATTTTTTAGTAAACTATTATTTTGTGAAAAATTTTTTACACTCGATTTTTAGGTTATTATGATTTAAAAAAAAAAACAATGAATGTTTATATTTTAAGCTACACTTAAAAGTTAGAACAATGGTTTACTTTCAAATAAATAAGGTTAAAAAGTTGAGTATCATATACTTGATGTATCTACTGAGAGCTTAAAGCAATAAAGCTTAAAAGATAAATCAGAACAATTATAACTGCAAACTATGTTGAAAATTTGTTCAGTTTTAACAATCATCATAACTTTCATCCATTTAAGTTATCAAAATATATACAGAAAAATAATTACATTCTTACAGTTTAGTCACCTATACAAATAAATATATGTTTTTTTGTTAATGTTGACAAGTATATTTGTGTTTGTAAAATTTCAGCTAAATATGTTAAAAATTCTCAGACTCGAAGTTAACTTTTTGACCCCAATCAAAACTAAACACTAAAAACACTGGCAATGCCACCTGATGTCAGTAATTTGATAATGACGTCACAAAGTAAATGTTTGATAAGATAAGCACCTATATGTTTGTATTGCTGCTGATCAGCAATCAAAATGCTATTTAAAAATGTCACAGCTTGAAAAGACTCTGATTTCTTAGCTTTTAGTATTAATAAGTGCTTAGTTATGCACTGCTGAGAGATAATGTTGAAATTTATGTACTCTTTAGCATTTTTAATGTCGTAAAAAAATTGAACGAATTATATACATCCAAATTGTAACATTTAGATCGTTAAAGCTTTGTTTTGTTAAAAAGCTACAATGCAAAATTAAGTCTAATGGAAGCTGTAGCTTCAAAAATCAAAATCATACTATTTTATGTTACAAAAATTTGCATAACTTGTTGTTACTTTTGACTAGGTTAAATGTTTGATTTTATACGTTTAAATGTTTGAATGAAAACAATATTAAATTTTCTGAGTTAAATTGTGATTTTTTTATACTTATTTTTAATAATTGTTTTCTGGGTTTACACAAGTGGCATGACATAAAGCTTCATATGAGGTGTGGAGCAAAATAAATTGCCTTGTATACAGTTATCACTCGTACTTCAACATTCCTTTTTTGATGTAATAACAAAAGTGCGTATTTTCAGATTAAGTTTAATAATTTTAGAGGTAGTTTAAATTGCTGAGTTTTCGCTAGGACGTGTTATTTCAGATGTTTTAGTTTTTGCAGATTCGTAACATTATTAGCTAGCTACGTCCCTGGTTAGAAGGGTTAAAAACCATAATGATCTTTCAATATGGTCATACAAATCAAGTATGAGCTACTAAACCTGCATTGAAACAAAAAGAGAACACTTTAGAAATATCTTACAGCTTTACATAAAGACATTTGATAAATCGTTTAACAACAAAACGACGGTCATTTGTTTTACACTTAAAAATAAAAAAAATATTTAAGTCAATATCCACGTTTAAATTAGTGATAATATAGCCAGGTCCCTGATAATTGTATCATTTACATTTTTTATTAGAATGAGATGCGACTTAATATCTGTTGTAGAACGTTTCTAAAAGTTTCTAAGGGCAACACATCAAAGCCAAAAGAAAAAAAGTAATAAATGTAAATGGTAATCTATCTGCAAGCGAAATTGGCCAATTGTAAGCGATCAATTTAAATTGAATCAGCCCTGGATTTTACCATCCTATCTCACAAGTATGTGGAAACTTTGTTTTCGATTTTATAAGAGCTATAAGTTAATCTTTTAAATTAAAATCTTTTTAAATCTCTACGTTATAAATTTCTAAGTTTTTCTTGAATTAATTATACAAACCTGTTTAATCACTAAAAAAAAAAAGTTAATCCAGTTATTATTATTGACAATAATTAAACTTTTGAACACAGTGTTAATTGACTCGAAGTTATAAACTGAAATTTTTACTTGAAAAATTGTTCTACCATTAAAACTTGTAGTGAAAGTTTGGTATTTCGAAAAGAAATAAGTTACGTTTAAAATGATGTTTCTTTATCGTGACTTAAAAGGTCGGTCAAAAGATATTTTTTTAGTATAAAAATTATACATCAGCAATACAATTTATAAAATACGATCAAAAATGTGTATAACGCTTATTCCTTTTTTGTACAATTTTTGCTTTCAAGCAAACTAAGTTTACAATTACCAAGCAAAAATAAAATATTTGGTAATGGATTAACTAATCGAAATTGTTGTCTTCTTTTAAGATCTTTTTCCGATAAGTATCATCCCTTTTGGGAAAACCTGATGTGACTTTAAGCTTTTCTGGCGAGCTTGGGATTACTTTGTTTCTGCTAATCCCTCCATAGATCGTTCAGATTATACCAGCTATTACTCAGTTTCTAAATACTTAAAAATTAAATTGCCAAAACAAACAAACAAAGATTACCTTAACAAAATACAATTGTAAACTATGTGAAAAATACGGTCGAAAGTTTGCTATTTTATCTGGTGAATAGCTTTTACCTACTTAAGGTAAAAGAAAACTAAAATTAACCTGAACTTTGAAATTTAACGTAACATTTTGCACAAACTGTAATATTAACTGTTTCAATTAAACGAAAAACAGTTTTAGTAAAGGTTAGCCGAAAGTGTCAACTAAAAAAAATAGTATCAAATTCAGCTAAAAGTATTTTTCAGTTGATCCTGCTATACACAAACATTATTATAATAACCACAAAAAGATTTTGGTAAATTTCAAAATCAAAAATACTTGAACATTTTTTTTCTTAAATTTTTTTGGAAATGTAGTATAAGAACAGTTTTTAGATTGATATATTTTAATAAGATATAAACTTGGCGAAATCGTAAAAACGAAATTATCAACGTTACATTTTAGTGAAATGATGTTTTTTTGTTATTCATCTGTTCTAACTGTTCTTTGACCAGGAGGTCGTTGTGTCAATAGAAGCTTGAGACATTTTTTTAGCATTGTTATTGTTTTTTGAATGTGTCACAATTACATTAAAATATAATTAATTTAAATTTACTAAAAAAAGTGTAGAGATCAGTTGTCACGAGGCAAGAGGTCGTTTTGCTGGAACTTATTTTCTTCAAAGACCCGTTTCAGAGCGATGACTGTTTAACTTTGCATCAAGTTATCCTGCAACTTCAAGCCAGTGGTTTTGTGAAATGAGAATGAAAATAAGAAAGCACTCAAGCGTGAACGAAATTGTGCTTTGAGTGGTTCTGATCAAAACTTCTTTTCTTAACTTTCTGCAGGTTAAGGAAATGTTGAGAACGGCTTCGTTCTATCGAAGATCGAAGTGAAGTGGGTAATTTAATGGTAGTTTATAATCCTGTTTTAATAAATAAACTAAATTGGCAGTAAAATAAATTGGCAAGTTTTAGGCTAGATTTATTAATATCTAAATATGTAGAATATTGCTTTATAAAATGCTTAGTTTATTAATTCACTTAGTATTGAGATATAAATTTGTTTTTTTCTTTTTAATTTTCATAGATATACAACTCTCACCACTGGCTATATTTTGATCTAACTCTTAATAACTTTACACGTTTCAGTTTCTGTATATCAAACCAAAAAATGTTCTAACATCTTAAATTGTCATTAAAGTCTAGGGGTTTTTTTTCTTTGTTGAGGTCTGCTTTTCGATGTTAACTTTTTTTCGTTTAGTTTGTTTACTGTATATATTGTTTTGTATAAATTTTTTGATTAAATTTTGCCCAAGTGGAAAATAGCTGTTTTTTTTCTATCTATTATAGACGTCACTTATTACTTGTAATTGATTGTATCTTTCATATGCTACTCCTTTTTTCAATTTTGAATGTTGAGTTTTAAAAATTAGCTTAACCAATGAAGCGTGTAAATACAAATGAATTAAACTAAAAACATATTAACATAGTTACTTGAAGTTTTTTAGAATCTGTATTTAGATCTTGCTAAAAAATGTATTTATATTTATATGTAGAACTATGCTCTAGTATAATACCATATTTTAAGGTTTAAATATAATAGTTTTTGATTAAAAAAATATTTAACTGTTCTTGAGCTCTTTAAACACTTTTTAGTTCAAACTATTAAAATATTGAAAATGTTTTTCATTTAAACTTAACTTATTTGTATAATATTTATTTAAAACTATTTATAAAAGTCACTGATTCATTTTGAAGTGTTTTTATAACAGTGTTTGGTGGTTCAATTATGTATACAGGAGTTCAACTTTACCTGGAAACCTGGAAAACTTTGAAAAGCCTAAAACTTGATTATATAGGCAAAAAAAAACCTGGAAAAATTTTGAATTTGGCAAATTTTGAAAAAAAACCTGGAATTTTGAACAAATTTCACTAAAAAACCTGTAATTTTAAAAACTTTTACATGTTCAGTAGTAAAATTTTGATTTGACTTAATAAATCTATTATATAAATAAAAAATGTTATCATCATCAAAAAGTTTTTGTAAAAAAAATATTTAAGGTAGCCTTAGATACAGTATCTTTCAATGTTTTAACATAATTTAACACAGTATCTTACCTTAAATTTAACTTTAAACTAAAAGTAGACCCAGAAATGTGTACTTTTAAAAACTGGAAGAAATTTTTGAAAACCTGGAAAGTTTAAAAAAAAACAGTGGAAACCCTGATCTAGTGTAAGTTTAATACTATATACTTATGCCTACCTTTAGCCACTTTGCTCCTCATGGCCGCACTAAGTGGCCATTTTGCTCACTTTGGGAAACCCTGATCTACATGCATACCTTATAACTTTACAAACTTTAGATTTATTTTTTAAAAAGTTTTCTAGTATGTTTTTGTAGTATGAATTTTTAAACTTCTTACGGCTTTTGTAAGTTTATTTCTACATTTATTGCATTCTTGCAGTTTAACATGGTTAACAAAATTTATTTTTGCAAAGGTTTTTGTATAACTGTTTTTATCATTTTATGGACTTTAGTATTACTTTTTTTACCCATGGTGTAAATTTTAGTTTAGCTTTAGAAAATTTTTAGTTGAAATTATTTAGGTTAGTACTTAATTTAGTTTTGTCTATTTAGTAAATAAGTTTAGTATTTAAAACATTTTTAGAATTATAGTTTTGTCTGTTTTATGTCTGTTGAGAATGTGAGAAACATCAGTTAAAGTTTTGTAGGTGCAAATTTTTCATAAGTTTTCAATATGTTTTTTTTTTCTCAGATTTATTTCAAATTAAATTATAATTTTTTAGCTGAATCTAAAGTCTAATATGATTTGATTCATCTTATAGAAATATATATGAATTAGTTACTTTTTCTGAACATGAACAATAGAAATGATTAATCAATGTATCTCCCATACTATTTACCCTAGTTAGTATTTTGGTAAGATTCTTTAGACTTAAACTATTGATTCGATTAAATAACTATTTACTGAGTTCATCTTAAAATTTAAGGGGTAGTATTTATGTCTCTGAAAGTACATATATTCTTAAAAATATTTATTTAACAATAAAATATCAAATTTTTTTATTAAATTTAGGAAAAGCATTTCCTAGATGTCTCTATATTAGCCCTACTAAGATCTTTTTACTGTTACTATTGTTTATTTCTATAAATATTTCTCGCCACAATGATTCATATTTAGTGCAAATAAGTTTTATGCCTTGTCTAATTGAATATAAAATTGAGTTTTGATGTATATAAGCATGCCACCAAATCTGAATTTCAGAGTTTACAAAGTATTAATTTTAGTTTTTCAATTTTAATAAATTTTTGCTGTTGTATTTTTTTCACATATAACTATAATATCAGGAAAAATATAACATGAGGGCATTGACTTCTCAAGAAGTGATTTATTTTAAGTAAGACTTGTTATATATATTAAGAAAAGTTAACCATTTATCTTTAAAATTTTTATTTTCTTCAGCTTAAAAGTTCCCAGTAGAGATGTATTGGGTACTAAAAACAGTTAGTTCAATACTTAAATTAAAATTTCTATTTAGGTTGTTATTGTTCATTAAGAAAATTACTTTGTTAATAATTTTACTAAATGGAAAAGCATCTCATTTAAAATATTATATATATAATTTTTTCTAAATCAGAACTATTTATATGCTAAATGTAATTTCTTAGAAAAATTAATAATTAACTGACATAAGAATATGTTTGGTTTTCATATGTTCTTTTACTTGTTATTTTATTGATTTAAATTTTTGTACTTGTAATATATTTTTCCTTTCCTACTTGAAATATTTTAGACTCCTCATTTTTCTCAAGTGATCAGTTACATTTATGGTCCAGATTACTTTTCAGTTAATTTCGTTTTTGAACGGGTATGCTACAGTAAAGGTTTTCTGGTTTCTGTATGAAAAGTTTTCTTTAATGTAAACCTCTTTCGGTATCCCATTTGTAGACTTAAACTCTACATTTAACATTATTTTTAATTTTCTTTTTGATATTTTTATTATTTAAAAATTTTTTCTGGATACAATATATACTACTATTTAAACATTAGTACTTCCTTTATGTGATATTTTTTTTAATTTATAAATCTATAAACAGACGAAATTTCATCTTTTTTAATTTTTGGTTCTACTTTTTGAGTATTTCCAAAGCTACTTCAGTAGTTTTCTCACCTTCTTTCTCTTAAACCCCACTGAAAATTTTACTGTTTGCCTTTTAGCCTTTAATTAAATATAGATATAAATTAATACTCATTGACTCGTCATTTACTTGTTTTGAAACTTTGTTTAGCTCTTAGTTTTCTTTTTCAAACAAATAAGTTCTCTGCTTTATTTCAAAATTTTCCACTAATAATTTTTTCAAGTTTACTGTTTATGAATTCAAATGATTCATCCACTGAGCTTTTCAGATTCTTTATGATGTCATCAAGGGTATTTTTCATGTCTCTGGTTTCTTCCCTTGACAAGAGTTACTCCTTCATAAACATTTCTTTTATCTCCTTCATTTAACCTCTTACATCATTTTCTATAACCTTCTAGCTCTAGCAAATTGACATTTATTTTAGAATGTTTTTTCATTAATAGCTCCTGTATAATTCAAATAGATAAACTGAACTTTTACATGTTGTAGATCACTTTAAAACTTAAAAGCTTTTTTAAAACTTAAGCTGATTCAAGTTTTGATTTTTAATAAACGATAAGGTTAGTTTGTGTTCTATTTTAATTTTAAGTCTAGTTTATGTTTCTTCAACAATAGTCCTTTTCCTGTTTTTTAATTTAGTCCTTAGAAGTTTTTATCATTTTTAAGTATTAAAGATTTATAACTAGTGATTTAATGGATCCACTTATTAGGATCCGGCTGGATCCGGAATCTATATTTTGTGAGTGTTGTTTTGTTTTGAAATATCTTGAAACATGAATTTGGTTCCTAAATAACTTTAACAATAGCATTCCTTGATCCCGATTCTTTATTTTGTAAATGTTGTTTTTACCTAGAAACATCTTTACTGCTTTTAAAGATTCTGTTAAAATACAATTAACTTTGCTTGGGCTATTCTTGGGTTTTGTAAGTTATTAAGCTAGTACATTACTTTTCTTTTTTTTTACACTTAAATTCTTAAAAATGATATCAAAAATTTTTTTGTAAACTTTAATAATAGTGTACTATAATACATCAAAAATTTTATTTACTAGTTCTATCTATACTTATATATCTATACTTAATATGGTTGTGAAATAGTTAGACTAGGGTTGTTAAAACTTTAAATATTTGAGTTTGCTTTTTCGTACTTTTATTAGCTATTAGTTTTTGTATTTTTTCATGTAATTTAAAGTTAATTGATAGTTTTATTTTGATTTATTTAAAGTAATATTTTTTCTTTATTTTGATTCTGTAAAATTAAATTAATTCATTGTTGTTAATCTTTATATTTTGTTTATTGTATAATAATATTACATTTTGTACTAGTTTTAAACTACATAGGGTGTCAAAAGCTTAGGATAGTGTAACATTTTTAAAAAGCTAGTATACCTCAAGCTAATTATTTTTTTGAAAATCTATCTCGCTTAAAACTTTTATATTGCAAATCTTAAATTAGTTTGGATGATATCCACGAATTTAATAAAGTTTAAATTTTTTAAATCTTTTAGCCTAGTAGTTAAGAACTTATCAATAGAACTTATCACAACTATAACAATGTTAATAATACTTATTAGTTATACTCATTTTAATTAGCCTTTATGAATTCTAATTCTAAAGTACTCAAGTAAGATTACTTAGGTTAAATTTCTTGATTCAAAATGCGGCCCTGTTTGAATAATAAACAGTTTTTTAAAGGTTTAAACTTTAATTGTTGAAGTTAACATAATTTTTTATAGTACAAAACTTTCCTTTCTTTTTTTTTTAATTTTGAAAAACTTAGGTTTTATCAAGTTATTAAACATTTAGTAAGGAGTATAATTAAATTATTAAATTAGACTGATATAGACAATTGAAAAAAATTACCTAAAATTACAGTCTAAGCTCGTTTTTTTTTTAAGCTAGTAGGTGTTAGTTAAGTAGTTAAATTACTAAGTATGAATTTAATACTTAATTAGACAGATAGTTATTTCTTTAATATGAAAATCGCAATTTTTTTTTTTAATATTAAGCCCTATATGCATATATAATTTAGACTTAAGTATGAGACTGATTAAAGCTAAATAGTTTAATCAGTCTGACTAAAACTAAAACTGCTGCCCTGAACATGTTTCAAATTCGAAATTTGGCTTCTGCCAAATTTGGCTCCAGCCGAGTACTCCAGCCTGTCGACCCCTGCAATAAGCTATGAGTTTTAATCTTTAATATTTTTTTATTTAATCATAAGAGAAACGCAATAAATACTGATTTGTAAATCTTAACCAACATTGTTCAGAAAATACCTAAAAAGTCTGTTTCGTCATTATTTTTCTTTTCGAAACACTGGCAAATGCTAAATGTGATAAACCCAAAACTCTATAAATGAAATAAAAAATAGCATTTTCTTGCACAACAACAATTATAAATAATTCTAGAATAACAACTATAGCATTTAATATCTACATATGACTGAAACATTACTTTTATATACAGCTTTAGAGACGTGTTACAAAATATTTTTTATGTTGATACGTTTCTATCACAATAGTCTTGTTACATTAAGATACTACAGCTTATTACTTTTAAAGTTATATGTTTTTCAAACACTTAAGAGTATTTTAGTTGTACCACAGAATACTTTAATTGTCTTTAAAACAACTTAAAGAAATATATAAATAATTTTCTTAAAATGTAATATACTTCATTACTATTTGAAACATTATAAACCCTTTTTTCAGTTGTATTAAAAAGGTTAAGCTAATAGTCATGTGGGAGTTTGTCGATAATTCAAAGAAAAACGCACAAAAAACTTCCGAAGAAAATATTTTGAAATCTCTGATAGAAGTTTATAAACAAGGTAAACTAGTGATATTGAAATAAATTTATATGTTTAATATAACGAGAACATATTTTGATAAGTTTTCAAATAGTATTAAATAACTTGTTCATATAATTTTAAAATCTAATTATAAAAAGTTATAAAATAAATGTTTAAATACAAATCTTGAATTCAATAATTAAAGGTATAAATTTATTTAAATATAAGTTTATTGTGTTATTTACACGTTTAAATAACTTAAAAGTTTATGAAAAAGTTTACACTATAGAAAGTAAGCAAGTATGTTTAGCAAAAATAAAAACGAGCATAAATAAATTTATTAAACTTACATAATATAGTTGTTAAAACTGCTTGTATATTTAATATTTATTTTTTACATTCACTTATATTTTATAGGTAAATCTGAGAAAAAAGAATATGAGTCTATCGAAGGTTTAAAACTTAATAATCTTATGTTAAAAGAAGATAAAGAATTGACTAAATACATGAAAGATAAGGTAAATATTAAAAATGTAAGTACATTTTACTCAGTTGCTAAAACCCATAATTTATTTGGTGTTGCCGAACTATCAATAAGATTGATAGAACGATGTTTTTCAATGTTATGTGAAACTGAAAACTTTTTGCAGTTAGACTTTAATTGTTTTATGAAAATAATTTCAAGTTCTGAACTGGATATTCACTCAGAAGTCGAAGTATTTAATGCAGTAAGTATTTGGTTGAAACACAATAGTGAGAAACGTAGCAAATATGCCATTCAATTGTTAATAAAAGTTCGTCTTACATTGCTATCAGAACATGCATTGAAATATATCAAAGATTGTAATTCATCATTCAACGGTGTCCATGAGTTTGAAACCATAATAAATGAAATTTTGTGCAGTAAGAAAAGTATATTACATAACAGTCCAAGTATTTCTTTAACAAGAAGGTGTTGTACTCAAAATAAGTTTAATATATTGATTTGTGGAGGTTACGATTTCGAAACTAATAAAGTTGTCAGGAACACAATAGAAGTACATAGAAATAACTTTAACAATATTAAGATTCTTTCTTCAATGAATAAGTGTAGACACAATTTCAAGGCCGTGAGTTTAAAAGGAGAAACTTATGTTTTTGGTGGCATTAACAATGCCAGTAACTTGGTAACAAGCGTAGAAAAATATTCGCCTTCTACAAAAACATGGAAAAAAATAGCTAAGATGTTCGATGACAGAGAATGGTTTTGTGCTTGTGCGTTTATGGATAAGATATTTTTGTTACGAGGAGCATATCACAATAGAATCAGATCTAACTACGACTTAACAAATTCTTGCCTACAGTTTGACACGAAACAAGGATATTTTTCAGACAAAAGTTGGAAAGAAGTTTCTTGAATGAATGGAGCAAGAGATCGTTTTGATTGTGCTGCCTTTCAAGGAAGTATTGTAGTTTCAGGAGGAAGGAATCAAGAAGTGCTGAACACAGTAGAATCCTATGATGTTTTTGCTGATAAATGGTCACCAATGCCAAGTATGATTAGAGAAAAATGTGATCACAGTTTAGTTGTGGTGAAAAATAAATTATTTGTTATTGGTTATGGAGGTTACGGTAGTGAAGTTTTTGACAATGATTGTAAAAAATTTGTCTTTCTTAAGATTCCGAATTATGTACACTCAGGTGAAGTCATATCAACTGGAAACACAATTTTAATCTTCCATGGTCGGAATCAGACTTGTTAAAATGCTAACAATTACTATGGTAATTCAGCAGTGAAGCGTATAAACTTTGGTTTGTTTTAAGTTAGTAATTTCACGCTCGAGTAAACAAAGCAGAGCTTTTTAACATGTCTGGTCGGAATCCTTTAGGTCATAGTTTAACTTGTTATGACGTTGATAAAGACGAGTGGACTTGGACTCAAACAGGCTCTGAAGAAACATGCAAAGTTACGACTAATCTTATTTGTTTTTCAGCCGTGACACTACCTTGGTGCTAAAGTATTTGAAATGAACAATATAAACTCTCTTAATTAAAGTAGTTAAATGTTTTAGTTTCTAAGAAAAGTAGTTTTAACTACTTTTTACAGTTAGTAGATTTTTTTTAAATTTATACTACTATTCAGATTTTAGACCATATTAGTTGTAAGTGATCAGAAACTGACTTAAATTTAATGGTTTCTAAAATAGTGTTTTTCGTAGTAGAGAAAGTTTTGTAGACTATTTTGTGAACTAAGAATTTCGTTTGAAATATGAGGAACAATAATAAATTTTTTATTGAGACTTTTTTAAACTATTTTTTTTTATATAATTTCCATAAACTTTTTTATGTACCAAATTTAAACCGAAAATTACTTTATTTTGTTTACTATTAATGTTCAGAATTTCTTAGTCGTATTAAACTTTTAAAATAAAGTTATTTTCAAGTTGAAGCTAGGTTTAATACATTAAGTCTTAAGTTGCTCTTAGACTTTCTCTTAATCTTTTCATAATTTTTTCTTCTCCTGTACATATGCACAGGAAGTTTTTAGCAAATGTTATGATTTTCCAATAAAAAGATAAAATATTTGCCAGTATTCTGGTAAGCTATTTAATTTATTATAACATTTTTCTTGTCGAGACATATTCGACATCTAATAAAGTCATCGGCGAAAATAAAGTTAAGGTACAAACCTCTTTGCATATTTGTAATTAGATTTTGCTTTTTACTCGTGCTTACCGTTTTCGAATTTATTTTATACTGTTCCCACTATAGCTTATTGGTTAATTGATACTGAAATCTACTTTAAATCCTTTGAAGACCGTTTTAAAAACTATATATACCAATGGGTTACTGTTTTATACTATGCATTTGTTATAGATTACAGATAATTTTAAAACCTTTAATTTAAATGCTATTTAGCAACCGGTCAAAAATGTTTGAAAATTTATAAAATGTGATAATAAAATAAAATTACTACAACTTCCTTTGTTGTATATAAATTAGGTAGCTAAATAAAACTTTTAATTGCTTATTCAATTTTTTCAGTTAGCAACAAATACAAAAATTTGAATAATCAATTAACAAATGCAGTATAAATTGATAAAAATATTATTGCCTGCTTGATTAAATTTTAAATATTTTAAACAGGTATCTAAAAAGAACTCAAATAACATATCTAATTAATTTGTTTATATGAAAGAAAAGCATACAACCTTTCTGATCATCTTTTAAAAATAAACATTTGGTATTTGATTAACGCATGAAAATTTTCGTTTCTACACCGTTTTTTGGTAGAAGCACACTGTCACTTTAGCACGGGATGAAACTTTCGCACAGAATAACACCTTGGCGCAGAGGTGTTAAAGTTACAATTCGTGCTAAAGTGACACTTGAGCATGGTGTAACACTTTAGCACGAATTGTCATTTTCGACAACCTGAAACTTTAGCACAGAATGATAATTTAGCACGGAGTGTCACTTTAGCACTATCGATACTTTTAATAATCAAATTAAATACTAATTAAGAATATATTTAATAGAGTGTTTAAAATTTAACTTTGTATAGTCAGAATCCTTTTGATTACGCATTTTAGACACTTTAAAATTTTAATTTAAGGGAAACTAAAGTTATTATAATTTAACTTATAGCTAAGTAAGGAGTGAAATTGTAAGACAAAGCTTGTCTGCTTTTTTAAGTAAATTACAAATTGTACTAAGAGAAACCAAAGTAGGTAGCAAAAAGTTAGAATACATGTTTAGTAGGTTCTACTTTTGGAAAAACACTTATGCAAGGCGTCACTTTTTCAAGAAAGGTCATTTTTACACGACAATATATAATATAAAAATAAAATATTATTTTAATATATATTTATGAAATAAATGGTAAATACGAACAAGAAAAAACAAACGATCAATTAATAAAAAAAGTTACATACCGTAGGTAAGGGTTAGTGGTAACAGTTATAGTAAAAAAAAATATTACAAAATAAAAGAATAAACTAGAAAAAGAAAACTAAAAATTAAAAAGTAAACGACCACTTAACTCGTATATGTTGCTTTGTTTATACAAATTAATTTACGTTGAAAATATAGAAGTAAAAGTTTCAAAATAGCTTCGTAAAATGTTTTGATAAAATAAGTTGTTAGAGTTTGTAAATTTACTTTTATATTATTGTCAAATATTAAGGTTTGCTTCAAATAACTAGTACTATTTTATGTTAAACACGAAGTTTTAGTCAAAACCCTAACCTGTAATATGTTTGAAGCATGTTAACTTTTAGTCTACATGTTCAATAATTTGTTTTTAGACTTTTAAAAATAACAGTAAAACTGTTA
The DNA here is from genome assembly GCF_965202585.1 of Thalia democratica. Lineage (NCBI taxonomy): Eukaryota > Metazoa > Chordata > Thaliacea > Salpida > Salpidae > Thalia > Thalia democratica. The sequence continues at coordinate 19,469,853 of NC_139168.1, forward strand.
TGTAAGCATAAAAAAGAGTGTCAGTCCATGCTAAAGTGACACCGTGCTAAAGTTTCACTCCGTGCTAATCATTCAGTAAGGGCTAAAGTGTCATTCCATGCTAAAGTGTCATTCTGTGCTAAAGTGTCACCCCGTCCTAAAGTGTTAAACCATGCTACAGTGACGCCCGTACTTTTCTCACCCAATCCCATGTTTTTGTGTTTGGATAAAATTAACAAAGCATCAAACGACAAAAATTTAACCAAAAATTCTGCTGAGAATGTAAGAAAATTTGTCAAAATAGTACTAATCTAATTGCAAACAAAAGCTTATAGTCGACAGTTAATTTGCGCTCATTTTAAAATGAATTAATTATAAGGGTTTCGTATTGTATATTAAAAAACACAGGTCATTTTCTTATTGCTTTATAAAGTAAATAGGCTCATAAGTCATTATTTTAAATATTTAATTATGTGTTTACATGTAGACTACTTAAGATAACATTTATTGTTCGTTTTATGGTATCATAAATTGTAAACTTTAAATTTGTTTAAACACATATGATGTAAAGTGTAAAAAAACCTACATTGCGTTATATCTTAACTATATTCAGTGTTTATATTCAAAGTAACCACTTTATGAAAAGTTCAACAAAAACTCAGAAATCAGATAAATTATTGTTAAAACTAAACTTGGAAATCTTAATTGTTGTTGTTTATTCTTAATGCCGAAAATTACTCTAGCATGACAGCTTTGTTCAAAATAAAGAAAAGTTTATTGCGTAATCTTTATTGTTTTTACGGTTTTTTATTCTTTTTTTAATTTAGAAAGAATACTAAAAGCCAATACTTTCAAAAAAAAAAGCTATAAAAAATTCAAAGATTTTAAAGGTTATTAAATAATAGATTTAAACTTAAAAAACTACTATTGTAGTGCTGTAAATAAAAATAAAAGTTAAAAAGCAAAACAATCGCATGTATATTTAATATATATAAGATAGGTTTTATTAGTAAACTTAAATAAGAAAAAAAAAAAGAATAACAGTAGTCTTTTATAATGTATAAATATCAAAAAATATTGTAAGTTACATGTAAATTGGTTATTTATTCTGTTTATGAAACTATTATTATTATTATTATTATTGGATTTTTTTGTACGAAGATGGACTCGGGCATTAAAACCTACCCGCCAAAAAAAGAAACAAACAAACTACATTCAATGAAAATTAAAACCTAAACATAACATAGTAGACAAATTACAAACAAATAGTCCTGTATGATAAATAATAACTTAGTATGCACAAAAAACAAAACAAAACAAACTCTCATATAAATATTTATGCATAGACTATGAAAGATTACACATATACAAAAATTATATATATCAACTTATAATCTGTAGGTGGAAGGCGTAGGGAAGAAAACTTCTTCTTATTGATATTAATCATATACAATAAGTTTTTATTCGTTAATCACTGTGTTTTACTTGTGTTTATGTTATTTAAATCTATTTTTTTCAGTTTTTTTCGAAATTGTTCCACCCTCCCATACGAAACCACATCCTGCGGTAACCTGTTCCACATATTAATTGCTCAGCAGAAAAAAGAATTTTGCCACTAACTGTTATTAAAATTATATTTACATTTTATTTTTTAATCATTTTCTATCAAATTATAATTAGTCTGAGAAAAAACAAAAAACTGATTAAAATTTATTTTATACTTACCATTAACAATTTTAAAAAGTGTTATCAAGTCAAACTGCCATCTTCTATACTCTAGAGACTCCGATCTAAGTTTCACCAATCTATCTTTGTATGAGGTATATGAAATGTTGCATCTATTACAAACAAAACGGGTATAAAACCTATAAAAAAAGTTGTTTCATAAAAAAATATTGTTAAAACATTTTGTTTATACTCTGCGTTGTTGTTTTGTATAATTATCTAGCCTGTATTACATAATAAATTAGATTTTTATCCAGTAACAGAGACAAAAACTATTACATTTTATTTAAATTTATCAATTACACATCCAAAGCAGTTTTACAAAAATATCAAAAAACAAAATTAAAACCACAATAGAAGCCGATCTCACAATATGAAAAATCACACACTGCTACATACTAAAAACGGTCTAATGCATTGTGACGTCAAAAACTGTAAAATTAGTTAGTCTTTTGATATATTTATGTTTTATTGATGTTTAGTCTCCTTTTCAATTTAAAATTTGTAAAGCTTCTAGATATACTTTTTAAAGTTTACATATCAAGCCCTTAAATGCAGTACATAAACTTGTAATTAAGTTATGAAATAATCATCGTTGATTTAATAAACAGCAATAAAAAAAAAATTAGAATACCATTAAAAACATGACATTTTTTGGCAGTTTAACTTAGTATTATAACTAATTTTTGACAGTAAAAAGATTTTATTCAGTATAGATTATTTCATTGACTAGTAAAAATAGTACTTTTGTTATGCGGAGCAAGACAAAATTTTTGATTAAATTTGTATATTTTTAATAGATATTTACGCTATTACTTTTAATCTACCAAGCATGATCTTAAGGGTCAACAGTGCACCTAAAACTCACGAACGGCCGTCAAAAATGAAAAGTGCTTGGCTGCTAAAGATCGATTTAACACTTGTCAAAAATTAATGGAATTAAGTTGACAGGTGCTTTAAAAAACAATTAAGTAGTTATTATATTTCTTTTAAGTCGGAATATAAAGACTTTGTTTAGTTTTTTAATTTAAAGTAAATATTGTATATAAAATTTTTCACGTTTTTTAATTTTTTTTTGTAATCAATTTGTACACAATAGGCCGAATAATTTCACGTTTATGTTTTTATCCAATATAAAGATATTGCACTTATTTTTGAAAGTAGAACAATAAATAAACTATTAGGCAACATCTTTTTTTTTCTTTAAAGTGATCTGTCTTGGACAAGACGTTAAAAGGAATCCAAGTGGTGTGCGATTCGATTACCAAAATGTTGATTCGCGCACCAGGTCCTAGAACCAAATATTTTAACTGTCTTTTTTTTTTGTCGATCAATCATCTATAAACAATTAATATCTAAGAATCCTAATATAAATAGTTTACAATAAGCACAATTAATTAAATTGAAAAATTAAATGCTTTCTAAGTACTAATAACTTTAGCAGTTACTACTCACTCAACAAGTGTAGTTTTTCAAAGCACGATTTCATGAACATTTTGTTTATATATTTTTGACTGTCTGTATTTGCTTTAAAAAGTCAAAGTTTTGTTTGTATGAATACAGTTATTTAAGTCATCGACATGTCTTACTAAAAAATATTAACAGCTACATTATAGGTAAAATTAAAATGATTCTTAAAGTACAAAAAAGTTTTCTTTAAATATTCTATTTATCGTATTATCCAATTTGTGTAGTTACTTGTCGTAATTAATAACCAAAAAATAGGTTTAAAACAGTTAAAAAGTTTGCAGTAAAATGATATACTTATTAATAAAGTACGATTTATACGAGATCTTTTTTGTTATTTCCTCTTGATTATGACGAAAAAATCGAAAAATATACCACGTCTTGTCATAAAAGAGCATAAAAGTTGTTTTAGTTTAAATCAAAGTTCTATTTTCAAGATTCAATACTTGAGTTTGTTGAAGAGAACAAATGTGTTTTTGTTTATTTGTAAATACGCTTACCGAATGTCACATTTTTTCACTAATGTAAATAAATGTTATAAATTAAGACAAATTCAAAGTTGTGTTATTAGCATGTTTGAAATGTAAACAAATGAAAATATTTAAAAGGTTATTATCTTACTAATGAAAGTTTATCAAAAGTTAGTTTCGAAAACAAAATGTTCTAAACTATAACTATTGTTGATTTTAGTTAGCTTGATTTACTACGAACTTTTTCTGAACTGTTAATACTGTTATAAACCGTAATACGCTTTCCTTACTAGTATTGTTAAAAACTTTGTTGGCTGGTTTATTTGTAATTGTGTACATTTTAATTGACTTTTTTCGTGTTAAAAAACGCTTAGAAATTAATTAAATGAAGCTAAAATTAGCTTAATAGTTTATTTATTAGGTAGGTGTAAATATTTTTAATTAAACTTAAATCATTTTTAATTTAAAAACAATTTTCGTTACTAAATGTTTATGTAGCCTTTAAAATAGACTGCTAAAAAATATACGTAACTAAAAAAAATCAAAATAGTGAACGTTTATATTCTTTTTATTTAGAAAATTACAACACTTTTAAACTTGTTATGTTCATATCTGAATCTAGTAAAATAAATTGAGAATGTATAAATTTTAGCTTAAATTACACCTTGAATTAGCTAGAGGTATATTAAAAAAAAATTGATTTCTTTTATCAAGTATAACTAAAACGTAATACTGTGAATAAGATTAGAGCACAAAGCATCAAGTCTGAAACATGTGTAAACAATTTTTTTTTTATCGATATAATGTTTGCCATACTTTTACTAAAAAGTAGAGAAAACTGTGTAATCTTTTTAAGTTTAAACAACATCCTACAAACTAAGTACTTTTTTGTATAAAGGTATTACAAAAAGAGATACAAAAAAAATTAATTCAGTAATAAATACCTATACATATTTTTTTTCATTAAGTATATCAAACTATAATACATGTTTTAAAGTTCTTTAATCACACTACAGTATTATCTTTATAAACTAATTTTAACTAACGCTAAAAAAAACTATCTAAACAAAGACGCCTAAAGCAAATCAACTGGATCTCAGAGCAATATAAATGTTTTCCGAATCACCACTGTTAGTCATAAAGTAGCTTGTGTTTGAGATATGACAGACAACTTTGTTTGTTTTGGGGTTAAGTTGCTGCTAATCAACCATCAAAATGCTTGTTAATTTATCACATCTTATCATTACAAATTGTCATTTTTGACGAAGATTGATTGCTTGTAAAGTCACTTTTCGGCTAAAAAAGAGAACAAATTAACTAAAACATTGAAACAGTTTAAAACTGTCCTTGTTTTTAAATGTTTTAAATTTTAAGGCAATCATCACATTTATGTTCCGTTGTCTTTACTTTATCATATTTTAAGCTTAATGCAACGATTTATCATTACTAAAACAAAATGCTATAGACTCTACAATCGTTATCACATTACACTAACTACTATTTGTTACTTTTGAGAAAGATTGATGACTTGTTGAATCAGTTGTTATGATAAGAAAAAAAGAATAACTTAACTAACTTAATAAAACATTCAGAAACTTTTTTTATAAAAAAAAAATAACTTCAAGGTAGCAAATATAGAGTCTATCGGAGCTAAATTGTATTCTATTGTCTTTCTTTGATTTTGAGCTTAAAGGCAACTTAAAGTAAATACTAAAAAATTAAAAATCAAAGCTTTAGATATAAACTGCCTAACGAAAATTAGCTGTGTCAATATAGTCAAGTTAAACACTAATTAATAAAAAAAAAATTTGTATTTTGATAGATTTTTTACTTTATTTTGTTTATTTTAGTATACTGTTAGTTCTAAAATAGATTACTTTTACGCGTTAAAGTTGATCTCTTTGTGTTTATTACTTGTTCTATTTTTTACGTTTTTTATTTTTTATTATACTGTATAAAATATACTTTTAAAATTTATTTATTTACGCATTACTCTTTTAAAATCATATGATCAAAAAATTAGTAAAGTAAGTTTGAAAATTAAGCAATTTCAATTACAACAATATATAGAATTTTTATATAAAGTTAATTTAATAATGTTAAGCTCTTCCAATTAGTATGCATCTTTTCTTCTTTTAAAAGAATCTTTTGTTTTCTGGTAAAACTAGCTTCAGTGCGTTGAAGTATCACAACAATCCTTTAATTATTAAAAAATGTTTAAATAATATTCTAACGGAAACAAATTACATTTATATAACTTTTAAATAAAGCTATAACAAAAAATTCGTAACAAAAAATATTAACAAAAGAAAATAACAAACATAAAAGTTTAAGCTACAACAAAGGGGTAATAAGCAGTTTCTTTCACGCAATAAAAAAAATTCAAGTCAGTGAATTTTAAATTATTTTTTTTGGTCTTATAACTTTTTAAGTTTATTTAAATATTAAACACGAAATATTAGTTTTTAGTAAACTTATCAGACTTTTACATCATTTATAAAATTAAAACATATCTAAAATTTAGAAGGTTATTTTAAAAGCATTGAAAAACCAATTTTACAGAAAAACAATCGTAAATTGTCACAAATTACTGTAAAAGAAACAAAAAATTAAAACAAACACAATAAAATAACAAAGTTATAAAGTTTATAGTTTGGTATAAAACTTTCAATATTCTCTTATATTCTAGAATATAGCTTGCTTTTTAATAGAACTTAGTTTTGTTAACCATTTTAATTCTGTATTTCAAAAAAACTACTAAACAAAGCAAATTGGTGACAAACAATAAAAATTTACAAAATTCGTAAAATATTTGCCGGAAAACATTGAAAAATGTGTTAGTTTGGTTTAAGGCGGTTTTAGAGGTCATCTTAACTGAGCTATTTAGCCGTATAAAATGATAAAAAATAAGTTTTGTGCAAACTTGTTAAATTTTTTTGCGCATTTTCGATATAGTACTGTGGTAATATAGTCTAAACTTATTATGAAACAAATTAAATATATTTTCTTTTTTTTACACTTAAGTAACTTTATTACCGAATATTTAACCTTCTCTGACAAAATACTGCTATTATTATCTTTTGATTAATACTTCATTTTCTTCTAAAGTGTATAACAACAAATAGTTGGAACTGACATTGCATTAAACCTATGAGCTTTACAAAAACTTTAAATACTAAAAAAATATTTTCAACAAATTTAGCAACTAACGTGAAAAAAATTATTGGCTTAAAAGATTTATCTTACTATTTTTTTATAGATTATAAAAAAAAATATTTAAAAAATTCAAAATAGTTAAAACACTTCGAACTAGTCTAAGTAATCGATCAAATGTACCAAATAGTACTTCGGCAACTTCTTTTTAGCTAGCGCTGTAATTTATTCTTCAACTTAAAAAGTATTAGTGCACAAACCATTTGTTCATTTTTTTCAAAAGTATGGAAACTTAAAAAATGAACAATAAAAAATTAACAAAACTAATTTTTTTCGACTATAAAAAAACTAAATTTTTGATTCAAAAATTGTGTCGAAAGACCATCAGTCATCTGCGGTGATTACTGCACACAGTTTTGTGGAATTCCACAAAAAAAATAAAAGTTTTATATAGATGATAAATAATAGTTTTCAGTAGATTATTGTGTCTACGTAGCGTTGTTTAAAATAGCTTATTTATCTAATGAAAATCTGCTTTGTTTTTATCAATTTTACTTATTTTGGTTAAATTATATTTTTACTTTAATATTATTATTCAACATTATTAATCAGTTTCTCTCTTAAAATAGTTTATGTTGACATGATAGTTAAAAGATGTAAAATACAAAAATTTAACAAAAATTTAAAATAGTAAGTTTTATTGATTTTTGCATTTCTATTGTAATATATTTTTGTACCAAGAAACTCGAGTCTAAGTTCGATTTAGTTTTTTAAAAACCATACACAACGCTAGCAAAGTTAATTTTCTCGCCAAAAGGTATTTTTTGTGTAGAGAAAAGCAATTACATATGTTTGTTGGTGAGAAAATGTGATTTATGTTTACTTGTAAATATTCGGACTGTTTGATTTTGTGTTTAAAGAAAAGGTTTTTTCTTAGTTTTAAAATTGTTTTAGTTGTAATTTATGTGATTCTATAATATTTTAGTATGTTTTGTACATACATATGTGTATACAACAAAAGTGTTTTTTCAAATAATTTTAACAATTTTTAAAGCTTTTAACTATAGTTTGAGTGTTTATATTTATCCAGAATAAATTTCATAAACATTTGACCATGTGCATACAGAAATTTTTTTTAAATATATTATTAACAAACTAAAAAATGAATAAAATTTCATCTAATCAAAATATAAAAGTATATATGAATAAAAATAATGCAATTATTAGTAGTTTTAAGCTTAATTAGGAATATATTAGAAACATGTTTATTTATAACTTTCCGATCAAATAGAGATTTATTTCCTATTTAATTTGATATTAGATTGATTAATTAAGCTATCGTGCTTAAAAGAATTAAATTGATTTATTATGAACTTTTTGTGAACTTTAAACGCTGTTTTAAAGCGAAATACGCTTTAAAAATTTCTTATTTTGTCTGAACAATTTTTGTTATTTTAAAGTTTTAAATCGATTAATTTACACATAAAATTGTTGCTTTAAAGATAAAAATAACCGACAAAATAAGATAATTAGATAAAAGCGAACAACATTAATAGTTAGTATTTTTTATGGCTCTATTAGAGACTAGACATTGTATTTTATTTCAGTATTTATTGAGTCTAATCATTAAATACAGTCTTACTAACAACTTAATAAAAAAAAAAATATGATTCCATCTCGAAATATGTTGCTAAACTGATTTATTAATATAACTAGGACTTTTGTTTTATTCAGTAACTACTGTTGTTAATTTCTTTTGCTTGACAAAACTGTCAAGCTTTGTATGCTTTAGGGACTTAATATTTTGTAAAAAAGTATTTTATACTTGATTTTTAGTCTGTTATGATTTTTAAAACAAGAAATGAATGTTTTATATTTTTAGCTACACTTAAAATTTTTATTTTAATATTAAAAGTTAGAATAACGATTTTCTCTCAAAAAAATAATGTAAAAAAGTTCTTTAACTTATACTTGATTGTTCTACTAAGAGCTTAAAATATGAATAAGAACAATTATTAATAAATACAACTGTAAACTATGTTGAAATTTTTTTCAGTTTGAACATCAAAACATTCGTCCACTTAAGTTGTCAAAATATTAAAAATAGGCAGAAAATAACTACATTGTTACACTTTAGTCACCTATATACATACACAAAGGTTTTTTTTTTAATGTTGACAAGTATGTTTGTGTTTGTAAAATTTCAGCAAAATATATTAGAAATCCTCAGACTCAAAGTTAATTGTTTGATCCCAATGAAAACTAAACACTAAAAACACTGGCAATGCCACTTGATGTCAGTAATTTGATAATGACGTTACAAAGTAAATGTTAAGCATATACATGTTTGTATTGGGGTTACATCGCTGCTGATTAGCGATCAAGAATGCTTGTTAAAATTGTCACATTCTATCAAGCTGCCTGTCATTTTAGATGTTTGTTTTGTCATGCGTTTTCAGCAGTTTCCGTTTTAGCTTAGCTAGAAATTTCTGCCTGTTTTGAATCTAAATTAATTTTTCTAAACATATAATTAAAATAATAAAATCAACTTGACATTACATTAATAATAAACAAAATATGTTGTTATTCTTTAAATATTTGTTTTTTTTTTCTATCTTTTTTCTGATTGTTAAAAGATTATAAAAAGAAATATAACTTTAAAGCTTGTATAAAAATCCTAATTAAACAGACTCTGGTTAGACTAACTATCTTATCACAATTTTAAAGAGCTTTAATCCCTTTATTTAGTTAATTTGATAAAAATAAATCTCCTATTGTGTATTCGTTGGTGTTTATTTGTTTTATACTCAACATCTTTTTTTAAATTGAAACTCTTTTGAACTACCATAGCTCCAAAACCAAACTTTTATACAGTTTATATATAGTTATACAGTAACCAAACTTGAATCTAGTATAACTATACGTAAATATTGACTTTTATTATATATATAAGTCAAAGATATTTTTAAAACGAAATAAAATAAATGTAGCTAATGGTCTGTAACTCTGAATTGGTTAACCCAAATTCAGTAAAAAATATTAAGGAATCAAAAACTTAAATGAATATTTGTTGACACTCAGCTAATAATACCTAAATTATTATAAATTATTTTTTTGTTTATTAAATACTTAAAAATACTGACATAGAAGATTTAAAAAGTAGGAAAATGATTTAATTAAAGTTTCCTTTAAAATCCTTTAAAATAGAACATATTTTAAAAATTATAGAAGTATAAAGTGTACAATAAATTGTTTAAATAAATTTCAAAAAGATTAATGAAATTAAGCATTAATAATCATTTTTATTTATTTCTAATAAAATTCTGTTTATTTATTGTTTATTTATTTATGAAATTTTATTCAGTTTTGAAACGCTTACAATATCGAAATCTAAAGTCGTTTAGGTATACGGATTTTAAAAACTCCTCAATTAAATAGTTTATAACCTATTGAAAATTATTAAGCAATTTAAACACTATAAACATAGTTGGTGCAATTACCGAGTTTTATTGCTTTTTTTTCAAGTTAATTTGAAAACAACTATTTTAGCTTTTAACATAAATTTTCAATCAGTTTTAAAAATAAATCAAAGTTAAAACATTGTAAACTACAAAATTTGTGCCTTTTAACTTCACTTTAAATGGTGCTTTAGTATGCTTCAAAAATAATAAAGTATTAAAAAAACTATCTTTAAAACGATATGTTTATAGTGTATATTTCTTTGAAATATTATTTTTTCGTTATTAGAAAAAGAGATATGAAACTTACTAATTTAGAAGTAGTTTGTTATCTCAAGTTATTTCTAATACTTTAATTTAAGCAAAGTATTTTTCAGTGTTTATACCAAGTAGTCGAGGCAACCGAGTGTTCATCATTAGAAATGAATTATGATTGACATAAGTAGTACTTTTATAAAAAAATCTTCATTAAAATATTTAATACATATTTGAAAAAAAGGTGTTTAATACATATCTGAATAAAAGGTGTTTAATAATAGTAATTTTAGGTATTTAAATACTAAGAACATCGTTCAACTTATCTTATAAAATAAAATATTTATTTGAAAAATTAATTACGTTTAGTTTAAAAACTAAAAAAATATTCTTAATTTTATTTAATCTTTTATTTTGTTCAAAAACTATTCAACCCGATAAAAAACTCGATGCTCAAAAACTTTAGAATTTAAATATTTTATAAGTTATTTTTACCACATTCAAAACTATATTTTATAAAAGTTTAAACTTAGTAGGTCGTAAAAGTATTTGTGAACAACAATTAATCAAACCAACCACTAAACTGCTAAAATAAACAACAGTTGAAGTCAGTAATATTTAAAAAAAAAATCTTAACATTAAATCACTAACGAAACCTTTAAGAAAAAAGAAAAAAATTGCATATGCATTGTTTTAGTTTTTCGCAAATACATTCTTTAGTTTTATTAATATCGATTGCTATTCAACTAATTTCCTGGTAAGCGTCAAAGCTTTGTTTATCTAGCTCATCAATTAGGTGCGTGTAAGTTTTATCAAAACGTTGCTGTTTATGAACAAAGCTGTTTTCAGAACTTTACTACTTAAGATGACGTCAACGAGTTTACTTTTCCCATGAACAAAGATGAACAGTTGATTTTTGTACAAAACCATGAAAAAAAAAGGATTATCAACAGTAAAACTGACTGGATATGTACAGTTCTTTGCACTTTTACATATCCTACTTGCTCCTGTTGCTGCAGCAGCTTCAGTTCCTTCTTCACTTGTCTCAATGAAGGCTTTGTTAACTACTTCGGACACGTGAAGCCTACCACTTGGTTGCAAGGCATCTTCTGACATTGAACTGAAATCTGCATTTGCTGCATCAAAAGTGACTTTTATTCCTAACGAACGCAGATCTTTGTTCAAACTCTTACCTGATCTCGAACTTTGGCAGCTTCAACGAAACCGACTGCTTGATAAAACACTTGTCGTCTTTAACGCACGCAATGGTTTTGGAGTTCAAACTATATATAACCTCATTAACGCCATATCTTTTGTTGGGCAAGATGATTAGCATGCTAAAGTTTGCATCTTGGTAAGGCACTTTCAAACAACTAAACTCAAGCTCGCCAAATGATCGATACAAGTATGATCTTACCTTCATCATCAGTTTAACTTTCATAATTCTATTGTTCGCGCAATAAAAAGAACCATAACGAGTCTCACGCGAATTGAACCAACAACCTTTGAAGTAGATGCAACTTACCAGAACGCATGCTGTTTTAGGGGCAATGTCGCTGAACAGATTTTTTATTTTATCGTTAGTACGACTTGCAACCCAATCATTTATGGTATTTGTACAGCTACTAGCTTTGTTTTTATAATCTAAGGTTTTTACTCAGCTATTAAAAGTGGTATGCACTAAATGTGTATACTTTCCAGTCGTCTTAAAAGTATTTGAGGGGAATACAGAATTAGCCAGGTTGACTTTTAAACCTTCAGAGTTGGAGTTGAGCACATCATAGAGCTCTTTAAGTTTACTAAGAGCTGTTTCACAGTTATCAATTCCTAAGACCTTTACAAGCTGCTGCTTGGTTGTTCCACTAGAACCTACTAGAAGCATCGACAGAGCAAGCGGCAACATGCTCAGTGGTAAAAAGAAAATGTTGTTGTTTCATTAGAGCTTTCACAAAGCTTTTTGAAGAGGCTTTATCAAACTATTCGAAGTTTATTAACCCTTTTTTAAAAATTAGTATTAAATTTGAAAGTTTTAAGCTACTAATTTATCTAGTTTAATAAAATGCTTGGTTTATTAAATCACTTTGTTAATTGTTTATTTATTTTAGATCTTTACATATATACTATCCTCACCACTGGCGTATTTGGATCTAAACTCTTAATAATATTAGACATTTTAGTTTCTGTAAATCATTTCTAAAAAACATTCTAAAACCTCAGATTGTCATTAAAACCTAGGGGTTTATCTTCTTTGCTGAGGTCTGCTTTACAATGAATGATATTTTTTTTTGTTTAGTTTGATTACTGTATTTATTGTTTTGTATAAGATTATTGATTAACGTCTGCCCAAGTGGAAAATAGCTGTTTTTTTCTAAATATTAGGGATGTTACTTATTACTTGTAATTGATTGTACCTCTCATATGCTACTCCTTTTTTTTATTTTTGAATGTTGAGTTTTAAAAATTAGCTTAGCGAATGAAGCGTGTAAATACAAATGAATAAAACTATAAACATATCAACATAGTAACTTGACGTTTTATAGAATTGGTATTTAGATCTTGCTCAAAAATAGATTTAAACTTATATGTAGAACTATGCTCTAGTAAAATACCATATTTTAGATAAGGTGTAAATAGAATAGTTTTTGATAAAAAAATATTTAACTGTTTTAGAGCTCTTTAAACACTTTTTAGTTCAAACTATTAAAATATTTAAAATGTTTTTCACTTACACTTAAATTATTTATAAAATCTTTATTTAAAACTCTTATAAAAATCACTTATTCTTTTTGAAGTTTTTTTTATAACAGTGTTTGGTGGTTCAATTATGTATACAAGAGTGCAACTTTACCTGGAAACCTGGAAAACTTTGAAACACCTAAAACTTAATAAATTAGGTAAAAAAAAACTAGAAAAACTTTGAATTTGAGAAACTTAAAAAAAAAAAACCTTGAATTTTAAGAACTTTCACATGTTCAGTAGTAAAAATTTGATTTGACTTAATAAATCTATTATAAAAATAAAAAATGTTCATCATCATCAAAAAGTTTTTTATTAAAATAAATATTTAAAGTAGTCTTACATACAGTATCTTTCAATGTTTTAACAATATTTAACACAGTTTCTTACCTTAAACTTAACTTCAAACTAAAAGTAGACCGAAAAATGTATACTTTTAAAAACCTGGAAGAAATTTTTGAAAACCTGGATAGTTTAAAAAAACCAGTGGAGACCCTGGTCTAGTGTAAGTTGAATATTATATACTCATGCCTCCCTTTGGCCACTTTGCTCCTCATGGCCGCACTAAGGGGCCATTTTTCCCACTTTGGGAAACCCTGATCTACATGCATACCTTATAACTTTCCAAACTTAACATGTACTTTTAAAAGATATTCAAGTTAACTTGAACTGTTTATCAGTTATATTTATTTTAAACTACTTATAAAAGTAACTTGTTTTTATAAAGTGTTTTTATGAGAGTTTTGTGGTTTATTTATTTATACAGGAGTGCTACTTTAACTGGAAACCTAGAGAACTTTGAAAAACCTGGAGTTTGACAATTTTGGTTTTGAAAAAACTTTGAATCTGAGAAATTAAAAAAAAACCTGGAAAAATCTGGAATTCTAACAAATTTCTCATGTTCAGTAGTAAAATTTTGATTTGACTCAAAAAATCTATTAAATAAAAAAAAAATTGTGGTCGTCATCAAATTTTTTAGTAAAAAACATATTCAAAGTAGCTTTACAGTATCTTTTAATGTTTTAATATTATTTAACATAGTTTCTTACCTCAAATTTAACTTTAAACTAAAACTAGACCATAAAATGTGTAGTTTATAAAACCTGGAAGAAACTTTTGATAACCTGGAGAAAACTTTGAAAACAAAAGTGGGAACCCTTATCTAGTGTAAGTTTCAAATTATAAACTCATGCCTTCTCCTTGGCCACTTTGCTCCTCATGGCTGCTAAGGTAGCAATTTTTCCCTGTTTGGGAAACCCTGATCTATATGCATATTTTATAACTTACCAAACTTCAGATGTATTTTCAAAAAAGTTTTCTACAGGGTTGCCACTACACCTGGAAACCTTAAAAAACCTAGAGTTTAAAAATTGAGGCAATAACAATTTGGAAAAAACTTGAATTTGAAAAATTAAAAAAAAAACCTTGAATTTATAACAAATTTATCATTTTCAGATTTAGATTTTCAAAAATTTGTCATATATATAAGATTTTTTTGTCATTATCAAAAAATTTTTTATTAAAAAAAACATTTAAAGTAACTTTACAGTATCTTTAGAATGTTTTTATACTATTTAATACAGTTTCTTACAAAAAACTTAAATTAAAACTGAAAATAGACCCAAAAATGTGTAAAAAACCTCGAAGAAATTTGTAAAACCTGGAAAAAGTTTTGAAAAAACAAGTTGCAACTCTGTTCTTAGTATGTTTTTTTAGTATGCATTTTAGAACCCTTATCTAGTGTAAGTTTATTATTATAAACTCATGCCTACCTTTGGCCACTTTGCTCCTCATGGCCGCACTAAGGGGCCATTTTGCTCACTTTGAGAAACCCTGATCTAACATGTACTTTTAAAAGAAGAATTATAAAGAATTTTCTAGCATGTTTTTGTAGTATGCATTTTTAAATTTGTTATTGCTTTTGTGAGTTTATTTCTACATTTTTGCATTCTTGCACCTTAACCTGGTAAATAAAATTAATTTGGCAAAGATTTTTGTATAACTTATTTTATCATTATATGTACTTTAGTATTACTTTTGTTACCCAGGGTTTAAACTTTAGTTTAGCTTTAGAAAATTTTTAGTTGGAATTATTGAGGTTAGTACTTTATTTAGTTTTGTCTATTTAGTATACAATTTTAGTATTTCAATAGTTTTTAGAAATATAGTTTTGTCTGATTTATGTCTGTTGAGAATGTGAGAAACATCAGTTAAAATTTTGTAGAAGTAAATTTTTCAAAAGTTTTCAACATGTTTTTTTTTCTAAGACGAATTTTTAATTAAATTGTAATATTTTAGCTGAATCTAAAGTCTAAAATGAATTGATTTATCTGATAGAAATGTATATGAATTAGTTACTTTTCCTGAACATGAACATTAGAAATGATTAATCAATGTATCTTCTATGCTATTTACCCTAGTTAGTACTTTGATAAGATTATCTAGACTTAAACTATTGATTTGATTTATTTTACCGAGTTACTCTTAAAATTCAATGAGGTAGTATTTATGTCACTGAAAGTGCATATATCTTTAAAACTATTTATTTTCAATAAAAATATCTGATTATTTTATTAAATTCAGGAATAGCATTTCCTAGATGTCTATATATTAGCCGTACTAAGATGATTTTACTATTATAATTGTTTATTTCTACAAATATTTCTAGCCATAATGATTCATATTTAATGCCAGTAAATTTGATGTCTTGTCTTATTGAATATGAAATTTAGTTTTTGATGTATATAAGCATGCCACCAAATCTTGTTTCAGAGTTTACAAAGTATAAACTGTAAATTTTCAATTATATTAAATCTTTGCTGCTATTTTAGTTTTTTTTACACACAACTATAATATCAGGAAAAATAATACATGAGGACATTAACTTCTGAAAAATTGATTTATTTTTACTAAGACTTTTATATATATATTGTGAAAACCGTAGCATTTATCTTAAAAAACTTTATTCTCTTTAGCTTAAAATTTCTCAGTAGAGATGTATTGGGTACTAAAAACAGTTGGTTTAATATTAAAACTAATAGTTCAATCTAGGTTGTTATTGTTCATTAAGAAAATTTCCGTGTTAACAATTTTGCTAAATTGAAAAGTATCTTTGTTAATTTTTTTTTGTCTAAATCAGAACTATTTATATGCTAAATATAATTTCTTGGAGAAAACAATAATTAACAGACATAAGAATATGTTTAGTTTTTATATGTTCTTTTACTTGAAATGTTATTGATTTAAATTTTTGTACTTGCAATATATCCTTCTTTCCTACTGGAAATGTTTTAGATTCTTCATTTTTTCTCTAGTGATCAGTTACATTTATGATCTAGATGAATTTTCAGTTGTTTTCGTTTTTGAACTGGTTTGCTACAGTAAAGGTTTTCTGGTTTCTGTGTGAAAAGTTTTCTTAAATGTAAACCTCTTTTGGTATCCCATTTGTATATTTAAACTCTACACTTGACATTATTTTTTAATTTTTTTTTTTATATGTTTTTATTTTTTTAGATTTTTTTTTTCTGTATGCAACGTATACTACTATTCAAACATTAGCACTTTCCTTCATGTGTTTTTTTTTTAAATTTATAATTCTATAAACAGACAAAATTTTACATTTTTTCATTTCTTGTTCTACCTTTTTGAGTATTTCCAAAGCTACTTCAGTAGTTTTCTCACCATCTTTCTCTTCAACCCTACAAAAAATTATACTGTTGGCCTTCTGGCCTCTTTTAATAAAATCTAGGTACAAAAAATTCTATATTGATTCCTCATTTACTTTTTTTAAAACTTTTTTTAGCTCTTTTTTTCTTTTTCCCACAAAAAAATCTCTACTTTATTACAGAACATTCCACCAATATTTTTTTTAAATTTACTATTCAAAACTTCAAAATAGGTATCCACTGAGCTTTTCAAATTCTCAAGGTGTCATCAAGGTCTTTTTTCAAGTTCCTGGTTTTCTCCCTTGACAAGGACAACTGCTTCATAAACATATCATCTCTTATATCATTTTCTTTACCCTGCTAGCAAATTACCATTTTGTTTTAGACTGTTTTTTGTTAAAATAGCTCCTGTCTAATTCGAATAGATAAACTAAATTTTTATATGCAATAGATCAGTTCAAAACTTAAAAGCTTTTTTAAACTTGGGCTGATTCAATTTTTGATTTTTAAGAAATAAATAAGGTTAGTTTGTGTTTTATTTTCAATTTTAGTCTAGTTTAAATTACTTCAAAAATAGTGCTTTTCCTGTTTTAAACTTAGTCCTTAGAAGGTTTTATAATTTTTAAGTATTCAAGCTTTATAACTAGTGATTTACTGGATCCACAAATTAGGATCCGGCTGGATCCGGATTCTTTATTTTGTGAATGTTTAATCAAGAAACATCTTCAATGCTTCTAAAGTTTCTATTAAAATACTTTTAACTTTGCTTGGGCTATTCTTGGATTATTAAGTTATCAAATTAATACAATTATTTTTTTATTTTATTTACATTTTTAAAAATTGTATTAATAAATTTTTAAACTTTATTGCATGTGTATTGTAACATATCAAAAAAAAATTGTTCTAGTTTTATCTATATTTTCATATACCTATACTTAATATGGTTTGCAAATAGCTAGATAAGGGTTGTTAAAACTTTAAATACTTTTGTTTGTTTTTTGTATTTTTACAAGCTATTATTTTTTTTATTAGTTGATTTTTTAGCTTATTTTAAGTGAAAAGTTAGTTTTACTTTAATTTATTGAAAGTAATTTTATTTTTACTATTTGGTTCTGTAAAATTGAATTAATTCATTGTTAGTTAACTTTATTTGTTGCTTATTGTAGTACTATTACATTTTGTACTAGTTTATTCTACATAGGGTGTCAAAAGTTTAGGATTGTTTAACATTTTTAAATAGATAGTATATATAAAAATTGTTGTTTTTTTTTTGAAAATCTATTTAGCATAAAATTTAATATTGTCGATCTAAAGTTAGTTTAAATAATAGCCGAAAATTTAATTGAGTCTAAAAATATTTAAACTTTTTAACCAAGTAGGTAAGTACTTTTGTAATCACACAAAAGGAAAGGTAATAATACTTATTAGTATTATTTATTTTTATTAGCCCTTATGAATTTTTATTAAAGTACTCAAGTTAGATTACTTGGGTAAAATTTATGTCTCAGAATGCGGCCATGTTTGAAAACTTGACAGTTTTTTTAAAAGTTTAAACATTAGTTTTTGAAGTTAAGGAAATTATTTATAATACACATGATTTTTTTTAATTTTAAAATACTTGGATTATATCAAGTTACTAAACTCTAAGTAAGGAGTACAATTAAATTAAAAATTAGACTGTTATAAACAATTGAAAAAAATGACCTAAAACTATAATCTAAGCTCGTTTTTTCATGCTAGTAGATGATAGTTAAGTAGTTAAATTACCAAGTATGAAATTAATAGTTAATTAGATAGACATTTATTTTTTAAAGAAAAAATTTCAATTTTATCTTATAATAATAAGTACTATATGAATAAAGAATTTAGACTTAAGTATAGGACTGGTTAAAGCTAAATAGTTTTAAATGTTTGACTAAAACTAAATCTGCGGCCCCCAAACATTTTTTAAATTCAAAAATTGGCTCCCGAGTAACACTAGCCTGTAGACCCCTGCAATAAGCTATTAGTTTTGATTATTAATTGTTGCTTATTTTGTCATAAGATTGACGTAACAAATATTTATTGGTAAATCTCAACCAAAACTGTTCAGAAAATACCTTTAAAGTCTGGTTTGTTATTCTTTTGCATTTCGGAAAAACTGGCAACTGCTAAATGTGATAAACACAACTTTCTACAAGTAAAATAAAAAATATCATCTCCTTGCCCAACAAAAACATTTCGAAATAATTCTAGAGTAACATTTACAGCATTCAATATTTCACATATAACTGAAACATAACTTTTATATACCGCTTAAGAGGCGTGTTACAAAATGTTTTTATGTTGATACGTTTCATCATAATTGTCTTGTTATATTTAGAGACTACAGTTTATTACTTTTCTAGTTATATATTTTTTAAACACTTAAGAGTTTTTTAGCTGTATTGCAGGGTATTTTAAGTGTTTAAAAGAACAACTTAAGAGATTTTTCAATATTTTTTTTATTATAATATACTTCATAATTTATTTAAACATTGTCAACTTGTTTTTCAGTTGTTTTTATAAGTTAAGCTATTGGCACTAGCTATGTATGAGTTTGTCGATGGTTCAAAGAAAAATGCACAAAAAACTTTCGAGGAAAATATTTCAAAATCTTTAAAGGAAGTTTCTAAACGAGGTAATTTTTTTTTTGTTTCTTTAGTAAAAAAAGAATTTATTTTGGTAAGTTTTTTGTTATTATAGAATAATTTGTTCATATACTTTTTAATTTAGATTAAAGAAATTTATAAAAAAATCTTTAAATACAAATCTCAAGTTCAATATTAAAAGGTATAATTTGATTAAATATAATTTTATAGGGTTATTTATAAGTTTGAATAACTAAAAAGTAAATGAATAAGTTTATATTATAGGAAAAAAAAGTTTTAGCATACATAAAAACGCTTAAATGTTTTCCTTAAAAAACATTTAATAAAGTTGTTAAAAGTCTTTGCGTATATTAGCTTTAATTTTTATGTTTATTACATTTTTATAGATAAGTATGAGGGAAAAGAGTATGAATCTATCGAAGGTTTAAAAGTTAATAATCTTATGGTAAAAGAAGATAAAAAATTGACTAAATACATGAAGGATAAAATAAATATTAAGAATGTGAATACAATTTACTCAGTTGCTAAAACCCATAATTTATTTGGTGTTGCCGAACTATCAATAAGATTGATAGAACAATGTTTTCCAATGTTAACTGAAACTGAAAACTTTTTGCATTTGGACTTTGATTGTTTTATGAAAATAGTTTCAAGTTCTGAACTGAATATTCACTCAGAGGTCGAAGTATTTAATGCAGTAAATACTTGGTTGAAACACAATAGTGAGGATCGTAGCAAATATACCATTCAATTGTTACTAAAAGTTCGTCTTACATTGCTATCAGAACATGCTTTGAACTATATTAAAGATTGTAATTCATCATTTAATGAAATTCATGATTTCTTAAAAGTGATTAATGAAGTTTTGTGCGGCAAGAAAAGTTTATTGCAAAACAATCCAAGTAATTCCTCACGAAGAAGGTGCTGTACTCAAAATAAGTTCAATTTATTTATTTGTGGTGGTTACGATTATAAAAATAATAAAGTTGTCAGGAACACCTACCAAGTAGATGGAAGTAATTTTAACAACATCAAGGTTCTTTCTTCAATGAATAAAAATAGAGAAGATTTTAAAGCAGTTTGTTTAAAAGGAGAAGTTTATGTTTTCGGTGGTCGTAACAATGCCCGTAACTTGGTAAAGATTGTAGAAAAATATTCGCCTTCTACAAACACATGGAAAAAAATAGCTAAAATGTTCGATGACAGAAAGTATTTTTGTGCCTGTGCATTTATGGATAAGATATTTTTGTTAGGAGGAGCATATTACTATACAACCAGACCTCACTACGATCGAACAAATTCTTGCCTACAATTTGACACAAAACAAGAATGGTTTTCAGACAAAAGTTGGAAAATAGTTTCAGGAATGAATGAAGCAAGAGATTCTTCAGATTGTGCTGTCTTTCAAGGAAGTATTGTAGTTTTAGGAGGGTGGACTCAAGGAGAGTTGAACACAGTAGAATCTTATGATGTATTTGCTGATAAATGGTCACCAATGCCAAGTATGATTGAAGGTGAAGTACATCACAGTCTAGTTGTGGTGAAAAATAAATTATTCGTTATCGGTTATGGAGGATACGGTTCTGAAGTTTTTGACAATGATTGTAAAAAATTTGTCTTTCTTAAGTCTCCAGATTATGTTCACTCAGGTAAAGTCATATCAACTGGAAACACAATTTTAATATTCCATGATCGGAATCCGTTTGGACATAGTTCAGCTTGTTATGACGTTGATAAAGATGAGTGGACTTGGACTCGAACAGGCTCTGAAGAATCAGGCAAAGTTACAATTGATCTTGATCGTTTTTCTGCCGTGACACTACCTTGTTGCTGAAGTATTTATAAACAACAATCCATACTATCTTGATTGGACTAGTTAAAAGTTTTAGTTTCTAAGAAAAGTACTTTTCACTACTTTTTAAGGTTTATAAATTTTAATAAAATTTATAACTCAATTTAGTTTTAAAACCAATATAAGTTGTAAGCGATCAGAACTGAATTAAATTTAATTGTTTCGAAAATAATGGTTAACCTAGTAGGGAAAGTTTTGAAGACTATTTTGTGAACTAAAAATTTCTTTAAAAATGTATAGACTAATAAATAAATTTTTAGTGTAACCTTTAGTTTTCAACCAAAAAATATTTTACTTTTTTTGATTAGTAATGTTCTGAATTTCTTAGTTGTTTGAAATTTTCAAAAAAAGTCATCAGTTATTTAAAAGTTGACCCTGGATTTGATACATTTAGTCTTAAGATGTTTCCAGGTTTTTGAAGTAATCTTCATTTCTTTCTTTAAACTTTTCATCATTTTTTCTTCTCCTGTACATGTGTACAGGAAGTTTTTAGCCAATGAAATGATTTTCATTAAGAAAAATAAATATTTTTTAGTTTACAAGTAAGAATTTTGTGAAAATGTACTTCTTAATTTTCTTTTGTCGAGACATGTTCGACGTAAAAAAAAAAGAAATTGCGAAAACAAATTACAAGGTACAAGCCATCTAAAATATTGGAAGTTTGAGTTTGTTTTATAGCTTCATGTTTACGGTTTTCGAATTTTTATTTCACTTTCTCTACAAAATCTACCTAAAATTGATACTAAAATATACCTTAAATCCTTTAAATACATTTAAAAAAATTATATATACCAACGAGTAACCGTTTCTTTCACGCATATGTTATAAATTATAGATACTTTTGAAATTGTTGATTTAAAGCAAAAACGTTTGACAACTTTTATAATGTGTTAATAAAATAAAATTACTACAATATTCTTTATTGTATATAATTCAGGTAGCCGAGTTAAATTTTAATTGCTTCTTCTGCTTTTACGCGAGAAAAACAAAAAACTTCAATAATCATATAATAAAATGCTGTCTAAAAATATAAAATTATTATTGCATGCATGCTTAACTTCTAATAGCCTTAAATATGTCTCTGTAAAGAACTCAAAAAACATATCTAACGATCTTGTTTTTTATAAATGAAAAACTTACGATTTGCTGATCATCTCTTTTTAAATTAAACATTCGGTATTTGATTTTCCAAAAGAATTTATGTTTCTACTACTGTTTTCACATTATTAACCTTAATTTGTTTAGGTGTCACTAAACAAAATAGTTACTAGTAATCGTTTTATTTCCCTTTTTGTTTATATTAGACTTAACTTCATTGAAAGTGTTTTGATGAATTTAACAAAGCAGCTAATGACGAAAACGTAACCCTAAAACCTGGTGAAAACGTTTTATTTTTTTTAAATAGCATTAATCTATTTGCAAACAAAAGCTTATAGTCTACAATTAACTCGCGCCTAGTTTGAAATGAATCAGCTTGAAGCGTTTCGCATTATATTTAAACAGGTTGTTTTCCAATTGCGTTTATAACGATTGTAAATAGGTTTAATTGTATTTTTAAAAGTTTTTAAAAATGTTTTTACATGCGGGCTAATTTTATGGAACACTAATTGTTCGCTTAAGCGCATCTTGAATTGTTTAACTTCAAATTTGTTGAAATTTTTTTTAATTATATATGTTGTAAAGTGTTAAAAAACTACTTTACGTTATATTTTAATTACATTCAGTGTTTATATTCCAATTAAATACTTTACAAAAGAGTATAACAAAAACTCAGAAATCAATCATTGATTGTTAAAACTATACTTTGAATCTTTAATTGTTACGTCTTTGGGCGTAAAGCCAAAAATGTCTCTAGCACGAATGCTTAATTTAAAATAAACAAACGTATATTTAGTAATCTGAGTTGTTTTTTTAATTTGAAAAAATACTAAAAGCCAATATTTCAAAAAAAAAAGCTTAAAAAGCTATAAAAAAGTCATAACTTTTAAAGGTTGTTGAACAACAGATTTAAATTAAAAAAACTACCATTTTAATGCTACAATATAACACAAAATTTAGAAATCAAAACATTTGCAACTTTATTTTATATATGTATGAATAATTTCATTCATAAACTGTGATAAGAATGAAAATAAAATGACACTAGTTTTTTACAATATATAAATAATAAGAAAAAGTTATAATTTACACACAAAATCCTTAATCATTTATTTATAAAACTTTAAAAGAAGTTTATTTCTTTAAAACCCGCTTGTTAGATTAATTAATTATTATCTGCGTTGTTTTTTTTTTATATCATTTATATACAAAAGTTAGATTTATCTTAACTAATTAAATTAGATAAACACAAACCCTCATTTAAAAATATCAATCATTCTTACAAAGCAGTTTTGCAAAAATAAAAGTCAACAAAATTAAAACCACTGTAAAAGCCGATTTCGCATAATGAAAAATTTAACACTGCTACATATTAAAAAAAAACGATCCAATGTATTGTTACGTCATAATCAGTGAAATTGTTAGTCTTTTGATATGTTTTTTTATTGATGTTTAATTGGATGTAATTATATTACTCTACAAATTTATTTTTTTGAAATTAAATAATATTCTTTGTTATTAAAAAAATTGTAAAGTTTCTAAATACACTATAGACTTTATAAGTTTACATATTTAGCCATAAAAGCAGTACATTAGCTTGTGAATAAGTTATTAAATACTCATTGTTGATTTACTAAACAGTAATAAGAAAAACAAAACTTTGTCTAAGAATACCTTGAAGAACAAAAAATATAGTCGATTTAAAATTTCTTAGCAGTTTGTTTTAATTTTATAACCACTTTTTTGACAGTAAAAGGATTTTAGCCAAACTCTAATTAATCTTTGATAGATAAATAAAAATAGTACTTTTGCTTTGCGAAGCAAGACAAAAGTTTTGATTGAATTCTTTTTTTAATGAATCTTAATTTCCCAAACATGATTTCAAGGGTCAACAGTGCACGTCAAAAACTAAAAGGGCTTGGCCGCTACCAAAAATCAATTTAACACTTGTCAAATATTAATGAGCTTAACTTTACAGGTGCTTTAAAAGACAATTAAGTAGTTATTATATTTCTTTTTAGTCTGAATTTATAGACTTTGTTTACTTGTTTTATTCAAGGTAAATATCGCACCTAGTATTTTTCACGTTTAAAAATTCTTAAATCAATTTTTAAACAAAAGGCCGAAGTTTTTCACGTTTTCAAATATTTAGAAAGTGTAAATACAACATTTATTTTTGAATGTAAAAAATGATTAAACTAATAAGTAACTGTAAATTTTCAGTTCTAAGTAAACTGTCCTGGACAAGACGTTATAAGTAAATTGTGATGTGCGACGTAATATCCGAAAAGTTCTTCGTACACCAGGTCCTAGGAACATATTTTTTTAACATCTGTTTCGTACACCAGGTCTTTTTTGTCGTTCAATCAACTATAATCAGTTCATATCTAATAATTTTAATATTACTGATTTATAACTTACTAAGTTTCTAAAATTGAAGAGTCAACGGCGTTTACAGTATTAACAATTCTACTAGTTACAATTCACTTTGCAAGTGTAATTTAGTCGAAGAAATATTTCATTAACAGTTTATTTATAGTTTTTAAGTTGTTACAATTTACTTAAATTAACTTACCAATTCGTTGTATATTTTTAAGATTTAGTTATGTTTTATTAAAAAACTTACAAGAGTTACATTATAGGTAAATCTAAAATGCTTTTTGAAAAACAAAATGTATCATTTTTTCAATAATCTACAATATGTATTCTTTAATTTTTGTAGTTACTTGTCGTAGTTACAAACAAAAAAAATAGCTTCAAAACAATAAAAAAGTTTGCTGTAAAAAGATATACTCATAAATTAAGTATGATCCTTACGAGATCTTTCTTGTTATTACCTCTTGTTTATGACGTAACAATCGATAAACACCTTATCCTGTCACCAAAAAGCAGAATAGTTGCTTTAAAGTAGACCAAAATTCTACAATGAATATTTACAATTTGAGTTTAGCAGTGAGAAAAAAGTATTTTGTTTGTTTGTAGATACGCCTACCAAATGTCGTATTTTTTCACTAATGTAAATAAATGTACGTGATTAAGATAAGTTTAAAGTTTTTTTATTAGTGTTGTTTAAATGTAAACAAATAAAAATGGTTAAAAGGTGAATATCTTACTAATGAAATTTTATCAAAAGGTTAGTTTCGAAAACAAAATGTTCTAAACTATAACTTTTATTGATTTTAGTTAGCTAGATTTATTACGAGCTTTTTCTGAACTGTATATACTGTTTTAAACCATAATACGCTTTACTTACTAGTATTGTTAAAACTATGTCTGGCTAATTTATTTTTACTTTTGTTCATTTTAGTTGATTCATTTGCATTTAAAAAAACGCTTAAAAACTAGCTAAATAAAACTAAAACTAGCTTAACAGTATAATAATTAGGTATATGTAATTATTTTCTCTAAATTCTATATAATTTTGGTATTTAAATTTTTTTATAAATGTTTATTAAAAAAGAAATTGGTGAACCTTTATAGTATGTACTTTAACTTTTTAAATATGTACAATTATGTACAATACTTTTTAAACTTGTTATGCTTGTATCTGAATGCAGTAAAATAAATTAAGTATATATATATTTTAGCTTAAAACAAATACCAAAAATTATCTAGAGGTATACTAAATATTTTATTTATTCTTCTTAAAGTATAACTAAAGCGTGAATAATACTTAGCGCACTAAGTATCAAGTTAAAGTAAAACTTCTTTTTTGTGCAGGGAAAATTGTACTTTTTTTTCAATGTAAAAAACGATTTAATATGATTAACCAATTGATGTTACATGAAAATTAAAGTTTTGAAAATTCCATATGTTATAAATGAGTTTAAGGTGCCATATCTCAAAAAATATTCAAATATTTCTACCTAATGCAGGGTTTGCCAAACTCTTTTGCAAATGGTCCCCTTTAAAGAAAAAAATGGCCTCTTCAAAAGGATTAATCATAAAATACCATAAAAATCACCTAAAACCTATTTTTATTTATTTTTGCTCTTCATTTGCAACTCGAGAATATCTAGCGTATCTAAATATGGCCTACTTGTGGCTCCTTTACTGCGCATGCCCCCCTCTTACCCTTTTCTGCTCGTGGCCCCCAAGGGGTCCACTTGGCCTACTTTGGGAAAACCTTATCTAATGAAACTTTCTATGATAAAAATAACCAAAAAAGTATCTTTAATATCATAAATACTAAAAATAATCATTTTTTAAAACTTTAAAAATATCATTAATCACATCAAAAAGACTTATTTTTAATCTTTAAAGTCTGAATAAAATTATGTCGTTCTAACGAAGAAGATAAAGATAACGAGATTAAACTTGAAAAACTAGTTTATTAAAAGATATAATTCATAATAATTTATACTCAATAGAATTTAAATTATCGGAATTTGAATTTTCAGAATTTGAATTTTCGTGACAACTGGCGATCTATCAAATGTTTATTACTTCCTCATTCAATTAGAAGATTGTCAAGTTTACTTTGAACTAACCTTTTATAAAAATTTTTTATAAATACAATAAGTATAAATAAACTTGTTTGATCAATATTTTTTTTTTCATTTGAAATAGTAGAAATTACTTTTTCTTTCTTAGTTTTATGTTTTTGATTAAAAGATAAACCGTTTAAAGTTATAGAAGTGAGTAGTAAAGTTTATGTTAGTTTTAAGTTTAAAAAATATTGTTTTTTGTAAAGACTTTAGAATAAAAAAGTAGATAAGTATAAGTTTTAAAATTAAAATACAATAAAAAGTAAAATAAACTTAAGTTTTTAAACTCTTTTAAATATAAAGGTAAAATATTTCGTACAGTTTGTGCTTAACATCGTTTAATTTCAAAACATTTTGTTTTGACTTGATAACAATTTTAAATATTAGAAATGTTTTATACATAGGCAATTTTTTATTTTTAACATTTATAGTTTTAGTTTATTTAAAGCAGATAATTTAGAAACTACATAATAAAAAGTTTTTATACTTTTATGGTAATCAATGTAAACTAAATTTTCATTTTAACTGCTGTATTGTTTTTAATAGAATGCTAATAAAGACTTATCACATAAAAAATTCCTTAAATTTAAGTTTTTCTTGTATTATTCTAGTATTTCTACTGAGAAGGATTGTTTAAATGTGTTTGTTCTGAATATTAAGTGTAAATTTTATTTTACAAGCCAACTTTTATTTGTCGTAGCAATCACTTAATCAAGTTAAATAAACTAAGAATAAATAGTTCATTTATTTTAATAAAAGTTTAAAATAAAGAGTAAGATAGAAAATAATGCCCATTAAAAAAAAATTCAACCCTTTAATGTGAATCAGAAAAACAACTTTACCTAGTTAGTAAATAAACAGTAGTTAAAAGTTGCTTAATTAAAAAACTCCTTACAGAGCTAAAGCACAAACCATTGTCAAACTAAACAACATAAACTGATGCTGTTATAAAATGGAAAAGCGTCAGAAGTATTTCAGTATAGGTGTTTTTATTTTGATAAGTATTCTTATTATATATAAAGTGACTGCGACTACAAAGTACAAAGATAAATTTGAAACTAGTAAGTGATTAGATATTAATTTTATTTATTCGTTGTTTTTAAAATTAAATAGTAGTGCTAAAAAATTAAAACGATGTTATGCAAATATACTAATAGAAACATTTATTTTATTAAGCTTATAAACAAATTTATAATATTTTTTTTAACTTATTTATACGTATAAATCAGTGTTTTTTTTTTAATTTTTTTATTCTTTAGGATGTCCTAAAGTAACAAAAAATATATATAATGGTAAAAGAACAATTATTAACGAGAGAGAAGTTACTTTCAAATGTCATCAAGGATACTTTTTGTCAACAGAAACAAACCATTTCATTTGTAAAGACGATGGGACTTGGAATTCTGATGACTTAAACCCTAAATGTGTAAAAAATAAATTTCAAGTCTTAGTTGTTATTGGTTTTTATAATGTTAAAAATAAACATTAGAAGATGATTTAACTGAGAAAAAAACATAACAATCTTTTTTCTTTTTCTTATTTTTTTGTTTGCATCACTAACAGGTTGTGGAGCTTTTCCTTCCATATACAATGGTAAAAAACAATTAATAAGAGATGCTGCAATAAGCTCCACTCATCTTACTGAAGTTAGCGTTAAGTATGTTTGCAATGAAGAGTATTTTTACAGTTTGAACAATCCAATTGTTAATTGCAAAGAAAACGGATTCGATAATAAACTTGGAAAATGCATTAAAGGTGAGGCTTTTTTATAGTTAAAAAATATTATGCTTGTAGCATCACTTTGAAATTTTTTATTTACATCTACATAGTCTTGTAACAAAATTAGTGCTAAAATCTTACGTTAAACTTATTATTAAGTCATGAAGCCTTATTTGTAAGATATTCGTTCTAGAAGAATTTGTTAAAATCGTTTTTTTAAATCATATTTTTAAAGCTAGTTGATAAATAATTGATTTATCAAAAAGCAAAAGTTTTACTTCTAAAACATTTAACAACATTTTTATTAAATTGTAAGTTAAATTTTGAATTAGTTTTCATGAGTTAAAAATGTCTTTGTAGAACAGGGTCTCCAAATATTTTTTTTAAAGTTCCATTAATGAATTTGAAAGAAGTTATAACCCTATGGCTTACCCTTTTACAGCTTATGGCTCCCTGAATTTCCTGAAATTTTTCCACAATATCTAATATATGCTTCATAAGTACCTTTAAAAATGCGTAAAACTTTTTTTTTGCTTTTCCACATTAACTCCAAAATATATGTAAGTGTTAAGTATAAGTTTTAAATTATGACCTCGTGGTCCCTTAAGGGCCAGTTGGTACACTTTTCTAAACCGTAATATAGAGTATATATCAGGAGTTAGCAACCATTACTAACAGGCTAATTTTCCTAAAAGAGTTTGTCGTCGGCCGCGCTCTATTAAAAAATCTTCTCGAACTGCAATTTTTGGAAATAACTAAAGTAATCTATGAAAAGATTTTTTTTTAACTCAATAAAAGAGATAAAATATACAAAAAAAAAAACGACTACTATAGAGTAGTTATCAAGCTTAAATCCTAATTTTAGGTTTCCAATACTAACAGTTAATTTTTATTGTTTTATAAAAGTACATTTTTAGCTTAAAACTACATCCAAACCCACATTTTGCCCGAAGACTAAAATTCATTGACTCTTGTTTTAGACTCATACATACTTATGATTTGCATATTTCGTTCTACTTAATGTACTAATGTCATTTCAAGCAGTTTTGATTTTTTTTAAACAAGTTGCGAAAAAGTATTTTAATAAAAGTAAACTGAAAAAAAAAATAATACTAAAAATTTAATAATGTATAGCTTAGTAGCTTAACCTAAATAATTTTAAAATATAACAAAAATCTTTTTTTTTTTTAATGGCGATGGAACGTTGATTTCTGATGATATAAACTCAATAAATATAAAAGGTAAGGTTTAAATTCAATCAAATTTAAGGTTTAACATTTTATTTAAAAAAATCTTTAATACAAGTTGTGTAATGTTTATTTTTATGCGCGTTCAGTTACAAAACTACGTAGATAATAAAGTTTTAATAATTTTTATATACCTTCGTCAACAGCTTGTGGAAGTTTTCCTTCCATTCAGAGAGCTAAAAAACGAGTAATAAAGTATGCAACTATCAGTTCAACTGGTCAAACTGAAGTTGGTGTAAAATATGTTTGTCAAAATGGATACTTTTACAGTTTGGACAATCCAATTGTTAATTGCACAGAAAACGGCTTCAATAACGAATTGGAAAATGCGTTAAAGGTAAAATGTTTTGAAATTCACAAAAGTGTTATTGCATTTTCATACTTCTACAGTATATTTTATTTTATCAAACCTGTTTTGAAGTTTTTTAGGTAAAAATTTGTTTTTATTTAGTTGTTTAAATAATATTTTCCATGAGTGTTACATTTATCGTAAAATTTTTTATATGTGCAATGACAAGGTTTTTGACCGAAACTTATTTTGCACAATAAAATCTAGAAAGAATAAAACATACCTTTTCTCCTTTAGTAGTTGAGATCTTTCTATTTTTTTCTAAAAGTCATATAATACTTCTACAGTTTTAGATTTTAGTGCTTTTCAGCGTTTGTCTTTATTGTTTGCGTTACCAGGTTGTGGTGCTTTTCCTTATATAAAGAACGCTCAGAAAATAACACTGAGGGACGCTGCAATAAATTCCACTCACCAAACTGAAGTCAGTGTAAAGTATGTTTGCAATAAAAGATTTGTTTACAGCTCGGACAATCCAATTGTTAATTGCACAGAAAATGGCTTTGACGATGAGTTTGGAAAGTGTGTTAAAGGTAACTTTTTAATTATTAATTAAGTAAGTTTTGTTGGTTATACAATAGCTAGTATTACTTATAAAAATAAAAAATACAAAAATATACTTGAACTGAATTAAAATTTACAAGGATTCTACTTGTCGGCGGCACTGCATTTCCTAAAGCCGTTCAACAGTTTTCATTGGCAAACAGTCGATGGAGATCACTGGCGAGTTTGCCGAGTGAACGAAGGTACCACCGATCTGTCACACTTGAAAACGGTGTCTACATTGTGGGCGGAAGAGGGAATAAAAACATTGACAAGTACAATCCGTCCACGGGAACTTTTAATATAGTCGGCTCATTTGCGGAATATCCCTATAGCTTTGGAGCTTGTGCGTTCTATCGCGAGAGCTTCATTTTCGCCGGTGGAATAGAAGGTTAAAAACTATAATTTCACTTGAAACTATTTAGTTACCTAATTACTAAGCTATCACTACATAGATTTAATAAATACCGTCATTTAATAGTTTAATTGACTGTGTACGCACATTGTGAAAGCATGAAACATTTGTAAAATAGTAAGCTCAATTTAACTTTCTTTTTGTTTTCATTCAGGCAACAACTACAGAGTTAAAACGAGTTACATTTACAGCACGAGCACGAATTTGTTGAAGCGCGTCGGAGACCTGTCCATG
This sequence comes from Thalia democratica, assembly GCF_965202585.1. Taxonomy (NCBI): domain Eukaryota; kingdom Metazoa; phylum Chordata; class Thaliacea; order Salpida; family Salpidae; genus Thalia; species Thalia democratica. Next base: position 19,501,332 of record NC_139168.1, read on the forward strand.
GTCAGGTACGGACACGTCCTAGTCAGGAGTGAAAATGGGGACATATACGCCATTGGAGGGGATGATGCGAACGACAACTGTCTGGACACGATTGAAAAGTTTGATGTGGAGACTCAGACTTGGAGCGTGATTGAGTCGAAGCTGAGTAATCCGAGAAGCCACTTCCAAGCGGTGACGTACAAGAACTTTATTTACGTCATCAGCGGTCAATTTCAGGATAAAAACGTGGCGTACTCCATTGAGAAGTTCGACACGACAACAGGTGACGTCATCATTTGTTATTAATCAACACTTTTGTATAGTTAAACTATTTAACTTTTGTAAACAAAATTCGTTAATTTACGATTTGAACTCAAGATTAAATTTAAATATATAAATACGTTTTAAATACGTTTTAAATTTTATATTAATAATACCATTATATAACTACGTCAAACTTTAAGGAGTACAAATAGTTTCTGCAATTTCAAATACATACGTTTTAACTTGATTAATATTTAAGTCAGTTATTAGTTATCATTACATCTTTATAAAAATACCTTATCTGTTGAATCTAAACTCTTTTTTTTTAACAAACTTTCATTTTCATAACAAACAGCTCAAAACGACAAACACAGGTGAGATAAGTGTCATAGAGGCGAGACTGAAGACAGCATGAGTGGAGTTTGCGGTTGCGAGGATGAAGAATCTCGCCTACATAGTAGGAGGTCTGTATAACATTCCTGATAATATAGAAAGGTGGTGTACGACATCTAGTGTTGAAATTTTCGATATCGAGCTTGAAAAGGTTGAAAAAGGAAAGAGTATTCGGTATGAAGAACGTGGTTTTACTGCTAGCATTGTGTAAATTTACAGTTGTTTATATTTGTTTCAAAATTGTTTTATAATGGTTTAGTTATATGTGTTTTTTATAAAACTCGTTAGTATATTAAATCTTAAACTAATTTTAATTTAAAAGTGGCATAAAATTATAAAATTAAAAGAAATATTACGAAATTCGCTCAAGTAATAAGTTTAAATAAACTTTTACATATTTGAAATAAAAATATAACATGTACAAGTTACTTTAATTTTCAAAAACTTTGGTGCGGTTCTAGAAAACTGATAAGCGTTAAAACTTTTTTTCAAATTAAAGAAAAAAAATTAAAGTAATTTGTCGTGTGCAAAAAGTTTTTACTTCACTATTAATCAACATTATACTTTTTCTTCAACACCTAACTTGACATACAAAACATAATAAATAATTAAACGTTTTATTTTTTAATTTACCCTTAAGTAATTTTAATACTTGTGTTGTTATCTATAATAAATTAAGATATGTAAAGAACCAAAAAAAATATTTTTAATTAAGTAAATGTTTATTTTACTTTTTTATTTACGTTTTAAAAAACTATTAAAGTATTTAAATACTATTTTAATTACAAAAACATTTAAAAAGTTCTTTAGTAACATTTTCATTTTAAAACCAAGTTAAAGTAAAAAATGATTTTATGATTTTTTGATTTTTATAAAATAAAATAGCTATTTAGCTTATAAACTATTAAAAAAAAATTCGTATAATTTATTATCAATTTGCAAAACCATAAAAGTCAAACATTATAGATATATTAATTTTCCTTAATACCTTAAGAGGTTTTGTTGTATAATTAATGTACGAAAACATGTGTTAGAGCTACAAAGTTAACACTTTTGGTCAAATTCCACCTTGCGTATATGTTTTCAAAAATAAAATTTTGAAAATAATACATTGAGTTTAATCTATTTATATTAGTTTCAATGAAACTTTTTTTTTGTATTTTTAATTGGTAATGCTTCCAGTAAATATATTTTTGCTCTCTTGTTTTTTTTAATTTTTAAACTAATTTTGATTTTCAATAACTTGCTTTTAAACTAATTTATATATATATATAACTGTAAATTTATAAAAAAAACTTATAATTTGAAATAAATGCTATTTATAAAGAGAAAAATTAAAATAAATAAAAGCGAGATCTTTTAAACTTTCGTATTATTGGTAAGGGGGCGGTGTAATGTTTTAGAAAATGATAATTAAATAACTTAATACTTGAGCGCTATTAGTTGTATGTAAGTTAAAAAGTTTGTAAATTTTTTCGATATAAATTCATAAAAATAGTTTTCTTACAGAACATAAGTATAAAATATCATTGGGTTTTAATACTTAATGTAGTTTATAAGTTGTTTAATGCAAATTAAGTTGAAGGTAAAATTTGAAAAACTTTTAATTAATTGAGGAAGTAATATAGCTCACCAATTGACACATCAGTTCAAATTCCGACTATTCAAACTCTAGTAATTCTAATTCCGACAAATCAATTTCTAGTAATTATAAGTTATTATGAATTATCTCTTTTTTTAAACTAGCTTTTTATTTTTTGTTGCTATCTGTATCTTATAGTTTAGACCTACATAATTCTATTAAGATTTGAAGTTGTTCATTTAGAATGGACTAAACAACTTTTGTCAGCTTAAAAAAATGAATTATTCTATAAATGTATAATTAATGAATACTTTTAAAGATTATTTGTTTGTTATAGTTGTATTAAATAGACATATTTGATGACTTTTGTTTAGTTTAATTTAATTATTTTTTGAGACTTGGCGTCCTAAATATTAAAAAAAATAAAATTTCAGAACTTAAATTGACATGTGAATTCAAATGAATAATTCTAGTAAAATTAAATTTAAGTAGAAAAGATAATCTATACAAAATTAAACTGTTTATTACTTTTAATACAAGTAATGTTCTAAAGAAAAAAAAAACTTTTTTAAGTCAGTATGATAAAATATAAGTTTATAAAAGTTTTAAAGTTCAACTCAAGCAAAATATTTTATAAATATTAGATTTTATTTTCCGTTTTAGATTATAACTTATTTCTTTGGTTTTATTTATTTTTTGATGTTTAAACATAGTACGATTTGTAATTTTTGTTATTCAAATTAGCTAAAATTTATGTTTTAAAACGGAGAATATAGGGATACTATTAAATGAATACGTATCTATGAACCTTTCCGTTTTCAGTTAGCATTTAATCAGCTTTATCTTAAAATACAAACAAAATTGATTTTTTTCTAGAAGTAATGAAGAAACATTTGTTATGGCAGAATGGTTTTTGTACATATCAAAGTATTTAAGTAATTTTTCTGATATTTTTTTCTAGTATGACTAATGCATTTCTATGATGATAAATAAAAACAAAAGAAGTTTTTTAAATGAGAAAAACGATAGTTTTTGTACTGTTATTAATCGGAAAAGTATTAATTTCAATGTTCCTAAGAAAAACCTAAACATATCATAGAAAAATTGTTTTACACAACATTTAAAACCTATTTAATAGTTTACTTACTAGCTTGTTTTGTTTTTCTATTAAAGTTGAAAATTATTATTCTTTTAGCTCGGAATATATTGTTAAAACTTGAGTTGTACAGCTTGATAACTTTTAGTTTTTTTCGTACACAAGGACCTTACAGCAAACCTTTGAGCGCTTTTTCATTGTCGTTCAATAAACAATCATAAGTATATTTATTTTCTAAACTGAATACATAATTCCTATAGACTCATTTCCGGTACAGTGGGAAATTTTAAGCAAAAAAATAGATTTGTGTTCTACATTATCTGTTTTCTAATCAGTACTATACTAATAAGTACTAATTAATACCTTTTCATGTGATTTAATTTAATTTTTTATATATAATCGAAAAATAATAAATACGAACATAGATGATAATAAATCAAAAGTAGATTGCTTAAAAATATTTAGTAAAAAGTATGGACAATACATTGTACATATGCTTAAACAGTTTTAGCGAATTAAAACATTTTAATTTCAAGAACATAGAATAAGGTGTGGAAAATACTTTTTATTTTTTTTTTGTCGAGATATTTTCAGCATTAAAAAAATTCATCGGCGAAAATAAAGTTCAAAGTACAAGCCTTTTTAAATATTATAAGTTTTAATTGTTTTTACCCCGTGATTTATAGCTCTCGATATTAATTTACACTATTCATAATGTAGTTTGTTAGTTGATTGAAACTAAGATATACATAACATATTTTAAATATCTTTTTTAACACTTTATGTACCAAAGGTCTAATTTTTTCTATGTATTTGTTATAAATTATTAGTACTTTTATGATACTTTATTTATAGCTTTTTAGTAACCCGTCAACAAGTAATTGAAATTTTGAAAGTGTCTTAATAAAAAAAAGATCGGCATTGCTTTTACTTTTATAACTAAAATATCAAGTAACAAAACTTTTTTAAACACAATGGTAGCTTAGTCCATAAGTTTTACATTGGTGAGCTAGCAATTTGTGTTTAAAAAATGTTTTGGACCACTCTTGTTGTTGAATCTAGGTCCGAGAAAAATTGTTTCTTTAGACATCGTCTGATAATATTAAATATTTTAATGTATTCTTTATAGCTAGCTAGTATCAAGTTATTGTTAAATCTCAATATTAAATCCTAGTTCGTATAGATACGGACTTTCAGTTTATTTTTTTCGGATTCTAATTTTCTATTACTATCATAATATATATTATAATTTTTGCATTTAAGTGCTTTGTTTGTAAGAAAATTGATTTCATTTGAAAATTTTTTATTTGCTGTTCCCCAGCACAACAAACCAAATATGACATTGCTCATAAACAAAATAGATATAATTAAATGTAATGCTGTTTCGCATAAGAATCGTCTTGTTTTATTTAATACACCCAATGTTTTTTATAATTATGTTTTTGTGGTTTCTATATCTTCTGTACTGGCCAGTTTAAATTTATGTCAAAAATTATTCCTAGATGTTAATTACCTATTGTTTTTTTATAACTGTTTTATTCACTATTTTTACATAAGGAACTATATTTTTTAACAAATTATTTTTTTTATTGATATAACAATCATTCATTATTAAAGTTTTGTTTCAGCTTGTTTACCAAAAGCAAACCTGGTCAAAACTAAGTTCTGTATATTATAAAGTGTCTTCATTTAGTTAATTTATCTATTTTTTATCCGTTAGTAGTATTTGAGTTTAATTATTTATTAATTTTTTTTTTTATATGTTTTTATTTTTTTAGATTTTTTTTTCTGTATGCAACGTATACTACTATTCAAACATTAGCACTTTCCTTCATGTGTTTTTTTTTTTAATTTATAATTCTATAAACAGACAAAATTTTACATTTTTTCATTTCTTGTTCTACCTTTTTGAGTATTTCCAAAGCTACTTCAGTAGTTTTCTCACCATCTTTCTCTTCAACCCTACAAAAAATTATACTGTTGGCCTTCTGGCCTCTTTTAATAAAATCTAGGTACAAAAAATTCTATATTGATTCCTCATTTACTTTTTTTAAAACTTTTTTTAGCTCTTTTTTTCTTTTTCCCACAAAAAAATCTCTACTTTATTACAGAACATTCCACCAATATTTTTTTAAAATTTACTACTCAAAACTTCAAAATAGGTATCCACTGAGCTTTTCAAATTCTCAAGGTGTCATCAAGGTCTTTTTTCAAGTTCCTGGTTTTCTCCCTTGACAAGGACAACTGCTTCATAAACATATCTTTCATCTCCTTCATATCATCTCTTATATCATTTTCTTTACCCTGCTAGCAAATTACCATTTTGTTTTAGACTGTTTTTTGTTAAAATAGCTCCTGTCTAATTCGAATAGATAAACTAAATTTTTATATGCAATAGATCAGTTCAAAACTTAAAAGCTTTTTTAAACTTGGGCTGATTCAATTTTTGATTTTTAAGAAATAAATAAGGTTAGTTTGTGTTTTATTTTCAATTTTAGTCTAGTTTAAATTACTTCAAAAATAGTGCTTTTCCTGTTTTAAACTTAGTCCTTAGAAGGTTTTATAATTTTTAAGTATTCAAGCTTTATAACTAGTGATTTACTGGATCCACAAATTAGGATCCGGCTGGATCCGGATTCTTTATTTTGTGAATGTTTAATCAAGAAACATCTTCAATGATTCTAAAGTCTCTATTAAAATACTTTTAACTTTGCTTGGGCTATTCTTGGATTATTAAGTTATCAAATTAATACAATAATTTTTTTGTTTTATTTACATTTTTGAAAATTGTATTAATAAATTTTTAAACTTTATTGCATGTGTATTGTAACATATCAAAAAAAAATTGTTCTAGTTTTATCTATATTTTCATATACCTATACTTAATATGGTTTGCAAATAGCTAGATAAGGGTTGTTAAAACTTTAAATACTTTTGTTTGTTTTTTGTATTTTTACAAGCTATTATTTTTTTTATTAGTTGATTTTTTAGCTTATTTTAAGTGAAAAGTTAGTTTTACTTTAATTTATTGGAAGTAATTTTATTTTTACTATTTGGTTCTGTAAAATTGAATTAATTCATTGTTAGTTAACTTTATTTGTTGCTTATTGTAGTACTATTACATTTTGTACTAGTTTATTCTACATAGGGTGTCAAAAGTTTAGGATTGTTTAACATTTTTAAATAGATAGTATATATAAAAATTGTTGTTTTTTTTTTGAAAATCTATTTAGCATAAAATTTAATATTGTCGATCTAAAGTTAGTTTAAATAATAGCCGAAAATTTAATTGAGTCTAAAAATATTTAAACTTTTTAACCAAGTAGGTAAGTACTTTTGTAATCACACAAAAGGAAAGGTAATAATACTTATTAGTATTATTTATTTTTATTAGCCCTTATGAATTTTTATTAAAGTACTCAAGTTAGATAACTTGGGTAAAATTTATGTCTCAGAATGCGGCCATGTTTGAAAACTTGACAGTTTTTTTAAAAGTTTAAACATTAGTTTTTGAGGTTAAGGAAATTATTTATAATACACATGATTTTTTTTAATTTTAAAATACTTGGATTATATCAAGTTACTAAACTCTAAGTAAGGATTACAATTAAATTAAAAATTAGACTGTTATAAACAATTGAAAAAAATGACCTAAAACTACAATCTAAGCTCGTTTTTTCATGCTAGTAGATGATAGTTAAGTAGTTAAATTACCAAGTATGAAATTAATAGTTAATTAGATAGACATTTATTTTTTAAAGAAAAAATTTCAATTTTATCTTATAATAATAAGTACTATATGCATAAAGAATTTAGACTTAAGTATAGGACTGGTTAAAGCTAAATAGTTTTAAATGTTTGACTAAAACTAAATCTGCGGCCCCCAAACATTTTTTAAATTCAAAAATTGGCCCCCGAGTAACACTAGCCTGTAGACCCCTGCAATAAGCTATTAGTTTTGATTATTAATTGTTGCTTATTTTGTCATAAGATTGACGTAACAAATATTTATTGGTAAATCTCAACCAAAACTGTTCAGAAAATACCTTTAAAGTCTGGTTTGTTATTCTTTTGCATTTCGGAAAAACTGGCAACTGCTAAATGTGATAAACACAACTTTCTACAAGTAAAATAAAAAATATCATCTCCTTGCCCAACAAAAACATTTCGAAATAATTCTAGAGTAACATTTACAGCATTCAATATTTCACATATAACTGAAACATAACTTTTATATACCGCTTAAGAGGCGTGTTACAAAATGTTTTTATGTTGATACGTTTCATCATAATTGTCTTGTTATATTTAGAGACTACAGTTTATTACTTTTCTAGTTATATATTTTTTAAACACTTAAGAGTTTTTTAGCTGTATTGCAGGGTATTTTAAGTGTTTAAAAGAACAACTTAAGAGATTTTTCAATATTTTTTTTATTATAATATACTTCATAATTTATTTAAACATTATCAACTTGTTTTTCAGTTGTTTTTATAAGTTAAGCTATTGGCACTAGCTATGTATGAGTTTGTCGATGGTTCAAAGAAAAATGCACAAAAAACTTTCGAGGAAAATATTTCAAAATCTTTAAAGGAAGTTTCTAAACGAGGTAATTTTTTTTTGTTTCTTTAGTAAAAAAAGAATTTATTTTGGTAAGTTTTTTGTTATTATAGAATAATTTGTTCATATACTTTTTAATTTAGATTAAAGAAATTTATAAAAAAAATCTTTAAATACAAATCTCAAGTTCAATATTAAAAGGTATAATTTGATTAAAATATAATTTTATAGGGTTATTTATAAGTTTGAATAACTAAAAAGTAAATGAATAAGTTTATATTATAGGAAAAAAAAGTTTTAGCATACATAAAAACGCTTAAATGTTTTCCTTAAAAAACATTTAATAAAGTTGTTAAAAGTCTTTGCGTATATTAGCTTTAATTTTTATGTTTATTACATTTTTATAGATAAGTATGAGGGAAAAGAGTATGAATCTATCGAAGGTTTAAAAGTTAATAATCTTATGGTAAAAGAAGATAAAAAATTGACTAAATACATGAAGGATAAAATAAATATTAAGAATGTGAATACAATTTACTCAGTTGCTAAAACCCATAATTTATTTGGTGTTGCCGAACTATCAATAAGATTGATAGAACAATGTTTTCCAATGTTAACTGAAACTGAAAACTTTTTGCATTTGGACTTTGATTGTTTTATGAAAATAGTTTCAAGTTCTGAACTGAATATTCACTCAGAGGTCGAAGTATTTAATGCAGTAAATACTTGGTTGAAACACAATAGTGAGGATCGTAGCAAATATGCCATTCAATTGTTACTAAAAGTTCGTCTTACATTGCTATCAGAACATGCTTTGAACTATATTAAAGATTGTAATTCATCATTTAATGAAATTCATGATTTCTTAAAAGTGATTAATGAAGTTTTGTGCGGCAAGAAAAGTTTATTGCAAAACAATCCAAGTAATTCCTCACGAAGAAGGTGCTGTACTCAAAATAAGTTCAATTTATTTATTTGTGGTGGTTACGATTATAAAAATAATAAAGTTGTCAGGAACACCTACCAAGTAGATGGAAGTAAGTTTAACAACATCAAGGTTCTTTCTTCAATGAATAAAAATAGAGAAGATTTTAAAGCAGTTTGTTTAAAAGGAGAAGTTTATGTTTTCGGTGGTCGTAACAATGCCCGTAACTTGGTAAAGATTGTAGAAAAATATTCGCCTTCTACAAACACATGGAAAAAAATAGCTAAAATGTTCGATGACAGAATGTATTTTTGTGCCTGTGCATTTATGGATAAGATATTTTTGTTAGGAGGAGCATATTACTATACAACCAGACCTCACTACGATCGAACAAATTCTTGCCTACAATTTGACACAAAACAAGAATGGTTTTCAGACAAAAGTTGGAAAATAGTTTCAGGAATGAATGAAGCAAGAGATTCTTCAGATTGTGCTGTCTTTCAAGGAAGTATTGTAGTTTTAGGTGGGTGGACTCAAGGAGAGTTGAACACAGTAGAATCTTATGATGTATTTGCTGATAAATGGTCACCAATGCCAAGTATGATTGAAGGTGAAGTACATCACAGTTTAGTTGTGGTGAAAAATAAATTATTCGTTATCGGTTATGGAGGATACGGTTCTGAAGTTTTTGACAATGATTGTAAAAAATTTGTCTTTCTTAAGTCTCCAGATTATGTTCACTCAGGTAAAGTCATATCAACTGGAAACACAATTTTAATATTCCATGATCGGAATCCGTTAGGACATAGTTCAGCTTGTTATGACGTTGATAAAGATGAGTGGACTTGGACTCGAACAGGCTCTGAAGAATCAGGCAAAGTTACAATTGATCTTGATCGTTTTTCTGCCGTGACACTACCTTGTTGCTGAAGTATTTATAAACAACAATCCATACTATCTTGATTGGACTAGTTAAAAGTTTTAGTTTCTAAGAAAAGTACTTTTCACTACTTTTTAAGGTTTATAAATTTTAATAAAATTTATAACACAATTTAGTTTTAAAACCAATATAAGTTGTAAGCGATCAGAACTGAATTAAATTTAATTGTTTCGAAAATAATGTTTAACCTAGTAGGGAAAGTTTTGAAGACTATTTTGTGAACTAAAAATTTCTTTAAAAATGTATAGACTAATAAATAAATTTTTAGTGTAACCTTTAGTTTTCAACCAAAAAATATTTTACTTTTTTTGATTAGTAATGTTCTGAATTTCTTAGTTGTTTGAAATTTTCAAAAAAAGTCATCAGTTATTTTAAAGTTGACCCTGGATTTGATACATTTAGTCTTAAGATGTTTCCAGGTTTTTGAAGTAATCTTCATTTCTTTCTTTAAACTTTTCATCATTTTTTCTTCTCCTGTACATGTGTACAGGAAGTTTTTAGCCAATGAAATGATTTTCAATAAGAAAAATAAATATTTTTTAGTTTACAAGTAAGAATTTTGTGAAAATGTACTTCTTAATTTTCTTTTGTCGAGACATGTTCGACGTAAAAAAAAAAGAAATTGCGAAAACAAATTACAAGGTACAAGCCATCTAAAATATTGGAAGTTTGAGTTTGTTTTATAGCTTCATGTTTACGGTTTTCGAATTTTTATTTCACTTTCTCTACAAAATCTACCTAAAATTGATACTAAAATATACCTTAAATCCTTTAAATACATTTAAAAAAATTATATATACCAACGAGTAACCGTTTCTTTCACGCATATGTTATAAATTATAGATACTTTTGAAATTGTTGATTTAAAGCAAAAACGTTTGACAACTTTTATAATGTGTTAATAAAATAAAATTACTACAATATTCTTTTTTGTATATAATTCAGGTAGCCGAGTTAAATTTTAATTGCTTCTTCTGCTTTTACGCGAGAAAAACAAAAAACTTCAATAATCATATAATAAAATGCTGTCTAAAAATATAAATTTATTATTGCATGCGTGCTTAACTTCTAATAGCCTTAAATATGTCTCTGTAAAGAACTCAAAAAACATATCTAACGATCTTGATTTTTATAAATGAAAAACTTACGATTTGCTGATCATCTCTTTTTAAATTAAACATTCGGTATTTGATTTTCCAAAAGAATTTATGTTTCTACTACTGTTTTCACATTATTAACCTTAATTTGTTTAGGTGTCACTAAACAAAATAGTTACTAGTAATCGTTTTATTTCCCTTTTTGTTTATATTAGACTTAACTTCATTGAAAGTGTTTTGATGAATTTAACAAAGCAGCTAATGACGAAAACGTAACCCTAAAACCTGGTGAAAACGTTTTATTTTTTTTAAATAGCATTAATCTATTTGCAAACAAAAGCTTATAGTCTACAATTAACTCGCGCCTAGTTTGAAATGAATCAGCTTGAAGCGTTTCGCATTATATTTAAACAGGTTGTTTTCCAATTGCGTTTATAACGATTGTAAATAGGTTTAATTGTATTTTTAAAAGTTTTTAAAAATGTTTTTACATGCGGGCTAATTTTATGGAACACTAATTGTTCGCTTAAGCGCATCTTGAATTGTTTAACTTCAAATTTGTTGAAATTTTTTTTAATTATATATGTTGTAAAGTGTTAAAAAACTACTTTACGTTATATTTTAATTACATTCAGTGTTTATATTCCAATTAAATACTTTACAAAAGAGTATAACAAAAACTCAGAAATCAATCATTGATTGTTAAAACTATACTTTGAATCTTTAATTGTTACGTCTTTGGGCGTAAAGCCAAAAATGTCTCTAGCACGAATGCTTAATTTAAAATAAACAAACGTATATTTAGTAATCTGAGTTGTTTTTTTAATTTGAAAAAATGCTAAAAGCCAATATTTCAAAAAAAAAAAGCTTAAAAAGCTATAAAAAAGTCACAACTTTTAAAGGTTGTTGAACAACAGATTTAAATTAAAAAAACTACCATTTTAATGCTACAATATAACACAAAATTTAGAAATCAAAACATTTGCAACTTTATTTTATATATGTATGAATAATTTCATTCATAAACTGTGATAAGAATGAAAATAAAATGACACTAGTTTTTTACAATATATAAATAATAAGAAAAAGTTATAACTTACACACAAAATCCTTAATCATTTATTTATAAAACTTTAAAAGAAGTTTATTTCTTTAAAACCCGCTTGTTAGATTAATTAATTATTATCTGCGTTGTTTTTTTTTTATATCATTTATATACAAAAGCTAGATTTATCTTAACTAATTAAATTAGATAAACACAAACCCTCATTTAAATTTATCATTCATACGTCTCAACCAGTTTTGCAAAAATAAAAGTCAACAAAATTAAAACCACTGTAAAAGCCGATTTCGCATAATGAAAAATTTAACACTGCTACATATTAAAAAAAAACGATCCAATGTATTGTTACGTCATAATCAGTGAAATTGTTAGTCTTTTGATATGTTTTTTTATTGATGTTTAATTGGATGTAATTATATTACTCTACAAATTTATTTTTTTGAAATTAAATAATATTCTTTGTTATTAAAAAAATTGTAAAGTTTTTAAATACACTATAGACTTTATAAGTTTACATATTTAGCCATAAAAGCAGTACATTAGCTTGTGAATAAGTTATTAAATACTCATTGTTGATTTACTAAACAGTAATAAGAAAAACAAAACTTTGTCTAAGAATACCTTGAAGAACAAAAAATATAGTCGATTTAAAATTTCTTAGCAGTTTGTTTTAATTTTATAACCACTTTTTTGACAGTAAAAGGATTTTAGCCAAACTCTAATTAATCTTTGATAGATAAATAAAAATAGTACTTTTGCTTTGCGAAGCAAGACAAAAGTTTTGATTAAATTCTTTTTTTAATGAATCTTAATTTCCCAAACATGATTTCAAGGGTCAACAGTGCACGTCAAAAACTAAAAGGGCTTGGCCGCTACCAAAAATCAATTTAACACTTGTCAAAAGTTAATGAGCTTAAGTTTACAGGTGCTTTAAAAGACAATTAAGTAGTTATTATATTTCTTTTTAGTCTGAATTTATAGACTTTGTTTACTTGTTTTATTCAAGGTAAATATCGCACCTAGTATTTTTCACGTTTAAAAATTCTTAAATCAATTTTTAAACAAAAGGCCGAAGTTTTTCACGTTTTCAAATATTTAGAAAGTGTAAATACAACATTTATTTTTGAATGTAAAAAATGATTAAACTAATAAGTAACTGTAAATTTTCAGTTCTAAGTAAACTGTCCTGGACAAGACGTTATAAGTAAATTGTGATGTGCGACGTAATATCCGAAAAGTTCTTCGTACACCAGGTCCTAGGAACATATTTTTTTAACATCTGTTTCGTACACCAGGTCTTTTTTGTCGTTCAATAAACTATAATCAGTTCATATCTAATAATTTTAATATTACTGATTTATAACCTACTAAGTTTCTAAAATTGAAGAGTCAACGGCGTTTACAGTATTAACAATTCTACTAGTTACAATTCACTTTGCAAGTGTAATTTAGTCGAAGAAATATTTCATTAACAGTTTATTTATAGTTTTTAAGTTGTTACAATTTACTTAAATTAACTTACCAATTCGTTGTATATTTTTAAGATTTAGTTATGTTTTATTAAAAAACTTACAAGAGTTACATTGTAGGTAAATCTAAAATGCTTTTTGAAAAACAAAATGTATCATTTTTTCAATAATCTACAATATGTATTCTTTAATTTTTGTAGTTACTTGTCGTAGTTACAAACAAAAAAAAAAGCTTCAAAACAATAAAAAAGTTTGCTGTAAAAAGATATACTCATAAATTAAGTATGATCCTTACGAGATCTTTCTTGTTATTACCTCTTGTTTATGACGTAACAATCGATAAACACCTTATCCTGTCACCAAAAAGCAGAATAGTTGCTTTAAAGTAGACCAAAATTCTACAATGAATATTTACAATTTGAGTTTAGCAGTGAGAAAAAAGTATTTTGTTTGTTTGTAGATACGCCTACCAGATGTCGTATTTTTTCACTAATGTAAATAAATGTACGTGATTAAGATAAGTTTAAAGTTTTTTTATTAGTGTTGTTTAAATGTAAACAAATAAAAATGGTTAAAAGGTTAATATCTTACTAATGAAATTTTATCAAAAGGTTAGTTTCGAAAACAAAATGTTCTAAACTATAACTTTTATTGATTTTAGTTAGCTAGATTTATTACGAGCTTTTTCTGAACTGTATATACTGTTTTAAACCATAATACGCTTTACTTACTAGTATTGTTAAAACTATGTCTGGCTAATTTATTTTTACTTTTGTTCATTTTAGTTGATTCATTTGCATTTAAAAAAACGCTTAAAAACTAGCTAAATAAAACTAAAACTAGCTTAACAGTATAATAATTAGGTATATGTAATTATTTTCTCTAAATTTTATATAATTTTTGTATTTAAATTTTTTTATAAATGTTTATTAAAAAAGAAATTGGTGAACCTTTATAGTATGTACTTTAACTTTTTAAATATGTACAATTATGTACAATACTTTTTAAACTTGTTATGCTTGTATCTGAATGCAGTAAAATAAATTAAGTATATATATATTTTAGCTTAAAACAAATACCAAAAATTATCTAGAGGTATACTAAATATTTTATTTATTCTTCTTAAAGTATAACTAAAGCGTGAATAATACTTAGCGCACTAAGTATCAAGTTAATGTAAAACTTCTTTTTTGTGCAGGGAAAATTGTACTTTTTTTTCAATGTAAAAAACGATTTAATATGATTAACCAATTGATGTTACATGAAAATTAAAGTTTTGAAAATTCCATATGTTATAAATGAGTTTAAGGTGCCATATCTCAAAAAATATTCAAATATTTCTACCTAATGCAGGGTTTGCCAAACTCTTTTGCAAATGGTCCCCTTTAAAGAAAAAAATGGCCTCTTCAAAAGGATTAATCATAAAATACCATAAAAAACACCTAAAACCTATTTTTTATTTATTTTTGCTCTTCATTTGCAACTCGAGAATATCTAGCGTATCTAAATATGGCCTACTTGTGGCTCCTTTACTGCGCATGCCCCCCTCTTACCCTTTTCTGCTCGTGGCCCCCTGAGGATCTGTCATGGCCCCCAAGGGGTCCACTTGGCCTACTTTGGGAAAACCTTATCTAATGAAACTTTCTATGATAAAAATAATCAAAAAAGTATCTTTAATATCATAAATACTAAAAATAATCATTTTTTAAAACTTTAAAAATATCATTAACCACATCAAAAAGACTTATTTTTAATCTTTAAAGTCTGAATAAAATTATGTCGTTCTAACGAAGAAGATAAAGATAACGAGATTAAACTTGAAAAACTAGTTTATTAAAAGATATAATTCATAATAATTTATACTCAATAGAATTTAAATTATCGGAATTTGAATTTTCAGAATTTGAATTTTCGTGACAACTGGCGATCTATCAAATGTTTATTACTTCCTCATTCAATTAGAAGATTGTCAAGTTTACTTTGAACTAACCTTTTATAAAATTTTTTTATAAATACAATAAGTATAAATAAACTTGTTTGATCAATATTTTTTTTTTCATTTGAAATAGTAGAAATTACTTTTTCTTTCTTAGTTTTATGTTTTTGATTAAAAGATAAACCGTTTAAAGTTATAGAAGTGAGTAGTAAAGTTTATGTTAGTTTTAAGTTTAAAAAATATTGTTTTTTGTAAAGACTTTAGAATAAAAAAGTAGATAAGTATAAGTTTTAAAATTAAAATACAATAAAAAGTAAAATAAACTTAAGTTTTTAAACTCTTTTAAATATAAAGGTAAAATATTTCGTACAGTTTGTGCTTAACATCGTTTAATTTCAAAACATTTTGTTTTGACTTGATAACAATTTTAAATATTAGAAATGTTTTATACATAGGCAATTTTTTATTTTTAACATTTATAGTTTTAGTTTATTTAAAGCAGATAATTTAGAAACTACATAATAAAAAGTTTTTATACTTTTATGGTAATCAATGTAAACTAAATTTTCATTTTAACTGCTGTATTGTTTTTAATAGAATGCTAATAAAGACTTATCACATAAAAAATTCCTTAAATTTAAGTTTTTCTTGTATTATTCTAGTATTTCTACTGAGAAGGATTGTTTAAATGTGTTTGTTCTGAATATTAAGTGTAAATTTTATTTTACAAGCCAACTTTTATTTGTCGTAGCAATCACTTAATCAAGTTAAATAAACTAAGAATAAATAGTTCATTTATTTCAATAAAAGTGTAAAATAAAGAGTAAGATAGAAAATAATGCCCATTAAAAAAAAATTCAACCCTTTAATGTGAATCTGAAAAACAACTTTACCTAGTTAGTAAATAAACAGTAGTTAAAAGTTGCTTAATTAAAAAACTCCTTACAGAGCTAAAGCACAAACCATTGTCAAACTAAAGAACATAAACTGATGCTGATATAAAATGGAAAAGCGTCAGAAGTATTTCAGTATAGGTGTTTTTATTTTGATAAGTATTCTTATTATATATAAAGTGACTGCGACTACAAAGTACAAAGATAAATTTGAAACTAGTAAGTGATTAGATATTAATTTTATTTATTCGTTGTTTTTAAAATTAAATAGTAGTGCTAAAAAATTAAAATGATGTTATGCAAATATACTAATAGAAACATTTATTTTATTAAGCTTATAAACAAATTTATAATATTTTTTTTAACTTATTTATACGTATAAATCAGTGTTTTTTTTAATTTTTTTATTCTTTAGGATGTCCTAAAGTAACAAAAAATATATATAATGGTAAAAGAACAATTATTAACGAGAGAGAAGTTACTTTCAAATGTCATCAAGGATACTTCTTGTCAACAGAAACAAACCATTTCATTTGTAAAGACGATGGGACTTGGAATTCTGATGACTTAAACCCTAAATGTGTTAAAAATAAATTTCAAGTCTTAGTTGTTATTGGTTTTTATAATGTTAAAAATAAACATTAGAAGATGATTTAACTGAGAAAAAAACATAACAATCTTTTTTCTTTTTCTTATTTTTTTGTTTGCATCACTAACAGGTTGTGGAGCTTTTCCTTCCATAAACAATGGTAAAAAACAATTAATAAGAGATGCTGCAATAAGCTCCACTCATCTTACTGAAGTTAGCGTTAAGTATGTTTGCAATGAAGAGTATTTTTACAGTTTGAACAATCCAATTGTTTATTGCAAAGAAAACGGATTCGATAATAAACTTGGAAAATGCATTAAAGGTGAGGCTTTTTTAATAGTTAAAAAATATTATGCTTGTAGCATCACTTTGAAATTTTTTATTTGCATCTACATAGTCTTGTAACAAAATTAGTGCTAAAATCTTACGTTAAACTTATTATTAAGTCATGAAGCCTTATTTGTAAGATATTCGTTCTAGAAGAATTTGTTAAAATCGTTTTTTTAAATCATATTTTTAAAGCTAGTTGATAAATAATTGATTTATCAAAAAGCAAAAGTTTTACTTCTAAAACATTTAACAACATTTTTATTAAATTGTAAGTTAAATTTTGAATTAGTTTTCATGAGTTAAAAATGTCTTTGTAGAACAGGGTCTCCAAATATTTTTTTTAAAGTTCCATTAATGAATTTGAAAGAAGTTATAACCCTATGGCTTACCCTTTTACAGCTTATGGCTCCCTGAATTTCCTGAAATTTTTCCACAATATCTAATATATGCTTCATAAGTACCTTTAAAAATGCGTAAAACTTTTTTTTTGCTTTTCCACATTAACTCCAAAATATATGTAAGTGTTAAGTATAAGTTTTAAATTATGACCTCGTGGTCCCTTAAGGGCCAGTTGGTACACTTTTCTAAACCGTAATATAGAGTATATATCAGGAGTTAGCAACCATTACTAACAGGCTAATTTTCCTAAAAGAGTTTGTCGTCGGCCGCGCTCTATTAAAAAATCTTCTCGAACTGCAATTTTTGGAAATAACTAAAGTAATCTATGAAAAGATTTTTTTTAACTCAATAAAAGAGATAAAATATACAAAAAAAAACGACTACTATAGAGTAGTTATCAAGCTTAAATCCTAATTTTAGGTTTCCAATACTAACAGTTAGTTTTTATTGTTTTATAAAAGTATATTTTTAGCTTAAAACTACATCCAAACCCACATTTTGCCCGAAGACTAAAATTCATTGACTCTTGTTATAGACTCATACATACTTATGATTTGCATATTTCGTTCTACTTAATGTACTAATGTCATTTCAAGCAGTTTTGATTTTTTTTAAACAAGTTGCGAAAAAGTATTTTAATAAAAGTAAACTGAAAAAAAAAATAATACTAAAAATTTAATAATGTATAGCTTAGTAGCTTAACCTAAATAATTTTAAAATATAACAAAAATCTTTTTTTTTTTAATGGCGATGGAACGTTGATTTCTGATGATATAAACTCAATAAATATAAAAAGTTAAGGTTTAAATTCAATCAAATTTAAGGTTTAACATTTTATTTAAAAAAATCTTTAATACAAGTTGTGTAATGTTTATTTTTATGCGCGTTCAGTTACAAAACTACGTAGATAATAAAGTTTTAATAATTTTTATATACCTTCGTCAACAGCTTGTGGAAGTTTTCCTTCCATTCAGAGAGCTAAAAAACGAGTAATAAAGTATGCAACTATCAGTTCAACTGGTCAAACTGAAGTTGGTGTAAAATATGTTTGTCAAAATGGATACTTTTACAGTTTGGACAATCCAATTGTTAATTGCACAGAAAACGGCTTCAATAACGAATTTGGAAAATGCGTTAAAGGTAAAATGTTTTGAAATTCACAAAAGTGTTATTGCATTTTCATACTTCTACAGTATATTTTATTTTATCAAACCTGTTTTGAAGTTTTTTAGGTAAAAATTTGTTTTTATTTAGTTGTTTAAATAATATTTTCCATGAGTGTTACATTTATCGTAAAATTTTTTATATGTGCAATGACAAGGTTTTTGACCGAAACTTATTTTGCACAATAAAATCTAGAAAGAATAAAACATACCTTTTCTCCTTTAGTAGTTGAGATCTTTCTATTTTTTTCTAAAAGTCATATAATACTTCTACAGTTTTAGATTTTAGTGCTTTTCAGCGTTTGTCTTTATTGTTTGCGTTACCAGGTTGCGGTGCTTTTCCTTATATTAAGAACGCTCAGAAAATAACACTGAGGGACGCTGCAATAAATTCCACTCACCAAACTGAAGTCAGTGTAAAGTATGTTTGCAATAAAAGATTTGTTTACAGTCGGACAATCCAATTGTTAATTGCACGGAAAATGGCTTCGACGATGAGTTTGGAAAGTGTGTTAAAGGTAAATTTTTAATTATTAATTAAGTAAGTTTTGTTGGTTATACAATAGCTAGTATTACTTATAGAAATAAAAAATACAAAAATATACTTGAAGTGAATTAAAATTTACAGGGATTCTACTTGTCGGCGGCACTGCATTTCCTAAAGCCGTTCAACAGTTTTCATTGGCGAACAGTCGATGGAGATCACTGGCGAGTTTGCCCAGCGATCGAAAGTATCACCGTTCCGTTACGCTTGAAAACGGTGTCTACATTGTGGGCGGAAGAGGGAATAAAAACATTGACAAGTATAATCCGTCCACGGGAACTTTTAATACAGTCGGCTCATTTGCGGAATATCCCTATAGCTTTGGAGCTTGTGCGTTCGATCACGAGAGCTTCATTTTCGCCGGTGGAATAGAAGGTAAAAAATTTTAATTGTACTTGAAACTATTTAGTTACCTAATTACTAAGCTATCACTACATAGATTTAATAAATACCGTAATTTAATAGTTTAATTGACTGTGTACGCACATTGTGTAAGCATGAAACATTTGTAAAATAGTAAGCTCAATTAATCTTTCTTTTTATTTTCATTCAGGCAACAACTACAGAGTAAAAACGAGTTACATTTACAACACGAGCACGAATTTGTTGAAGCGCGTTGGAGACCTGTCCATGGTCAGGTACGGACACGTTTTAATTAAAAGTGAAAGTGGGGACATATACGCGATCGGAGGAGACGACGCAAACAACAACTGTTTGGACACGATCGAAAAATTTAATGCAGAGACTCAGACTTGGAGCGTGATTGAGTCGAAACTGAATAATCCGAGGAGCCACTTCCAAGCGGTGGCGTACAAGAGCTCTATTTACGTCATCAGCGGTCAATTTCAGGATAAAAACGTGGCGTACTCCATTGAGAAGTTCGACACGACAACAGGTGACGTCATCATTTGCTTCCGATCAACACTTTTGTATAGATCTGTTGAATCTAAACTCTTTTTTTTTAATTAACTTTAAAAAATTTGCATTTTCTTTTTATTAAAGCAAACAGCTTGAAACGACAAACACAGGTGAGGTGAGTGTCATAGAGGCGAGACTGAAAACAGCGAGAGTGGAGTTTGCTGTTGCGAGAATGAAGAATCTCGCTTACATAATAGGAGGGGTTCATAACAGTCCTGATAATATAGAAAGGTGGTGTACGACATCTAGTGTTGAGGTTATCGATCTCGGGCTCGAAACGGTTGAAAAGGGAAAGAGTATTCGGTATGAAGAACGCGGTTTTACTGCTTGCATTGTGTAATTTCACAGTTTTTTTACATATTCAAAATTGTTTTATATGGTCAGCTAATTGTGTTTTTTATAACACTTGTTGGTATGTTAAATCTTAAACTAAATTAAATTTAAAGTGGCTTAAACTCATAAGATTAAAATAAACGCTATTATATATCAATAATATTAAATAATATAGTAAAAGAGTTTAAATGAACTTTTAACAAATCTTCAAACTCAAATATAACATAAACAAGTTATTTAAACTTTAAAAGTCTTAAAAGCAGTTCTAGAAAACTGATAAAAATTAGTTAAAGAAATTCTCAATTTTTTAAATATCTTTATAAAAAGTAATTTGCAGAGTTTAAAAATTTATCATTTTACTATTAATCAACATCATATTTTTTGTTTAACACTTAATTTGACATACAAAACATAACTAATAATTGAAAAATGTTATAAACCTTAAAACTTAACCTTTAAATAACTTCAAAGTTTATATATTATTGATAATAAGTTAATATAAAGAAACAGATATAAAAGATGTTCTAATTGAATAAATATTTGTTAAACTTTTCTAGTTACGTTTTAGAACTATTAAATTATTTTAATACTACTTTTTTTCCAAATATATTTAAAAAAGTTCCAGTCACATTTTAAATATAAAAAATAAGTCAAAGTATAATAAAAATTTATGCTTCTGTTTTTTATAAATTAAATTCAAGTTTTTACCTTAAAAATTGTAAACAAAAGTAAATAATCTTAAGACTTATTATTAACTTGCAAAGCATCAAAAGTCAAACATTTAAATATCTAATATTATTATTAATACCTTTAGAAGTTTTATTGTATGATTAATGTAAGAAAAAATGTGTTAGAGCTCCAAAATATCTTTTTTTAGTTTATTTTATTTAAAACTAACATTTTTGTCAACTTCTACATTGCATGTTTGTTTTCGATAAAAAAAAATTTGAAAATGATACTTTGAATTTAAGACTGTCTGTATTGTTATACTTTTAATTAAAATATTTATAAAGTATTATTAATTCGTACTGGTTTAAGTAAATTCATTTTTGATCTATTATTGTTTTTAGTTTTTAAGCTAGTTTTGATTTTCAATAATTTGCTTTTAGATAACTTATTGTTTATAAATATTTATTGTTAAAATAAAACTGTAAAATAATAAAACTAACTTAGATTAAAAAAAAGCTAATTTTAAGAGAAAAACAAAGCAAGTGAATTTTTTTAAACTGTTGTATTATTGTTATGGGGGCGGTGTAGTATTTTAGAAAAAGATTTGAAAAGATTTTTTAATAATTTAGCGTTAGTGGTATGTAAGTTAAAAGTTTGTGAATTTGTTCGATACAAGTTCATAAATATTGTTTGCTTACAAAACATTGATATAAGATAATGTTAGGTTTCAGTTTATAAGTTGTTTAATGAAAGTTAAGTTGAAGGTAAAATTTTCAAATTTTTAATTAATTGAGGAAGTAATATAGATCGCCAATAGACACGACAACTCAAGTTCTGAAAAATCTAATTCCAACAAATAAAATTCTAGTGATTATAAGTTATTATGATTTATTTCTTTTTACAAATTAATTTTTAATTTTTTGTTATTATCTGTATCCTATTTTTAGACCTACATAATTTAATTAACATTAAATTATTTATTTAGAATCGACTTAAAGTAGTTTAACAGTTTTGAAAATAAAGTTTTCAAAATATTTTTTAAGACTATTTATTTGTTATAATCGTATTGAACAGACATATTTGAAGCCTTTTTTTTATTAAGTCTAGTTGTTTTTGAGATTTGGAAGCCTAAAATATTTGATAATTAATTTACTTTCAGAACTTTTATTGACATGTAACCTCAATTGACTAATTCTAGTGAAATGTCTTTTACGTAGAAAAGCCAATCTATACAAGTTGAAACTTACTACTTTTACTTCAGTAGTGTTCAAATAAAAAATTGCATTTGCAAAATACATCACCAAAGCAATATGTTTTATAAAAACTATCTTTAATATCCGTTTTAAATTAAAATTAATTTCATTGTTAATATTTATTTTTCGATGTACAACAATTTTTAATTTTTGTTTTTCAAGTTTAATAAAATTTTAAGTTGTAAGACGAAGAATACAGGGAATAATATTATATTTATACAAAAATATAAACCTTTACGTATTCAGTTAGCATTAGATTAAATGGCTTTATATATAATATAAACTAATTTTTTTCTCATCTTGAAGTAAAATTTGTTAAGTAGAACGGTAGTTTTTGTACAAACATTTGTTTTTAACTAATTTTTCTGATATTTTTTTAAGTATAACTGATGCATTTTTTTGATGATAAATGAAAGCAAAAGAAATAGTTTCAATGAAACTAACGATAGTTTTTGTACTGTTATTAATCGGAAAAGCATTAACTTTTGTTTTCTTAGAAAATCTAAACATTATATACAAAAATTGATTTAAACAAGATTTAAAAACCATTTTAATAATTTGTTTACTAGTTAGTTTTTTTTTTTCATGTAGGTTGACAACTTAAATTTTGAAAACTATTATTCTTTTAGCTTGTAATAAGTCGTTAAAGCATGTTGTGTACGACTTGATAACTGAAGTTTCTTTCGTACACCATGACATTACACCTAACCTTTGAGCGCTTTCTTATTGTCGTTCAATAGACATTCATAACTACATTTATTTGCCAAACTGAATACATAACTCCTACATAAACATTTCCAGTTGAGTAGGAAATTCTAAGCAAAAAAATAGATTTGTGTTCCTAATGAATTGTTTGCTAAACAGTACTATACCAATAAGTACTAATTAATACCTTTTAATTTTTTTTATTGTTATATATATAATCGAAAAATAATAAATAAAAACATAGATGATAAAAAATCAATAGTAGATTGCTTAAAAATATAATAATAAAAACAATGGATAATGCAGTTTATATCTTATGATTTCAAAAATAACATAAAAATATCTAGAAGCATTAGTAAAATTTTAAATGTTACGGAAAACTATGATTGTTGCAATTGAAACTTCAGCTGTTATGTTTACAAAAAAATAAATAAACGATGGTTTAAAAATCTACAAGTTTATTGCATACGAATTCAAATCGATTTCGGACAACAGTAAACTTGTAGATTTTTTAAACCATCGTTTATTTATTCTTTTGTAACTATTGATGCAGGGAAAAAAATCACAAAAAAAAACAATTAACAGTGTCCTGGACGGATTTGAGAATTATTTATAAATCTTGTCTAGCTTTTATGTTTGAAATGTGAGTAAAGAAGTTCTTAAAAAGCAATAATAAAGTTTGGTTTTTGAAAAATTAATAGAAAATTATAAACATTTATTTATAAATAGAAATGTTTTTTGACATTTTATGCCGCTGATAATCAAGTACATATAAATAAATATAATTTAAATTTCTGTAGAAAACTCTTAATTTTTATACAGTAAAGTTAATTCATATATATCTAAGCAGAAAAAAATTATCATTTTCATCGAAAATATGTTTTAAACACTAGATAGTACAAAATCACAGTTTGAAAATTTTTTAAGTCATGTAAGCGTATTTATTTTTCAAAACAAGTGACACTTAAAATTAAATTTTCGCAAAGTTCAAAAGCAAATAAAACCACATTAAGCTTTTTGAAATAAATAACTTGTAACTTAAGCGTTTCATCTTTACATGAATTTTCAACATAGTTACAGTGAAATTTTGTTTAATCGGTCATGTGAGTTGATCAATCGGTTAATTTGTACATAATAAGTTTGATTAATATTGTATTTTTGACCAAGTAAATAATTATTGTACCACATCTAAAGTATTAAACTGTCAAATTACTTATTATAGCATTTTTTATTTTCAACTTAAAATTTTACCACAACATAAACTTGAAGCATTTTGATTTTTGTTCAAATAATTTATTTTATTTTTACTATATATTTCAGGATCTCTACTGAAAATGTTTCATAACAATCAAAAATAAATTGTTCTATAAATTTTTTAAAGCTTATACTTTAAATTCAGTTTAAAATTTACTCCTACTTTACTTGGAATTAGGGTATCATTTTATTTTAACTTAGTTTTATGTTTTAAGATAATTTTCTAATTTTACACAGGTATTTGAAAAATTCTATCTATAGTGCAACTTTTTTTACGAAAAAAAAAACTTAAACTTATATACATATAGTGCTATTCGAAAAGATAACTTGTTTTAAATATAAGAAAACAGTTTCAGAAGCAATTTGGAAATTAAATTGTGACAAGGTTGTATTTACATAGAAAACCAATATTTCTCATAAACTATTTATTACGAAAAGTTTTGTAATCAGAAAACTAAAGATATATATTAAATCTAAAAACAGTTTTAGAAATTAAGTTGTCACAAGCATGGGTTAAACTTGTTCAAAATAATTACTTTGTTTAAAATCTTGTTGTTGTGGCCATGTTTAAATTATTATGGCGTCATAAAGAAACTACAATAAGGTTTTTATTATGAAAAAGTTATTGGTTATACATTACATACTAACACTTTAATCTTATAACTTTAATCAAAAACTATATACTTCAAATAATTTTCTTTTTAAATTTATAGAGTTTATCATGTAAACGTATAACTGAGATAAAATAAAACGGTCTCTTAACTCCATACAAATGTTAAACGTTTCTGGTTTAGATAACTACTATATCATGATTATTAACAACTTTAATCCATTTCCAGGGTCAGTATGATAACAAACAAAAGCCTTATTGTTTGTTTATTTCAAGCTTGTTTGTTTTATTTATTAATATTGCTAAGCAGCTAAATGCTAATTAGATATCATGTTTTAATGTTAAATGTCCAATCAAAAAATGATTTTGCAATTAAATTTAATGATTTTAATTATATATAGATTTAATTAAAATAAAATTAGTAAGAGATTTTTTCAAACTCGAACTAAAATGTTTTCTTACGTATACAAAGTAGTAATTAAATATATTTTTCATAAAATTTAAATTCCGTACGAACAATTGTAGTAGTTCAACCGTAAGAAAAAAATTAACCAATCAGAAAACTAAGAATGAGAAAGTAAACACTGTAAACTAAAAAATAAATTAAAAATTTAACTTTAATAAGTTTTTTTTATCATTACAGGTGAAATACTTCTTTTAAGTTTGTGAATGAGATAAAACTTCGCTTGGCAGCAAATTCAGCCATGTGTAAGAGATTATACGGTCAATTGAAACTGAATTTCAAGCTTTTTTTACTGTGTAGTCTTCAAAGAATTAAGGGAGAGAGATTAGTCTTCCTATGCTTATATGCATTTTTGAACTTTATTCTTTTTCACTTTTTAAAATTTAATTTTTTTTACTTTTACTCTTGCTTTTTCAAGATTTATAAAATATATAATCTATTTTGAACATAAATTAGACTATTTATTTTTGTGTTAATCAAACTTTATAAATGTTAGCAAACTTTATAAATTGAAAAAATGTTTTAATCACAGCTAATGAAGTTATTGTGCATTATCTGTTGAGTCTATTACCATAAACTAAATCTTTCAATTTTCAATCTCTTATCTACGAAATTATTGAAATCTTTGAGTATAATTGTTTCGTTGTTAATTAGTTTGTGTTGTTCATTAAAACAAAAAACAGTTTTCGAGAGATTAGTAATGTAAAAAGTATATCAAATAATATTTTAAAATGCAAAAAAAAAGGGCTAACTACCACTATGTTCATGTAAATTAAAAAGAAATCAAAAATTTTAACATTTCCGGCTTGCAATTTTTGAAAACTCAAAATGATAATTTTTTGTTTCTCCATTTAAATAGTTTTTGTTAGTTAGTTGAGATTTGATCTTTCCAATATAGTAGCTTATTTTTACAAATATACCAAAAATATTTTGTTCAGAGTCGATGACAGCTTAAATAAAAAAGAAGCATTTAACCTCAGTATGACCCGTCTAGGTGAGCTTATAAAAAATTGTTTCTTTTGTCCTATCTAAGCTCTTTACAAATCCTTTTCGCAACTTTTTTAGCTTCAATTCGTGTGTGACATTATAAACTGAACCTTTTCTTGATCAAGAAGTTAATTTAGCTAACGAAAATGTAACCATTATATCTTTATTCTAAAAGTTATAATTTTACTAGAAACTTCTCGCGATTAAATTTGATGACCTTTATTTATTTAATCAAAACAAGTCACATACAAATACTTATAAGTCTTCTTTTAAGACTGAATATTTTATTACTTTAAAATTGGATTTAAGTTTACTAAAAGTTTATTTGTTGTAAAAATTGAACTAGGTTCATTAAAAAAGATGTTTTTTACAAGATAATCATACTTGTTAATATTTTACTATACTTAACCTATTTACATACAGAATCGCACAAGTCTTTGCAGTGATTTTATATTTTAAGACAAAGATAACAAAGATAAGTTTTTATAAATAATAGTAACTTTTAATTAATAATATTTTAATTATTAACTCCAATGCATTTTCACATTTTTTTAAATAAAATAGCTCAATGAACGCAATTTAAGTTAATTTTTTGGTCAACTTAAATATTAGCTGTATAAAAAGAGTAGCTGTATATAAAGTTTAGATTTTTACATATTAAATTTAAAAAAGCTTATTTTAATTTGTTATTGAACAAATAAAATAAAAACTTAGAAAACTATTTAATGTTGACTAACAAATTGTAAAACAAACTATTTTTATTAATATGTATATTTCAAAATGTATGAAAAAAAGTATTACTTTCTAACTGTTAATTATATCTATTTATACTAATAACTTACAGGTTTACTTTATTAATTTTGCAGGTATTTTTAATTTTAGACATCAGTATAACTAAATAAAAGCTGAAACTTTTTGTTTCACTTTCAAATTTTTTATTAAAAAGTTTCAACTAATATTAGTAAGCAGTGGCGTAGCGTGGTATTTTGGTCAGAGGGTGCGCAAATTTTTTTCTCAAAAAATCCCCTAAATTAAATTTTTCGTAATTAGCTACAAAAAGATCTTTTTATAAGTAATGTAGATGAAATAAATTTATTAAGTAAATTAAGTTCGAAGCAACTGTTTTAAGAAATACTTATACATTACAAAATTAAACAATTAAAAAAAGCATAAATTTTTTTAGAATTACTTATACTTGCACAAATGTAAACTTACTAATTAAAAATTGTTTTTACTACTTACAGTAAACTTTGTATCTTTAAAAATGAATATATTTAATAAAACGAAAGTATCTGTTTTATTTACGAAAAAAATATCAATCTCTTTAATATACAATACAACAATGATAACAACACCTCATTGCATATAATTTGTATAAAGTTACACAGAAGTTAAAATAGACCAACTTTATAACTGTTGTTACAATTTATAAAAACTTTGTAAAGTACTTAAAGGTATACTTTTTAAAATTAATTCATCTGATTGTATTTATTTAAAATAAAATCACAAATATTTTTTTTCTCATAGGCCAACACGCTTTTTATTGTATGTTTACAAAAATAACGATCAAAAAACTAGCAGTAGTCTTAACATTTATTGTAGCATAAAAAAAATAAACTTGTATAGTTGTTTAATTTTCCTATAAGCCTGACGTACTTTTGTTAATTTTTTGTAGAAAAATCTGTTATAAGTTTATACTACTGCGGTGCACTAATTAGTTGTGTCCTTTTCGATTCTAAATTCTTATAAAGTTAATGTAGTTATAAAACTTTTCCTTATGGAGTTTTTCATCAACATCGGCGCGCACTTTCGTTTGCGCATCGAATCATTAAATTGGGTAATTTTCGTAACTCGTCACTAACTGGTATTCAAAGTTTCATTTAACTTTTCGAATACTAGATAAACATAGTTAAAAAAAGAAAAATTAAGCAAAAAATAAAACAATAAAGAATAAAGATATTACATTCCTTTTTTAAGCTTTTTTTATTTTTTGGGTGGCACGCATGCGCCAGTGTCCTTCCCCACGCTACGCCCCTGGTAGTAAGTAAAACTATACACATGCCAAACTAACTAGAATCTAAATCAAGAAATAGAATCTAGAATAAAAGTATAAGAATTGGTCAAAATATAAGCATTGGTAAGTGATACACAATCTTAAATTAAGTTACTAAATATAAGATTGCAATTTAAAACGGTACAATGAATGTTTATAATTTGTATTAAATTATAACTACATACTTTTTTAAAGTACTTAAATTGCGTGTTATTTAAACCAGTTAAATGTTGATAGAAAATACTCTAAAACTTTTTGAGAATTCTTTCAAACATTTTATCCACTTTAGTCTAATTTTAACCATAAAGTTTTTAAACAATTTTGTTCGTGTAAATTTCTTAAATACATAAAATTAACTACTCACATTTCTATTTCTCATCAATCAAACTTCTTCAGTTGTTCATGAAAAAAAAACTAATTTGAAAAAAGATAAAAATAAAGTTTAAACCACGAAAATGTACTACTGTGTAAACATTCCCACACTAAAAAACCTTTTGAAAAACATAAAATTTCAAATTAGATTAAATGATAATTACGTCATTTTGCTTTAAACAATATATTTACTTTCAATTCTTTTTACTTATTTATTAACTAATACTCGTTACCAACTGGCCGCTTTTTATAGAAAAAGCCGAACTTATTTGAACTAATTGTAGTATTTAAAGTAGCTGTAATAAAACAGGCAAAAGTAAAGCACTAGTAGTTAGTAGCAATTAAAAAGCAGAGACTGATTATAACATTTTTGTATTATTTTTAAAAAGTAAGATTTTGTTAAAAATCCGGGTCGAATATTTTTGCTTTAAAGTTAGCAGTTTGCCGATCCCTGATTTAAATATATTTACAACATATATAGATTGTTAATTAAAAAAATCTAAAATCTTTTGAAACTAATCATAATTTTTTCCAAAGTGTTTATATCAACCAAAAATAATATCCTTACTTTTTAAGCAAATACGCTAAAGTTCTGCAGCTGTTAAAAAGCATGAAAATTTCGTAAGAAGTTAAATAATTACCACAAAAAAGCCGATTTAAAAGCATAAACATTCGCATAATGACGCATACAACCAAAAAATAAACAAAGTTGCAAACAAAAATAAAAATGGCTTTTAAAAGCTTTAAATTTTTAAGCACAACTTTTGATGTTTTAATAATAAAGTTTAAGTCATTTGTATTGTAAAACGATTTTTTTTTATTTTTTTTCTGTTTGACTTTTGATTTTAAACTTAATAACTTAAATAAAAACAAAAAATACTTTAAAGTAAAAAAGATATTTGTATACATTCTTTTCGACTTATTGATTGTTAATACTAAACAAGGTAAACAAAAACAGAGAAAAATATTTTGCAATTAAAGAAATCTTTGTATACATTGACTAGACAATGTGTAAGAACGTGTAATATTCGCCCGAGGTGGTGTTGTGGTCAAATTAATTGAGCCATTTAGCAGTAATGAGTGAATACAAACAATATCATGTTAGTAACAGGTTAAGCGAGTTCCTTGTATTATTCAGATATAACATGTAACATGAAAAAAAAAGATAGCAGTTTAATATCTTTCGGATATTGTCTTTTAATGTTTAAAAGGAAGTAATTGTGGTTATTAAGGTAGATTATTTCTTCTATTTATCTTAGTAGTAGTTTAAACTTTATTTATTTTATCGCATTTTTATTTGTTTAAGAGAGATAAATAGTATATGTCAAGGTAACTATTTAATATCTGTTTTCAACTTTTGTTTTCTCACTTTGTCAAACTAGAACAAAACTCATAACTAAAGCAATGGTTCTTTTGATTTTTGTTATTTATATCATCTTGTAAAATTAATGCCATTGAATAATGTTTTTAATTAAATATCATATGTTACCTAAGTCAATGTTTTATAAAATTACCAATTTAATTTATTTTAAGGTACCAATTTCACAAGTTAATTTAATCTAATCAGCTGTCTACAAAAAATTAATAAAATTTGATAATTCAGACTGGTAACACAGGTTGTTATTGGATTAAAAAATTAGCTAATAGAGCGTATGTAAGTAAAACATTGATTTTCTTTAGTGATTTTATTCATTTTTAAATTGCTCCGTTCATTAACTTTGCTAATTTAGATTGAAAATGGTTAATAAGCTAATTAGTATTACTCTCGTAAAAAACGTTTATTTGAATATTAATCATTAAATATGAATTTTTTGTTACAGTAATTAATAGCGGTTACAGGTAGCAACAAAAATTATTTAGTAGTTAAGGCTATAAGTCTAATTAGCCATGAAAATTTAATTAACTGAAACTGGTGCTTTAAACTGTATACGAATCATCAGCTTGTGTTTAGGTATATGTACAAGATAAGTAAACTTACATACAGCTTTAAATTTAGAGTTTAATTTATTCTTTACATTATTCATTGTTGTTTGATAAATAAAATAAGAGACATCATAAAAATCTTTTATAGTTTTTAGTTTTTTGGTATTATTTTATGTTAAAATGTTTTAAAGTTAAAACATATTGTTATACAGTGCATTAAACTAACGTTTTCTTTAAACATCATTTTCTAATTGTGTTTCAATAGAAACCGGTTTATTACAAAATACCTGTTCTAATACTGCGTTTAATTGCTATAAACGCCCAAAACTTCAATTTTGTTTAACAAAAAAACAACCTAAAAAGCGTAAAACAGTTCACCGAGTCAGTAAATCAAAAACAATTTGCCGGCAACTCTACACGTCCCACGAAAATCATCGTGACGTAACATTGAGAAAAAGGTGAGTTTGGTCACGCGGTGTCAGCCGAGGGCAAAGAAG
Source organism: Thalia democratica (assembly GCF_965202585.1). NCBI lineage: Eukaryota > Metazoa > Chordata > Thaliacea > Salpida > Salpidae > Thalia > Thalia democratica. Next base: position 19,532,588 of record NC_139168.1, read on the forward strand.
ATTTCTTTACGAGATAAGATTTTGTGCTAGTTTGAAACAAACCATTTGCAAGCGTATGTTTCTGATGCTGTGTGAAAATTCTTACGTGTTTATTTGTAAGTACGAAGACAGTCTGTTTTGTTTTTGTTACTTTTGTAAGAAAAATTTTTGTTTATAGTTTGGTTTGGTTTAAGTTTTCATGCTTTGTTTACAGCAATTTTTTTAATATAAAAGTGATTTTGTTCAGTTTGTTAAAATTGGTTTTAAAGTAAAGAGTTTCACAAAACTTTATTTTTTTTGTAGTATATTTTTATCAGTTTTTATAAAACAAAGAAAAGCTATCAAAAGTCTTTATACAGATCTATGTTTACAAACGCTTATGCATACAACATATGTATTTATAAATTGTTGTAATGAGTTAAAGATGAGTTTATACGCTAGTTGAACAAGTAGAGATATAAACAGACGCTAATCGAACCAATTTTTACATTTATCATCTTAAACCTTATAAGTATTAAGTCTATAGAAAATCAATATAAATAAATACAAAGTAGTGTTTGATGTTTAGGCTCAGCTATTGCTTTTATGAACTTACAATGATTAATTATGAACTTTTTATGAACTATGTGTGCTGTTTCAAAACACAACAAAGTGTAACAATGACTAGCAGTGTTAGAATCCAGCTTTTATTTACATTTTTATAAAATTTTACTTTATTTGTAAGAATCTTTGTTTAAGTTAGAGAAGCTTATTTTAATTTAATTAAAGCAGACAAGTTCGAACTGATTAGGTGTGAAACGCGATTATTTTTACAGCCGTTGAACAAAACTTTCACTAATTGCTAAGATTCTAAGCGTTAAAAACAGTTTTGTTTTCAGAAAATATTGCTAATCGAAAGTTAATTACTGTGGCAAATAAAATCTATTGTAGTCGTTTTTTAGTGTCAAGTTTTTTTCAAATAAAACTTATAAAGCTATGTTTTGGAAATAGAGGAAGTTTAAATGTAACTTATTTGTTTTATACACAGTTAAAGACAAATTGTTACAGGATAATTACAAAAGGAAAAATTTATGATTTTAAATGTTTTAACTGAAATGCTTTTTACTATACATTAAATTTACTTTTCAAATGTACTAGTAAGCAAAAGATATGCTCATTCTTGAAAGTATTGTTATTTTACTTCAAATCGATTTACTTTTAGTCTCGACTGTTTGTTTTTTCTTATTGTTTTAAATCATAATGTTTATTTATAGCCGAAAGGTTTTTTTTTTCAAAACGAGATTTTAATCAAAAAAAATCTTTTAAAATTCAAATAACACCATAAAAAACTTTTTTACAGCAACTTAACCTTTACTACTTTCTACCTGTGTAAAACGTCGACATTTACTCTTACAGAGAGTTTTTCAATTTTCACGCTCGAACCCAATTCTTTCAACGCGAAAAGCGAAATCACCCAACCGTTAAATCCTGTACGAGGCAGATGCAAAACAGTACATATCGTTTTACCGAGGCTAATAACGCTTAATAGGGGATTAGCTTTATTAAGTAGACGGCCTTTGGCTTGCGCACGGTTGTTGTACGGTAAACAAAAATTGACCTTTAGCTTGGCGAAGAGGTTGCTACCTTGATGCTGAATAATTAAAACGGAAAAGTATAAAGCAGTAAGTTCAGTCGGGTATTAAGCTTGTGAGCTTGTTGGTTTGATTTTACACTCCTTCGCAAAGTTAATCTTTTTTCTAAGTTTGCAAGTTTTGATTTGTGGGAGTGTATGACGGTGTGCGTGTTAAAAAGAAAGTTTGTAAGTTTAATTTATTGATTAGTAAACAAAAATTGAAACGTATGGGTTGACTTTGTTTGATTACTGTGTTAAAAAGTTGCGTTTAAAACGCTTATTCAGTGGTGATTAGTTTATAATTTTACAGAGATTACTGTAGTAAAACAAACTTTAAGGTTAGCGAGTTTAATTTATTGGTTAGTAAACAATATGTTAAAACACGAACGTGGAAAAGCTTTGTTTGGTTTTTAATAATGTTGCAAGAATAAAACACTTGATTAGTGGTGGTGATTTAACTGTAGTTACAGAGATGACTGTAGTAAAACAAACTTTCTGTGATTTAGCAGTTTGTTGTTAGCATAATGTAGTTAATCCACAAAAGTTCAAGTTGTTGTCGTTGTTTTAGTTAAGTTAATTAGTGATAAATGCAACCAGTTTAATTATCTCTAACATATTTTTTTTGTTTTTCTGAACATATAAAATATTTTTTGTGAATACAACATTGCTTTAAAATATGAATACTTGTAGGAAAGTTCAAAATGTTGAGTCTAATTTACTATTCAAAAAATAATTACTAAAAGTCTTTGAAATACAATTTTTTTCATTATTAAAACTTATACAACTAAAAAAAGTATGAAGAATTATAATGATAAGCTACTTTACAGATTAAGTGAAAATATTTTAAACTTTCTGTTGATGTTGCGAATTAGCGTTACTTATTGATAATTATGAACTTAAGTAACAGCTGTACAACTGTTTACAAAAACATGCGCTCAAACAACAGGTGTTAATTGAAAGTTTAAACAATTTACATATCTTTAAACTTTGTTTTCTAAGATTTCATAAAACAAGTTGAACGTGTTTGTATCAATACTGTTCATATTTGTAAAATAAAATAAAAAACTTCATTATTTATTTAAAAAAATTTGTTTTTTTAAACTTTTTTACCAAAAAAGAAAAAATTTAATCGAAAATATAGTTTTTTTTTACAAAACTAAAGGTAAATTGAACTTATTTGGCGTGTTTCGGTGTAAAAAAAAGTAAATAAAACTTAAACAAGCTTGTTACAATTTAAAAAAATAATGTTCTTTATAATAGATGTCGAAAATATTCAAAAAAATAAACTGTAGCAAATAAAGCAAAAAGTAAAAAAAATTAAACTAAGAAGGTAAGCAAGTTTAAAAAGGTTTAAAGAAAATGCGCCTTTCGCTGAATTTTATATTAACTTGAAACATCAGCTAAATTAGCATTATCGTTTCAATTACTCTCGGGCACGTTTAAGATACGGGATTTAGATAGATGCTTCAGATATTTTCTTATTTGAAAGTTTTTTATTGTAGCATTTTGATTTTATCGGTATGCTCTTATGCTGGTAGTTTCGTTTTGTTTTCAAGATGAAAATCTTGAGATGCGTTTATAGATGTTCGTTTAAAATTGAGATAAAAAACTTTATTGAGTTTTGGTTTTTGGTGAGTTGAGTTTTATTTTTGGCAGATAAGTATATTCGATAGTTTCTATTATTTGAAGTTTAAAGCAATTTTCGTTTATGGTTTTTCGAATTTAGACAACACACAACAAGTTTATCTATACATATATGTATCTATATATAAAAGTGGTATAAGCTTAGTATATAGAAAGTAAAAGATTATCATTTTACTTGTCCAACTAAGTATTTTTGTGTAAAAAAATTAAGAGGAAATAGATTTAAAAGAAGTTATTTGTGTTGAAGGTAGAGTTTTTCAAAGATTTTAATTAACAAGCAGTTTGTTGAAAAAAATAATAATTAAAAAACAAATATTAAAACCTAGTAAACAAGTTTGAATGTTTGTACAAACATCATAAATATAATATTTATATAATACATTAGCGACAGAAAATCATATGATTTGTGTTTAAAAACAGTAATAAAATATTATTAAATAAATAATGAAAATATCTAAGTCACGTTTCAGATTTAGGTTGGTGGAATTTTTTTTTGTGAAACTTTTATACAAAGCAAAGTTTCAGTCGTACATTTTTGAATTTTATTGTAGTGTTGTTTGTTATTACAAGTGCATAACATGTTTTTGAATGATTGTTCCTAAAACATTCCTTTTTAAATGACAATAAAAATGATGACTGCACAACGTGGTAGATAAACTTGGTTTGTTATTAGAAGAAGTTAATAAATAAGGTTTTTACACGTTACATTGAGAATATTAAAAAAAAACAATGTTTGGTATGTAGCTATTAATTACATAGCTTTTTATAATACTATAAGTTAAAAAGACTGTTTGATTTACTTAAAAGTGTCCAAAGTCTATTAACAGTACAAAATTTCATAAAACTTCTTATTTATGAGATTTCTTTTACGAAAATTTATAGATTTCTACTTAAAAGTTTTTATATTTTTTTTAAAGATGAAGTATAACGATGTGTTATAATATATTAATTTTAAAAAAGAATGGTAGTAAGAAGCCACTATTTATATAACTTTTCATAAATGTACTAAAAATAAAACTAAAGGCATCTAAATTAATTGATTACTTCAAATATTTAATAACAACAATAGATTTTGTAACTTTTATTTATAGCTGGCTTGTTTTCTTTTGTTTTCACATAAAAAAACATAAAACTACCTAAATGTTTTGTTTCTTATTTCAACAGATGTAGTGTAATGGTGAACTATATCGTATTAATTTTGACGATACTCTTGTACAGACACTTAATAGTTCTAAACGTTTATTGACCAAAATTAATTACACATGTTTTTTTTTTTATAAGCTAGTATTTATAACTTATCACAGATGTAATGTAACAATGAACCTGCTAATCATATTAATTCTAACGACACTCTCTCAATATGCGGTCCAAGCCAAAACATGCCGAACCAACAGAAACTGGGCTTTTTGCCAGGAAAAGGGATTTACCGAATTTCCCCAGGGCCTATCGAAAAATATAGTGAAACTCCTGTTGCAGGGTAATTCTCTAAAAAGTGACGATACATTGGACAAAAGGTTGCGGGATTTCCCCAAACTGATCGAGTTAAACATGAACGGCAACCTTTTAACCAGCATCCCCAGAAACGTTCCCGAAAAAACTGTACTCCTTGATCTTGGCGGCAACGAAATTATTTCGCTTAAGGGAAATCCCCTCGAAAATCTAAAATTTCTCAGGACGCTGCACCTGGCGGGAAACAACATCACGTCGGAGCAGATGGACGAGATCGATTTAGGGAAAAACCCTTTGACAGAACTCACCCTCGACGACAACGAGCTGTCTCGGTTGCCCGGCAATCTACCGCGGACTTTAACACGCTTGACTGCCTCCAGAAACGGGATAACCACCTTGAAAATTAACGGGGATCTCCCGAACTTGCAGCTGTTAGATCTTTCATTCAACCTGATCAGCAACGTGGGCCCCGGGAGCTTCAGGTTTCTGCCTTCACTGAGCAACTTGTGCTTGGGCTCCAACAACTTTCAGGAGGTTCCAGCTGACATTCCTGTGAGTCTGAAGAAGCTGCATCTGTCAGGAAATCAGATCAGGTACTTGTACAAAAGTGGGAATGATGCGAGGAGTGGAGTCGAAGACCTTTTGGATTTACAAGTTAGTTTACGACCCTTTTGTTTGATTCCCATTAAAGTTTTGTTGTTAGTGTATATACAATAGTATAAGTTGTTTACTTGGTAAATAATTATCAAAATAAATAATATAGTATAAACACAAGTTTATCTTCTGCATTACATATACAGTTACTAACACCTAGTTAATAGCCTAGTCCAAGCTGTTTAGTAATAACAAACTTTTACGGTTGTAAAGGTTCTTAGTTTCATTAATGATGAGTACAATGAATGAAAAATTGTTTGCATAAACTGTTGTGCTCTTTTAAAACTACGTTTACTGTCACCTTTTCAATTACTTTTTAATTTTTTTCTTTGTAATATGTCTTTTTTATAATATAATTTCTTAAAGTTTTAGTGTACGCAAATTCACAAAAAAAAAATATTTTTGTGAGCTTTTAAAATATTTTTATGTGTGTAAACAATAGTTAACAACCTAAAACCTAAAAATTTTTCATCACTGTTTTATGATTTTTTTTTAATTTTGCAAAGATGGTAAAATGTCAAAGCTAGTGTTTTAATCAAAACGAAAATGAGACACTGGCAATCGCACTTGATGTCATACAGTAATTTGATAATGACGTCACAAAGCAAATGTTTGACTGATAAGATAAGCACCTACATGTTTGTATTGGGGTTATATCGCTGCTGATCAGCAATCAAAATACTTGTTAAAATTGTCACATCCTCTCATGGCTGACTGTCATTTTGTGGTGTTTGTTTTGTCATGCGTTTTTGCAGTTTCGATTTTTGCCAAGCTTAAAATATATCCATGTTTTAAATCTAAAAAATTCTTTACTTCTTTGAAATAGATTAGCTATTGTACGCTGAACTTTAGATTGTTTTATTTGAATTAAAATTAACAATTTTAATTTGAAAATTGATTTATTTTTTCAATGCTTTATTTTTGAAAGTAAAGTGTATAGAATAAATTAAAGTTTTATTTTATTTTATTTTATTCATTTATTTTTTTTTATGCGTAGTTTACAATTAACAGATTCTTATTAGTTTCTGTTTGAATAAAACACTTCTTCTAATTTTTTTAGATTTTTAAACTTCTTACATCAACAGGTCCTCGACTTGTCATCGAACAAACTGCAGTCCGTGGAGCCCGGTTGCCTCGACAACCTCTCCCCCGACACCAAGTCCCTTGTACTCACCGACAACCCCTGGAAATGCGACTGCTACCTGCTGTACCTGCAGAAGTGGTTGCTAGGCAACAGCAGGTTGTCAAGCAAGGTCAAGTGCCACGCCCCGAACTATCTCCATGACGACGAGCTGGGAATAATACCCAGGATGTCGCTAACTTGCAGTACCAGGTCAGTTAAGTATTTTACTTAGAAGTTATTGTTGTATTAAGTTATGATTGTTGTTTGGTAAAACTTTTATACTAATATAAACTATTATACAGGCACTTAAAATGAAAAATGGTTAGTTTTCTAGTTCAGTGAACTAAAATACACTAGTTCTTTACATCTTGTTAATTTCAGTTCAACATTTTTAAATGTTAAGAGTAAATTTTTAAACTTGTAAAATTTTTAACTAGTGTATAATCACTAATTTGACTGATATAAAGTATTGTTTTACTATTTATATGATATTGGATCTTTATACTTGTTTTATAGAGTAAAACAGTTTACCATAATAATAAAACCATATTACTAACTATGTAAAGAAAAGATCACGCTTTTAATGCTCTTAATTTAATCAAACAAAATTGCAAGACTTCATTAACTTAAAGTAAAGGTTTGATCAAACCAATTCGATCATCAGACCACAAGCCTTCGGTTGACTGAGACCGGGGTTTCGTTCTTATTGAAACTTATAAGGCTACAGCAACCGATAAATGTTTTTGAGTGAAAGCGAAAAATTGAAGTTTTCCGGTTGCGGCTGACTGATGAGTTTCAATAAAAACGAAACCTGGGTCTCAGTCTACAGAATGGTTTGATGATCAAGTTGGTATGATCAAGCCTTCATGTTAAGTTGAGCTTGTCTCGCGGCATACGAAAGTCTAGGCTGAGGCTCTTTTTTTAATGATATATAAATATAAAACTAAAGTTTAAATACCAAAAAGCAGAACATTGTTTGTAAGACTTAAATATCAATTTGTAAAGATAACGACGATCAGTTGATTTTGATCTCTATTACATCACATTGTTTATTATTCAAATTTCGCTTTAAATTATCTGTTTACGAAAGATATTAATGTTTGAACAAAATTTTAGAACATATGTTTGCATCATTTCTAAAACGAAAGTTTAATAGTATTTTACTTTGTTGGAAATCTTGATTACAAAAGCTTAAATTAAACTTTTGATTGCTACTAAAAAGTTCATATTTTCATAATCGCAATAAGTGCATCAAACTAAAGTTGCTAATAAAATCTTAAAATGTTTGTTTTATTTAAAATATGACAAAAGTGTGTGCCGCACATAATTTTGAACTTTTTGATTGATAGTTTAAAAAAATTGTTTAATTTCCCTCAAGAACTAAATACCTTTACATGCATAAATACAACTTACACATGCACAGTCGGTAAATTATAAACTCTGCTAAAGCACCCGAATATTTGCAAATGTTTGTTTAAAAGTTTTGTTACGCACACAACTTCACCATATGTTATATGTGTGGCACTTCACTGAAATAATCGAATTACAAACCGTATCACTTCAAATCACAGCTTGAATTCGTAACTAATAAACCTTTAACTTAACTTTATTATTAAGTACTTCTTATGCTTTATTATGAACTGTTTTGTAAGTCAACTGCATTATTAACTATTTTGTTACTTATTACTAATATCAATTGTTTTAAAATTATTTTTTTTACTGTGTTGAACTTATAACTAAAAAACTTACTTTGTAACTTTACTGTATTATCAAACATATTGTATCTTTACTGTTATATTGACTAGATTATTACTTTGAATCAGAAAACTTTGAAAACATATTGAAAACATATATTTTGGTATTATTCAAAAAGTTATAGACAAAACGCTTTACATCAAACATAATTAAAACAATAATTTAGTACATACATAAAAAACATCAAAACTATCCACCAGTTTGTAACTTAACTGCATTGTCAAGTACTTTTATGTTTACAGTAAACCAAATAACTCAATAAATAAAAAGTCTTAAAAATTCACAAACAAAGCTGTAACAAAAAATATCTAAACAGATTGAAAACGGAGCACTTCATGCGGATCACCCGAACCACGACCGATTCCTTCCACCTGATATGGAACCCGTCCACTGAAGTTCCCGGGTTCATAACCTTCAAGGTGATGTACGGGGTCCTTCACTGCTCCAACTGCACACGAAACCCGCAGGTTTGTTAATTGCGTCAAGAATTGTGTTTAAAGATAGTTATAAATGAGTCAAATGTTAAGTTTTGTTAACAACTGTCATGAATAACGTATAAGTACTGTTAGTTAAATTTGATTACATGTGATACAAGTATATTAAGTCTAAAAAGAAAAGAAAACTGGTAGTAAATCGGAAAATTTAAAATGAATAAAACTATTAAGCAACCGCAGGGAATCTATGGTGGTCTGCAGGAAATTTAAATTAGTCAAAGAAAAAACATTCCCACACATATCAGACTTGCATATTAGGAACTTTATTTCTTTTGTTGTATTTACTACAATCATATTTTAACAAAAACTTCTCTGTATTTCAGGTTGCCGCCCACAGGTACGTCAGGGGTTCCAGCAGGAGGGTGAGAGATTTAAGTGGTGGGGAAGTGGTGGTCGGGGACCTAGAACCCGGAACTTCATACCAGGTTCGTTAGTTTTATTCAAGTTTTTGTAACAAAAAAAACTGAGGAGATGTATTTATACTGGTTTTGTTGTGAATTTTGTTTATTGACTTTTATTAGTGATTCATATACAACAATCGACAAGTTTAAGTAACATCTTTAGTTAACATAAGTAGTATTCGTTAAATACTATTAGCTTGTTTATGTATATTAATCTTAAAGGTGAAAAAAAACTGGTAGTAAAACGTTATATTTAAAAAGAGTCAAATATAATTTAAAATTACAAAAGCAATAAAGAATTTTCCATGTTCCTGCTATAGTTATACAAAAAAAAAGCGTATAAAAAACAAAAAAAGGATTGAAAACTACATCGGTTCAACGGGCAGATAGAATTTAAAAACTAAAAACTACAATTTATCTCTAGGTGTGCGTATTCGATTCCAACCAGAAGTTAGAGGAAGTTCTTGCGGTTCAGTGCTCGACGGCTAAAACAAAAAATCCCCCAAGCAGGGAGCACCTATTCGTCCAGTCGGAAGAGGCCACTCAGGTTATTCCCCCTGACAACAACAACAACAACAACTCCCAGAGCCTCCACTCCGCGCTGATTGGTTAGTTAATGAGACAACTTATATTGTTTAGATTTTTAAATAGTTATATAGTTATATAGTTATGCTTGTACAAATTTTCTATTTAAAAAAATATATATGTTATAGTTAACAAAAAGTGGTATAAGAAACTTTTACTTGTAAAACAAAAAACTTAACCTTTGGTTCTTAGTTTTTATTCCCTCAAAACAAATTATAAAATTTTCCATTTTTTAACTACTTAGCATATATATGCATTGAAAGGCATATACACTTGCTTTCTGTTGATGATAATATAAAAAAAAAAGTAATAATTTATATAATACTAAGTTCTCATTCTTTATCCTTTTATTACAAATAATATATACCCTAACAGGCATATCCACGTGCTTCTTACTGGTGATCGTGTTCGTGTCCGCCTACTGCGTGCACCACCACAAGAAGAGCAGGGAGGGGGGATACCCCAACCTGAACAGGAACGCGTGCAACCTCGAGCGGATGAAGAAGTACAAGGTGGAGGTTGACAAGAACGTTGAGTTGCTTAACGACAAGCACATGAGTCTGTTGCAGGTTTGTGTTTGTATGGTGCTAAGGATTCATTCTGTTTTACTGCTAAAACAACATCATGTTTTTGCTTACAGAAATTTTTGAAACGCTTTTTTAGTTAAAGAAAACCAAAAAAAAATTTTTTTTATATAAAAAAATATTGAAGGTATTTTTTACTACTTTATGTATCAACATTAACATAAGAACGAAAACTTATACAATAAATTCCAAATAAAGAATTTTAAAAATTAATTACTGGAAAAAAAATATATATAGAAAACGTAACAAGCACAATAACTAACCTATTTTTTCAATCATTGAACAAACTTTTTTTTCTCAACAGCGACCTCCAGCTACTTTACCCAAGCCTTTCAGAGGGGACAGCTTTCGACAGCTTCAACAAGTCGAAAACGACCAGAGGATATACGCCGAGTGCAACCCCCAATGCCCCCACTCCCAAGTAAATTCCTAATATATTACTTACTTGGATATTTTGAGTAACATATTGTTAAACTTGAGATTTATGTAATATTACAATTAATTAAATGTAATAAATAAATTTAATTAATTTCCAGGTGAATCCTGACAACTACCAGCTATTTTTAAACATTAGACTTATCTTATACTACTACCAATTATTATACGATTGTTTTTATATTTTTTGATTGTATAATAAATTTTGTTAACTTTCAGGTGAATCCTGACAACTACCTGCACGCGGAGAACTACCAGCGGAGAACCCAGGATTACCAGATGTCTTCTGACGTGTCGGTGTTCAACGAGTACCAGACCACGTTGCAGCCGCATCAGAACGTACCCGGGTGCAGGAACGTCATCGCTCCGTCAGGTATGTCAAAGAGTCTTTTTTGTTTTAGTGAATGCATAATCAACAAAGCTTATAAATGAACTTTTATTCTGCTGCAGATGAAAGTGCTCTTGCAATGTCCAATAACTAAAAGCATGTTATGCAAAAGTTTAAAGTGCTTTTAATTCAAACAATTTAATGTATTACATATTCAGCAGGTCAAAATGTTATAGTGTTATTACTAAAAAACGATCAAAACATTTTTGAATTTAAAAAATCACGTAAAAACCTTTTAAAGTAAACGTTAAACTTTCCAAAATAATAGTAGGTAAAAGTCAAGCTTGGTGGTATTTTAATTCTACTGAACTTGATTTTTAGGTAGCAACAAAACTCTCGAAAGTTTAACCTTTGAAAAATGCTAAAAACTAAAGATAAAATATTAACTAACATGTTTATATGAGTTTAATTCAGAGTTAAATTTTCAGGAGACAAAAAACTTACCTTACAAATACCTTAATGACTAAATAAACTATATTAACGTACACAATTTTTTGACAATAAAAATGATGGTTATTATTTTCAGGGGGCGAAATAGCGCCTTCTAACGGTGGAATCACCAGAAAAGAGTTCATGCAGGCCAAGGTGCGATCCCAATACGACAAGTTCGTTCCAATTATGACGTCATCAACAAAAATGACGTCACAAAACCGGAGAGACGTCGTGACGTCAATGGCATCCGACGAAAACCCGAAAATGTTAGTTGTTGTTTTAATAAAATGCTATAACTTAACTGACTTATGTTTTATTAACTATTTTAGTCTTAATTGCTAAGTAAAAGTTTTATTTGTTTTTACTAATTACCAATTGCAACACTTTTACTAATAAGTCTTTTATTAAGCTGTTATAACTAAAGTATTTATTTCTGATGAAATCCTTAACATGTAAGCAGTTTTTATTTATTTAAACTGCAATTCGTTTATTAATGAACTACTTTTTTTTAAATATTAACTACTTTACTTGACGTTTTTTTGTCATTACTACAACGTCGAGTAATTTTGTTAGCTACTAGTCATGCAGCTTATAATTTATGGTGTGATTAGCAGATTTAAATATTTGTTTTAAAATGCTTTCAAAATGTTTCTATTTATTATTTGTTAAAGTATTGTTAATCTTAAAAAATATTATTGCTATTCGTTTTTGGGAAAATTGATGCTATTACATTGTAGAAATTCTATTTTAAATCGACCTTTGATGATAACAGATTTTTTTTAGTTTAGTATACCAGAAAAAAAAACACAGGAACTGAAACTTTTAAAACTTTACACGCCTCCATTATAACTTTTTGTTATATACCTAAAAATAATTTTTAAAGAAACTAACTCAGTATAAACTCGCCTTTATGCTTTAAACTTAATAAAATCAAAATAACTTAAAAAGATATTTTGAACATGGAAATTTAAGTTCAAAATAAAAATAGCATCACAAACTTTTAAGTGAAACAGACAATAAAAAGACGCTTTGTAGTTCCTTTATGACGTAATAAAGGACAATTAAACGAGGGCCACAACAATCAAAATGTAGCGAAAGTGATTATTTTGAACAAGTTTTGCCAGTACTTGTGACAATTTAATTTCCAGATAGCACTTGAGATCTCTTTCTACTTTCCCTTATAAGTTTTCGGTGTAAGAGAATTCAAGCTATGTTATAAAGTATTTTTTAACTTAAATTCAAGTTTTAATTTCCACAACAAAAATTTTTAACAAACAACTTATTTTGTTTTTTTCCCAAAATAAAGTTCATACTAAAACAACTTTGACAAAAGTTGTATTTAATTCTTTTAAGAATAAAACTTTACTAGCCTTTGATCTTTAAAATAACTTAAAATTTATTAAACTTGATTAACATGTTTTGTATGTTTTCATTTTACGTTTAATTATATTTTTTGGTTTTAATAGTTTTTTAAAATAAAAATTTTATTTTCTTTGTCAATCATCATTTATTTTTAATAATAATAAAGTTTTATAAGTAAATTTAGTGTAAACACAGTAAAGCTCAATTAGGTATCACGAATTTTTGATAAAATACCAGAAATTAGTTGTCATAACAAACTGTTTATTCAATTTGCATGTTTGCTAATAAGTTATTAAATTAAAACCATGCTCAAAAAATAATTTTAATATTTATTAAAATTTTTGAAATTGTAAATTAGTATTTCGTCTGCAATTTTAATTTTTATTTTAATAACTCGTTATGTTACAACAACACCTTAATCATCAATAGATTTCATTTTCTTTTAAAAGATTAACCACATTTTTAGTTAAAGGTGCAAGCTTTGTTTGTTTTGGAACGCATTTTTAACTTTGATTTACGTTAAAAAAAACTTAGTAAACTTGAATAACCAACTAAATTGTTTGTTTTGGATAGATAAAAATAGCAAGCCTTATAAAGTGTTTTCAATTAGTGTGTTTATTTCAAGTTTAAAGACGAATTTATAAGGTTATAACAGGCTCATTGTGGTTTTATTCTTCTTTGTTATTTTTTGCAATGTTTGTTTCTTGTATAGCTTGTTTGTGGCTTTTTGAATAGATATATACTTAAATGACTTTTGACGTTTAAATGGTTTAGAAATTGAATAGAAAACTATGAGAGTTTTATACCACTACTTGCTCAATAAAACAAGGCTTGTGCAATTGATCAATTAAATAAAATGATTAAAATTTAATGAGAAAAATAAAACAAAACAATGACTTGACAATGACTTGAAAAACAAATTGTCTATAGAATTTTTTGTGTACCAATATTGCAGCGGCATTAACAGTATATGTTTTATTATTAAATAACTACAAATACTATGAAAAATACTTCAACCAACAACCAATACAACACATCAGACTTTTACATTTTAATACACTTTTAAAACAACAATTATTCGTGGTTGCCATGGAAACAAGGTTTTCAATTCACGTGCTCATTGAGGCGTATCGGCAATATCGTTTTGTTTTTACAGCGAGTTTTTGTTCTGCCATAAGTTTGTTGTTTTATGCAAAAGTTCATAGCAAAGCAACCGTTAAAAAATGTCTAGCAGATAGCAATCTCTCTGCTTGATGTATGAATTTTGTTGAGAATGATTTTCCCCTTGTGTTGTTTTAATTGTTTGCCGAGCCTACAGCTTTTTTTTTTTTGAAAACATTCATATGAAATTAATTTGTTGTAACTGCAGAAACTTTTACAAACATTTACAAAGTAGATAACTTTTAAAGAAGTATTGATAAAACCAGTTCTCCATTTTGTTCAAACTGTTTTTGACCGGAAAAACAACTAAAAATTATGAAATTAAACTAGCTTAAACAACTTTTGTAACTTTGAAAATGTGTTGAAAACATGAAAAAGGTAAACTTTTCGTCATTTTAATTGTAATTAATCTAGTAATTTTAAGTAAACATTAGCTATAAATTAATGCTTCAACATTTTTGATGCTTTACTGTTAGTTTAACCATTAGTAGCAATTACATTGTATGCCCTCAATCAATATTGTTCTTTTTTCATTAAAAGACACAATGCAATTTTAAGTTGCAATTATCCGAAAAACACTTAAGATTATATTGATTATACAATATACAAGACATATACACTTCAGATTTTGTACTTTTGTATGATTTTCTTTGAATTACACTAGAAATAAAAATCAAATTTGTTTTTCTTACGTTTGTTTTTAAACTGCTTCATTTGTAAACAGTTTAAAAGGTGAGCTGGAAATTAATTCTTTCTTTTTGTTCGATCAAACACCTATTTATTTGAAATTGGGATTACCTTCATCGTATTAAAAGTAATTAACACTGAAATCCATGTGAGTCAAAAGACTGAAAATTACCGGATTTATTCTTCAACGCGGTGATTTACGGACTTATTTGTTCTTGAGGCAAAGCTTTACTACCTTTATTTGTTTTCGTTTTAAATGAAAAATAGCATAAAAGCCTAAATGGCTCAATTACGATGGCATCGAAAACTCCTTGAGGCTAAACTAGTGCACTTTCTTTTTTTCACGGTCAACATTTGTTATCATTCTATTGTTTCATTTAACACAATTTACAGTTTTTTACCTTCAAGACAATATTCAAAAACTCATTTTTAATGGCTTTAGAAGTAGTTTATAAATTTACGAGCATAAAGTTATTGTTATAGGAAAATTTATTAATTTTTCAAAAAACATAAAACTTTAATGTCAATTATTTTTCTTATCTTAAAAGCTATAAAAAAATTTTTTTTTATTTTAGAGAACGCACCTTTGCCTTTAATTTAAAAAAAAAATTATTTAATTTGGGGTTGGAATTATTTCATGGGGTCCCTCCAAAAATAAAGGTTTTTTTTCGTTTTTTTTCATCAAATGGTATTAGAACCAAAAATAAATATTTTTTTTTAATTTTTTTTTTTGATTTCCCTTAGTTTGCATGTTATAAAAACTCTTAAATAGTTATTTTATAAATAATGTTAATATCTTTTACGATTTGGCCCAAAATCAAAATGTAGTATATTACACTATCATTTGCCTTGGCCATTTCCTAGATAAAAAATTGATAAAAGGAAAAAAAAGTTAATAAGAATGTGAATTACATCAAACTAAATTAAAATAAAATAATTTAATTAAATTTGTTGTATATTCACATTCTTATTAACTTTTTTTTTCCTTTTATCAATTTTTTATCTAGGAAATGGCCAAGGCAAATGATAGTGTAATATACTACATTTTGATTTTGGGCCAAATCGTAAAAGATATTAACATTATTTATAAAATAACTATTTAAGAGTTTTTATAACATGCAAACTAAGGGAAATCAAAAAAAAAATTAAAAAAAAATATTTATTTTTGGTTGTAATACCATTTGATAAAAAAAAACGAAAAAAAACCTTTATTTTTGGAGGGACCCCATGAAATAATTCCAACCCCAAATTAAATAATTTTTTTTTTAAATTAAAGGCAAAGGTGCGTTCTCTAAAATAAAAATAAAAATTTTAGATAGCTATTAAGATAAGGAAAATAATTGACATTATAGTTTTATGTTTTTTGAAAAATTAATAAATTTTCCTATAACAATAACTTTATGCTCGTTATAAATTTTGCATTTCTTGAGTATTTATTAGTCAATTTTGTAGAAACGACAACTTTTACTATAAATCTGATCAAAAAAGTGTTTCCAAGCTAAAATTTTATGACGTCACAAATTCTCGTATCTGCTTGCTTTTTTGTTTATTTCTTCTAAATTTGTCACACGGTGAGAATGTTTATGTTTCTTTGTAGCGGCTTTTTTGCGGTTTTAATTTCTTCTCTGATCTTTTCGTGAAATTTTGTATACTTTTCTAACAGCTGCATAAAAGATTGATTGATGCGCTAAAATGTGAAAATTTAATTTTCTACTTTGTAAATATTTAGATAAACAACAATTTTAGTGGTTGAAATTAAGAATTTCATAAAAAAGACAAAATTATTCAAAAGCACTTTTTCAAAATTTTATTGACAAATATGGTAGTGTTTTTTATACTTAGTATTCAAATTCTCAACTTTCTTGAGTTGTATAAGATTAATTTTTTTCATCACATTTAGATACCTTACCATGTTGTTTTATTTAACTATTTTTTTAAATAAGAAAAGCGTTAGATAGTAACAACTTACACATTATATATTAAACTAAAGAAATATTTTTTTATTCAGACAAGGGAACTCACCCTCCACATTTCTAGTGACGTCACAGAACCATCATAGAAAAGCGATAGTGACGTCACAATGCGAGTACGATCACCTCATACCACGTCATCAAACGCCCCAGCAACAAGCTTAACTATATATATATTTTTTAATTTTTTTGCTTCAATTTAAACATAAATACTGAACTTGAAAAGTAAAAGATTTTTTTTTAAGTATAAGTACTTGAATAATAAACAAATTATTTTATTTAAATACAACTAACATATGTCAAAATGATCTTTTATAATTAATATAAAAATTTTTTGTACTAAGCTTAAACTGACACTTGAAGTTTGAAACTTCAGCTTAAAGCTATTATCTTTTTTTAATAAAAGAATAAAAGTTTTCTGCTGTTTTTATGACCCTTATAATCAATGAAATGAATTTAATTCTGTTTTTTAATGTGTTTTATGAAAAAATTAAAACTATCTTTTTAGAATATTTATAATCAAAATTCATCATCTTAAAGAAGTTATATTATTTTTCAAAACATTAAAAGTTATCTGCTATTTTTTATTATCTTATTGTTAACCAATTTAATCCGTTTTAGTACCCAATTTAGTAATTCCGTTTACTAATGCGTTCTAAGAAAAGAGTTCTAAATTTTTCTTTCAAACAAAGTATTATGAAATGATAAGCAAACTTTGTAACTTTGTTTTACTTCTTTTCTTTGATATTTTGTTGTCTTAAAACACAAATTTTGATATGCTGTTTCAATTTATGAGTGCTTTTTTTCACAATCACTGCCAAATATAAAAAGTGTCTTTTGATTTATTAAACTTTTCATAAAGTGTTTCATTTGTTATCATTGTGCTATGAAATAAAGTTACAATAAAAACATGGTCTATTGTTGTAAGTGATATATGAAGACATTTACAAATAAATGTAAGATAACAACAAAAATATTAAAAGTGTGTGAAAAATCTCATGTTAACTTTATTCTAATTAATTAAATCTAGTTTTAAATGCAACATCGAATTTTAAGTGTAGATTTTAGTTTATGTAAAGATAAGAAAAGTTGATATTTACAGTAGATTTTGCATCGTGACTTAGCTTAATTGAAAAGTAATTTCAACAATTTAAGACGTGTGAAATTTTACACAACATAACAACTTTTTGATTACCACTTAACTAAATTGAAAAATTTATACGAATTATTGAGGTATAGTGTATAGTTAAAAAACTTAATTTATTCATAATTTATCTGATAAAATGTTATTAGCTTAACATTAAAAAGTTTATCACCACTCGTATTTTTTTCCTTATTTCACAAAAAGATAAACTAAAATTTATACTCCTTAACCAATTTTTTTGCACTCAAAAAAAGGTAGGAGTGTAATTGAAATATAAAAAGTTAAAAAATTCGAACTTTCAATTTTACTAGCGAAGCAAAGTGAAAACGCCCCGTACTCTTCGAGGTTGATTCAGTTTAAATTGAGCGTGCTATTTCGCTTACAATTGGTTTTGCTTGGGTACAAAGCCTTTTGCTTGCACATGGATTAGCATTTACTTATTTTGAAAAAAAAAATTGAAAGTTCTATAAGGCCATGGGATGATGTTTTTTGGTTCAAACTGATTTATTTAACTGATTTTTCTTAGAAACACTCTACAATGCAGTTAATTCGTTAGCAAATAGACGGTTGGTTAATGACCGTACTTTTTTCTAACAGAGTGTTAAAGATTTGAGTTCAGTTAATATTTTAAAAGTGTGAGTTCTAAATCAAGTTTAGTTGTGAAAAAGTTATAAAAATTTTGCTTTACGACAACATTAAATATCAAATCAGTTGACTTTGTATAAAAGTCCAAAGTAAATAGCTTGTTTATGAGTTTAAATACTTTATAAACAACTTATTGTATGAATAAAAATATCGGTTTTGTTAGTTAAAATACAAAGTAAGATTGGAACGAATTAGTTTAAAACAATTAGAGCTGATAAACAATTTCTAAAACTCATGCTTTTTACAAAACTAAAGTAGTTTTACAATTTTTTGTTAGTTGTTTTTTCTTCCAGAAAACCTTATAAGTATCCTAATTTTAAAAACAATTGATTCGTACACCTGCTTCTAATTTTTATTGTTGTTGTACATTAAAACTACATAGAAACATTAAGCGTTTAATGAAAAAAAAACATCAATTTAAAAACAATAAACGTGCAATAAAACTTAATTCAAGTTTTTATTACTTTTTCAAAGCCTTGTTTCTTAATTTCCACTCAATTAAGAACTGAATATGTTTTAATGATAACAGTTTAATGAACGAAAAAAAATATCGCCTAAATTAAACTGGTCTAAAGCTCTGCTGTACGAAAAAAGCCTTCGGTTATCCAGTTTTACAACACATTAGATACAGTTTAACACCTTTTCTAGGACATGAAATAAAAAGTATATACTATAACATCCATAGTATGATAAGTTATAATAAACATGCAACACTCTTTTACAAGGCTCGTTGAGACTTTGTTTAAATTCAATCTTGTGTAAATTTTAAAAAGCTTAACTTAGTTGAGAGAAAAAAAATATTCAAAAGATGTTGTTTTGTAAATAATGCTTGATTATAGTTATATAGTTCACTTTAGCTACTCACACTTCTGATTTTTTAAAACTTACGATAAACCATTACAAAATACTAAAATGTTAGGAAGTTAACTATTGAAATCTAAACTTAAATAATAAATTAGCAATAAAAGCTTGAAAGTCAAGTGAAAGTTTTATCTAAAAAAACCGCTTTGTAGCTTCTTTATGACGTCACAACACCATTTAAACATCACCACAACAAACAGATTTTAGCGAAAGTAATTATTTTGAACAAGTTTGGCCAGTACTTGTGACAACTTAATTTTCAAATTGCTTTTGAAGCTACTTTCTTGTCTTTCAATTATCTTTTTTACTAAAGCGTTGCTAAAATAACTCTAGTACCAATCTAAAAAAGTGCTTATTTTTATTTTTATATATTTTCCTTTAAAAAATTTATATAACAGTAAAAACTGAGAAATAAAATCTAAGTTAGATTATATAGTGTAACTAAACTTTTAATATTATTAAACTCGTTCGCAACTTTTATCTGAAATGAATTATGACAGTTAGTTAAATAGCTTTTAAAAAACAATTTTAATGGGTGTCTGTGGTAAGTAATTTACAGTAATAATGAATTTTACTATAAATTTATTTTGACGTTTAGGTTTTTAAAGTATTGAAGTCATCAATTGCTAATTTACTTAACACTACATTAGTATTAAATTTTAATACATGTAAGTATATACTCGAGATTTTATTAACAAGCTCTTTGAAATTTATTTTAATCATACTCTATAAGCAGAGTAAACTAAAGTTTTTTTTTTAATGATACAAACAATACTTTGCGATTTTTAACTTTAGAAATTTACTTACAAACTATTCGTTAAACCTATCCTTTTTTTCTGTTTCTAAAAATTTATTTAAAACAAAACATGTCAATTAAATTAGTACACTTTTATAAAAATTTTTAGTGTTCTAGCTTATTTAAAGAAAACAGAAAGAATTTACGCGTTTTATCAAAAAATTTAATAAATTTTTTATGATAACAAACTGTTTATTTATTCTGCTCATTTATATGCGACTTAAAATTAAATTTATGATTCAAATGTTCATATAACACTAATTAAAGTAATTTAATTATGTTTTTGAAAAAACACTTTAACTTTATAAATTTATATGATCTGTAAAAGTGACAGTTTAAGTTGTTTTTTAAGTTACATTAAAGTATACGTAGTTTTTATTTTTAAATATATTCATTGTATTAAGTAATTAGTCACAAATCAGTTTGGTTTTTATTACTTGTTTTTACTTTGATATTAAAAAATGAATGAAAATTTAAATTTACAATAAACTTTTATTTATTTATAATGGATTTTCTTCCGCATACTAACAGAGTACACCTCAAAACACTTGTTTTCGCAGTGTTGTTTATCATACCTGTTATGGTCAAATTATTCGTTTTATTTCTTATTTGTTGTATGTGGTTTGTTTTTTTTTTGTTAATTTTAAGTGTTTGTTTTTAAAATTATTTGTTCGCGGTTTTTTCAATAGCAGTAAACTTAAATAACATATACGTGGCTTAAAAAACTTAAACGGAATTAAAAATATCCTTTGTTTTTTTACTATTTATGCTAAACAACTTGGTGTGAATGATTAATTGCTCAAGCTGATGAGATTTTACTGAGAAAAATTTACTAACAATTGGATTTTTGTATAAAAAATTACGTATTGTTTTATCTTAAAATCTTTACTTAGACCGCATCAATATAGCTAAAAGATTTTGTTTAATTAATCATTAATGTTACGATGAGTATTATCTAGCTAAACTTTAGCCACAACTTAAAATAATAAAAATTAACAGCAATATTTTTCTATGGTTTCAATAACGACTGATTTTGTGTTAACCGATGCATAACAACGGTACACTTTTGGTTTTGTGCAACTATATATTTGTTGTTTTATGCGAAACTAATAGTAAAGCAATCGTGTAAAAATCACTTCATTTTGATAGCAGTGTCTTTAAATAGTTTTTCTTGAGTGCTTTTTCACTTAAGAAACTTCGAGTCATTAGCTATCCTAATAAAAATTTACTTGTATGTTTTTGTTGGTTAAAATATGAATAAAAGTTTTTTTTTTTTTTTGCAAAAGCAGCTTTTAGTTTTAATTTTTATATTTTACTATATAGTTTAATAAACGTATTTTTTATGAACATTTATCGCAATTAGTTGTGGTTACGTAGCTTTATAAAATAAACAATTATTTCTAAAGTTTAGACTTTATTAAACTGAAGGTATAACTTATTCTAGTCTATGTTTTAACAACTTTTAAGATAAGCAGTATAACCAATTAAACTATAAACTACTTTTCTAACATTTTTTTTATCTGCAGATATATTTACTTTCTGCTTTTAAATAAAACCACTCTATGATCAAACGTTTGTTTATTAAAATAATAATAACTTTATGTAATTAGAAGTGTTTAGAATGAAAATCCTACGAGAGTAAAAAGTAGTTGGAAACAACAAACTTAGTTTTAATAAAAAAAATTTTTTTATCAACTTCAAAGTAAAACTGAAAGTCATTCTGTAGATTAACTATATCATTTTTATTAATACCCATCGTGAAATTTAAAATTTAGACAAGCGATCAGATTGTGTCTACCTCAACAGTCAAACATATTCGATCAAGTTTAAAAATTGTTAAAGTTTATTTTCGGTTTCAACCTTCATGATAGACAATAACTGACAATTATATACAAATAACAAAAAGAAAAATTCCCTCTAAATTTTAATTTAACTACAAAATATTTGTATTCAAAACGAAATTGATAAGCAGATTAGTTTGGATTATAAAAAAGTAATTTCTCATCAATAACAAGAATGATGATAGAAGACTGTGTTTTTGTATAAGTAATAAGTTTAGAACCTTTTATACAAGTCTGTTTGTATTTTCGATCTAAAAGCTCAATTAGGATGAAAACACTTTTGAAATATATTTTTATTTTCGACCTTCATGATAGACAATAACTGTCAATGATATAAAAATACTCAAAAGAAAAATTCCCGATTATATTTGATAGAAAGGTTTTTGTATTCAAAACAAAATTGACATGCAGTTTAGCTGAGATTAAAAACAGAGTTATTTTGAAGTACAAAAAAAGGACAATAGAAAGCAACAAGTTTTATAACAGTACTAAATTTGTACTGGTCTGTTTGTTTTTTCGTCCAAATAGCTCAATTAGGATGACCTCGAAAACCCCCTCAGGCCAAACTGACACGCATTTCAATGCAGTCTGGTGGTAAATTTTATACTTGCTATCACTTAAACACCTATTTAGTTTCTATTACTTTTACTTGCAGTAAAAAACCATAAGTCAGGCTTAAAATATGTTTTCCACTAGCGTTTGTTTAAATTGTTTTAAAATTAAGTTTTTTAGAACACCTTAATTTTAAGAATTATGACGTCACCAGTTGTGTTTGTGTGACTTTATTTTTTGTTTGTTTATTTCAAATTTGTGACAGTGTGCGAACGCTAAGGTGTGAAATCTTTTTTTGTGGTTTTAATTTTTCTTTTGATCTTTTCTTAAACGTTCATGCTTTCTGAACACCTGCAGACTTTTGACTGATGGTTCGAATAGGGAAAATTAGTTTCCCTGTTTGTAAATATTTAGATGAAGTGAAGCTTTTTAAAGGTCAAAACAAAAGTGGTTTACGCAAATAGATAGTGCTTCATATTAAGAAGTTTCTTAAAGGCTAATTGACATTTCGGATATAAAAGTGCTTTAACGTAAAAATATACCGAAAATTTATATTACTTTTATTATATACAATTTTTTTTTGTTCAGTATTCAATTACAAGCAGTGATGAAAGACATGATTTTAATAGCTAAGATACCTTTTAAATTTATAAAAAAACTTTTTAAATTAGATTTTAAATGTACAACTCTTAATGAACGATTATATTAAATCAGTTCTATTCATTTAAGTTAATCTGAGAAACGTGACTATATAACATTGTTTAATTTTCGCTAAATATTGATGTGTAAAAATAACTATACCTTATAAGAGTTATTAATCAATAAAGTTAAAAAACTAAAATTATAAAAAGAATGATTTTGTATAAAAAATATTTCATGTCACTTATGGTTTAAAGAAGTAGAAGCTCAAACGGTACGTAAAGAGCTTAGCAGAAAGCAACAGAAATTATTAGCCCGCCCGGACGAGACTTGTAGTAAAAAAACTTTAAACCTTTCCATTGACTCTAGCTTATTTGCTGTCTGATTTTTTGAATTTTTGAATTTTTAAATCTCGTTTGGAGTACTTAAAACTTGTCTGCTCTAAGTTTAACAAGTTTACAAGCGACCTAGTTTTAGGTATTTCTGATTTATTATTACTTATCAAAAAGTTTAGATAAAAAGTGAAAGAATTCATTTTTATGAAAAATAAAGTGCAAAAGAATCATTATAAATATTTTTTACAATATTTTTTTATTCTTTTCAATTTAACAGTTAGAAAATATTTATACTTTTTTTCTGAGATAAACATGTAAATAAAACCTTTTTAAAAAATTATATATTGTTCACATTTCAGAAGGTTAGAATAAGCAAAAGGCAAAAGGTGAAAAGATAAAATACTAGTGAAAAAAGCAATAACATTTGTCCGGGCGGCAAACTTAAACTCTCAATTCTTTGAAGACTACACAGTAAAAAGTTCGATATTCAGTTTCAATTGACCGTATAATCTCTTATACATGGCTGAGTTTGCTGCCAAGCGAAATTTTGTTCTCAAATATATCATAACTTCTTTACCATATTTTCAATTTCAGTAAAAAATAAAAAGGTTTGTAGACTTTTGTGTTTTGTTTAACCTTATGCCTTTTCCATTCTTAATTTTCGCTACTTAATAAAAGCTTTTTACTTGCAAATGAATTAGCTCTGTTTATTTATAGCTAAACTTTTACGCACACTCTAAATTTAAAGTATTAATACTTGTTCACCGTCTTTTTTACAATTACAATGCAGTTAAGACGAATACAAATAGAAATATAACGATTGTTAGTGACCTTATACTTTACTGTTTGAGATTTAAGTATGAAGCAAAGAGAACTTTTTTAAACCGTTATAAACAAATATCTTATTACCAGAAAAAGAAAACATTTTTTTTTTGTGGAAAACTTAAAAACAAATGCGATTTACATTATGTAGTTTTTATAATTAGAATGAACAAATTAAACATGATGTTTTATGCGTTAGAAAATAATTCTTAAAAAAATAATTTGTTTTCACATACTAACTTCGATATTTTTTTTATAAAAAAACTATGTTATCATACTGTAAAAATATACAAACTGGAAGTACCATTATATAAAGTTCCATTCCATGAGAAAGTTTTAGAACCTAAGTTGCAAGTGGTGTAATATCGTTGTTTTACAAACAAAACTTCCGTTAAATTTTAAAACTATATATAAACATAAAGGTTTGATAAAACCGCTTCGATTATTAGACCATAAGCTTACGGTAGACTGAGACACGGGTTTCGTTCTTATCGAAACTTGTCAGTTAGTTGCAACCGAAAAACCTGCAGTCGTTTTTAGAAACTTAGTTTTTTTATTGAATTATGTGTATCATCAAGATTTTAACCTTATCTAAAATCTACCTATCTAAAAATAGAGATAAGGTTAAACGTGAACATAATAAAACGATTGTTTATTCTCGTGTTGACTTTATTAGGATTTATTTATATTTGTAAGTTATAATCAGATTTTAACCGAATTTGAGTTTAGTTTAATAAAAAATAAATAAAAAGAAGTTTAAAGTTAATTTTTTTATAAACAATAAAAGCAAACCGGAATATTTCATTTGGGACAATTTTGTTCGATTTATTCTATTAAATTGTTTAGATAACAATTCACTGTTTTATTAAGATAATAAGCTTCTTCTTGTTCCATTACTTATTTTAACTTTGTTATTTATGTCCTTACAAACTATTCTCGAATGTTGAACTTTAAAATTAGGTTTTAACCTTTAGTTTTGAAATGTATAAATGATAAAATTTTTAAAATCTTCACACAATTTATTTACACAATTGCAGCTATGTTGAAGATAAGTTTTCATGCACTTATTGAAAAATATAGTGATCTGTTTCAGAAGAAAACAGTTTCACTGTAAAAAATTTTAATTAAACCAAAATATGTTCACTATTTTTTCAATTTAAGCTTGTTCAGTTTAGATTTACTTTTTTGTAAGTAGTTTAGATTCCCTAATACTATCAGGTTTTGTTCGCAGATTCAACAATAAAAAGCATTATTAAGTTGAAAGAATTCAAAAGAATTCAAAAAATATATATATCAAATTATAAAAAAGAAAAGAAGAATATAACAAAAAGTGTTTTTAGTCGAAAATTAAGTTTTAGAAATTCTTAAAAGCTAAACAAAAGTTTTTTATCACAAAAAAGCCACCTTGTAGCATCTCTATGACGTCACAACAACTTTTAAAATAGAGCCACCACAATCTAATTGTAGCGACCACAACAAACATATTTTAGCGAAAGTAATTATTTCGAACAAGTTTAACCCGTACTTGTGACAACTTAATTTCCAAAATTACTTTTTTAGTTTTACATCTCTTAAAAGATTTAATTACAATATTTTTTGAAATAAAAAGTTTATATAAAATATTTATTTACTAAAAAACTAAGCTTTCTACGATGCTTATTAGCCTTCCCTTGAGTACATAAAAAACATATAAAAAAAACTTTAGTATAACTATTTGATTAATGTTCATTGATAACTACCGGTTTAAACAACAATAATGAAATATATTTAAAGTTATGTAAAAAAAAACTATTTAATAAATTTTTAAAATTTAGTTTGATAAATTATTTTGTGCTACAATAAATAGTAATAATAGAGACAGTGTGACAGATTATACGTTAGATGTGGTAAAACGCATTCAAAATTATATTAAAATTACAAATTTTATCATGCTAACAATATTTAACAAACTGTTTAATTGATCTAACTAATATAACAAAAATTGCATTTGAAAATTTATAAATATAGTTTTATTATATTTTCTTTTAGTTGTGCAGAATAAGAAGCAATTATATGAGTTTAAATAACCTGTTATTTATAAATAAAACTTACTTGATTGTTTTAATAATTGATTTGTCAGTAATTTAGTTTGTTATACAATAATATGAAGTAATGGTATTTTAAAGTAATTACTTTATGCTCAATACAAAAACATTGTTAACACCACAATGACTAAAAAACAACTTTAGAATTATTTGTTAGATTATTAGAATCAAAATTAATTATTATCAAAATTTGTTTAAATATGAATTTTGTTTCAACCAAGTCAAAAGACTTTTTTCTTACAGAAATGCTTTGATATCTACTTTAATATAAGCTTAAATATTTATAGTTCATTTTATAGTCATTATAATTCTTATAGTTTTTAACTAAGACTTACGTTTTTTATCAACTTAATACTACTTAACCGATTTAAAACAAAACCGAATTTTTTATACAACTTTTATTGTTGATTAAAATGAGTATAATAACAACCTAATTGATCTACTAGAAAATCTTTTTTCAAAATAATCATGACTTAAATTAAAAACGTGTATGTATAACCTAAGTTGTAACAGTCTTTTTATTTAAATATTTTAATACTAAGCAATCTAATAAACTCTCTAAAATAAGCTGAATATGTTTTTTCACATAAAGTTTTCACTATTTTAAAAAACTCATGCCATTGTTTCTCTAAGATAAGATTGCTCAACTTCGATTATATAAAAGAATCTGAAAACACAAGATCTAAGTTTATTCAACTAATGTGTTTGTTTTAACTTAATAAAAGTGCACACTGCGATAGATTCTTGAAACTGATTATAATACAGTTTAATACAAAGCAGGTCTCGATGCAATTTTGAGTTAGATTTTTAATGTTCATCTTTCAAACCATTTGTTAGTAGTTTTACAGCAATATCATACATACATCGACTACTTTTGAGTTTATAAAATTTTCGAAAGTAGAGTTAAAAACAATATCCAGTAAGTTATTCATTAAAATAATTTTGAAAATCATAAAAATAATAGAAGTTGTAATAAAATATATACTCATAAATTAGTTTGTATCCCTACATTATTTTATTATGAAGATTATTATTTAAGTCATTGAGCCTATTTCGTTGTTTGTAAAATGGTAATATAAAACATGAAATTAACTAAAGTTTTGGTAAGATTGCATAAACTATTTTTATTAACCACTTCATATTATGTTTTTATATTTAATCCACACACTTATTGAAGCATAACGACGATACCGTTTTTGTTTTTACAGCAAGTTTTTGTTCTGCCATAAGTTTGTTGTTTTACCAAGACTTCATAGTAAAGCAACCGTTTAAAAATTCTCAATAGCTACCCTTTAGTTTTATATACTTTTTTTATTAAAGTACTCAATTTTTTGTGCAAATTGTGTTTATTATGTAATCAAAAGATTTTAAAACTAATTGAGAAATGAACATTTTTTTCGAGTTTTAAGTGTTTATGATTAATATTTACAGACAATTTTCAAATTTTCTATCAAATATTATGAGAAAGAATAAGTATTTCAGATAAAAAAAGTTCTAAATAATCTAATTTAATCAATTTAAATGTTTTAAATTGACTTGTTTTGTTGAAGTTTTTAAGTTTTTAATATAATCGATATTAAAAAGGATTAAGTACATCCTTTTATAACTTATGTTTTAATAATGAATTATAAGCAATAAAAGCCTTTTATTAAACAAAACTACTCAAACATTATTAAATAAAACAGCTTAAATTGTAGTTATACATCTTTTTATTAAGCTTAAATAATTATTTAATTTGTATTTTATAATTTCTTCATAATTACTGTTGTTGTTTTTTGTTTAATATAAAAACACAACTAAGATTCTGACGTATCTAAATAATTATAGACTTGTTTGTTTTTAGTTTTAGTTTTTTGTATGTGTTTTACAAAAGTTAAATCATTATAATAATTTGAAATATTAATGTAAAAAAATCATTATCAAACAATTTATAAGAATTTTTATAATATTGTGCTTATTTTTTACTTTGATCCATGTTAAATCAAACTTCTAATAGTTTTATGTGATGATTAATTTCGTTTTATTAGACCTATAAAGAAGTAAAAACTACTTAGAAAAATATGTTAAAGATACAGAGTTTGTTTTAATTAACAGTTTTTTTCGAAGTACCCAAAACCAACTAAAGCCGCCGTTTAATAGTGAAATTAAAACACAAAATTTTCTATAAGTACTTTGTTTCTTAGCATAAAAAATAAAACAACATTGTCAAATAAAGAATAGAATAAGTTGACAAAAAATGTTCTACTTTATTTAGTACTAGTTTTGCACAAAGTACTTAAAAAAAATCATACCAGGTTCAAGTTAAAAAAAAAGTAAAATTTGAACAACAGTTTATGTCTAGTAAACATAAACGCTATGAAAAATGACTTTAAATTATCAGTAGTTTTTCTATTTATTTTTAAAAAGTTTTTATTCATTGTAGCTTCAAATTTTGATGGTTGAAAACCTTTCTTTTTTAGTATACTTTACAAGATAAATTTTAAAATGTTATAGCTACAACTTCCTAAATTGAAATTAATTAGAACATAGTTATTTTCTTAAACTTGTAAAAATGTGATTTTGCTAAAAACGTGTACGAGAATGAAAAATTCTTCAGCTTACGTAAATAAACAGTGCATAGCAACTTGACTCTTCACTTTTAATTTGAAAACCATCAACTTTGACAAGTGCTAAATTGGTTTTTAATCGTTGCTAAAGTTATAAACAACCATTTGTTATTGATTTATTTTTAGTATTTACGGTATAATATTGACTTATACTTTTGTTATGATAAACTAAACATGTTATATGCACAAAAACAATAAAAGACAAAATATTAAATTGTTTAAAAAAGAGCTGCTAATAATGTACTTTGAGAACTTATTTAAATATAATTTCTTTAAGTTTTTTAAGAATGTTCAAAAGTATTTTTTGCAAAGTAAAAATTTATTTCACACTAGTTTT
Organism: Thalia democratica; assembly: GCF_965202585.1. Classification (NCBI taxonomy): domain Eukaryota; kingdom Metazoa; phylum Chordata; class Thaliacea; order Salpida; family Salpidae; genus Thalia; species Thalia democratica. The sequence continues at coordinate 19,561,965 of NC_139168.1, forward strand.
ATCGGTTTTAGAGAGTTTGACGGTTTTCACTTGAATTGATAACACCACACTAAACTTGCTACGAAGTATAAAAAATCAGCTTTAAAAGTAACTGAGTCATAAAACATACTTATTTTGGAAACAGTTTACTACCAATATAATCTTTTAAGTACAGTCAAATATTCTTAATAGACATCAGACGTAAGTTTTAGATTCACTGCTTGAAATAAGACAAATTAAAACAAATTTAGTGTACCTCTATTTCAGCTCACATCAGAATATATGACGAATATGAAAAAAAAAAACCTTAAATCCCTACGCAGTTTAAAACTATGTGATCTAAATTGCTGGTATTCGTTAGCTTTCAACTTAATTTGTCTTTAAGTTCTTACACAGTATGTAAATTTCTTCTCTGATCTTTTCGTGAAACTTTGAACACTTTCTAACAGCTGCATAAAAGATTGATTGATGTGTTAAAATGTGAAAACTTAATTTTGTACCTTATAAATATTAAGTTAAACAAAAACGTTAAAAAAAAAAAATTGAAAAAATTCTATAAAGTTCAGTTATCAACCGAGTCCACAAATTTAGATTTAAATCACGCATCTCAAGCTATTTTTTATAATAAACTTTTTGCAAAAATTTACATAACTATCGCTTTATTATGTTAGATATTGATTCTTTACTGCTTAGTTTACCATGTACTGTATTGCTACCTTATTATTTAATAATCCATTATATCTATAATTGCCCATTATGGAAACCTTGAACTACAATTATTATTTTTTATTTAATTTTCAAACGAATTTAGACACATAGTTTCTTGTTTATTAATTTTAGTATTCAAATCATATTTGTTAAAAAATATTTAAAACTTAATTTTATGTATAAAAAGTAAAGTGATTAAAAAAACAAAATAGTTAAAAAAGTTATAAGAAAAAACAAAAATTGATAGTTATGAAAGCAACAAAAAGATATTATGAATCAACATGATCTAATGATCAAGTTAAGGTAAAAATACTAAAAAAATAACATTTGCTAGAAATTTCATGTGAATCTTTTTTTATTTTAAGATTTTGAGATCCTCCAAAAAAACCTTACTTTGTGTCTTAATTAACTAGATGGTATCAAGTATTGTTTTAAAATAAATAATTTGCCGGATACGTTGCTTAGGCTAAATTCAATACACTATCAGAAAATAGGTAATGTACTTTCAATTTTTTTTTATTTCTTTACGTTTCTAGTTATGTACCTTTTATTTGGTTATTACTTTGAAAATATCGTAACAGATACTATAAGTTTTTAAAGTAAATTTCAGTAAAATTCTTAAATACATTACTAAGAGTAAATTTAAGTTACAAGTATTAACATAAAGAGTATACTTTTAAAAACATTTTTTAAATTAGCTTAATTCACTTAATGTACAAACGTCGAAAATTAAGTTATAAAATGTGCAGAACAATTAACTTTATCAGAATTATAAATTTGCAACGTGACTGAACTTAATTGGCAAATACTTTTAGCGTTCTAGTCGTGGGTAGTTTCGGTAAAATTAGCAGGCAATATTAGTTTAGAATCTATGAGTAAAGGACAATGGCTGAATAAAATCAATTTATTTTTATACGTTACACACGAGTTAATGTAAAAAAGATCGCCCGCGCAAGATGTAAAGGGCTTAAAGAAAACATAAATTCTTTTCATAAGCTAGCCCGGACGAATGAGGTTTAAAAAAAAATTTAAAACTTATTCTGGTAGACTAATTTATTTTGACGAACACCATCTATAGAAAATTTTTTAAACTCATTAATGTTATAGAGACTCTAAATATCTAAACTTTAACAAACCTTTAGTTTAAAAGCTTTTGATTACTATATAAAAGCAAATTTATTTTAAATATTTAAATTAATAAATCTAAACAGTTTTTTAATTTTTATTATTTGTACAAATAAAATAAAAGTGTTTAGCAGTTTTTTATGTTTTGCTAAGTTTTAGAACACATATTTAAGTTTATGATAATATATAAGTATATAACAAGTTTTTCAAACTTATGTATTACATATTTCAAAAGCTAAACGGAAACACAAATAAAAACAATATTGTGTAGAATAGACTAAAAGTTTGTTAGCAGTACATATTAAATGTTCTCTATAAAAAATTGAACAGTTTTATACAGTTTACATTTGAATTATTTTAATATAGCGGTACGTCTTAAGATTAAAAAAAAATGTAAGTATATAAAATAAGCTTTTATTAAATAATGCAATCAATATCTAAATTTTTTTTTACCTGAAACGTTAACTGTAAATTTCTATAATTTGAAAATTATTAACAAATATAAACCAAAAACAAATAGAAAACGTAATTAACACAAAATAAAGCCATACCACCATAAGTTTTTTTAGTACTGTTCATTTTAAAAAAATAAATTGAAAACGCGCTGTGCTTCAGTGGAATTTATTAGGTAGATTCAATTCCAAATAAGCGTGTAATCTTCTTTACATTGCTCAGATTTGCTCAAAAGTAAAATCCTTTTGGCTGTAGACGGATTGAGTTGGCTATAACATTTCACTCTTAAACAGAAACGTAAAAGTTCTGACAGGGCATCGGAATTTTTTTTTGAACTGTTTTCCTTTCCCTATAACATTAAAATAGTAAAATGTAGTTTTGTTAAGTTTCATACGAACAAACTTTAAATACATCTATTAAGGCTTGGTGTTTTTTTTAATAAATATGTTGTATGTAATAAATCAAGTTTTGTTCGCTTAATTAATAATTGTGTTTGCAAATTACTACTACAAAAAGGAATATAAAACACACATTTTTGCAGCTAGGGTAACTAGTGACGTATAAATATTAGAGTTAATAAAACTTAATGCATACTTCTGTTTCAGAAATGAATTTTAGCGGTAGATTTTAAATTCAGTCTTTTTCTAAGTCTTAAAGACAAGTACTATAATGTTATCAAAACAAAAAATTCATTTAAAAAAGGTAGAATATAAATTTTATTAAAAGTGGCTACTTTTATTAAAATAAAGTAGATAAAACGTCTTGAATTATTTATCTGTTAGAAAACACAAAAAAGTTGTGTAAATAAGCTTAGTGTTTTAAAAATTTAAGGTATTTTTTAATGAATAATTATTTAAGAACAACTTTATATACTTAGTGTTATAATAATACTGAAAACTAAACTTTTATCAAAACATGTTTTAGTATGCTTAAAATTATCAAAATTGATAAATACACAAATATTATAAAATATTTAGTATAAACATATTATAATGAATACAAAAAAAAGACATATTTATTTATACAAGAAAAAATTGATCTTATTTTAAAAGCTTTAAAAATATGTTTTAAAACAAAAGTTTTTTAGAAAATAAGCATTAAATGTAAAAAATCAAGCTGTACTGTTTTTTTTATTTAATGAAAAAGATTTAAAACATCCTGTGCTTCAGTGAAAATAATAAGGTAGAAATTCAGATTTAATTAAGCGTGTAATCTTCTTTACAGTAAAACCCCTACAAATATATCGGAGTGTACTATTCTTTACAGTAAAGTCCCTATAAATAAATAGGAATGTAATCTATTTTACATTATAGAGATTTGCTCTACAGTAAAATCCCTGAAGATGGATTAAGTTTGTTTTATTTCACTTGTAAAAAGGAATAAAAAATTCTGACATGGGATTGTTTTTTTCTTTTGAATTGTTTTGCTTTCCCTTATTCTTAAAATGAAAGTAAAGTTTAGTTACAGTTAAGGCCATAGGGGGGGGGGGGGGGGGGGGGGGTAGAAGCCATTTTTTGACCAAAAATAACATATAGACTTATATTATAGTAAGTTTCATAATCTTTCAGTTGCTTTTTTTAGATTTCAAAAATATTAAGTAACTTTTTTTTTATAACCGGTTATATAAAGGGTTGTCATTATAAAGAGTATATAAAGAGTAACTTTAAAGCCGTTTTTCTCGAGTTTTTAAAAACGGGCTTTAAAATCTATCTTCTCCTTCAATTTTCAAGCAATCTTCTTCAAATTTTCAGGAAATGTTCCTTACATTATGACAAAAAAACGTTATTTGTGAATTTTAATAATTTTGAAAAATAAAAATTTTATGACAAAAATTAAAAAAAAAAAGTGATTTTTTATCAAATTTTTTTTTATTTTTTCAAAAAAAAGGTATTTTTACTTAAAATTTTTTGAATTCACAAATAACGTTTTTTTGTTATTGTATAAAAAATAGACTGTGAAAGTTTAAAGAAGATTGCTAAAAAAATGAAGGAGGAGATAGATTTTGAATGCATTAGTATTCTTGCCGTTTTAGTTTTGCCGGTCATATCTCAAAAACTAATTCGAATTTTTAAAAACGGTAAAAAAGCAACTTGAAGCTTAGTAAAAACCCTATAAAATAAGATCAACTTGTAAAAAACATGGCCTACCCCCCCTGTGGCCTTAAATTTAAATGGATTTAAAAAACAAAAATGATCATTAATTAGTATTTAATTTGTTAAAACGTTTCTAAAGTCAATTGTGCTAATTAAAAAATAAAAAATTAGTTGGTTGCAAAAATATCTTTACACGAAATTTAACAAATTAAAACAATTTTTAGATAAAATAAGTAAATATCTTCGTATGAAACTTAATATTAACAAAACTAAATTTGCTGTATTAAACTTGAAAACTATTTTTATACATTAAAACATAGTTTCAACCTTTTAATACACTTGATTAAGATAAAATTAAATTAAAAAACAACAGAAAACATCCTAGAAAAAACCATCATTATTAAAATATAGTAGATAAAACATTTTTGAAGTAAGTACTTATCACAAAAATAAAACAGAATTTATAAAAGTTTCAATACCAAAATATAATTAAAATATCTATTAAAACCAAAATGTTTTAAGCTAAAATAGATTTGAACTTTAAGCTTTACTTGTGAGTAGTTTTATTATATTATCTGATTTTAAAGAGATATACTACAATAAATACACAATACAACATTTGTTTGTTATCAAATTGGCCTTAAAAAGGGATTAAAGTTGTTAAAAATTATGATAAGGCGGTTATCTAAAACAGATACTGTTTATTAAATAAGAACTGAAGCGTTGATAAAAGTCAAAAAAAATTATGTATAACAGCCAATTAAGCTAAACTTTATGCTTAACTATTTTGAGATTTGCTCTACTGACTTACAGTTAGTATTGTAAAAAATATAAAACTTGATTTTAAATTAGTTATGTTTTGACAATTAATATAAACTTATCTTTTTAAAGATTAGTCTTTAATTGATAAGTTTTCTACTTAAATACTTAAAAAAAATTTATTTAAGTTGCTATTTTTATATTTTTCTTCACCCTATCTCACAGATAATATAATTAGTACGTTTTAGCGGTATACGCTATAAAAGCTGGTGTCATTAATATAGTGATCACAAATAAAACAATATTACAAATAATATTACTATAACTGTTATAACTAATTTGATTAAAAGTTTAAAAACGTAAAGCGAATTAAACCTTACGTTTAAAAAAACTAAAGTAAAATTAGTTTAGAAAAACTCAAAATTTGTTGATACAGTACTTTGACATTTTTGCTCTTATAATTGTACAATTCTACAAAGATACATTAGTTAAGTTTCTCAGTTTTAACATTTTTTTTTGTTTATAACCTTATCGCTCATATGTAAATTAAAAATTAAACGTTACTTGTTCTATCCATTTCATTATAACAACAAATAAAGAATTCAGTTTTGTACTTTTTTATGAATTATTAAAGTGTAATCACTTCGTTAATTAATACTTATTTTGTTACTTAAAACGTAATTTTTTAATATATAACTTACAGCCGCAGGCAAATAGTATGTTTATATATATATTACATGTAGTAACAAAATATGTAAAACTAACTATAGTTTTTCTCATGATAATACATTAGCTTTGTCTGTTTATTTCTTAAAAGTATTAATAGTTTTTATCAGGTTTTGGTTCAAGAACTAAGTTACAACTTGATATATCATAGCATTTTTACTTTGCAATTTTTATAGACTAAGAACTTAACAGTAGACTAAGTCGAGATTGACGTGTGATTAAAATTTGTGCCCATTTTACTTGATAAAAAAGTCAGTATATCTTAAAATAAAATATATGGTTAGCGTTTGACTTCTTAAAAATTGTGGTTTTTTTTAATGCATATTAAAAAAAAGTTTTTTTTGCAATTTTTATTTGAAAATAAGACTTTCAATTTTGCTGATATTTTATTCAATACTTAATATTGTGATTTAAATTGTTACTTGTTAGGTACGATTTTAGTTCGGTACAGTACTTATTGTTTAATTAAAAGTATTTTATAAAAAAAACTGGTTTATAGTCGTTTTTTTAATTTTCTTTACAGCTTACATACTTCTTTATGTTTTTGTAAAAGCTAACCAAAAAAAGTTAGAGTTTGGTTTTCAATAAGTTACACTGTTTGTAAAACATAAAACAAAAGCTTAAAATTATTGTTATTAATATATAAAACTTCAATAAATTTGTAGTTTTATTATTTTGTAGGTTTTTTTAATAAAATGTTTTTGTTAATTGTTATAATTTATAAAGCATTAGAAACTTAGCAATGTACATTGAAATCGTTCAGGCAAAGTTTTAAAACTGAAATAACTTAAAAACAATATTAGCAATTATATTCAATAAATACTGAGGTAATTATTTTACGGTGTATCACAAAAGTAGTTGAACTTGATTATAAAAGTAGTAAAACAATACTAAAACAATAAAAAACTAATGAATCTATTTTGTCGAAAGAAAAATTGTTAATTAAGGTTAAGGTTTATATACTGTTTTTTCTAAATTGAAAATAATGGTTTTTAGTTTAATACTTTTGGAATTTTTTCTACTTAATTAAGTTTTAAATTATTTTGAAATAATGAAATTGAAATTTTTAGCTATACTTCCTTATATATAAAAACTTATACGCAGTGCTATTTGCATGTTATTTTTATAAATTATATTGATATTAAGGTAAAGTAAATAAATTCAATATAAAAAAAAACAGTAGCAAAAATTTATATCAAATAGGTTGTTGAAAAAAATATAATGACATATTTTAACTGATTTATTTTTTATAATGTTCAAAGTTAAAACGTCAATTTCTGATAAATAAAAAAAATATTTTTAAATCTTCGTCTTCAAAAAATTAAGTTAACATAATTTTTGATCTTACTTCTTTTATCATCAGACCTTACATTTTTGTAGACTGAGACCCGGGTTTTGTTCTTATTGAAACTCATCAGTCAGTCGCAACCACAAAAAGGCAAGTCGAAAGTTTCAATTTCAAATATTTTTGGTTGCGGCTTATTGCCGAGTTTCAACAAAAACGAAACCAAGGTCTCAGTCTACTAAAGGCTTGTGGTCTGATGATCGAACAGTTACAATCAAGTCTTGTTAGGTTAGGCTCGACTCACTGCATACTTAGGCTCTGTAGACTTTCACCGATATAATTTTTTGAAAAGTTACTATACTTTGTTTAATACTATTAATTTAAGGCAGTATAAAAACATCAAACATTTTTTTTATTTTGTTTTGATATCTGATTAAATTACGATAATAACGTGAGTTTAAAGGAAGTTTTTAAACCTCCTTTAAACACTGAACCTTAAAAAAAATGTTTATTATTTCTGACGTATCTTTTTGCTCACATAAACAATTTAAATAGTCAGATAACTTTCACATTCAAAAAAATCTGAAATATTTTGTATTTTTGCGTACATTATTTTATTTAATTAGACGTGAAATTGAAAGATTCAATTTCTTGTTTCAAGTTGAAACAGCAAAAACAGTAACTTCAAGCTCCAGTTTACATGCTAATTTAGTCCAGCCTTTGTTGGCTCTGTAGACTTTCGCCGATGCCTTCTTAAATCGTAACAATATGAGCGTACTAGCTGTCTTGCTTAGTGGACAGTGCATTTGACATTGCACGGCAAAATATGATGCTGACATCAATGATCATTAACAGAAAACGTATGATTTATGGTAAACATGGTAAACCGTTTGTAGATTGATGACTTCAATTTTTTCGGTTGCGGCTGAATGACGAGTTTCATGAAACATATAAAATGAAACCGGAGTCTCAGTTTACCGAAAGCTTGTGGTTTGATGATTGAATTAAAGTGATTAAAGCTTTATATACTATAGTCAGTATTAATCCGCTTAATTTTCGAAATAACATAGTTATTGTTTATTATTAACTATTTCTATTATACGTTTGCACTCATTTACACTCAAATGGTAATAAACTATAAAGAGCAGTTGCGAAAAACGTTACTTTGAACTTGTATTTCAGATTAACTTACTCTGACTTAAATAGCATTAATCCGCTTAAACTTATAAATCACATCGTTATTGTTAATTATCTAATTTAATTGTTTTGTATCTAATTGCTTTAGCGATTTTTCGATAAATCTTAAGTTTGTTTTAGTCTTCATTGTTAAATGTTTTTGTTTCACTAATAAGTAACATCAAAGAGCAATGGCAAAAAAAGTTTATGTTATTTTTTTTTAATTCTTTACTATGTTACTGTTTTTTATTTCCTGGTGCAATTAATACTTGCACTGGAAATTATTTTTTTATTGATTAAAAAAAACAGTCAATTTAAGTTGAAAAGTAGTTTATAAACTTCTAAGACTAATTTTAATTAATTATATTGTAAGCTTTTTAAAAGCTGAAAACTTTTTTAAATGAGCTGTAAATTAAACAAATATAAATAGTGTGTACTTTTATAGTGTTTTTTTTAAATATACTAGTTTTAGTATGATAGAAATAAATAAAACTTTCTTGAAAATATTTACATCAATCAAGCTAATAACAAATAAATAAAAACTAACATCTTCAATATTTTAGCTAAATGATCAATACTTAAATATTGTCTTTTTATTTAAATTAGTATTTAATGCAAGCTTTTGGATATTTAAAATTTTAAAATTACACAGGATATAATTTTTTGTCGTGTCGAAATTCAGCAAGAACTCCAACTCGTTTGATAACAGTCTCTTCAAAAAACTCTGTGAAAGCTATAATGAAACCAAAAACATTTTATTTCCACCACTGAGCATTTCGCTTGCTCTGTCAAAACTACTAGTAGGTTCTAGTGGAAAAAAACAAAGATAATCTGAAGTGGCGTCAGGAATTGATAATTGGGGAACACTAAAACTCTGTTTTGCACACATAAAAGTGCAAGGAAGTGTACATATTCAGTCAATTTCTGTTGTTGATCATCTGTTTGTGTTTATTACTTTGTACAAAATCAAAGTTTGTTTATGGGAAAAATTAACTCGTTGAAGTCATCTTAGGCAGAGAAGTCCCTAAAACAGCTTGTTATTAAACAGCTATTTTTTTATATTTTTGATATCTAATTGAAACTTACATGCACCTAATTGATGTGCTAGATAAACAAAGTTTTAACGCTTATTACGAAATTAGTTGAATAGCAATCAGTATTAATAAAACTAGAGAATGTATTTGCAAAAACCTAAAATAATGCATACGCAATTTTCTTCTTTTTCTGAAAGGTTTTGCTTTTGATTTAAACTTAAAATTTATTAAAAGAAATATAACTGACTTCAACTATTGTTTCTTTTATTAGTTTGGTGGTTGGTTTAATTAATTTTTGTTCACAAATACTTTTACGACAAAGTATAAATTTTTATTAAATAGTATAACTTTTGTGGTGAAAACAGTTAAAAAAAAATATAAATTTTATGTTTTTATCAGGTTGAATAGTTTTTATTCAAAATAAAAAGTTAATAAAGATCAAGAATATTTTTTTAGTTTTAAAACTAAATTTAAATACTTTTTCAGATAAAATTTGTATCTTATAAGATAAGTAGAACGATACTCTTAGTATTTTAATATCTAAAACTACTATTATTAGACTTTTTTTTTCAAATAGGTATATATCATCTTAATTAAAGTTTTTTTTGTAAAAATACTGCTTGTGTCAGTTATAATTCATTTTTAATAATAAACACTCGGTTGCCTCGACTATTTGGTATGAACACTGAAAAATACTTTTCTTAAAATTAAGTATTAGAAATAATTTGAGATAGCAAATTATTTTTAAACTAATAAATTTCTTGTTTCTTTTAAAAAAAGAAAGAATTAAACTAATGTTTAATATAGACATATCGTTTTAAATATATTTTTTTTTATACTTTACTATCTTGTGAAGTATACTAAAGCACCATTTAAAGAGAAGTTAAAAGGCACAAATTTTTTAATTAAAATGTTTTGATTTTAATTTATGTAAAAAACTGATTGATAAAAGCTCAAAAAGTTTTTTAATTAACTTGGAAAAAAACAATAAAAACCGTTAATTGTACCAACTAAATTTATAGTGTTAAAAATGCTTAACCATTTTCAATAGTTTATAAACAATTTGAATTAGGAATTATCAAAATCCTTACACCTAAACGACTTTAGAGGTTTTAGGGGTTTCAAAACTGAACAAAACTTTGTAAGTGACAGAATGATAAAGGATTTTTTTATGATGGAATGATTGGTTACTTGTTGAAACTGACAAGATTTTAATTGATAAACTCAGAAGAGAATTTTTATCAAACTTTTATCAATTTAAAAAGTGGATTAATTGCATTATACTAAAACACGCAATTCAAAAACAAATCTGAAAGTATTTAAAAGCGACCATACATTTTTATAATTTTTTTTCGAATTTTTTAATAGCCTAAGAAGCTTTCTAACTATTTTATTTTTAGACAAAGGCAGTACATTATTTAAACTTTAAAAGTTTTTGATTGTCTGTATACCTAAATTAACGTATTTTATGATACTGAGATATTATGTTTAAGTGTATTTTTATATACTATTTTTTAAAGATTTATTTTTTTTATAATTGTTTCCCAAAAATTTTAAATTTTCCTCAAAAGACTATTTTTGTAATGAATACTTTATTCATTCGATATGAATATTTAAACTATGAACAAACTAGTTTTGTTGTAGAATTTTCAGTACGAAGTAGAAACTGATAACTTAGCCAAACAATACATTTTTTGTGCTGCTGACAGAAATCAGTAAACTTTGACAAATATAAATTCTATTAACAATTACAAAAAAAAAAAAGCTATCAAGTAAACCAATATTTTTGACAGCTAATATGAGTTTGTACTAGACCTTTGACCCTTTAAGTTCGTTGCGATTAAAATAAATTATAATATCATGAGTTTGAAATATAAATTATAATTTGTTCGTGTTTTTCACTAAATTGACATTTTAAATTTCAGATTCAGTGCTATGAACATAAACAAGTTAATAATAATTAATAAGTCAAAAATAAACGTTCATAAACAATTAAGTTTAAACGAAAACTTATTTATTTTCTTTTTTTTTCGCTAAATAGCTCAATTAAGATAACTTAAAAACCCACCTCGGGCAAAAGTTGTGCATTAATGTTTTATTGTCTGCTGAATTTTTACATGTTTTGTACTTTTTAGACACTTTAATTGTTGTTCTATTTTGAAAAACAACAACAAAATTTAATGAACAATCGATCAAACCGTATTTTTTTAAATAGGCTTGAACGCAATAAGAACGAGATAATTTTTTTTTTCAAATTTTAGAGCTTAATAAAGCCCCTTTCTTTTAATTTTTGAAATTTATTTTGTTTATTTATTAATGTTTGTGCTTTGAAATTGCTTTTTCGAGGTACTAATAGACCTTTTATCTTTCAAACATTTGCGAACTTTTAACAGCTGCAGATCCTTTAATATTTGAAAAACAGTATTAAAATTTTAAAACAAAGATTAGTCTACCACTTTGTAAGTTCTCACATAACTTAAAATAAAGAACACTTTTATATTTAAGTAATAAACTAGCTGCTGTTCAGCTTAAATCAAAACTTAAGTATTTCTACTTCTAACATTTTTGAAAAATTTTGTATTAGTAAACTCTTTGTTTAAAACTTTAATTGTCATCACAGAGTTTGAGAACAAATTCGCACTAAAGCTTACTACACCTACATAAAAAGTTATGTAGTTAGAATTAAATCAAAGTATAAGATTATTTAAACTAGAAACTTGTGTAGAACTGTTAAATTATCAACAAAAGTTAGAGCTTTTATCAGATGTTTTAATAATGTCAAAGTAAGAAAATAAATTTTTCTTACTATTATATTTTTAAAACATTATAAGTACTTTTTATTTTTTTAATAGTTCGAACACAATTTTTAGGCATAATCTTTTATCAGCTGGAGCAAAAAGTAAAATATTTTTATTAACTTAACTAAGTATAAAAATTAAAAAAGAGAATAAAAGTGTAGTATAGTCACACTTGAGTTAATGTAAAAAGTAAGATCGAACGATAGATATGTGAAGGGCTTAGCAGAAACAAAGTAATCTTAAGCTCGCCAGTAAAGCTTAAAGTCTACATCAAGATTTCCCATAAAGGGGTGATACTCAAAGACTACAAGTTCTATTTGTTAAATTATTATCAAAGACTTGCTTTTTGCTTGGTGATTGTTAACTTGCTTATAGTTTTCGCATGAATTCTCATAATAGTTTGCTTTCAAGCGAAGATTTTACAAAAAGGGAATAAGCGTTATACACTGTTTTGGTCGTATTTTTTATTGCTGATATATAGTTTTAATACTAAATACTTTTAAGATATGTTTTGACATTTTAATTCACCTTAAATTATTATTCTGAAATGAAACTTAATTTATACATAAAAAACAGCAATCTTTTACTACAAGTTTTAATGGTAAAACATACTTTTATGTAAAAGCTTTAATTTATGACTTTGACTCAGTTAACACTGCTTTAAAAAACTAATCGTCAAACTAGTTTTAATCATACTAGGTTGAATACATGATTTTCTTGGTGGTTAAACAGGTTTCTATTATGACTTCAAGAAAAACGTCGTAAACTAAAATCGTATAGAAAAAATTTAAATTGAAAAAATTTCATAGCTCTTAAAAGATCGAAAAAAAAAATGCCCAATAATTTTCGAGATAGAGTGGTAAAAGTTCTAGGTTGATTTAGTTTAAATTGAGCGTATTATTCTGCATACAATTTCGTTGACCAACAAAACCTTTCGCTTGCAGATGGATTAGCATTTACATTTTTTACTTAGCATTTTAATATTTTGTTTGACTTGTTGTTGTGTAGCATTCACAAGTTAATAAGAAGACATTGTAACATATATTATGTCGCATGTAGTTACAGTTAAGTAATTAGGAATTTAAATGATACATTTATCAAGTTATTTCTACTTTTATATAAACGTGGATTAAATGAAAAAGAAATTTATTCAAAAACAAATAATTATTCTTTATTTTGTTAAACGTTTTATCAAAGGGCTTGGTATGAAGGTTTAAGTTAAGTATAAAGTGTTTTGTTCTAATAGCTCAAACTTGATATATATGACATTATTATAAGATCATTTTTTTATAAACACTACGAACTTTATTGGAGAGCTTATTTTAATTTGAGCAAACAAAATCAAGCACATAATAATGATTATTCTTTTCATGCTTTTTGTATGGTAGTATGTAAAAAGTAAAAATTTTAAAAATGTTCGAACCGCTCAATTTTACCAATATCTTTTTTTAGAATACATTTTAAACTATTTTTCTGTTTAAAATATACTATATTTTAAAAGATTTTTTAAATTTAATAAAACATTTGTGCAATTTTTAATCTATCAAGTCAGTATTTTTAAGTAATTACTTAAAAAAAATAGTAATTTAAAGATTAATTTTATATTGAGGTATTAATACTGAGTAAAACAAAATATACACCAAATAAATAAGAATAAAGTAGAAATAATCATTTTAATTTTTTCTGTAAAACACTCGTTTAAAAACTAAGCTTTGGTTTGTATTTTGAAATTATACTCTTAATTTAACTTAAAAGTTTTACTTGATTTTTTTTGGCTTTTAATCTAAGTTTTTAAAAGAGAGTTAAAATTTTTAAGCACATGATTTTAAGAAAATTATGTGTTGAGCTTCAATTTCACAATCTCCCCTTTGACTCATATTGAAAAATGTTTCTTCCCGTTCATTTACAAAGCAAAGCCCCTTTACTGTCTATTTACGCATTTAGTTTTTTGACTCCACAATACTTGTTACCCTTTTCTGTTGACTCTGTTTAGATTAACAGACCAAGAGTTTTACTAACTTCAAATTTATTTTAGATTAAGCCTTGATTTTGAAGCTATGAAGGTTTAGAAGAGTTTAAATTAAGAAAAAATGTTTAGTAGAAAAAAATAAACACAAACGAATACACAATAGGACGTTTAGTTTCTATCACACCAGCTCCACATTTCTACCAAGGATTAAAGCTGTTCAAAATTGTGATAAGATAGTTAGTCTAACCAGAGTCTCTCTAATTAGGACTTTTATACAAGCTTATAGTGACATCTGTCTTGTTATAATCTTTTAGCAATAAAAAAATTATAAAAGTAAAATTTACAACTATTTAAACGAATATATATTTTGTATAACATTACTGTAGAATCAAGTAGAGTCTTATTTTAAATTAAATGTTATAGCAAGGGTCAGAAGCTTTTTATAAGTAACGAACCTAAGTTTTTAGGTAACAAAAGTTTGCAGACCAACTTAATTTTTAAATTTATCTTATTTAAATTTCTATGAAACCGAAACTGCTGAAAACGCATGACAAAACAAACAATCAATTCAGTTGTAAGAGGATGTGACAATTTTAACAAGCATTTTCATTGCTGATCAGCACCAATACAAACATGTAGGTGCTTATCTTATCAAGCATTTACTTTGTGACGTCATTATCAAATTACTGACATCAAATGGCATTGCTAATTTTTTTAGTGTCTCATTTTTTTTGTTTAAAAAATCAACTTTAAGTCTCAAAATTTTTAATATGTTTTGCTCAAATTTTACAAACTTATACATACTTGTCAACATTGATAAAAAAAAACTTTATTTATTTATATAGTTGACTAAACTGTAACAATGTAATTATTTTTCTGTTTTTTTTAAATGTTTTGACAATTTAGCTTGAAAAAAATTATGATGATTGTTCAAACTGTAAAATATTTTAACATAGTTTACAGTTATAATTGTCCTTACTAATCTTCTAAGCTTTATTGGTTTAAGCTCTCAGTAGAACAATCAAGTATAAGTTAAACAACTTTTTTACATTATACATTTGAAAGTAAACCGTTATTCTAACTTTTAATATTAAAATAAAAAATTTAAGTGTAGCTAAAAATAGAAACATTCATTGTTTGTTTTTAAAATCATAATAACCTAAAAATCAAGTATAAAATACTTTTTTACAAAATAATAAGTCCCTAAAACATACAAAACTTAAGAGTTTTGTCAAGCAAAAGAAATTAACAACAGTAGTTCCTGAATAAAACAAAATTCCCAGTTATATTTAATAAATCAGTTTAGCAACATATTTGCTGAAGGACTCATATTTTTATATTAAGTTGTTAGTAATACTGTATTCAATGATTAGACTCAATAAATACTGAAATAAAATACGATTTCTAGTTTTTAACAGAGCCATAAAAAATATTAACCATTAATGTTGTTCGTTTTTATCTGATTATCTTATTTTGTTGATTATTTTTATCTTTAAGCAACAATCTTATGTGTAAATTAATCGATTTAAAAATTTAAAATAACAAAAATTGTTCAGACAAAATAAGAAACTTTTAAAGCGTATTTCGCTTTAAAACAGCGCTTAAAGTTCACAAAAAGTTCATAATAAATCAATTTAATTCTTTTAATCACGATAGCTTAATTAATCAATCTAATATTAAATTACATAGGAAATAAATCTTTATTTGATCAGAAAGTTAAAAATAAACATGTTTCTAAAATATTCCTAATTGAGCTTAAAAATACTAATAATTGCATTTATTTTTATTCATATTTACGTGTATATTTTGTTAAGATGAATTTTTTATTCAATTTTTAGTTTGTTAATAATATATTTAAAATTTGTTTTCTGTATGCATATGGTCAAATGTTTATTAAATTTATTCTGGATTAATTTAAACACTCAAACTATAGTTGAAAGCTTAAAAAATTGTTAAAATTATTTGAAAAAACACTTTTGTTGTATACACATATGTATGTACAAAACATACTAAATTATTATAAAATCACATAGACTAAAACTAAAATGAACTTAAAACTAAGAAAAAACATTTTATTTAAATACAAAAAATCTAATAGTCCGAATATTTACAAACAAGCATGAAATTACATTTTCTCACCAACAAACATATGTAAGTTGCTTTTCTCTAAACACAAAATATCTTTTGGTGAAAATATTAACTTTGCCAGCGTAGTGTATAGTTTTATAAAAACTAAATCGAACTTAGACTCGCGTCTCTTGGTATAAAAATATGTTAAAGTAGAAATTTAAAAATCAATAAAACAAATTAAGTTATTTTCATTTGTTTTTTAATTTTTATATCTAAAATTGTATAATATTCATGTCTACATTAATTATTTTAAGAGAGAAAACTGTTTAGAAACTTTTGTATAAAAATACTAAAGTTAAAACGTAATTGAACCAAAATAAGTAAAATTTATAAAAACAACACATATTTTAATTGAAACAAATAAGCTATTTTTAACAACGCTACGTAAAACGCAGTAATACCTACTGAAAACATACCAATAATATTTATCATTTTTATTTGTTTTATTTGTGAACCTTAACGAAGCTTGTTTGTAAGTAATTAACGCAAAAATTAATTTTCCGCAAAAAGATTTAACAAGATTGCACAAAACTTATTTGTATTCATTTAGTACGGCTAAATAGCTCAATTAAGATGACCTCTAAAACCGCCTTAAGCCAAACTAACACATTTTTCAATGTTGTCCGGAAAATATTTAACAAATTTCGTAAATTTTCGCTGTTTGTTACCAATCTGCTTTATTTCGTAGTTCTTTTAAATATAGAATTTTAAAGATTTACAAAGCTTATTTCTTTTTATACCAAGTTATTTTCTAGAATATATAAGAACATTGAAAGTTTTATACTAAGTTATAAGCTTTAAAACTTTGTAATTTTTTGTATACGTTTTCATTTTTCGTTTGTTTACAATAATTTTTGACAATTTACGGTTGTTTTTCTGTGAAGTTGATTGTTTAATGCTTTGAAATTTCAAATATATTTTACTTTTATAAACTATATAGAAGTCTGATAAGTTTATTCAAATCGGGTGAAATTTAATTTTGTTATCAAGTATTTGAGTTAATATAAAATGTTATAAGACTTAAAAAGAAATACTTTCGGTTTCACTAACTTGAATTTCTTTGTTTCGTGAAAGAAACTGTTTATCAACTTTTATGTTTGTTAATTTTGTTTTTTATACTTTTTTTTTGTAGTTGCACTTATTTCATAGAGCTTTAGGTAAAAGGTTTATGCGATTGTAAATTGTTTCCGTTAAGAAAAAAGTTAAACAGTTTTTACTTATTATAGGATTGTTGTAATAATTAAACACACTGATGCTAGTGTTACCAGAAAACAAAAGATTCTTTTATAAGAACAAAACATGCATACAAATCGGAAGTACTTTACATTATTAACATGTTCTATATTAATATTATATACTTTGTTGTATTCAAAGTTTTTTAATTTGCAAACATACTTTGCTAACTTTTAGGATCATATAATTTTAAAATAATAATACGTAAATAAATAAATTTAAAAGCATATTTGTTACAACGTATCGAATTTTATAAAACTTAAAAGATAGAACAAAATTATTCTTAAATAAACTTTATAATTAACACATATAGCTGAACTTTAAACTGTGAGTGTAATCTATTAAAAAGTTAATGGTATACTAAAACAAAACAAAAACAATTGTTAGAAATTTAATCAAAACACAAACAAAAAATATTTTTTATTGATTAGTTTGTAATTTGACTATTTTGACACAGGTAGTTTTAATTAGGCAGATTTTATTTAAAGTTTTGATTTTAAAATTTTTAGTATTTCCTTTCTGTTGCGTTACAAACTTAAAATCAAATAAAGACACGGAACACAATTTAGCAACGATAAACTCGAAATTTGCTACATTGAATTTACAAACTTTAAAAAAAAGAAAGTTTCTGATTATTTAATAAGTTAAATAAGTTATTTTTTTTCATACCAAAACAACTGATTCAACAAGTAATCAATCTTCTTCATAAGTGACAGTGTGTAGCTAGTGTAATTTAGCAACAATTTTAGAGTCTATAGCACTTTGTTTTAGTAGTATTAGTTTGTTTCATTAAGCTTAAAATAAAGTAAAGACAACGGAACATAAATGTGATGATTGCCTTGAAATTTAAAACATTGAAATGAGGACAGTTTTAAACTTTAAATGTAGTAGTTAATTTTTTCTCATTTTTTAGCCAAAAAGTTACTAAACAAGCAATCAATCTTCGTCAAAAGTTACAATTTGTAATGAGAGGATGTGACAAATTAACAAGCATTTTGATGGTTGATTAGCAGCAACTTAACCCCAAAACAAACAAAGTTATCTGTCTTATCTCAAACACAAGCTACTTTATGACTAGCACTAGTGACTCGGAAAACATTTATTTTACTCTAAGATCCAGTTGATTCGCTTTAGGCGTCTTTGTTCAGATAGTTTCTGTTAGCATTAGTTAAATTTATTTTTAAAGATAATACTGCAGTGTCATTAAAGAATTTCAAAAACATGTATTTTAGTTTAAGATACTTAATTAAAAGAATATGTATAAATATTTTTGAGTTGATTAATATTTTTTTATATCTTATTTTGTAACGCCTTTATACAAAAAAATTACTTAATTTGTAGAATGTATTTTAAACTTAAAAAGATTACACAGTTTTCTCTACTTTTTAGTAAAAGTAGAGCAAACATTATACCTTTAAAATAAACACTAATTTACACATGTTTCAGACTTGATGCTTTGTGCTCTAAGTCTTATTCACAGTATTACGTTTTAGTTATACTTAATAAAAGAAATAAATTTTTTTTATATACCTCTAGCTAATTCAAGGTGTAATTTAAGCTAAAATTTATACATGCTCAATTTATTTTACTGGATTCAGATATGAACATAACAAGTTTAAAAGTCTTGTATTTTTTTAAATAAAAAGAATATAAACGTTCACTATTTTGATATTTTTTAGTTACGTATATTTTTTAGCAGTCTATTTCAAAAGCAACATAAACATTTAGTAACAAAAATTATTTTTGAATTAAAAAATAATTTAACTTTAATTAAAAATATTTACACCTACCTAATAAATAAACTATTAAGATAATTTAGTTTCATTTAATTAATTTCTAAGCGTTTTTTAAGACGAAAAAAGTCAATTAAAATGTCCACAATTACAAATAAACTAGCCAAACAAAGTTTTTAAGAATACTAGTAAGGAAAGCGTATTATGGTTTATAACAGTATTAACAGTTCAGAAAAAGTTTGTAATAAATCAAGCTAACTAAAATCAATAATAGTTATAGTTTAGAACATTTTGTTTTCGAAACCAACTTTTGATAAACTTTCATTAGTAAGATAATAACCTTTTAAATATTTTCATTTGTTTATATTTCAAATATTCTAATAACACAACTTTGAATCTATCTTAATTTATAACATTTATTTACATTAGTGAAAAAATGCGACATTCGGTAAGCGTATTTACAATTAAACAAAAACACATTTTTTCTCTTCAACAAACGCAAGTTTTGAATCTTGAAATTAGAATTTTGATTTAAACTAAAACAATTTTTTTGCTCTTTGGTGACAAGACGTGGTATATTTTTCGATTGTTACATCATAATCAAGAGGAATAAACAAAAAAGATCTCGTATAAATTATACTTTATTTATGAGTATATCATATTACTGCAAACTTTTTAACTGTTTTAAACCTATTTTTTTGTTATTTATTACGACAAGTAACCACACAAATTTGATAATACGATAAATAGAATATTTAAAATATAATTTTTTTATACTTTAAGAATCATTTTAATTTTATCTATAATGTAGCTGTTAATATTTTTTAGTAAGACATGTCGATGACTTAAAAAACTGTATGCATACAAACAAATTGGAGACTTTTTTAAGCAAATACAGACAGTCAAAAATATATAAACAAAATGTTCATGAAATCGTGCTTTGAAAAATTACACTTCCTAAGTGAGTTATAAGTGCTAAAGTTATTAGTACTATAAAAGCCTTTAATTTTGCAATTTAATTAATTGTGCTTATTATAAACTATTTATACTAGGATTATTAGATATTAATTGTTTATAGATGATTGGTCGACAATAAAAAGACAATTAAAAGATTTGGTTCTAGGACCTGGTGCGCGAATAAACCTTTTGGTAATCGAATCGCACACCACTTGGATTCCTTTTAACGTCTTGTCAAGGACAGATAACTTTAATAGAAAAAAATACTTTTTCCTAATAGTTTATTTATTGTTCATCGTTTAAAATTAAGTGCACTTTTTTAATATTTAATAAAAACATAAGCATGAAATTCTTCGGTCTGTTGTGTACAGACTACAGATTGATTACAAAAAATTCAAAAACATGAAAAAATTTAGATGCGATATTTACTTTAAATTAAAAAACTAAACAAAGTCTATAACTTCTGACTAAAAAGAAATATAATAACTACTTAATTGTTTTTTGAAGCACCTTTCAACTTAAGTCCATTAACTTTTGACAAGTGTTAAACTGATCTTTGGTAGCGGCCAAGCCCTTTTCATTTGTTGACAGCCGTTTGTAAGTTTAAGGTGACTGTTGACCCTTAAATCATGTGTGACAGATTAAACACAATATCATAAGTATATATCAAAAACTAGATAAACTTAATCAAAAGTTTTGTCTTGCTCAGCGAAGCAAAAGTACTATTTTTATTTATCTATAAAAGATTACTTAGAGTTCATATAAAATCCTTTTACTCTCAAAAAAGTGGTTATGAATTTGATTCAAACTGCTACGAAATTTTTAATCGAAATTTCATTTGGCTTTTCAAGGTATTCTGAAACAAAATTGTTTGTTTTTCTTGTTGTTGTTTAGTAAATCAACGATGATTACTTAACAACTTATACTCAAATGAGCTATATCCTTTTGTAATACTTTTATGGACTAGATATGTAAACTTTAAAAAGTTTATCTAGAAGCATCACAACTTTTAAATTAAAAAGGAGATTACTTTAACATATAATAAATAAATCTTTAGAGAAAAATAATGACATCCAACTAAACATCAATAAACGATATATATATATATATCAAAAGACTAACTAATTTTACAGCTTACGACGTCACAATGCATTAGATCGTTTTTTTAATATGTAGCAGTGTGTGATTCTTCATGTTGTGAAATCGGATTTTATTGTGTTTTTTTTTGTAAAACTGCTTAAGACGTATGATTGATAAATTTAAATGAGAATGTATTTTTTTTTGTATGTGATAATGGAAAAAAAAATATTTTTTGATGTAATACGAGCTTGATAGTTATACAAAAAAACAACGCAGAATATAAAAGAAATGTTTTAACAATCGGATTTTATGAAATAATTTATAGTTTCATAAATAGAATAAACAGCCAATTTATGTATAAATTATAAATATTTTTAAAATATTTAAATATTATAAAAGACGACTGTTATTCATTTTTTCTTTTTATTTAAGTTAAGTAATGAAATCACTTTTATATATATTAAATATACTTGCAACTGTTTTGCTTTTAATTTTAGTTAACAGCACTAAGTTAGTAGTCCTTAAAGTTTAAATCTATTATTCAATTACCTTTTAAGTTTTTGACTATTTATAGCCTTGTTTTTGAAAGTTTTGGCTTAAAATGAGTTAAATCAGGGTTGCCATAAAAACAATTCAGATTACGCAATTAACTTTTGTTTATTTTAAACAAAGCTTTCATGCTAGAGTAATTTGCGGCTTTACTTACAAACAACAACAATTAAGATATAAAGTATAGTTTTAACAATACCTGATTAATAATAGACTACCTCATCTCTTTGTTAAACTTTTTATAAAATAAATACTTGGAATATAAATTTTGAATATAATAGAAATATAACGTAACATAGTTTTTTACACTTTACCTCATATGTATTTGAACAAATTTATTGAACAAATTTGAAGTTTAAGAATTTAAAACGCGATCAAACGAGCAAAAAGTGTTACACGAAAGTAGTCCACATAAAAACACATAATTACATATTAAAAAAAATTTTTTGAACCTATTTTTATTATAAAGCAATTAGAAAACGACCAGTGTTTTCAAAAATACAATGCGAAACTCTTATAATCGATTCATTTTAAAATGAGCGTGTATTAATTCTCGTCTATAAGCTTTTGTTTGCAATTAGATTATACTATTTTGAATTTTTTTAACATTCTCGGCAGACTTTAGGATTACGTTTTTGTCGTTTGATGGTTTTTGAAGTTCATCGAAACACTAAAACGGTGTGAATGGGTCAGAAAAGCACGGGCGTAACTGTAGCATAGAATAACGCTTAAGTACAGAGTAAAACTTTAGCACGGGGTGACACTTTAACACGGAAAGACACCTAAACCCGTAGTGAAACTTTAGCACGGCGTCACTTTAGCATAGACTGACACTCTTTTTTATGCTTACATAACAGTTTTACAAAAATCTTAAAACAAATTATTGAACATATAGACTAAAAGTTAACATGCTTTAAATATGTTACAGGATAAAGTTTTGACTAAAATTTCAGGTTTAATATAAAATAGTACTAATTTTTTAAAGCAAACCTTAATATTTAGTATAGTATAAAAGTAAATTTACAAACTCTAACAACTTATTTTATCAAAACATTTTACAAAGGTATTTTGAAATTTTTACGTTTATTTTTTCACCGTGAGTCTATTTTTATAAACATAGCAACATATACAAGTTAAGTGGTTGTTTACTTTTCTTATTTTTATTTTATTTTTAGTTATTTTTTCTTGGCTTTTTTTTTTTTGTAATTTTATTGTCTTTTTACTATAACTGTTACCAATAACCCTTACCCTCGGTCGGTATTTTTTTTTTATTAATTAATCTTTTTTTTTTCTTTTTGTACTTAATTACCATTTGTTTAATAAATGTGTAATAAAATAATATTCTATATTATATTAAATGTTGTTTTATTGTCGTGCAAAAATGAACTTTCGTGCAAAAGTTATTTGCAAAAGGTAGAGCCTACTCAAGATGTTTTCTAACTTATTGCTACCTACGAGTGATTTCTCTTAGTACAATTTGTAATTTACTCAAAAAGACAGAAAAGCTTTGTCTTACAATTTCACTCCTTACATAACTATAAATTAAATTTTAATAACTTTAGTTTCCCTTAAATTAAACCCTTAAAGTGTCTAAAATGCGTAATCAACAGGATTCTGACTATACAAAGTTAAATTTTAAACACTCTATTAAATATATTCTCAATTAGTATTATTTTTAATTATTAAAAGTATTGATGGTGCTAAAGTAACACTCCGTGCTAAAGTATCATTCTGTGCTAAAGTGTCATCCCGTGCTAAAGTGACAGTGTGCATTTTTGACATTTACCCAAAAACGGTGTACAAACGAAAATTTTTATTGGTTCATCAAATATAAAATGTTTGTTTTCAAAGATGATATGAAAAATTGTAAGCTTTTCTTTCATATAAATCAAATTCATTGGATATGTTATTTGAGTTCTTTTTAGATACGTGTTTAAAATATTTAAAATTTAAGCAAACAGGCAATAATATTATTTATCAATTTTATACTGCCTGTATTTATTGATTATTCAAATTTTTGTATTTGTTGCTAAATGAAAAAGCAGAATAAGCAATTTAAAGTTTTATTTAGCTACCTGAACTATATAAAACAAAGGAAATTGTAGTAAGATTATTTTATTAACACATTTTAAAAATTTTCAAAAATTTTTGACATGGTGTTAAAAAGCATTAAAATAAAGACTTTAAAAATATTTGTAATCTGTAACAAATGCATAATAATAAAACAGTTATAACCTATTGTTATATATAATTTTTAAAACGTTCTTTGTAGGATTTAAGGTAGATTTCAGTATCAATTAACTAATAAGCTATAGCTTAAACAGTACAAATTAAATTTGAAAACCGTAAACACGAGGTAAAAACAAAACCAAATTTCAAATATTTAAAGAGGTTTGTACCTTTAACTTTATTTTCTCCGATGCCTTTTTTAGATGTCGAACATGTCTCGACAAATAAAAATTAAAAATGTTTAAAAAAATTAAAAAAAGCTTACAAGAATACTGGCAAATATTCTAATTCTTAATGGAAAATCATTTCATTTGCTACAAACTTCTTGTGCATATGTACAGAAAAAAAGATGAAAATATTTAAAAAAAAATCCCAAGAGAAACTTAAGACTAAATGTATTTAGCCCAGCTTCAACTTAAAAATAACTGAAGATTTATTTTGAAATTTAATACGAATAAGAAATTCTGAACATTAGTAGTATAGTAATTTTCCACCTAAAAACGAAAAAAAAAAAGTCTAATTGAAAAAAAAAAGTTTAAAAAAGCCTCAATCAAAAAATATACTTATTGTTCCTTATATATCAAAAGATTTTTTAAGTTCAAAAATAGTCTACAAAACTCACCCTACTAAGTTAAACACTATTTTTAAAACCATTAAATTCGATTCAGCTTCTGATTACTTACAACTATTATTGTCTAAAAACTGAGTTGTAGTATAAATGTCATTAAAATCTACTAACTGTAAAAAGTAGTTATAAGTACTTATTTTAGAAACTAAAACTTTTAAACGATTTTAATTAGGAAAGTTTAGATTGTTGTTTTTTAAATACTTTAGCACCAAGGTAGTGTCACAGCTGAAAAACCATCAAGATGAGTCATAACTTTACATGATTCTTCAGAGCCTGTTCGAGTCAAAGTCCACTCGTCTTTATCAATGTCATAACAAGTTGAAGTAATTCCAAACTCATTCCGATCATTGAAGATTAAAATTGTGTTTCCAGTTAATATGACTTCACCTGAGTGAACAAAATACGAAGTCTTAAGAAAGACAAATTTTTTACAATCATTGTCAAAAACTTCACAACTGTATGATCCACGACCGATAACAAATAATTTATTTTTCACCACAACTAAACTGTTACCACTTTTACCTTTAATCATACTTGGCATTGGTGACCATTTATCAGCAAAAACATCATAGGATTCTACTGTGTTCAGCACTTTGTGATTTATCCCACCTGAAACTACAATACTTCCTTGAAAGACAGCACAACCTGCAAAAGTTCTTGCTTCATTCATTCCAGATACTTCTTTCCAATTTTTGTCTGAGAAACATTCTTGTTTTGTGTCAAATTGTAGGCAAGAATTTGTTCGAGCGTACTGAGGTCTGGTTCTATAGTAATATGCTCCTCCTAATAAAAATACCTTATCCATAAAAGCACAAGCACAAAAAAACTCTCTGTCATCGAACATTTTAGCTATTTTTTTCCATGTGTTTGTAGAAAGCGAATATTTTTCTACAATCTTTACCAAGTTACTGGCATTGTTACGGCCACCAAAAACATAAACTTCTCCTTTTAAACTCACGGCTTTAAAATTTTGTCTACGGATATTCATTGAAGAAAGAACCTTAATATTGTTAAAGTTATTTCTATCAATTTGTTTTGTGTTCCTGACAACTTTATTAGTTTCGTTATCGTAACCACCACAAATTAATAATTTAAATCTATTTTGAGTACAAAACCTTCTTGTAAAACAATTACTTGGACTGTTTTGCAATATACTTTTGTTGACGCACAACATTTCATTTATTATGTTTTCAAACTCATGGACTCCGTTGAATGATGAATTACAATCTTTAATATATTTTAATGCATGTTCTGATAGCAATGTAAGACGAACTTTTAGTAACAATTGAATGGCATATTTGCTACGTTCTTCAATGTTGTGTTTCAACCAAGTATTTATTGCATCAAATACTTCGACTTCTGAGTGAATATCCAGTTCAGAACTTGATATTATTTTCATAAAACAATTAAAGTCTAACTGCAAAAAGTTTTCAGTTTCAATTAACATTGGAAAACATCGTTCAATCAATTTTATTGATAGTTCAGCAACACCAAATAAATTATAGGTTTTAGCAACTGAGTAAAGTGTATTCACATTTTTAATATTCAATTTATCTTTCATGTATTTAGTCAATGCTTTATCTTCTTTTAACATAAGATTATTAACTTTAAAACCTTCAATAGACTCATGATCGTATTTCTCAGATTTATCTAAAAAAAAGTTAATAAATATAAAACTGAAAGCTAATATACGCAAAGACTTTTAACAACTTTTTTCAAAATTTTAAATGAGATATTTAAGCGTTTTTTTTTTATGTTAAAACATATTTGTTTATTTTTCTATAGTATCAACTTATTTATTTACTTTTAAATTGTTTAAACTTATAAATAACATTATAAAGCAAATTTTAAATAGAATTTAACCTTTAAATATTGTATTTAAAGATTTTTTTTAAATCTTTGTAATTAAATCTAAAAAGTATATGAACAAGTTGTTCAATACTAACGAAAACTAACCATAATATTTTTTTTTATTAAAGATACAACATTAAAAAAAAAAATTACCTCGTTTAGAAACTTCTTTTATAGATTTTGAAACATTTTTCTCGAAAGTTTTTTGTGCATTTTTTTTTGATCCATCGACAAACTCATACATAGCTATTGCCAATAGCTTAACTTATAAAAATAACTGATAAACAAGTTGATAATGTTTAAATATATTATGAAGTATATTATAATAATAAAAAGATTGAAAATTTTTTTAAGTTGTTCTTTTAAACACTTAAAATAGCCTGTAATACAGCTAAAAAACTCTTTAGTGTTTAAAAAATATATAACTAGAATAGTAATAAACTGTAGTCTCTAAATATAACAAGACAATTATAATGAAACATATCAACATAAAAACATCTTGTAGCATGCCTCTTAAGCTGTATATAAAAGTTATGTTTTAGTTATATGTGAAATATTTAATGCTGTAAATGTTACTCTAGAGTTATTTAGAAATGTTTTTGTTGGGCAAGCAGATGATATTTTTTATTTTACTTTTAGAAAGTTGTGTTTATCACATTTAGCAGTTGCCAGTGTTTCCGAAATGCAAAAGAATGACAAACCAGACTTTTTAGGTATTTTCTGAACAGTTTTGGTTAAGATTTACCAATAAATATTTATTACGTCAATCTTATGACAAAATAAGAAACAATTAATAATCAAAACTAATAGCTTATTGCAGGGGTCTGCAGGCTAGTGTTACTCGGGGGCCAATTTTCGAATTTAAAAAATGTTTGGGGGCCGCAGATTTAGTTTTAGTCAAACATTTAAAACTATTTAGCTTTAATCAGTCTAATTGTTAAATTTAAACTATATAAGCATATAGGGCTTATAATTAAAAGATAAAATTGAGATTTTGTCATAAAAAATAACTATCTGTCTAATTAACTCTTAATTACATACTTGGTAATTTAACTACTTAACTTACAATAACTAGCGCGAACAAACGAGCTTAGACTGTAATTTTAGAACAGTCTATATCAGTCTAATTTTATAACTTAATTATACTCATTACTTAATGTTAAGTTACTTGATAAAACCCAAGTCTTTCAAAATGAAAAATTACAAAAAAATCACTTGTATTATAAAAAAAGTTCTTAACTTCAACAACTTATGTTCAAACTTTTCAAAAGGCTGTCATTTTTCGAACAGGGCCACATTTTGAGAAAAGAAATTTAATCCAAGTAATCTAACTTGAGTTCTTTAAAACTAAAATTAATAAAGGTTAATAAAACAGAATAATACTAATAAGTATTACAACCATTGCTTTTAAGTGATTACATAAGTACTTAACTACTTGGCTAGAATATTTAAAAATTTTTAGACTTAATTAAATTTGTGGTTGTTATCTAAATTACCTTTAGACTTGCTATGTAAAAGTTTTAACTAGATAGATTTTCAAAACAAAAACAATTACCTTGAGGTATACTAGCTATTTGAAAATGTTAAAATGTTCTAAACTTTTGACACCCTATGTAGTATAACTATTACAAAAAGTAATAATATAGTACAATAAACAATAAATAACAATGAATTAAATCAATTTTACACAACCAAAACGTAAAACATACTACTTCCAATAAATCAAAGTAAAACTAACTTTTAACTTTAAATAA
The DNA here is from genome assembly GCF_965202585.1 of Thalia democratica. Taxonomy (NCBI): domain Eukaryota; kingdom Metazoa; phylum Chordata; class Thaliacea; order Salpida; family Salpidae; genus Thalia; species Thalia democratica. The sequence continues at coordinate 19,590,214 of NC_139168.1, forward strand.
GCTAAAGAATAAACTAATAAAAAAACTAATAGCTAATAAAAGTACAAAAAAGCAAACAAAAATATTTAAAGTTTTAACAACTCTAATCTAACTATTTGACAACCATATCAAGTATAGGTATATGGAAGTATAGAGAAAACTAGAACAAAATTTTTTTGATATATTACAATACGTAATCAATAAAGTTTAGTAAAGATTTATTAATATAAGTAAAACATGTAAAACAATTACTCATGTACTAATTTTATAACTTAATAAATCCAAGAATAGCCAAAGCAAAGTAAAAAGTAATTTAACAGAAACTCTAGAAGCAGGAAAGATGTTTTTAAAACAACATCCACATAATAAAGAATCGGGATCAAGGTATGTTATTGGTAGGGTTATTTAGAAACCAAATTCATGTTCCAAGATATTTCTAAAATAAAACAAAATTCACAAAATAAAGAATTCGGATCCAGCAAGATTCTTATAAGTAGATCCATTAAATCACTAGTTATAAAGCTTAAATACTTAAAAATGACAAAACCTTCAAAGTATTAAATTAAAAATCAGGAAAATAACTATTTTTGAAGTAACATAAACTAGACTTAAATTTAAAATAAAACACAAAATAACCTTATTTTTTATTAAAAATCAAAACTTAAATCAGCTTCAGTTTAAAAAAAGCTCTCAAGTTTTAAAGTAATCTACATCATATATAAACTTAGTTTATCTATTTTAATAAGACAGGAGCTATTTAAATAAGAAAATTCTAAAATGAAATGGTATTATGCTAGGGCTAGCAGGTTATAAAAATGATATAAGAGATGAGATGAAAGATATGTAAATGAATGACTTATCCTTATCAAGCGAGAAAACCAGGGACATGAAAAAACCCTTGATGGGACCATAACGAATTTTAAAAGCTCAGTAGATGAGTCACTTGAATTCATGAATAGTAAATTCTAAAAGTGTTGGTGAAAAATTTTGAAATGAAACACAGAATATTTTGTTGGAAAAAGAAAAAAAAGAGCTAAACAAAGTTTTAAAACAAGTAAATGAAGATCAATGAATAATATTTTATACCTAGACTTTATTAAAAAAGGCTCAAGGCCAACAGTATAATTATAAGTAAGGTTGAAGAGAAAGGTGTTGAGAAAATTACTGAATCAGCTTTGGAAATACTCCAAAAAGTAGAACGACACATTGAAAAAGATGAAATTTTGTCTGTTTATAGATTGTAAAATTAAAAAAAATCACAAGAAGGAAGTACTTATATTTGAATAGTAGAAGAGTTTCAACCCCATAGTTATCACAGATCAAGCAGAGAAAAACTCTGACTTTTTCTGACTTTTTACTAGAATTTTTTGACTTTTCTAAATCAAAAACTTATTCTAAAATACATAATCTCACACTTGAAACTATTTAAAGCAATCAATTTTATTTTAACAAAGGTTAAATCTACAGTTTTTTTGCTGAATTTGATCATCAAACTTCCACCACACTTCATGACTTTTTACTAGATTTTTTTTGACTTTTCTAAATCAAACTCTTAATTTAAACTTATTCTAAAATACATAATCTCACACTTGAAACTATTTAAAGCAATCAATTTTATTTTAATATAGGTTAAAACTACAGTTTTTTGCTGAATTTAATCATCAAACTTCCACCACATCACTTGAACCATCTGTGTATGATTGATGTATTTGCAATAAACAGCTTTATCAGCAAAATATTTATATTTTACTTTATAAACACAGCTTGTCCATTATTATTCCAGCAAGATGTTTTTGAAATGTGGTCCAAGGCCAAAATTTATCATGTAGTATAATTTTGTTCGGGCCATCTGACATGACTGTGCTATTGCACTGTCAGGAAACATTTTTTGTTCAGCTCCGCCAGTTGAATTGGCTGATTAATTGTGCTTGACAATGTGTAATGCCCATAAAATTTCAGCGGTTGTGACTTACATACCAAACCTATTGATGGGCTTACACCACTGCTCTCACCACTTACCCCACTGGAGCTTGATCCAGGATTAAAGAACAATTATTAGATTCGGTGAACTCCTGGCCTTTTATTTTTATGTCTAACTCCATTCATATGTAAAGTGAGTGCTTTTTTTTCATATTTGACAGTAACAGATTTCATAAACACCACTTGCATTTAGACTTTTGTGTGTATATCACAGTTTCACTATGGAAGTTTCCTTGCTTCAGATCATCAATACTAAAAAGCTTACAAAATCTGCTTGTACAACTAGGGTACTTGTTCAATATTTTAACAGAAAAATTTTGCAGTTTTATAAAGGATATTTTAATCATTTATACCAGATGAATCGTTGGAAATTTAATTATATTGTAAATTTATAGGAAAATTTTTAAACTTTTTCTGACTTTAAAGGATTTTTTATTAATTTTTACCACTTAAACGCCTTAGAAAATAAGGAAAGTTGTAAATTTAAAGTGATAAATCTGACTTTTTTTTTAATCAATTTTCCTGACTTTTCCTGACTTTTGTCAATAATCTTACTTTTTCCTGACTTTTCCTGATTTCCTGACTTTTCCTGACCATATGGCAACCCTGGAATCCAGAAAAAAAAATCTAAAATATTAAAAAAATATATCAAGTGTAGAATTTAAATCTACAAATGGGTTACCAAGAAAGGTTTACATTAATAAAAACTTTATACACAGAAATCAGAAAATTTTTACTGTAGCACACCAGTTCAAAAACGAAAACAACTGGAAATTAATCTGGACTATAAATCTAACTTATTACTTAAGAAAAAATGAAGAGTCTAAAACATTTCCAGTGAAACAGAAGAAAATACTGGAGATTACAAATACAAGAAGATACAGAAGAATTACAAAAACTTAATTCAATAACATTTCAAGTAAAATAACATATTAAAACAAACATATCCTTATGTCTGTTATTTGGAACGGGTCTAAGTTGCACAAAGACTAAATTGCACGAGAAGACTAAATTGCATGGGTGCACAAAATTGCTCGGAACCAAAGTTGCTCGAAGCAAAATTTGCACGAATTACATTTTTGAATGGGAGAAAAAATACAGATTGATTAAAATTAAAAAAAAAATAGTTTAATAGATAAACAAAAAAAATACTGACCAAGGGTAAGGGCTATGGGTAACAGTAACAATAAAAATAAACATAAAAAACTAACTACTAAAAATTTAATAAAAAACTAAAACTAATTAAAATAAAAAGGTTACTGATCGAAGGAAAGGGGTAACAGAGATCGTAAATTAAATAAAAAAAAATTAAATTTATTAAAAAAATAGAAAAAATAGAAAAAATAAAAATTTTAAATATGTAAAAACTTGCCAACCGAGGGTAAGGGTTAGTGGTAACAGTGATAGTAAAATAAATAATAAAAAAAAATTAATAAATAAAGATAACAAAAAATTGTTTTTAACAACTTAAGAAATAGTCAACTCCTGAAAAAATGTCTTTGTGCAGCTTTATTTTTGTGCTATTTTATTTCTCGTGCAAAAGTATATTCGTGCAATTTTGTGAATACCTGCCATTTTTTTTCCCGTCGTGCATTTATTTAGCTCATACAAATTTTACAGCTACCCCTGTTAATTATTGTTTTTCTAAAGAAATACCATTTAGCTTATAAATAATTCTGATTTAGAAAAACTTATTTTTATTTTTCAAAGTTTTTAATATAAAAATAACAACCTATATTGAAAATTTAATTTAAATATTGAACCAACTATTTTAGTACCCAATACATCTCTACTGAGAACTTTTATACTGAAGAGAACACAAATTTTAATGATAAATGCTCAAGTTTTCTTCGTATACATAAGAAGTATTTCCTGTTACTTTCACTTCTTAAGGATTTAATGTCCTTATGCGCTATTTTTCCTAATACTATAGTTATATGTAAAAAATATATTAAAAACAGCAGCAAAAATTTTATAAAATTAAAAAACTACAGTTTACTTTTTGTAAACTCTGAAACCAAATTTGGTGGCATGCTTATTTACATCAAAAACTCAATTTCATATTCTATAAGACAACACATCAAATTTACTTGCATTTAAGATGAATCATTATGGCTAGAAATATTTGTAGAAATAAACAATAATAACAGTAAAAAGATCTTAGTAGGGCTAATATATAGACGTCTAGGAAATGCATTCCTGAATTTAATTAAAAATATCTGATATTTTCATTAAAAATAAATAGTTATAAAGATATATGTATTTTCAAAAACATAAATATAAACTCTTTAAATAATAACTTTACTCAGTGAAAAGTTACTAGAATCAACTTAATAGTTTTGGTCTCACAAATTTATTTAAAGAATCAACTAGGGTATATATTATGGAAAATACATTTTTATTGTTCATCACCGGAAAAATAACTAAAACTTTTCTATACTATCATATATACCAAATTATTTTCCACTGTATAGCAAATTTAAAAATTACAATTTAATCAAAAATATATACGATAAAAACAAAATAAGCATATTTAAAACGTTTTAAAAATTTACACCTACAAAACCTAAACTGATGTTCCTCACATTCTAAACAGACATAAAACAGACAAAACTATAACTCTAAAAACTCCTTAAATACTAAACTTGTTTAATAAATAGACAAAACGAGATAAAGTACTAACCTAAATAATTCTAACTAAAAATTTTCTAAAGCTAAACTAAAACTAAAATTTAAAAACTGGGTAGCAAAAGTAATACTAAAGTCCATAAAAAGATGAAATAAGTTTTACAAAAACCTTTGCAAAAAGACTTTTATTTACCAAGTTAAACCGCAAGAATACAAAAAAATGTAGAAAAAAACTTACAAAAGCCATAACAAGTTCTAAAATGCATACTACAAAAACATGCTAGAAAGAGGGTTGCCACTTTATTTTTCAAAATTTTTCCAGGTTCTTAAATGTAGAATATTTTGGGTCTATTTTTAGTTTTAAGTTAAGTTTTATGTAAGAAACTGTGTAAAATAGTATTAAAACATTAAAAAGATACTTTTAAGTTACTTTAAATATGTTTTTTTAGTAAAAAAGTTTTTTGATGATGACAAAAAATCTTTTATATATGGTAAATTTTTTGCATAAATCAAAATTTTACTACTGAAAATGATAAAATTGTTATAAATTCCAGGTTTTTCTAGTCATTTGGTCAAATTTCTAGGTTTTTTTAATTATTTTAAAATCAAAGTTTTCAAGGTTTTTTAGGTTTCCAGGTAAATTGGCAACCCTGTAGAAAAATCTTTTATAAATACATCTGAAGTTTGGAAAGTTATAAGGTATGCATGTAGATCAGGGTTTACCAAAGTGAGCAAAATGGCCACCTTAGCAGCTATGAGGAGCAAAGTTGCCAAAGGGAGGCATGAGCTCATAATTTGAAACTTACACTAGATAAGGATTCCAACTTTTTATGAAAAATTTTCTCCAAGTTTTCAAAAGTTTCTTCAAGGTTTTTAAAAGTACAAATTTTTGGGTCTAATTTTAGTTTTAAATTAAGTTTAACGTAAGAAACTGTGTTGAATAGTATAAAAACATTGAAAGATACAGTAAAGCTACTTTAAATGTGTTTTTTTAATAAAAAAGTTTTTGATGATGACAAATTTTTTTTATTTATATGATAGATTTTCTGAGTCATACCAAAATTTTACTACTGAACATGTCAAAATTGTTAAAAATCCAGTATTTTCCTTTTTTTTTTTGGTTATTTTTGTTTTAAATTCCAGGTTTTTACAGATTTTTTTTTAAATTTCTTAATTTCAAAGTTTTTCTTTATTCTTCAGTTTTTTTTTTTTTGACAAATTTGTCATGTTCCAGGTTTTTCAAGGTTTTCTAGGTCTTCAGGTAAAGTAGCAACCCTGTATACATAAATGAACTACAAAACACTGTTATAAAAATACTTCAAAAAAATAAGTTTTATAAATAGTTTGATATAAAATTAACTTATAAATAATTTGAGTATAAGTGAAAAAAAACTTTAAATCTTTTAATAATTTAAACTAAAATAAGTTAAAAGGGCTCTAGAACAACTAAATATTTTCTAATTTAAAACTCTTAAATTTACACAATAAAATATGAAATTATACTACAGCACAGTTTTACATATAAGTCTTATCAAATTTTTTGTTAAGATTTTAAGAACAGTTCTATATTAGAATTCAAGTCACCCTGTTTGTTATGTTTTTAGTTTAATTCATTTGTGTTTACACGCTTCATTAATTAGGCAGATTTTGTAAAACTCAACATTCAAAAATAAACAACAGAGTAGCATATAAAAGATGCATTCCATTACAAGTAATAGATAACATCCCTAATAGATAGAAAAAGACAGCTATTTTCCACTTGGGCATATGTCAATCAAGAATCTTATACAAAATCAATATATTATATATTAAAAAACTAAACAAAAAAAACATTGAAAAGCAGAGCTCAACAAAAAAGATAAACCCCTAAGTTTTAATGACAACCTGAGATGTTAGAATATTTTTTGGTTTGATGTTACAGAAACTGAAGTGTGTAATATTATTAAGAGTTAGATCGAAATAAAGCCAGTGGTGAGGGTTGTATATCTGTGAAAATTGAAAAGAAATAAACTAACTTATATCTCAATACTACGTTAATTAATAAACCATGCATTTTATAAAACCTTATATTTCAGTAGCCTAAGACTTGCAAATGAAACACTAATTTTCAAAACAGGATTAAATATGACCATTAAGTTATAGACCCATTTCACTTCGATCATCGATAGAACGAAGCCGTTTTCAACATTTTCTAACCTGCAGAAAGTTAAGAAAAGCAGTTTTGATCAGAACCACTAAAAGCACAATGTCGTTAACACTTGAGCGCTTTCTTATTTTCCTTCTCATTTCACAAAACCACTGGTATGAAGTTGCAAGATACCTTGATGCAAAGCTAAACCTTCATTGCCTTGCTCGGAAACGGGTCGTCGGAGATAAACTCTTCAAGCAAATCCATCTCTTGCCCCGTGACAACTGATATCTTAGTTTTCTTCATAAACTAAATCAACAATAATTGTTTATAGTTTATGGAACACATACAAAAAAAAAACAATGCTAAAAAATGTTTCAAGGTCCTGTTGACACAATGACCTCCCGGTCTAATAAACCGGTAAAACAGATGGATAACAAAAAGCATTATTTAACTAAAATTTAATTATGATAATCCATTTTTACAGTTTTGTCAAGTTTATGTTTTATTAAAGTTAATTAATCCATAAAGTGTTCTTTATACTCCCAATTAAAAAAAATGAAGAAAAAAAATAATGAAGTATCATTGATGATTTAATTCATCAAATTTTTTTGTGTTTACTATAGTAATGTTTGTGTAAAGCAGGATCAACTAGGTAATACTTTTAGTTGAATTTGATACTATTTTTTTTTACTTTTTTCTTTCGGCTAATCATCTGTTACTTAATTGTTTTCCGTTTTTCTGAAATAGTTACTAATGCAGTTTGTGCAAAATACTTAATTAATTTTCAAATTTCAGATTTATTTTAGTTTCCTTTTAACTTAAGTAAATAAAAGCTATTCACCAAATAAAAACAAATACTTTCGACCAAATTTTTTTACTTAGTTTACAATTGTAACAGTTTTTTGTTAAGGTAATCTTTGTTTGTTTTGGCAATTTGATTTTTAAGTATTTAGAAGCTAAATAATAGCTTGTATAATCTGAACGATCTATGGAGGGATTAGCAGAAACAAAGTAATCCTAAGCTCGCCAGAAAAGCTTAAAGTCACATCAGGTTTTCATAAAAGGGGTGATACTTATCGGAGGAAGATCTTAAAAGGAGCCTACAATTTCTTTATGTTAAGCCATTACCAAATATTTTAATTTTGCTTGGTAATTGTAAACTAGCTTACAGTTTGCTTGAAAGCGAAAATTGTACTAAAAAGGAATAAGCGTAATATACATTTGTGATCGTATTTTATAAATTGTATTGCTGATGTATAATTTTTATACTAAGAAAATATCTTTTGACCGACCTTTTAAGTCACAATAAAGAAACATTTTAAACATAACTTATTTCCACTCGAAGATACCAAACTTTCACTACAAGTTTTAATGGTAAAACATATTTTCAAGTAAAAATTTCAGTTTTTAACTTTGTGTCAATTAAGACTGTGTTTAAAATTTAATGAATTAAGCACAAACAAATTGGGCATCTCTATTTCTACAGCATTCATCTACATCAACCCTTCTTGCCACTAATCTTCTTGTCTCTTCTTGGTTTACTGCTCTTACTGAGGTAAGTGCTTTATATGTTATACAAAATAGTTAATAATAAATAAATGTCATATGAGATTATATTTCAAGGCTGCCAAAACTTAACTTTTTAACTTAACTTAAAAATTAAGTAGTTAATGTTAAATCTTTGCACACTTTTAGAGACACATTGTTATTAATTGTTTAAGTAAATGTTTTACAATTATGTTTTTATCCACTAAGCAATTAAAGCTATAGTGTAAAATGTTTTTGTACAAGTGAAATATATTATTACATGTGAACATATAGGAACACAAGCAACATTTAGGCAGCTTGATCAACTGACTGATGTGTAGTGTTTTTATATGTTTATATAACTAATTTAGATAAGAGTCTTGTTTGTTTCAGCCACTTTTAGTGGTTATACTTAACAGTAATAGAAAAACTCAATGTTTAAGTGTATTGTAACTTTTAGTGGTTATTATACTTGATGGAGTTATGATAATTAAACTGTAACTAGCTGACAAAAACCAGACTTTTATCTGACTATGTATGATCTTTATAAAAAGACTATGTTGTACAGATATGTTAAACTTAATTTTTTTGAGTGTTAACAGTACTTCCTAAATAGTCTTTGTTTGGAATTTTAATAGTGACATTATAAAGTAGTATAGCAAAATCATTTATTTTGTCTTCACTTTAATACTATGTTTTAGTAGTTTTATCTAATCTACTACATTTATGCTGTTAGATAGTTTCACAATAAAAACTCTATACAAAGACTATTTCGAAAATTAATAATGGTTTGTTTTTGATATAATATACAGGCATGTTAACTTTTTTTTAATAAACTGTTGTCAAAAAGTGTTTAAAAATTAAAACCACTTATATTCCTTTTGATTTTTTTTAATTATGCTATATTGTGTAATAACTCAAGTGGCACTCAATTTTATTGATTAAACAGTTACTTAAGTGTAGTTTTTGACAGTGGTTGTTTAAATTAAAATATGTTGGTAACTAGATAGGAAAGTTAAGCCATATTTTAAGTGGGTCGGCTGCAGTTGTAAGGCTTTGTAAATGTTTTCATTTATAACATTATGAGAAGATAATAGAGCATAATATTAAGGACAATTATCCCTTAAAATACATAAAGATAAAATGAAAGACAAGTTTTATTACTTCAAACCTAAAATTAATAATAATGGTAATATATTAGCCAATCAGAAGCAACTTTAGAACTGCAGCCAGACCTTAGAAGCGACTTTTGAAGTATTTAAGATGCAAGTAGTTAACAAATTTTAAAAAGAAAAAATGATTTGTTATTCACATGAAGTAGTATGGTTTTATAAGAATGCGTTAAGGTAATTTTTAGTGTCTATAAGGTACACGGTCTAATAAGTACGAACTCGCATAAGCTACGCACTAAATTATTAAGACCCTTCACACGATTTTTCAAAAATGGGGATTCCCCTGTAGTGAAAATCAGGCGGGAAATTTTTGAGATTGATAATGAAAAATATTTTACAGGCATTTCGCCGGCAAAAAATTTTTCACTTTTACTCCCAACCATTTTTCTTAAAAACCTAATTACGCTCGGAGTTCAGGTAGTAAGCCTGACTGCCAAACCACATAAAAGTGTGGTACTGAGCTCTAAGAAGTAGTTCAGTTTTGAGTTAAAGTGGTGGCGGACAGCTTTCGTTATTTGTTTTTAAGTCCTCCGCTGCGAGCTGCTCCTATCGGAGCAGCTCTTGCTCCCGGGACTTTTGCACAAATAACGAAAGCCGTCCTTTAGGCCACGTGCTTATGCTGGTCAGGACCTAATTAGTTTTTTGTTTGATGTACGAGTAGTTACGCACGTTCTTTTAGTATGTTATTTTTCTTCTAAACTCAATATTAATATATATAAATTACAAGTAAAGTTTTATGTTTTATAGTATGTATCTTTGGTGTCGTACTACAAACGCTACAGATTTGTAGTAGACAGCCTTGTATTATTCTATAATAAACACTTCAACTTACTTTGTAATTTTATTTATCAGGATCATTTTATTGTCGTCATTTAACTAATTACATTGTTACATAGTATTAAATACCTAGTATGTCTCGTAAATAAATTACATCTTAGTTTGTTTGTGTATAAAGGTCAATTAAAAGTTAGTTATGGCAAGTTTTAATACATCAAAGCTAATCATTTGTTTAGTTCTTATGAGATTTATAATTATCTACTAAAACTTATATGTTAAGTAGCATTCTGTAGTAAGTACATTGAATCAGTTTTATTACATTTAACATTAAGTATAAGTCTATTTAAAGTTTGACCACTGTTTTGAGTATATTTATTATTATTTTGTTGATCAGTAGGTCTGATAAAGTACTTTGTTGGTTACTTGATAAACTGTACAAAGTAAGTGAGTACATTAACTTCTAGTTTTAATTAGTATCGTTGTCACTCTACAACAACTTAAATTTTGGAAAATCTACGCTAAAGTTTTCCATTTACATAAGTAAGTATTTACGTCTTAACTTGTATAAAAAAGTTTAGGCACCTTTTAAATAAAACCTTAGTAAATCAGACTGTTTTTGTCCACAATATTTAAAGTAATTTTGTAATATTTTTCATTTTCACCTATTTACAATTATTACGTCATGACCTTATAGTCTGGTACATTATAAACTTAGTTTAGTATAAATTTTACTTACACCTTAGTTGTATATGCATGGTATATTTTATAAATTATTTAATTGCTCTATATTTTTAAGTTGAATAAAGCAACTTATATAGTAATGAATAACACTAACTATATGTACATTTATTGGATAATCTGCATCTTAATTAAAATAACAGATACAAATATATATGATAATTAGCTCTTAAATATTTAACTGTTGCATATAAATGAATCTAATTTTTGAATTACAATCAACTCTTAACAATACTTAATCATTAATTATCATATTGTTGCGCTGGTTTATATGATCGTTTCTAGTTTTATATCACAAACAACATATGTATTTAGCTATAAACTTAAAACATCAAACTGCTTCTTTCAAGTAATAATTACAGTTCAAATAAACATCCCATTTAGAGCCGTTATAAGTTTAAAAGTCTGTATTAGATTCAACCATTATATATAACTTTATTTACCACTGTGTGTGTTAAAATGAATAAACAATGGTAGGTACCAGCTCTGTACTTTTGATAAAATAAATCAACTACCGTTACACAATCCAAGTACCATTATAATTTGAGGTTATTATTCATAGTTATATTTCAATAACAATTTTTTAGTGCCATCTAAGCCAAGGTTTTGGTCTACAGAGTTTTTTATGTACATCATATACAATGCTTTCTAATGTCTTATATCTAAGCATAAATTTGCTGTTAATTAATTTGAAAGACATTAATATCCTTACTTACGTATGTTTTGAAGTGCATCTACCAAGTTTAAGTTTTTTAAAGTATCTTTTTTCCCGGTTAACCTTAATACTTTTCGTTATTTCAAAAAGTTAAATCATTTCGTCTATGTAAAATGAAGGGTAAACTTTATCTCTTAACTGTAGAAACGCCTGGGCTTAATGTAGTTCAGATGTTGTGGTCTAGTAGTTGTAATGACCTTGTCGGTTTTTGTTAAACATAAGATTCTGAACAGAAAAATAAAAACTTTGAAATCATGCTAAACATATGCTCTAATTATATTAATTGTTTTAAATGTGTCTGTACACTCTTAGATATTGTATGTTAAAACAATTATAATCGCAAATTATGCTTAAATTGAACTTAATCTAAATTAAATAATGTATTAAAAGTGGTCTAAAAATGAACATTTCTGTACATTGGTGTGCATAGGAATTAAGTTAAAGTACACAGAAAACTTATACAACATTCAAAATGTGTTAAAATCTAAATAAAACAAACCATATTATGTTAATTTTATATGAATATATTTCATAATAAAGTTCAGTTTTTTAAAATTTCTCAGAAAACCATATTTTGCATGATAGCGGAGTTTACTTTTTGAAATCTTAGGAATGATTTTTTAGCCTGCCTTGTTAAAACTATTCTATGTAACTCTATAACGTTTATAATCTTATAACATTATATCATTAGATAAATTTAAAATGAATTTATATAAATATATCTAACTAGGCACCATAGTTTGCTTTTTTACATTATAAGAATGCTTTCTTTAGCTTAGTTGCAAAAATGAAAATTGTTTTCATGAAATAAAATGTGTTTTGGTTTTTGACTATGTTTAGCTACACCACTTAACTAGATAAAAAGAAAGTATTAAGCAAAGTTACTAGCACCGAACTTATAACTAGTTTTTTTTTTAGTTTATATGTCACTAAATCAGATCTAAATTGAATGGGTAGTTTGAAAAAGTTTTATACTTAATTGATTTTTCATAGCAATACTTCCTTAAAAAACCTATCGGTAGTTAAACATTCGTAAAACTTAACTAAAAAATAATTTTAAAAGCTGCTACAAAGCATACATTGTAATTAAAAACTGTTAGGTAAAACATATCCCAACAAAATTAAAACAATTTTTTTCAAATAATGTTAGTTAAAAAAAACATCATAGAAATTTTAGCACAAAAGATTGAGAGAATTAAACTTCAAAATAATTTTTAATGGGTCTAACGTTTAACAAATAAAAGTTTAAAAAACATTATAGTACTTATTTCAATTTTATTTATAATAAAGTAATTTTTTATTCAATTGTAAATTTTATACGTTAAATAAGTATATCTTAATTTTATATATCTTTTTCCACTTAAACCTAGACCGGAAATCTAAGTTTAAATTTTTTAGTTAGTATTTAATTTTAATTTTTTTAAATCAATGTTTTATTAAGTTTCACATTGTTACAATTTTTTTTTGTTTAAAATAAAATAAAATTATAAAACGGACCTATAGAATAGAGATAAAGTCGGTATTTAATTAATTAATGCTACCAGTTTGGCTAGTCGTAACTGTCGGCTAGCTTCTAAAAACTTTTTTTCTATTTTTTTTTTTGAATTTTGTCGTACTAGCATCGATTTCTTATAGTTTTTTTAATTTCAATTAATTAAGAAGAACATCTAGTTTTAATAGACTAAATGACCAACTGAGCTTTAAGCTTTTTAGTGTCATAATTGATAAAATAATTGCTTTAGAAAATCATAACGACTTTCCTAAATCAAGGTACCTTCAAATTATTTTTATACATGTATAACTTGGAATTTGTCAGAACATAAGAAATCTTTATAATTTGTTAAGAAAACAAGTTTTTACAGTGCTTTTAACTTCAAGTTTTACTATGAAAAACATACAGCGCAAAACGAAAATTTTTTTGAATAATTTAAAAAATATTTCATTAAGTAAGAAAAATTTATATAAAAAATTATTAAGCTATTTGCAGCAATTTAGTATACAATATTTAAACAATTCCAAAATGTATCTATAGTTTACCAAATTAAACTAATTTGGTTAGTTCAAACTCATAAAGTTACTGTTCATATTACCATAAATATCTTTATGTAAAAAATTAAAAGTTTTCGAGCAAAAAGTCCAAAAAATGTTTAGAATAAAACAGCAAGCGAAATGTTAGAGCAAAATTAAAATCTAACTAACAAGATAGTTTTGTTAAAAACTATTTCGATAAAACTTTATGGTCGGTTTTTCTACTCAAAATCGAATACTAAATATATTTTAAAGATTTCTCTTCTTGATGTGGTCTGCTCAGAAAATCTGTTGATTTGCATTAAAAAAACTATAATAGTTTATTTTTACATAAAAAAAGAATTAACTAAAGTTAGAAGATTAAGTATTAACACTAAAGTCTTACAAATTAATACAAACTCTACAACTTTATACATTAAGCATAAGCGTTATAAAAACAACGAGTAAATAACATGGTTACTGGCTTTTATTAAACAAACATAGCTTTTACACACAGTTTTATTTAGTTAGCATTAAAGTCCTTATATTTAATGACTAATTTGCATGGTTGGCGCAAACCAGTCTCACTGCTTCATCTGTTAGTCGCCTTAAATGATGCCCATTATCCAGTTTAGTTCGTCTCTTATGCTCGTGTAAGGCGGTCGCACTTGGTGGTTCTTCAACCCGACAAGGTAGCGCGCCCTGTCTTCCTTGGCTTCGTCGCCATTGGAGCACACCAGCCCCGCACCGGGTCCCGTTATGGAGTTGGGGTCGAAAGTGACGACTTCGTCCACGTTGATACCCAAACGACGGTCGCGTCCGAGAAATTCCAAATGTTTCCACGTCAGGTAATCTTTGACGTTTTGTCCGTTGTTGGTACTTTCCCAGCTGGCGGCTGTGCAGTCGCTCAATTGCAAACTGTCAGTAGTCAGCGGCAACGGTTTCACAAACCGGTCAAAGTCAAATGCGTCGTTCGTGCGGCAAAGCTCGATGCTGCCTCTGGTGGCCACGCGCTCGCAAGTTTTCGTCTGTTGCTTGGGGTTAACTGGAACCGCCAAGTCTACCGTGCCGGCAACAACCCTTCTGTTCTCCGCCAAACACCCTTTGACCGATATGACCCATCGCTCGCTGAGGATGGTGCCCGTGCACAGGGTCCGGTCATTTTCCCTGATTGCAACTTGGTACGGAAACTGGCCCATGGTCGCGTGCCTGCCGTCCAAAAGTATATCGTCGTCATGGTTTAATCTTTGAAACGTATATTGAACCCAAGGGATGTGGGTGGCAATCCTGGTGTAGTAGTCCTTGGAATTTGGGTACCCGGCCAAGTACTCATTTCCCCTGGCACTTACCTCAAACACCGACTTGTGCTGGTCTCTATAATACTGTCTCAGTTGCGGGTAGCACGAAAGGGGTCCGCCCGAATCCCCCTTCATTGCGGCAGGAGCAATCTGTTGGTTTATGAGGGGATGATGAAAAGCAAGAATGTATTCCTGCCGATTGTTCGGGTTCCTTATAAAACCATAAGCCTGCTGCCATGAAAGCTCGCCTAAGCAGCAGATTTCATTTAAAAATACATGCAATGCACGATATGCAGGATTGTTCCTAGAGCAATACTGCCTATTCCTTATTCTGGTGCTCTCATACATCAGCCTGTTGGAAGATGCCAATACAGGTTCATAGTTTCTGTCGTGGCTAACTGTCGTGGCGCCCCATCCGCTTATCTCGCAATGCCAGCCCGGCCTGCTCCAGCTTCTCCAGTTTCCCAGAACGGCTCTTGCGATTAGCACGTTGTCGATGTTGATCCGAACTGGCGTCCGAATCAGCCCAATGTCCTTGTTGCGGTAGTCTTAGTTGTAACGCTCATGCTGGATGAAGTCGTCGTCCGCGCGGACAACTATCTCCTGCTGGCAGTCTCCATCTTGCTCTTCCTGTCCTTCGAGAGTTCCAAGATAAATGTGTGCCCGGTCGCGGTCGAAATCAACCTCTCCGCCGTTCTGCGCTTCCACTTGCACATCCTCGTTGAAGCAGTGAGCAGCGGTCATGACAAACCGGCTGCTAATTACAATGCCGCCGCAAGATACAATTTGATCTCGACGATTGGGCCTCGTGTAATGCGTTATCAACCTCGCTTGGTACGGAAACTCTTCCACGCTTAAAACGTCTCGCCCCAATCTCACCTGGCTGGCGACCGTTTTCAGCAGGAAGAAAAAACAAAAGGCCGCGAATTTCATCCTGTCAAACGCCATACTTTGTTCTTTTACTTTTAACGTAAACTTTTTGAAAAGTTTAAATTTTATGAAAAAATACTGAAAAACTGCGTCATGATAACGTCTAATTTATTATATAAATAATAATTAATAACTTAAATTTCATAACTTCACCTTTAAAATGAAGTCTTAGGCTGTGGTGAAATAGTTTTATTCAAAGTAAAACAAATTAGTTGTTGTCTTAAAACTATAAAAACGCTTTTTTTGATTTATTCAAGGCTAAAGCACATTTTTAGTTTGAAAATACTGGCAGCTAGTATATTAATTTACTTTTAAGACATTAAGACTGTTAAGTTTTTTTTTTTATGTTTTAGCTCATTATAATTTTGATTAAGGTTGGGTATGCAACTCGATGACCGAGAGGTCTTTTTTTGAGCTATTTTTCGTTTTTTTCTTCAATATACTATATTACTTTCATTATACAATATAAGCTTTGATGATTAGCATCTTATTCAAAAAAAATATCTAAAATAACTCATAATCAGTGAATATTTAAAAAACCTAAAAATGTAGGACACTTTTTCATTCAACCCAGACTAATCAGAACAAAAAAAGTTAGTTAATATCGCTTATTTACGCACAGTGTGTCCACAGAAAAAGTGCGTAAAGATACGAGAGATCGTAAAGATACGAGAGGTACAAAATATACTTACTATAATGGCTGTTTTTTGATATTGCTTCTAGTTAAAAGCATCCTGGGTTTTTCTCAATTTTAACAATTTATTTACTTTATTTATTAATATGAAAACAAAAGATAAAACTGTACATATATTAAAGAAAAAGATTTAAGTTTATATAAAATATTTAAACTTATAGAAAAACTTTACTAATCTTAGTAACATATAGATTTTATCTTAATCTATATGTGACTTATTTGATACTTAACATTTATATTCTATTCTACTTAGCAAATTCAATTTATAATTAAGCATTTGTTCACAACTAAGAAATGTTGTGGTGTCTACATTAAAATTTGTTTCTATAGTCTTTTACGAAAATATGCATTTGGTGCTGTAATGGATTTCTTCTTTTGAACAACAATATATTAAATATAAGAAAAACGTTTAACAAAAATTATTTATGTTACTACAACGTTTTTTAATTTGACCTTTGTCCACATAAGGATAAACTTGTCTTGCAATGTATTAAAGATATATTAATGGATTTTTTGGTTAGGAATGAAATTTCATGCCATAAGAATGTGAATTAGGAAGTTTCGTTAGATTTCTTTTTTAAATATTTTTTCATATTTGGGTCAGAGTGCTGTATTATTTATTTTTGTTTTAAACTTAAATTAATTCATTATATTTTCATTATTTAACACAGTCATATTTCGTTTAGAATTTTAATTTAATATGTTAGTGTTAACAAAATTTCTGCTAAAGTGAATTATAACTAAATGTTAATCAATTAGTTAAGGAATATAAGTTCACAAAGTCTTAAGATATAGACAGGTGAGTTAGCATTTAAAAACGTATTTCAAAATGAAAACATACAATAAACTTAATTTCTGCAATTTAAAAAAAATATTTTGAACATTTGAGAGTTCTAAAGTGCGTAACTAAATGAGAGTGCGTAACGTCACAAGTGCGTAAAGATGCGAGAGGTTACTGTAATTAAATTTTTTACAGAAACAAATGTACATAAAAGTTACGTGAGTACTTCAAAAGTATAATTAATAAAACAGAAAGAAAAACCTAAATACAAAAAATTAAAAAAAAAGTAAGATTCAAACCTGATTTTAAACAAAAAAGACACTAATTGTAAATTCAAAATAATTTATTCTTTTTTAATCCAGATCTAATCAAGGTTTTTTAGTTTAAAGTTCTACAAATAACTGTTTTTCAACCTCAAGAAAACTGATAAAAAGTTCTTTAAAGTATAAAATAAATTATGGAAAACGACAAAAAAAAATCTTAAAATGTCTTCATAAGATCTGGTCAGCATTCACCGGTACTGAGTAATAAACTGAGTGGTTAACGGATTAACACACTTTAACTGGGTTCTGTAAAAAAAGTTAATACTGTAATGAAAGAATAGAATAAAGATAATTTATAGATTTTTAGTTTTATAACAGTTTAAAGTCTAATTTATAGTTTTTTAACAGTCGGATTTAACATTAAGTAGTTTACGTTTTATCAACTATTAACCTCTAAAAATATGTAGAAATTAATTTAATTTTAATGAACACATGTATACACCTACTTTAGCTTCTATTCTCTCATTACAGTATTCATTTTTTACAGAACCCAGTTGAAGTGTGTTAATCCGTTAACACACAGAAACATATGTTTGTACAATAAAGGAAGATTACTGCATAATTTGTTTTTATTTTATATTCCAGAGAACTTGTTTCACTAGGGTCTTTTGTTAACAAACACTTAAATTTATATTTTGAATAGTTATGACTATAACATCAGTTTCAGTGGTACAAAAACGTATTTACTTAATTATTTAGCTTCACATCTTTTTCTTCGTTTATTTAATATAAAGGTTAAAGAATTTTGGCATCCATTACTTTGTGCAGCTTTTCACCAATTTTTATGAATAGAAAATTCTTTGAACTTGAGTCTACTTGGACTACCCGTTGGTAATACGATTTAATCACATCGTCTTTTGTTTTGGTTTTTTATGCTTAAAATTAAGTAAACAAAAAATTTACTAAAATAATTTTTTAGCCAAAAAAAATGACGACCTCATACAATTTTATCATCTTTAGTGATTTTTGCTCAAAATTCCAGGTCTTTTCTAGCCTAAACTGTCAAATTTTAGGTTTAGTGGCCACCCCGTTAAATATAATAGTTTGAGTAACAAACGTTATTTTACATTTTGCAAGAGAAATATTAACTGGTATCATCTATTACTGGTATTTTTATTTTTGACCACAGCTTTTGTTAAACCATAATTTTTTAAGAACCTCAGTTAGAGTACAAATACTTGAATTGATGTTGCTTAAAAGAATGTTTTATAAGGACGACTACTACCCTGGACAAACTTAAAATGAATTTTTTTGTTTTATATATTAATATTGTAATAAAGAGTCAGTTACCAATAATTTGTAACACACAAATATATATATATATATACAACAATTTAACTAAAACTACTTATGTACCGAATGTAGAAACAAAAAAAAAAAACGCTCTAAGTAAAAACTTAATTGCTCTAAGTAAAAACATGATGTCTGATAATTGTAATAAAAAAATGTTTGATTTTAAGTGGTGAAACTGTTGAAAGAAAATTCAATTTAAATATAAATTACATTGAAAAACTTTGATAAAATTCAAACTTGTTTGAATACAAAGTCTTTCATTTTAATGTGTATACAGTAAATAAAATTTGTGTAAATTTATAAACTAAAACATATAGAACTCCTAAAGAGGATTACTTGTACAAAAGCTGTAATGGATTTTTGATGTAGTATCTAAATGGCAAGTTTTTAGGAGTTTGAATTTAGAATTGTTTCACAATTTGTGTATTTAAAATACGTTTAATAAACAACACAAACATTTAAAATATTAAGATTACTTAAACAGATTAAGAATAACGTTTTTATTATAAATATTTAAACGATTATCGAGTTTGTTATGTATGTATGATTTTAAGAAACTTATTCTTTTAAATATATTTCCTAACCTATAATATTAGATTTACTTTTTATTAGTTTTATTTAAACACAAATTCGAAATGGGTGATTCAGGTATTCACAGAGCGACACTTTTGCACGAAACGAAAATGATCTTAGTTATAACATTTAAACCTCGTGAAAAAGTTTTGAAGTCCCTTTTGAAATACTTGAAAACACAGATTTTTTTTTCCTATTTAAGCGTTTTATTTAGACAACTTTAAAATAATATTATTACTAACCAGTATCAGGTAAGTTCTTCTTTTCGAGGGGATTGTTCTATTTCCCTCAGTAATTTCGTGTTTAGTGTTTGTGTTCTTGTAAATATTGTCAACATTTCTATCAATAACAATCATTTCTCTGGTCTCTACCTCATCATCAAAAGTATTTGAACATTAAGCTACAAAATGAAAACTTTTAGCTGAACAGCGTGGCAGGTGTCTGCTTAAGTATAACCAAAACATTTGCTTTGTTTCAAATGTATTTTCTAAGCTTTTTCAACCTACTAAATTAAAAGTAAAATATAAACAAACATAACTTAAAGTTTAAAAGTATCTATTTTTTTCTGATAACCAAATGTATTTCTTCACATGAGTACATTGACTATTGTTGTGAACATAAATAATTCAACAACTGAAAAAAAAAACTATAAAATATTAGATCAAATTACTAGACATTTAGTTTTTTAAGCAACGAGACAAAAGTAACATAAAGTCTTCAAAGCGGCTCAAACTTTATTTACAATATGATGTTGTATTTTTGTTTGTCGAAGTTGTAAAACTTGTTGTACCATACATATATCTAGTTAGGGTATTTTTTAAAAGCAACATAAAAACGTATGAGCTTAAAACATGGTGTGATCGAAGTTTGAGTCAGTTTTTTTACGTATGGTAAAAACAGAAACTAGTTTTATGATCTTACTTTGCAACAAAAAACGTTTTTTGAGCAAAGCAAGTATGTTAAATCAGGTTTAATTTTACCTGCTCTAAAAATATTTCATTTTTTATAAACAAGATTAAATTAAAAACAAAAACTAAATTTCAAGGAAACAAAAAAGTTCCTGCTGACACACAATATCATTATCAAAATTATATTTTTTGAAACTTTTTCACTAAAAATACTATGAATAGATTTATACTAAAACACTAATAAAAAGTACATAGGCTCCACCGTTGCGTTTTCAAGGCCAGGTACAAACAGCATAAATCCACCTAGAAGCTTAACAAATTCACCCAAACAACGTTGTCGGCGACTGGCGAAGAAATAGAAAAACAATTAAATTTATCGCAGAATCTCGTGGACAATTATGTGTGAAGCCTCATGCAACATATCTCACTTAGAAAGAATGACCATCGCAGAAATTAATTAAGAAAAATCATTTAACCAACGGAAAGAGCTCGCTACCCTGTGCTATCTTTTTAAAACGTCATATTTTCAATTTAGTATGAATTTATAGTACTATAGTATATATTTCTCAAACTGAACTTTTTTTTTAATGTTTTGAACTTTCTGTTATTATTTAATTTCGTCGTAAGCCCTTAATTTAATTTTTTCCTAACACTTATTAATACTAATAAATAGTTATTTATTTCTATATCACTATTCACCTCTAAATACGATTCTAGCTCTATATATAAAGTGATTTAGATCGTCGTTTATTTATTGTACCTGAAGATCCGCCATAGATCCGAAACTTTAGTCGTACTAATAAATACTTTCTTAATATTTTTAACAACAATAACATATAAAAGTTTAAGCTGTTTAATATTAACTATAAACAGAATACATGACAAACTAAATTTTATTTCTTACCATCAACTGTCCCAAACAACTATTAAGCGACAACAATCTACATGCTTAAGAAGGACCAAAGTTGCCAAAATTTATTTTTTGTTTGGTATTTATTATGTTTTTATCCTACTTAGGAGAATGATGAGATTTATGTAATCGATAAATAAAACAAAAACAACCCACTAGATTGGACTCCTAAAATTGTTGCAATTTTTCTTTTTCATGTATGAGCAGGGTCGGCAATAAATAAATAATATTTACTTATTATGCAAATTTATGCTTATTTCTATATAATAGTCGTTTATCTTTTATTAATTTATATAAAGTCTCATGTGCTAAATCACAACAACGATTTCTCGCGACTATACCTGCCTGATGAGTCCTAACAAGGACGAAACTGGTCGTAGTTTGTCTCGGATGCTGTTGTTGTTTATCGTTCGGTGAAGTTCATTGTTTATTATCGATGGCAAAAAACTAATCTTTTTTGATGATGGCCGAAATAAATTTTGGCTCAAACTTATTAAAACGAGCGTAGAGACTAAAATCTTACAAAAAGCTTACAATGTCTGAGACGTTGAGCTGTGAATGATTTAGCTGTGTCAATTTTTTCAACTTTACCCACAAACGTGCGCTTCAGTACTTTGTACTTAAGCTCGTTTGGTTAGATGGCAATTTATTGTGCCTTTACCTGCTTGATAAGTCCTAACAAGGACAAAACCGGTCGTAGATTGCTGCGGATGCTGTTATTTTGAAAGTTCGATAGAGTACATTGCATTTTAATTTATACAACTCGGTAATTTTGTTTAATTACTTTGAATTCTAAATTTTGTATAAATACCTTTTATTATGACTTAACGCAACCCTTAGCTGCGTTGTTTTATTTTTACAATTAAAGTATTTTCAAATTGTTCTTTGAATCTACTAGAGTATAAAGGTGTGAGTAAATAACTTGTTTTCATCAGATACTTACTTCTTTATATTCTCTTTTAACATCTTTTGACTTTTTATTTCACTTAGGTGTATATTTTATGATGCGCAAACTAGTGATTAAGTACAGCATGTCTAGTTTATAATTGTAACTTAATCATTTGTTTTGTTTTAATAAGTTAACATGATTTGTGAATGAATCATATGTCACTATACAGCTCGAGACCAAGTCATTAATTTTTTTTCACATGTAGTTACTAAGTGAGCGATCATTTTAATAACTAATTTTTTACATAAACATTTATATTTTTCAGTAACTTTTATTTACTATTTAGATTTATTATACGAAATTCATAAACATTTTCATATGAAAAAACTCTTTATTTAGTGTTGAATAAATATTGATAGTTTTTAAAAAATTTTCAATTACTTCTTTTTACAACAGTAAACATTGATGTATCGGTTCACTTTTATTTGTTACATCAATGTATAAAACTTATATATGTGCTTTTTTTTAATAAATTGTATGATAATTGATAAGTAAACATCGTGTCAACGAAAAAGATACTAACGTTAAATATTATTAATAACAAGAAATAAATGATTTAAGAAAACAAGTGCCAACATAAGTATATAATGAAGTAAAACGACAGCTTTAAAATTTTATTTTATACAATTTTTAATGCAATTAAAAAAACTAGTAGAACTAGTGTAAACTTCAATTAAATATTTTTTGAAGTCAAATACAACTGTTTACTTCTAATTTGTATACATAACATTTTTACAAATTCTTTTTGGTTTTTCCGATGGGAGTTATAGAAACCTCATGGGAGTAAATAAAACATTCTCAAATTAATAAAATTATTTCTTCTCCTAAATTTTCCGATATTATCACTTTAAAATATTAAACCTGGTATAAAGTAAAAACATACTCTACAATACAATATATTTTTCATTTTTTTTTGGTATTTATTAGAAATCTAAAATGCCTTATTTAACGAGAGTGCATATATTCGTAAAAGATGACTGTATCTTATTTGTAAGTACAAGAATACATGAACTAGTTCAGCAACTAAAAGTTATAAAAGTTAAAAAATAATAACTTTTTAAGTTTTTAAGTTAGTTAATTACTGCAATTAAATTATTAAAATAGTTATAAGCTCGTCATTGTTTAGTTAATTATTTAATGATTGTTAAAATTAAACTGATACATACGCTATTAAACTAATCGAATGTTTGAAAAACGATCCTACAGTTAGTCATTTTTAATCGTTTTACTAACAGAGAAATACACACATATATAGTTGATAAAACAGTAAAATATAAATGTTATGTTTAAGAAATTGAAAGCAAATAGTCATTGTCATGCAAAATTTAACTAGTAAGTATTTAATGTACTGAATTAAGTTTTACTACGATTTATAAAGCTTACATAGTTTACTACTTAAAAAGTTAATAATAAAAAGATGTTTGATTTTAAAAAAGTGTAGCATACAAATTTGAATAAGTGTTTCATAAAGATTAGTAACACTGATTTATTAAAAAAAATAAATGAAAAATTTTTATAAAAGTATCTTTATAATAGTTATAAAAATATATTGTATTAGTTGAGTCGTTTATAAAAAAATAAACAAACTTAAAATGTTAATTTTTTTTTACTTTAAACGAATAGTTTTAACAGTAGTTGTTGATTTTTAACACATCAGACTTTCTGTACGATTTTATCTACTATCTATAATTCAAAAAACTAAGTGCTATATTGTACATTTTCGCTTGCTTATACTGGTATGACTGTTTCAGCAACAATAAGTTCGATTTTTTTTATATGCTTATAGTGTGACCATAGTTATAACCCAATAAACCGATACACGAAATTTGTTAAATTTATTTATATCGCTCCAGTACTAAACATTTTTTCAAACTTGCATGAGTAAATGTAATTTTAATTCTCACTATTGGTTTTATACTTTTATATTAATGAAACAGAAAATATCATTTTATAGTAAATACGCCGTGAAGGTTACATACTTGATAACAAAATTTTCTAAATACAAAAGAAATAAACAAAATGTAAATTATTTCATGAAGAAATTAAACTACACGATTTCAGTCTTGTACAAATAATGCATAATTTTTTTAAACAATTTTGTACAAAACTTATTTGTATTCATTTAATACGGCTAAATAGCTCAATTAAGATGACCTCTAAAGCCGCCTTAAGCTAAACTAACAGATTTTTCAATTTTTTTCTGTCAAATAATTTACGAATTTTGTAAACTTTCACTGTTTGTCACAAACTTTCTTTATTTGGTAAATTTAAAATCCCGAAAAATTTTGAATTGTTAAAAAAGTGGTTTATAGATAAAATCAAGTTATACTTTTGACATAAAAGAACGTTAAAGCTTTATACAAAATTATGTTCATTATTCTTGACAAATTCTTAAATGTGTCGTATTTTCAGTTTTTTAAACAGTAATTTGTGATGAATTTCGATTGTTTTTGCTGTGAACTTGACTTTTCAATGCTTTAAAATTGTTGCCCGATTATGTTTTAATATTTTTTGTTTTTATAAAAGATATAGAGTTGTGGTAAGTTCGTTAGAAATGGGTAAAATTTTATTTTGTTTGTTTGAATAACTTTAAAATGTTATAAGACTAAAAAAATATACTTTTGAATTCAAAAGCTTGAATTTTTTTATTTAATGGATAACGTTGTTTGTTAACCTTTTATTTTAGTTTATACTTTTACGTCTATTAATTTCGTTTATAAACATTCTTTTTTGTTGTTGCACTTATTTTATTTAAAAGATTTATATAATTGTAATTTGTTTCCGTTTGAAAATAATTTAAACAGTTTTTACTTATAAAAAGATTGTTGTGATATTTAATTACACTGATGTTAGTGTTATTAGAAAACAATATATTCTTTTAAAAAAACAAAAAAGGCATACAAACCGGAAGAGATTAACATTATTAAAACATAATATTCAAGTCTTTCTTCGTTTAATACAAATGTGTTTAGTTCGTAAACATACTTTACTAATTTTTTAGGTAGTAAGTTTTAAAAGATCAATAAGTACATTAAGAAGTTATTTTAGCTTGTTTTCAATAATGTTCTAATATCTTTCAAACAGAACACATAGAAAACATTATAAAAAATAAAAAATTAAGCTCATTTTTAAAGCGTAAAATTGTAATAATTAAAAAAAAAGTTATATTAAAACATTTTTATTTTAAGTTTTAAGCACAAAAATCTAACTAAAACATAAATTGAAAGTATATTTTTCATTAAACTTTTAGTTAAACCATATTGGTACTATTTATTTTATCAAGCAATTTTTAGTTAAAACATTAGTTTTTAAGTTAATAGTATTTAGTACTAAACTGTTATATAGTAGCCGTTGCATTAAAACTTAAAATCAAATGAAGTAAAGACAACAGAACATAACTTACCAATGATAAACTCGGTGACTTCTGCCTTGAAATCTAAATCTTTAAAATTATGATGATTTTTAAACTATATGACTGTGCTATTAGTTATTCTCTTTTTCTAAATAAATCTAATGACTAAACAAGCAATCAATCTTTGTCAAAAGTGACAATTTGTAATGAGAGGATGTGACAAATTAACAAGCATTTTGATGGTTGACTAGCAGCAACTTAACCCCAAAACAAACAAAAATTTATCAAAAACACACTTTATGACTTACAGAGATGACTGGAAAACATTTATTAAGCTTTAAGATCCAGTAGCTTTGCTTAAGGCGTCTTTGTTTAGATTATTTTTTGTTAGCTTCGACCAGTTTAAGTTTACTAAAAACGTTGAAAGATACAATATTGTAGTTACTAAATTTTAGTAATATCTTTTATTGTTTAAGAAACTTTGTAAAATTTATTTAGATATATTAAACTAAATTATATGTTTTTCATATTACAAAAAATGTTGTTTTAATTTAAAAAGAAAACTCAGCTCTCTATACTTTATAGCAAAAGTAGATTAAATTTTATACTTAACAAAATAGACACTACTTTGCACATGGTTTGGACTTTATAGTTCATGCACCTGTATACTCTAGTTATACTTTTAAAAAGTTAACTAAATATTTTTACATTAGGCCTCTAGTATTAAATTTAGGTAAGATAAATGTACACTTTGTAAAGCTTACGGAATTTTACAGTTCACGTGTAAAAATTTAAAAATTTTTAAAAGCTTTTAAGTATACTGTGTATATAGTTACTCCATCATGAATGTTTTAAATTACTTATGAAGTTTTCAACAGTCGATTTTAAAAGCTACATAAGCATATAACAACTTTAAAATTCCTAATCAAAAAAAAAAAAAGTATCTTAACAATTGCATCTAATTTTAGAAAATATTGGTAAGCTGTTTTTTAGTTTTGTTGAATTAATATAAATATATCACTAAAATATATAAATGTCATCTAAAATGTACAATACTGCTAATACATTAGTAAAACTAAGTTTTAAACAACGCAAGTTTGTGTTCAAGCGTGTCATGATTTTAACAGCACATACAGTTCATAAAAAGTTTGTAATAAATCAATTTAAACAAAATAAATAATAGTTTTAGCTTAAAACCATTTATTCTTCGAAACTAAATTTTTCATTAAATTTTTTGGTAAGTTTACGACTTAAAACTGTTTTTTTTTTTGTTTATATTTCAAACATACTAATTTTAGAAAATTGAACTTACCTTAATGTATCACATTTATTTGAATTAGGGAAAAAAATACGAGATTCGGTAAGCGTATTCACAAATAAACAAAACTACTCTTCTCCCAACAAACGTAGATTGCGAATCTTCATTTCAAAATATTGATCCAAAACAAAACAGTTACTACTCTTTGCCGACATTCAGTGGATTGTAATACCATCGTTTTGTCATAACCGAGACAAAATTATCTCCTATGGATCATGCGTCTTTTGTCTAATCTTTATCTACACGTTTTTAAAATAATATTGTTGTTGGTAACTACGTCTCTAGTACTTACAAGTATGAGATAAGTACATTAGTTAAGCTTTTTGTTATACTTTAGTAACAATCTAGTGTACGTTAGAAGCATTATCACTAAAATAACATGGAAACAAAAGTAATACTTTTCGTATATAAATAATTTTCAAAAACAAGCTTTATTTTAACCAATTCAACTTTGTATAAACCGTTAATAAATACGTGCTTTGTTTAACTTAAACTTTCAACTGGGTTTATTTCACCAAAAAATAAAAGTACTACAAAAGTTGTTGAATTTGAAGTTCGAAAATTTTTGAAGTTATAAACTAGTTATGTTAAAATTCTTAAATACAATTTTTTGATTTAGATTAAACAAATGTTGTTACCTCTTAGTTAAATTTCATTTTAGTTAAAGTACCCCTTAGTTAAAGTTCTTTTACTACTGTACAAAATAAGTGCATATTTTTACATTTTTTAATATTAAATATAAACACATACATAAAATTTTTCGGTCTTTTGTGAAAATTTGATTAGAAAAACGTGAAAAATTTTAATTGCGATATTTACCTTGAATTAAACAGATAAACAAAGTCTATAAATTCTGACTAAAAAGAAATATAATAACCACTTAATTGTTTTTTAAAGCACCTGTCAACTTAACTCCATTAACTTTTGACAAGTGTTAAATTTATCTTTGGTAGCGGCCAAGCCCTTTTGAAAGCCGTTCATGGTAATTCTTGATCCTTAAAATCATGCTAGATAGATTAAAAATAATAGCATAAAAATTTATCAAAAAATAGATAAACTTAATCAAAATTTTCGTCTTGCTCCGTTAAGCAAAAGCACAATTTTTTTGGTCTTTAAAAGTATACTTAGAGTTTGGATAAAATCTTTTTTGCTGTAAAAAAAAAGTTATAAATTAAATTAAACAGCAAATGAATTTTAAATCGTCTTTTTTTCAAGTTAGTCTTAGACAAAGTTTTTGTTTTTCTTATTACTGTTTAGTAAATCAAAGATTATTATTTAATAAGCTAATTACTAGATTATGTACTGTTTTTATTGGCTATATATGTAAACTTTAAAAAGTATATCTAGAAGAATCAAAACTTTTTAATTAAAAAGGAGATTACTTTAATAACAAATAAATAAATGTTTAGAGGAATATAATTACATCCAACTAAACATCAATATACGATACATATATCAAAAGACTAACCAATTTTACAGTTTACGACGTCACAATGCATTAGATCGTTTTTTTTTTAATATGTAGCAGTGTGTGACTTTTCATATTGTGAAATCGGCTTTTATAGCGGTTTTAATTTGGTTTTTTGATATTTTTGTAAAACTGCTTAAGACGTATGATTGATAAATTTTAATGATAATTTATTTTTGTTTGTATGTGTTAATGGATAAAAATCTAATTTCTGGTGTAATACAAGCTAAATAGTTATACAAAAAAACCAACGCAGAATTTAAACGAAATGTTTTAACAATCGGTTTTTATGAAACAACTTTTTTTATAGCTTCATAAATAGAACAAATAACCAATTTATGTGTAAATTATAATCTTTTTATATATGTAAATACTTAAATTTAATTTTTAAATATTAAAAAAGACGACTGTAGTTCATTTGTTCTTCTTTTTTAAGTTTAGTAAGAAACCATTGTTATATATACTAAATAAACATGCAACTGTTTTGCTTTTTAATTTTAATTTTGATTAGCAGCACTAAAATAGTAGTTTTTTAAGTTTAAATCTATTATTCAATAACTTTTAAAATCTTTGAATTTTTTCTAGGTTTTTTTTTGGAAGTATGAACTTTAAGTATTCTTTTAAATTAAATAAAGAGTTAACTCACTAATAAAAAACCATAAAAAACAATTCAGATTAATCAATTATTATTTGTCTATTTTAAACAAAGCTTTCATGCTAAAGTAATTGTTAGCTTTACAAAAAAAAACAACATTAAAAATTCAAAGTATAGTTTTAACAATAAATAATCTAATTTCTGAGTTTTTTTTTTAAGCAGTTACTTTGATTGTAAACACTGAATATAGTTAAGGTATAACGCAATGTAGTTTTTTTTTAAACTTTACATCATATGTGTTTAAACAAAATATTTTCAGTAAGTTTGAAGTTTCAATTTAAGACGCGATAAAACGAACAAAAAGTGTTACACAAAAGTAGTCTAAATGTAAACACATAATTACATATTTCAAAAACAACTTTTAAACCTATTTACATTATAAATCAAATAGAAAACGACCTGTGTTTTCAAAAATACAATACGAAACCCTTACAATTGGTTCATTTTAAAATGATCGTGAATTAGTTGTCGTCTATAAGCTTTCGTTTGCAATTAGATTAGTACTACTTTGACATATTTACTAACATTCTCAGCAGACTTTAGGATTACGTTTTTGTCATTTGATGCTTTGTTGAATTCATCAAAACACAAAAATGGTGGAAATGGGTCAGAAAAGCACGGGCGTCACTTAAGCATGGAATAACACTTAAGTACAGAATGACACTTTAGTACGGGTTGACACTTTAGCACAGAATGACACTTTAGCACGGAAAGACACTTAAGCCCGTAGTGAATTTTTAGCACAGAGTTAAACTTTAGCACGGCGTTACTTTAGCATGAACAAACGCTCTTTTTTTATGCTTGCATAACAGTTTTACTGTTATGTTTAAAAATCTAAAAACAAATTATTGAACATGTAGACGAAAAGTTAACATGCTTCCAATATGTAACAGGTTAAAGTTTCGACTAAGTTTCGTGTTTAACATAAAAAAGTAATAGTTATTTAAAGAAAACCTTAGTGTTTAATAGTAATAATATAAAAGTAAATTTACAAACTATAACAACTTATTTTATTAAAACATGTTACCAAGGTATTTTGAAACTTTTACTTTTATAGTTTCAACGTAAATCAATTTGTATAAACATAGCAACATATACAAGTTAAGTAGTCGTTTACTTTTTTATTTTTTATTTTTTTAACTTTTTTTTTCTAGTTTATTCTTTTTTTTTGTAATATATTTTTGTTTTACTATAACTGTTACCACTAACCCTTACCTTCGGTAGGTAAGTTTTTTTATTAATTAATCGTTTTTTTTTTGTCTTGTTCTTACCATTCAAATATTTACCATTTATTTCATAAATATATAATAAAATAATATTTTATTATTATTTTATATTTTGTTTAATTGTCGTGTAAAAATGACCTTTCGTGCAAAAGTTACCCCTCGTGCAAAAGTTCTTTGCAAAAAGTAGAGCCTACTAAAGATGTTTTATAATTTTTTGCTACCTACTAGTGATTTCTCTTAGTACAAATTGTAATTTACTCAAAAAGGCTGACAAGCTTTGTCTTACAATTTCACTCCTTACTTAGCTATAATTTAAATTAAAATAACTTTAGTTTCCCTTAAATTAAAACTTTAAATTGTCTAAAATGCGTAATCAACAGAAATCTGACTATACAAAGTTAAATTCTAAACATTCTATTAAATATATTCTTAATTAGAATTTTGTTTGATTATTAAACGTATCGATGGTGCTAAAGTGACACTCCGTGCTATATTATCATTCTGTGCTAAAGTGTCATCTTGTGCGAAAATGACAATTCGTGCTAAAAAGTTACCGCGTGCTCAAGTGTCATTATGTGCTAAAGTGACATCCCGTGCTAAAGTGACGCTGTGCTTTTCTGACACCTATTCAAAAAACGGTGTACAAACAAAAATTTTAAAAGGAAAACTAAATACCAAATGTTTATTTTTGAAAGATGATCAGAAAAATTGTAATCATTTTTTTCATATAAATCAAATTCATTAGACATGTTATTTGAGTTCTTTATAGATATCTGTTTAAAATATTCAAAATTTAAGCATGCAGGCAATAATATTTTTTATCAATTTATACTGCATTTATTAACTGACTATTCGAATTTTTGTATTTGTTGTTGACTAAAAAAGTAGAATAAGCGATTAAAAGTTTTATTTAGCTTTCTGAACTATATACAACGAAGGAAATTGTAGTAATTTTAATTTACTAACACATTTAAAAAATACTCAAACATTTTTGACTAGGTTTCAGAAAGCATTAAATTAAAAGTTTTAAAATTATCTGTAATCTATAACAAATACTTAATAATAAAACAGTAACCCGTTGGTATATATCATTTTTAAAACGGTCTATAAAGGATTTAATGTAGTTTTCAGTATCAATTAACTAATATTCTATAGTAAGAACAGAATGTAAACACGGTGTAAAAAACAAAACCAAATTTTAAATACTTAAAGAGGTTTTTACCTTTAACTTTATTATCGCCGATGCCTTTCTTAGATGTCGAACATGTTTCGACAAAAAAAAATTGAAAATGTTTTAATAAAAAAAAAGCTTACCAAAATACTGTCTAATAGTTCATGTTCTTAATGGAAAATCATGTCATTTGCTACAAACTTTCTAAGCATATGTACAGGAGAAGAAAAATGATGAAAAGATTGAAAGAAAGTCTAAGAGCAACTTAAGACTAAATGTATTTAACCCAGCTTCAACTTAAAATAACTTTATTTAAAAAATTTAATACGACTAAGAAATTCTGAACATTACTAGTAAATAAAATAAAGTAGTTTTTGGTTCAAATTCGGTACATAAAAAAGTATACGGAAATTATGGAAAAAATAGTTTAAAAAATATTTTTATTGTTCCTCATATTTCAAAAAAAAATTTTAGTTAACAAAATAGTCTACAAAACTTTCCCTACGAGGTAAAACACTATTTTTGAAACCATTAAATTTAAGTCAGCTTCTTATCTATTACAAC
Source organism: Thalia democratica (assembly GCF_965202585.1). Classification (NCBI taxonomy): domain Eukaryota; kingdom Metazoa; phylum Chordata; class Thaliacea; order Salpida; family Salpidae; genus Thalia; species Thalia democratica. The sequence continues at coordinate 19,622,281 of NC_139168.1, forward strand.
TTATATTGTTTTAAAACTAAAACGTAGTATAATTTTTATTAAAATCTATTAACTGTAAAAAGTAGTTAAAAGTATTTTTCTTAAAAACTAAAACTTTTAACTAGTTCAATCAGGATAGTTTAGGTTGTTGTATCAAACACTTTAGCAGAAAGGTAGTGTCACGGCTGAAAAACCACCAAGATTAATCGTAACTTTGCATGATTCTTCAGAGTCTGTTTGAGTCCAAGTCCACTCGTCTTTATCAACGTCATAACAAGTTGAACTGTGCCCTAAAGTATTCCAACCATGGAAGATTTTAATTGTGTTTCCAGTTGATATGACTTGACCTGAGTGTACATAATACGGAATCTTAAGAAAGACAATTTTTTTACAATCATTGTCAAAAACTTCACTACCGTAACTTCCATAACCAATAACAAATAATTTATTTTTCACCACAACTGAACTGTGGTAACATTTTTCTTTAATCATACTTGGCATTGGTGACCATTTATCAGCAAAAACATCATAGGATTCTACTGTGTTCAACTCTCCTCGATTCCAACCACCTGAAACTACAATACTTCCTTGAAAAGCAGCACAATCAAAACGATCTTTTGCTCCATTCATTCCTGAACCTTCTTTCAAACTTTTGTCTGACAAACATTCTTGTTTTGTGTCAAACTGTAGGCAAGAATTTGTTCGATTGTAGTGAGATCTGTTTCTATCGTAATAAGCTCCTCCTAACAAAAATATCTTATCCATAAATGCACAAGCACAAAAGCACTTTCTGTCATCGAACATCTTAGCTATTTTTTTCCATGTGTTTGTAGAAGGCGAATATTTTTCTACGGTCTTAACCAAGTTACCTTTATTGTTAATGCCACCGAAAACATAAACCTCTCCTTTTAAACTCACGGCTTTGAAAATTTGCCTACGTTTATTCATTGAAGAAAGAATCATAATATTATTAAAATTATTTCTATGTACTTCTTTTGTGTTCCTGACAACTTTATTAGTTTCGTAATCGTAACCACCACAAATCAAAAATTTAAACTTATTTTGAGTACAGCACCTTGTTGTTAAAGAATTACTTGGATTGATTTGCAATATACTTTTTTTGACGCACAAAACTTCATTTATTATTTTGGCAAACACATGGATTCCGTTGAATGATGATACACAATCTTTAATATAATTCAATGCATGCTCTGATAGCAATGTAAGACGAACTTTTAGTAACAACCGATTGGCATATTTGCTACGTTCTTCACTATTGTGTTTCAGCCAAGTATTTACCGCATTAAATAGTTCAACTTCTGAGTGAATATTCAGTTCAGAACTTGAAATTATTTTCATTAAACAATTATCGTCTAAATGAGAAAAGTTTTATGTTTCAGTTAACATTGGATAACACCGTTCTATAAATCTTATTGATAGTTCAGCAACATCAATTAAATTGTAGGTTTTAGCAACTGAGTAAAATGTAATTACATTTTTAATAGCTACTTTATCTTTCATGTATTTGTTCAACTCTTTGTGTTCTTTTAACATAAGATTGTTAAGTTTTAAACCATCGACAAACTCGTATTCGTTTTTCTCTGATTTATCTATAAAATATAATTGAATATAATACTGAAATTTAAAATATACAAAGAGTTTTAACAACTTAACAAAAAAGTTTAAAAAATTTAGTTAAGCGTTTTTTATGCTAAACATACTTGTTTATTTTCTATAGTATAAACTTATTCATATACTTTTAAGTCATTTAAACGTGTAAATAACACAATAAATTTATATTTAAATAAAATTATACCTTTAATTATTGAATTCAAGATATGTTAGCAAACATTTATTTTATAAACTTTTATAGTTCTATTTAAAAATTAAATGAAGAAACTATTAAAAACTATTAAAAAACTTACCCAAATATATTCTTGTTTTATCAAATATACAAACTTCATAAAAATTTAATAACTTACCTTGTTTAGAAACTTCCATTAGAGATTTCGAAATATTTTCCTCAAAAGTTTTTTGTGCGTTTTTCTTTAATCTATCGACAAACTTACACATGACTAGTGCTATTAGTTTAACCTTTTTTAATACAACTAACTCAAAAAAAAAAGAATTATGTTTAAAAAAGTGATGAAGTATAATACATTTTAAGTAAAAGATTTAAATATTTATTTAAGTTGTTTTTTTAGACAATTAAAAAACTCCGTAATACTACTAAAAAACTCTCAAGTGTTTATAAACCTTATAACTAGAAAATTCATACTGTACTATCTTAATGTAACAAGACTATTATAATGAAACGTATCAACATAAAAATATTTTGAAACTTGTCTCTTAAGCGGTATATAAAAGTAATGTTTCAGTCATTTGTGAAATATTAAACGCTATAATTGTTACTCTAGAGTTATTTAAAATTGTTTTTGTTTGGCAAGGAGACAATATTATCTATTTCAATTATAGAGATTTGTATTTATCACATTTAGCATTTGCCAGTGTTTCTGAAATGCAAACTAATGACAAACCAAACTTTTTAGGTATTTTCTGAACAATTTTGGGTAAGATTTACCAATAAATATTTATTACGTCAATTTTATGACACAATAAGAAAAAATCATTAATAAAAACTAATAGCTTATTGCAGGGGTCGACAGGCTAGGGGTACTCGGGGCCAATTTTCGAATTTGAAACATGTACGGGGGCCGCAGATTTAGTTTTAGTCATACATTTAAAACTATTTAGCTTTAATCAGTCTCATACTTTAGTCTAAATTACATATTCATTTAGAGCTTATTTTTAAAAGATAAAATTGCGATTTTTGTCTTAATGAAATAAATATTAATTTCATACTAAGTAATTTAACTACTTAACTAACACCTACTAGCACGAAAAAAACGAGCTTAGACTGTAAATTTTAAGTCTTATTTTTTTTATTTTCTATGTCAGTCCCTTTTTAAAATTTAAATAAACTCCTTATTTAATGTTTAGTAATTTGATAAATTCCAAGTCTTTCAAAATGAAAAAATAAATAAAAAAACAAAAAAAAAAGTCACTAGTATTTTCAAAAATTTAGTTAACTTCAACAATTAATGTTTGAACTTTTCAAAAACTGAATAATTTTCAAACAGGACCGCATTAGAGACAAGAAATTTAACCTAAGTAATCTAACTTGAGTAATTTAAAATTAAAATTCGTAAAGGCTAATTAAAATAAATAATACTAATAAGTATTATTACCATTTCTATAATTGTTATTACATAAGTACTTAACTACTTGGCAAAAAATTAAAAAAAAGATTAGACTTTTTTAAATTTAATGCTATTTTCTAAACTAGCTTTAGATTTGCAATATAAAAGTGTTAAGTTAGATAGATTTTCAAAAAAAAAACAACTAGCTTGAAGTATACTAGTTCTTTAAAAATATTAAACTATCCTAAACTTTTGACATCCTATGAAGTATAAACTAGTACAAAATGTAATAATAATACAATAAGCAACAAATAAAGTTTAATAAAAATGAAGTAATTAAACTTTATAGAACCAAAATGTGAAAAAAACAACTTCCAATAAATCAAAGTAAAACTAACTATTAGCTTTAAATTAGCTAAACAAATAGAAAAACTAATAGCTAATAAAAGTACAAAAAAGCAAACACAAATATTTAAAGATTTAACAACCTTAGTCTAACTATTTGACAACTATATTAAGTATATATAGAACTAGAACAAAAAATATTCGAAATATTACAATACACAATTAATTAAGTTTACTAAAAATTTATTAATATAATTTTTAAGAATGAAAATGTAAAAAAATACTAATGTACTAATTTAATAACTTACAAAATCCTGAATAGCCTAAGAAAAATTAAAATTATTTTAACAGAAACTTTAGTAGCATAAAAGATGTTTCTAGATTGAAACAACATTCACAAAATAAAGAATCGGGATCAAGGCATTTTCTTGTTAAGGTTATTTAAAAACCAAATTCATGTTTCAAGATATTTCTAAAATAAAACAAAATTAACAAAATAAAGAATCCGGATCCAGCCCGATCGTAATTAGTGGATCAAGTAATACACTCATGGTTGCCACTGATCAAGCTGAGAAAAATTTTCTGACTTTTCCGGACTTTTTCCTGACTTTTTACCAAAATTTTCCTGACTTTTCTAAATCAAACTATTAAATTAAACTTATTCTAAAATACGTAACCTAATACTTGAATCTATATAAAGCTTTCAATATAATTTTAATACATATTAAAAACAACAGTCATCAAACTATCTGTACATCACTTGAACCATCTGTGTATGATTGATGTTTGTAATTAACAACTGTATCAGCAAAATACTTGTATAATTACCTTATAAACACAGCATGTCTGAAAAAAGACACAGTTTTTTAGCATTTCTTAGCATAAATTTATCTAGATAAACAAACGTTCTGCTCCGGAGACTTTCAACGGCTTTTATAACAAATACTCTACATTCTTTATTAAAATTTAAGATCTTTTAATCCTCAACTAGGTCTATATTCCTCAAATTTGAAAGCAAATTTGATGCTGCACAACCAAGATCAAGGGCAGGTTTCAGGGAGGCTTGATCATTCAATTGAATCTTGGGAAGACTGAGATTCGAAACTATCCCGTTATTCATAAAGATACACAGCAATTTAATCACCAAGCACAAAATGTCCTCATGCATAAAGGCAACAATAGGCTGAGTACTCTAGTATAGTGTCAAAAAAGGTTGCATGAGAGATGCTACATAACTAAAGAAATGCATCTTCACTAAGATAAGATAATCATCCACTGCATCCCTTACGACTCGGTAACACCTGCTGTCAGGACATTTACTCTTTGGACCTAACTTCCAAACATAAAAAAAAAATTAATGTTTGGTCAAATTTTGATGGCACTTTATAACTAATACCTCTCTTATAACTTATTTTATAAATTTAAACAACTTTGAAAAAATTATAAAGAGGTAAAGTATACACATTAACGTGTTACATAAAATACTAAACTAACTACTTAGTTATAAAGAACTCAATTGTTTACTTAAACAAAAACACTTTGATTCTAAAATTATGCTAGATAAACTTTCGTGTATATATCACAGTTTCACTATGGAAGTCTCCTTGCTACAGATCATCAATACTAAAAAGCTTACAAAATCTGCTTGTTCAAGTAGGGTACTTGTTCAATATGAAAATAGAAATTTTTACAGTTTTATAAAGGATATTCTACTAAATTATACCAGATGAAGGTATTGGAACTGAAATTAAATATTTTAGTAAATTTATAGGAAAATTTTGGAAACTTTTTCTGACTTTGAAGGACTTTTAATTAATTTTTGCCATTTGAAGGCTTTGGAAAACAAAGAAATTTCGTAAATTTAAACTGACAAATTCTGACTTTTTTTTTAGTTTTATTAAAATTCCTGACTTTTAATCAAAACCTCCCGTTTTTCCTGACTTTTCCGGACTTTTGTCATTTTTTCAAATTTTTCCTGACTTTGTCTGATTTCCTGACTTTTCCTGACCGAGTGGCAACCCGGTTTAGTTAAGTTATAAAGCTTGAAAACTTAAAAATGATAAAACCTTCAAAGGACTAAAACAGGAAATGGACTTTTTTTAAAATAACAAAAAACTAGACTTAAATTTAAATTAAATCACAAACTAACCTTATTTTCTGTTAAAAATCAAAAATTTAATCAGCTTAAATTTAAAAAAGCTTTCAAGTTATGAACTTATCTACATCGTAAATAAATTAAGTTTGTCTATTTGAATTAGAGAGGAGCTACTTAAATAAAAAAAATTTAAAATAAAACGGTAATTAGCTAGGGCTAGCGAGGTATAAAAAATAATATAAGAGATGTGATGAAGGAGATGAAAATTATGTTTATGAAGGAGTTGTCCTTGACAAGGGATGAAAACAACGACATAATAAAAGACCCTCTATAAGACCATATAGAGTTTTAAAAGCTCAGTGGATGAGTCACTTGAATTCATGAATAGTAAATTTTAAAAATGTTGGTGAAAAACTTTGTAATGAAATACAGAACTTTTTGTTAAAAAAGAAAAAAAGAGCTAAACAAAGTTTTAAAACAAGTAAATGAAAATCAATGAATAATATTTTATACTTAGACTTTATAAAAAAAGGCTAAAGTCCAACAGTATAATTATAAGTAAGGTTGAAGAGAAATGTGGTGAGAAAATTATTGAACTAGCTTTGGAAATACTCCCAAAAGTAGAACGACAAATTGAAAAAGATGAAATTTTGTCAGTTTATAGAATGAAAAATAGAAAAAAAAATCACAAGAAGGAAGTATGTACTAACATTTAAATATTAGAAGAGTTTCAATTCCATAGTTGTCACAGATCAAGCTGAGAAAAATTTCCTGACTTTTCCTGACTTTTTCCTAAAATTTTTTTGACTTTTCTAAATCAAACTCTTAATTTAAACTTATTCTAAAATACATAATCTCACACTTGAAAATATTTAAAGCAATCAATTTTATTTTAATATAGGTTAAACCTACAGTTTTTTGCTGAATTTAATCATCAAACTTCCACCACATTACTTTAATCATCTGTGTATGATTGATGTATTTGAAATAAAAAGCTCTATCAGCAAATTATTTATATTTTACCTTATAAACACAGCTTGTCCATTATTATTCCAGCAAGATGTTTTTGAAATGTGGTGCAAGGCCGAAATTTATCATGTAGGATAAATTTGTTCGGGCCATCTGACATGACTGTGCTATTGCACTGTCAGGAAACATTTTTTTTGTTCAGCTCCGCCAGTTTTTTACACGAACTGGCTGAGTAATTGTGCTTGACAGTGTGTAATGCCCATAAAATTTCAGCGGTTGTGGTTTGTGACTTACTTACCAAACCTATTGACGGGCTTACACCACTGCTCTCACAACTTGCTTCTCTGCCGCTGCTCTCACCACTTACCCCACTGGAGCTTGATCCAGATCTATAGAACAATTATTAGAATCGGTGAACCCCTGGCTTTTTAATTTATTGCCAGCTCCGTTCATATGTACAGTGAGTGATTTTGTTTTTCCATATTTGACAGTAACATAGTTCATGAAAACCACTTGCATTTAAACTTTTGTGTGTATATCACAGTTTCACTATGGAAGTTTCCTTGCTTCAATACTAAAAAGCTTACGAAATCTGCTTTTTCAACTAGGGTAGTTGTTAAATATGTTAATAGAAAATTTTTAAAGTTTTATAAAGAATATTTTAATTATTTATACCAGATGAATCGTTGAAAATTAAATTATTTTGTAAATTTCTAGGAGAACTTTTGAAATTTTTTCCGACTTTAAAAGATTTTTAATTAATTTTCACCATTTAAAAGCTTTGGAAAATAAGAAAAATTGTAAATTTAAAGTGACAAATCTCATTTTGTTTTTAGTCAAATTTCCTGACTTTTTCTGACTTTTGTCAATTATCTTAATTTTTTCCTGACTTTTCTTATTTCCTGACCATGTGGTAACCCTGGAATCCAGAAAAAAAAATTTAAAATAATAAAAAAATATGTCAAGTGTAGAGTTTAAATCTACAAATGGGTTACCAAGAGAGGTTTACATTAATGAAAACCTTATACACAGAAAACAGAAAATTTTTACTGTAGCACACCAGTTCAAAAACGAAAACAACTGGAAATTAATCAATTAAGATAAAATGAAGAGTCTAAAATATTTTGATTAGGAACAGAAGAAGATACTGAAGATTACAGATGCAAGAAGATACATAAAAAGTACAAAAACTTAATTCAATAACATTTCAAGTAAAATAGCGTATTAAAACAAACATATTCTTATATCTGTTATTTGGAACGGGTCTAAGTTGCACAAAGACTAAATCGCACGAAGTTACTAAATTGCACGAGAAGACTAAATTGCATGGGTGCACAAAATTGCTCGGAACCAAAGTTGCACGAAGCAAAATTTGCACGAATTACATTTGTGCATCGATGAAAAAATACAGATTGATAAAAATATTTTAAAAAAAATAGCTTAATAGATAAATAAAAAAAATCTGACCAAGGGTAAGGGTTATGGGTAACAGTAATAGTAAAATAAAAATAAAAAAATAACTACTAAAAATTTAATAAAAAACTAAAACTAATTGAAAAAAATTTTTTTAAAGGCTACCGACCGAAGGTAAGGGGTAACAGAGATAATAAAAGTAAAAAAAAAAATTAAAATTAACAAAAAATTAAAAAAAAATAGAAAAAATAAATAAAAATAAATATAAAAAAAACTTGCCTACCGAGGGTAAGGGTTAGGGGTAACAGTGATAGTAAAATAAAAAATAAAAAAATTAATAAAAATAGATAATAAAAAATTATTTTTAAATAACTTAAGAAATAGTCAACTCTTGAAAAAATGTCTCTGTGCAGTTTTATTTTTTGTGCTATTTTATTTCTCGTGCAAAAGTATATTCGTTCAATTTTGTGAACACCTGCTATTTTTTTTCCAGTCGTGCATTCATGTAGCTCGTACAAATTTTACAGCTACCCCTGTTAATTATTGTTTTTTAAAGAAATACCATTTAGTTTATAAATAATTCTGATTTAGAAAAACTTATTTTTATTTTTTAAAGTTTTTAATAAAGATATATTTCCATTTAGTTAGAATATTAACACGGAACTTTTCTTAATGAACAATAACAATATAAATTGAAAATTTAATATAAATATTGAACCAACTATTTTTAGTACCCAATACATCTCTACTGAGAACTTTTATGCTGAAGAGAACACAAGTTTTTAAGATAAATGCTCAAGTTTTCTTCATATATATAAGTAGTATTTTCTGTTACTTTCACTCCTTGAGGATTTAATGTCCTTATGTGTTATTTTTCCAAATATTATAGTTATATGTAAAGAAAATAATAAAAACAGCAGCAAAAATTTTATATAATTGAAAAACTACAGTTTACACTTTGTAAACTCTGAAACCAGATTTGGTGGCATGCTTATTTACATCAAAAACTCAATTTCATATCCAATAAGACAAGACATCAAATTTACTTGCATTTAAGATGAATCATTATGGCTAGAAATATATGTAGAAATAAACAATAGTAACAGTAAAAAGATCTTAGTAGGGCTAGTATATAGACGTCTAGGAAATGCATTCCTGAATTTAATAAAAAAAATCTGATACTTTCAATGAAAAATAAATAGTTATAAGGATATATGTATTTTCAGAAACATTAATATAAACTCTTTAAATAATAACTTAACTCAGTGAAAAGTTACTAGAATCAAGTTAATAGTTTTGGTCTAACAAATTTATTTAAAGTATCAACTAGGGTAAATATTATGGAAATTACATTTTTATTTTTCATCAACAAAAAAAATAATTAAAATTTTTCTATATTATCAGATATACCAGATTATTTTCCACTTTATATCAAATTTAAAAATTACAACTTAATCAAAAATAAATACGATAAAAATAATATAAGCATATTTAAAACGTTTTAAAAATTTACACCTACAAAACCTTAACTGATATTTCTCACATTCTAAAACAGACTTAAAACAGACAAAACTATAACTCTAAAAATTCTTTAAATACTAAACTTGTTTAATAAATAGACAAAACGTGATAAAGTACTAACCTAAATAATTCTAACTAAAAATTTTCTAAAGCTAAACTAAAACTAAAATTTAAAAACTGAGTAAAAAAAGTAATACTAAAGTCCATAAAAAGATGAAATAAATTATACAAAAACCTTTGCAAAAAGAGTTTTATTTACCAAGTTAAACCGCAAAAATACAAAAAAATGTAGCAAAAAACTTACAAAAGCCATAACAAGTTCTAAAATGCATACTACAAAAACATGCTAGAAAGAGGGTTGACACTTGTTTTTTCAAAATTTTTTTAGGTTTTTAAAAGTAAAATATTTTGGGTCTATTTATAGTTTTAAGTTAAGTTTTATGTAAGAAACTGTGTTAAATAGTATAAAAACATTAAAAAGATACTTTTAAATTACTTTAAATATGTTTTTTAGTAAAATTTTTTTTGATGATGACAAAAAAAAATCTTTAATATATGGTAGATATTTTGCACAAAATCAAAATTTTACTACTGAAAATGATAAAATTGTTATAAATTCAAGATTTTTCTAGTCATTTGGTCAAAATTTCAGATTTTTTTCAAAATATTTCAAACTCAAGTTTTTCAAGGTTTTTCAGGTTTCCAGGTAAAATGGCAACCCTGTAGAAAAATCTTATATAAATACATCTGAAGTTTGGAAAGTTATAAGGTATGCATGTAGATCAGGGTTTCCAAAAGTGGGCAAAATGGCTCTTTAGTGCGGCCATGAGGAGCAAAGTGGCCAAAGGGAGGCATGAGCTCGTAATTTGAAACTTACACTAGATCAGGATTCCAACTTTTTATGAAAAGTTTTCTCCAGGTTTTTAAAAGTTTCTTCCAGGTTTTTATAAGTATAATTTTCTGAATCTATTTTTAGTTTCAAGTTAAGTTTAACGTTAAAACTGTGTTGAATAGTATAAAAACATTGCAAGATACAATAAAGTTATTTTAAAAGTGTTTTTTAATAAATAAGTTTTTGATGATGACAAATTTTTTTTATTTATATGATAGATTTTTTGAGTCAAACCAAAATTTTACTACTGAACATGTCAAAATTGCTAAAATTCCAGTTTTTTCAGTAATTTTTGCTTTAAATTCCAGGTTTTTGCAGGTTTTTTTTTTTCAAAATTTCTCAATTTCAAATTTTTTCTTTTTTCTTCAATTTTTATTTGCCGAAATTGTCATGTTCCAGGTTTTTCAAGATTTTCTAGGTTTTCAGGCAAAGAAGCAACCCTGTATGCATAAATGAGCCACAAAACACTGTTATAAAAACACTTCAAAAAATTAAGTTTTATAAATAGTTTGATATAAAATTAACTTACAAACAATTTAAGTTGAAGTGAAAAACAATATAAATTTTTTAATAATTTGAACTAAAATAAGTTAAAAGAGCTCTGGAACAATTAAATATTTTTTAATTTAAAACTCTTAAATTTACACCATAAAATATGGAATTATACTATGATACAGTTCGTTTTGTAAGTCTAATTAAAACTTTGAACAAGATCTCAATACCAATTCTATGTAACAAGTCAAGTCACAATGTTTGATATGTTTTTAGTTTAATTCATTTGTATTTACACGCTTTATTGGTTAAGCTAATTTTGTAAAACTCAACATTCAAAATTAAACAACAGAGTAGCATATGAAAGATACATTGTATTACAAGTAATAAGTAACATCCCTGATAGATAGAAAAAAGACAGCTATTTTCCACTTGGGCAGATGTTAATCAAAAATCTTATACAATAACAATATATATAGTAAACAAACTAAACAAAAAAATCAATATTGAAATTCTGAGCTCAACCAAAAAGATAAATCCCTAGGTTTTAATGACAATCTGAGATGTTAGAATATTTTATTCAGTTTGATGTATAGAAACTGAAATGTGTAATTTTATCAAGAGTTTAGATCCAAATAGAGCCAGTGGAGAAGGTATTATTTCTATAAAGATAGAAAATAAATAAACAAATTTATATTTCCACTACTAAGTTAACTAATTAACCAAGCATTTAATAAAGCCATATATTTTGGTAGCCTAAAACTTGCATAGGTAATATTAATTTTTAAAACAGGATTAAATAAAATTATTAAATTATAGACCCACTTCACTTTAATCTTCGGTAGAACAAAGCGCGTTCTCAAAAGCTTCTTGACCTTCAGAAAGTTCAGAAAGCAGTTTTGATCTGAAGGACTCAAAGAACAATGTCGTTCACGCTTGAGCGCTTTCTTATTTTCCTTCTCATTTCACAAAACCACTTACTTGAAGTTACAGAACCTTGATGCAAACCCAATCCTTCATTGCCATGCTCGGAAACGGGTCGTCGGAGAAAAAATCTGCCAGTAAATCCATCTCTTGCCCCGTGAAAACTGATCTCTAAATATTTTTCGTAAACTAAATCAACAATATTTATTTTATAGTTTTATTGAACACACACATAAAAAACAAAAATGTTAAAAAATTTTTCAAGGTCCTGTTGATACAACGACCTCACTGTAAAATAAGCAGGATAAAACAGATAAAAAAGATGAACAACACAAAACATTATTTTACTAAAATGTAATTTTGATAATGTCCTTTTTACGATTTGGCCAAGTTTATATTTTATTAAAATTTATTTGTCTAAAAATTGTTCTGTATACTCCAATTACAAAAACTTTGAAGAAAACAACTATTCAAGTATCATTTATATTAAAATCCATCTAAATCTTTTGTGGTTACTATAGTAATTTCCTAAAAAAACAGGATCAACTGGAGAATACTTTTAGTTGAACTTGATACTAACTTTTTTAGTTAATTCTTTCGGCTAGCCATCTGTTACTGAATCTGTTTTTCGTTTTTCTGAAATAATTATTATCACAGTTTGTGCAAAATATTACGTTAATTTTCAAATTTCAAAAGCTATTCACCAAATTTAAACGAAAACTGTCGACCGTACTTTTTCACTTAGTTTACAATTGTAACAGTATTTTGTTAAGGTAATCTTTGTTTGTTTTGGCAATTCGATTTTTAAGTATTTAGAAGCTGAATAATAGCTTGTATAATCTGAACGATCGATAGAGGGATTAGCAGAAACAAATCAATCCTTGCCAGAAAAGCTTAAAGTCACATCAGATTTTCCCAAAAGGAATAATACTTATCAGAGGAATATCTTAAAAGGAGACTAAAGTTTATATTTTTAAGCTACTACCAACTATTTTAGTTTTGCTTGGTAATTTTAAACTAGCTTATAGTTTGCTTTAAAACAAAAAATGGTCTAAAAAGGAATAAGCGTTATAAACGTTTTTGATCGTATTTCTTAAATTGTATTGCTGATGTATAATTTTTAAACTAAAAAGATATCTTTTGTCCGACCGTTTAAGTTACGATATAGAAACATCATTTTAAACATAAATTGTTTCTTTTCTAAGAAATACCAAACTATTACTACAAGTTTGAATGGTATAACATATTTTTAGGTAAAAATTTCAGTTTATAACTTTGACTCAATTAACACTGCGTAAAAAAATTTAATTATTGATATTAATAGTAACAGGTCTAACTCATTATTTTTTTAGTGATTAAACAGGTTTGTATAATTATTTTAAAAAAATTCGTAAATTGAAAACGTAGAGAAATAAACTAAATTAAAAAAAATGTTTATAGCTTTTATAAAATTGAAAAAAAAAATCGCCACATACTCTCGAGATATGATGATAAAATCCAAGGTTGATTCAGTTTTAATTGATCGCTTACAATTGGCTAACCTTTTGCTTGCAGATAGATTACCATTTAGATTTATTAATATTTTTTTAGCTGTGTTGTGTCGCCTTCACAAATTATCAAAAACGTTCTACAACAGACATTAATTCGCATCTCATTCTAATCAAAAATGTAAATAATACAATTTTCGGTGACCTGACCATATTATCACTAATTTAAACATGGAAATTAAAATAAATATTTTTTATTCAAAAGCGTAAAAAAAACTGCCGATTTGTTGTTAAAAGATTTATCAAATGGCTTTATGTAAAGCTTAAAGATATTTTTTAAGTGCTTTTTGTTTTGCTGCAGGTTTAGTAGCTCATACTTGATTTGTATAACCATATTAAAAGATCACTTTGTTTATAATCCTACAACTGTCTGGGACAAATTGAATTTTATTTGAAAACGCAATATCACGGTGCTAAACCTTTATTTATTTTCTTTTTGTATGGAAATATGTAAAAAGATATAAATAAAAAACAAATATTTGAACTGATCAACTTTTACAATAACGGTTTATGTTGAAATACATTTAAACTATTCATTGTAAAGTTTATACTATTATTCTGTTTAAAATATGTTCTATTTTAAAGGATTTTAAAGGAAACTTTAATCAAAACATTTTCGTACTTTTTAATTTTTCAACTCAGTATTTTTAAGTATTTAATAACGGAAATTTATTTTTATAATTATTGAAGTATTATTAGCTGAATGTAAACAAATACACATTTAAGTTGTCGATTTTTTACTATTTTTACCGAATTTAGTTAACTGTATTTAGAGTTACAAACCAATAGTTACGCTTATTTTATTTCATTTTTAAAAATAGCTTTTACTTTTATGTATATTTCAAATATCAACATTTATATATAGTTATACTAGTTTTAATCTATTTTGTACAAAGATTTAATGTTGGAGCTATGGTAGTTCAGAATAGTTTAAGTTTGAAAAATAAAAGTTAAGTAGAAAACAAATAAACGTCAACGAATACATAATAGAACGTTTAGTTTTTATCATACAAACTTAATAAAGGGGTTAAAGTTGTTTAAAACTGTAATAAAATAGTTAGTCTAACCAGAGTCTGTTCAATTAGGATTTTTAAACGAGCTTCAAAGACATATTTTTCGTTTTATACTATTTTAACAATAAGATAAATATAGAAAAAAAGTTGCAAGTTTTTAAACGAATAACAACATATTTTGTTTATCCTTACTGTTGTGTCAAATAGATTTTATTATTTATATTAGATGTTATTGCAATGGTCAGCAGCTTTATATAAGTTAAGGGCCGAAGTTTTTAAGAAACTAAACTTTGCCGACCACCGTTATTTTTAAAATTTATACCAAAACAAATAGTTATATTATTTTCTTGATTACTAGTAAAAATTACTTGAATTTTATAATTCAGTTTCCTTATAATATAAAAATCTCGATAAAATAGATAAGAAGATACAAATAAAATTACAGCAAAATGCTTAGACATTTGAACCGATTATTTCAATTTATTAGCTTGTTTTTTGCCACAAACAAAATATCACTTTATTCTTATTTTTTACCTTAAACTACTATATAAACTATAGTTATTTTGTCAAAACTTGTTCAGAGATGAAACAACTTTGTTTTCGAAAAATAAAATTTTTAAATTCAAGAATAGAAGTTTTTCTTTCTTACTTAAAATTATCAAGTTAAGAATTTATTCAATAATCCATAGATGTGCACAAAAATTAAAGTTTTTAGTAAAAATAAAACAAAGAAAGTTAAGATTTAAAACAAGCAAAAAAATTAAGCTTAGCTAAAATCGAAACTGCAAAAACGCATGACAAAACAAACACCACAAATGACAGGCTGCCATGAGAGCATGTGACAATTTCAACAAGCATTTTGATTTTTGATCAGCATCAATACGAACGTGTAGGTGCTTGTATTATCAAACATTTACTTTGTGACGTCATTATCAAATTACTGTGTGACATTAAGTGGCATTGCTAGTGTTTTCAAGTGTCTCATTTTTGAATTTTGATTAAGAACTTAACTTTGAATCTTTTTACTATCTTGAAAACATTAAAAATTAAAATAAAAGTAATTCCATGTTAAAACCAAGTTTTGATTCGTTTTTTAGTTGTTAATTTATAACTAAAAAGCATATTTTTTTACTCGATTAAATTAATAAACAAAAGTTAATTTTTTACATCAAAGAATTTTAGTATCGCTTTTTTATTGGAATTAACAAGTAAATTTGCAATAAAAAAAACATTAAAATAAGGTGAAAACTAACAAACAAAAACGTACAAACCAACATTATCATTTGTTTAAACATTGGCATTGTAATTATTTTTCTTTAGTTTATTAATTCTTTTACTTAGATACATATATTACTTAAATAAAAAATTTACTTCTTATAAACTAATATACTAAATTTCTGCTTATTTACAAAAAACTTAACAAAAGTAGTTTTATAGTCTAAAACTAATTCACGCTAATTTAAACTGAATTAGTTTTTAAATGTTTGCAAATTACTTTTAAAAAACACAGGGTGTTTTTCATGTACGTTTATAATAAAAAATATCAAAATTATAACAAAAAAAAATTAAAGTAAGTTATCAATTGTGTTACTTTTATGTAACACTCATGATTTGATTAAGCGAATCTCAAAATGTTTAATTTCAAATTTGTTAAACAATCATATTCTATTGTTGTTAAACTTTTTCTGCGTTGAAAAATATTAATTTGGTATAACTACAATTAAAAGTTTAAAAGCAACTAGCTTATGTTTTATTTAATTTACACGTTCATAAAACAAGTAACTTATTAATATAAATGGTAACAAATCTCAGAAACCAAAACCGTTCTGGTTAAAACTATACTTCAAAACACAGATGTCATTGTGGCGATTACTGTATAGCAAAATTTTACTAGAGTATTACAATTCAGCTTCGGGTGTAATTTTACTTGAAAAATTTCAAACATCATAATAAAGTGCTTCAATGCTCAGAAGAAGAATCTGGAATTATGATGGTTTTGGAATGACCTGTGAGTGAAAGTGATTGGCCTACTACTAAATATATTTGAAATTTAAATCGAATCTAGTGCGCCAGTGTAAATACTTTAAAAATATAAAACTTTTTACCATGATTTTTACAAACCAAATCTGTAAGAGGCTGACCCTGAAAACCTTGAAGATTTAAACTTTAAAAAAACTTTTCAATTTTATTGTACTGATAAAAGCATTATTTTGTCCTAATCCTTTGTTTTGTTTCAAATAAATTGGTATGTTCTTTTGTCAAGTTACCAAAAGCAAAATGTTAATTAAAATCTGAACATTCACAGAGAAAATCAAGTAATTTTAAAATTAATTCTTTTATATTAAATTCTGACAAACCGGATTTTGTTTTTTAAATAAATCAGGCTTGATCTGATAAAATTTTTAGAATATTTCTTAAAATCTAATGTAATTAAAAATTATTCCATGAATACGCCTGGCCACTTTTTTGTTATCCATTACGAACTCTAGAATATCTATTGTAAGTTTAACTAAAACAATAAAAAAAAACTTTTTTTGCTGCAACTTTGCTTTATAAAACTATCCCTTTATAAAAATAATTTGATGATTATTGTAATAAAGGAAATCCTAATACGTAATACACTATTAGCTTTAAACTTTATTAATAAAAAAAAGAAAATATAAATTTTAATAATATTTGCAACAAAGTAATTTTTGCGGCCTTAAAATTTATAAAGGAATTCAAGCTATTTAAAAAAAGAGGTATAAAATTTTTTAAACTAAAATGTTTCTAACAATTCAGGTTTATGCAACATTAAAAAAGGTTCTAAGTCTCTTAACAAATATTAATTGAACATTGTTAACTATATTTTTTTCATAATATAATAAAATATTTTTTTAAGCTTTGCATTAACACTTCAATAGTATAAAAGAAACGTATCAAGACTAAATCTACATTAACTATTTATAAGTGTTTATCCTAGAAACAAAAATTATTAAGTGTTTTAAGTGAAGTAGTTTAAATTGTTGTAATTTTCAAATATTTAGTACGAAGGCAGTTTCACGGCTGCAAATTTTACAAGAAGTGTCGTAACTTCACATGAATTTTCACACCATTTTTCTTTATCGACGTCATAACAAATTAATTTATTTTCAAAAACATTCAGACCATGGATGATTGCAATTACATTTCCGGTTGACATGGCTCCGCTTGGGAAAATACAGCACGGAGTTTTTAGGACAACAAATTTTCTACAATCATTGTCAAAAACTTCACAATTGTGTGTTCCATAACCGATAACAAACAATTTGTTATTCACCACAACTAATTTGTGGCCACTTTTACGATTAACCATACATGGCATTGGTGACCATTTATCAGCAAATACATCATATGATTCTACTGTGTTCAGCAATTCTTGATTCCCCCCACCTGAAACTACAATATTTCCTTGAAAGACAGCACAACCTGCGAATTTTCTTGCTTCATTCATTTCAGAAACTTCTTTCCAACTTTTGTCTGACCAATTTTCTTGTTTCATGTCAAATTGTAGGCAAGAATTTGTAATTTCGGTGCCAAATGTGTTTTCATCGTAAAGTTGTCCTCCAAACAAAAATATCTTATCCATAAACGCACAAGCACAAAAGCACTCTCTGTCATCGAACATCTTAGCTATTTGTTTCCATGTGTTTGTAGAAGGCGAATATTTTTCTACGTACTTAACCAAGTTACTGGCATTGTTAATGCCACCGAAAACATAAACTTCTCCTTTTAAACTCACGGCTTTAAAATTGTGTCTACATTTATTCATTGAAGAAAGAACTTTGATGTTGTTAAAATTATTTCCATCTAATTGTTTTGTGTTTCTGAGAACTTTATTAGTTTCGTAATCGTAACCACCACAAATCAATAACTTAAACTTATTCTGAGTACAACACCTTCTTGTTAAAGAATTATTTCGATTGTTTTGCAATAGACTATTCTTGACGTACAAAACTTCATTTATTATTTTTTTAAACTCATTGACTCCGTTAAATGATATAACACAATCCTTAATATATTTCAATGCATGTTTTGATAGCAATGTATGACGAACTTTTAGTAACAATTGAACCGTACATTTGCTACGTTCTTCATTGTTGTGTTTTAACCATGTATTTACTGCATCAAATACTTCGACTTCTGAGTGAATATTTAATTCAGATCTTGAAATTATTTTCATAAAACAATCAAAGTCCAAATGCAAAAAGTTTTCAGTTTCAGTTAACATTTGAAAACATCGTTCTATCAATCTTATTGATAGTTCGGCAACCCCAAATAAATTATAGATTTTAGCAACTGAGTAAAATGTACTAACATTTTTAAAATTCAATTTATCTTTCATGTATTTTCTAAATTCTTTATCTTCTTTTAACATAAGATTATTAAGTTTTAAACCTTTGATAGACTCATGTTCTTTTTTCTCAGATTTATCTTTAAAATATAAGTGAATATAAAGCTGAAGTATTAAATATACAAAGAGTTTTAACAACTTTATTATATAAGTTTGATAAATTTAGTTAAGCGTTTTTACTTATGCTAAACCCCGTTGTTACTATTCTATAGTATAAATTTAATCATATACTTTTAACATATCTAAAAATATAAATAAAACAATAAATATATTTAATAGATATTAAATAAATATAGATACAAATTTAAGATTTGTATCTAAACATTTTTTTTTAAATTTTTATACATAGATTAAATAACTATATGAAAAAATTATTTAATACTATAAACAACTTACCTAAATATATTTTTGTTTTATCAAATATACAAACTTCATAAAAAGTTAATAACTTACCTTGTTTAGAAACTTCCATTAGAGATTTCGAAATATTTTCCTCATTAGTTTTTTGTGCATTTTTCTTTGATCTATCGACAAACTTACACATGACTAGTGCTATTAGTTTAACCTTTTTAATACTACTGAAAAAAAAGTTAAAAATGTTTAAAAAAAGAAATAAAGTATATTACATTTTAAGAAAATTGTTTTAATAATTTTTAAGTTGTTTTTTAGACAATTTAAATACTCTGTAATACAACCAAAAACATATAACTAGAAATTTAATAAACTGTAGTATCTTAATATAACAAAACTACTATGATGAAACGTATCAACATAAAAAATATTTTGTAACTTAAGCCGTACATAAAAGTATTGTTTCAGTCATATGTAAAATATTAAAAGCTATAAATTTACTCTAGATATATTTAGAATCGTTGCTGTTGGGCAAGGAGATGATATTTTCAGAGAGTTGGGTTTATCATATTTAGCTGTTGCCAGTGTTTCCAAAATGCAAACTGATGACAAACCAGACTTTTTAAGTGTTTTCTGAACGATTTTGATTAAGATTTACCAATAAATATTTATTACGTTACTCGTACAACAAAATAAAAACAAAACTAAAAATAAAAACTATTATCTCAATTACCATAAATTAAAAGTTAATAATTTAATTAAAACAGTGCTTAATCACTTATTCAAACACATTAGGCAATTTTTTTCTGTAAACATGTCCTCATAACCGAAATTCCGGGTAAGTACAAAAATAATTGTTCATATAATAACATAGTTGCTGCATTTATAAGTTACATACATAGAAAACACAAATTAAGTTCATCTTTGAAAACTAAAAGTAATGTAAAACTATTTCTCTAAATGAAAAAAAAAACTATTTAAGCAAAGAAAAATAAATATAGAGAAAAACGAAAAACCTTGCTACATTTAAATTAAGTTTTGAAATATTTTAAATAGTTTAAAATAAATTTAGCGGGAACATATAACTCAATTTCATATTCAATAAGACAACACATCAAACTTACTTCCACTAAATATGAATCATTATGGCTAGAAATATTTGTAGACATTAACAATTTTAACAGTAAAATCATTTTAGTAGGGCTATTATATAGACATCAAGGAAACGCATTTGCAAGTTAAATAAAAAAAAATCAGATATTTTTATTGCAAAAATAAACAGATATAAGGATATATGTACTATAGGAGACGTAAATACTACCACTCTAAATTTTAAGGTTAACTCAATGAAAAAATACTTTAATCATATTTATAATATCATATAGTATAATTTAAAGTCAAAGCAATAGCTAAAGTCAAAAATCTTATCAAAGTACCAACTTGGGTAAACAGTTTGGTAGATTCATTGATTAATCACTTTTATTGTTCATGTAAGAAAAAGTAACTATATCATACATTTTACTGTCATGTCAAGTAAAATAGATCATTTTCCATTTTATTTTCAGCTAGAAAAGCAATTAGTTTAAAAATAACTCTAAGAAATAAAATATATGCTTCAAGACTTTTTAAAAATTAACACCAATGAAATTTTAATTGTTGCTTCTCACATTCTCAACAAACACAGAACAGACAAAATTATGAATCTAAAAACTCCTTAAATAGCTTTCTGTTTTCTACTTAACAGGCAAAATTGTAGATATTAATAACCAAAATAGTTACATAACAATTCAAATTCCGACAATTGAAATTTTAAAAAATATTTAAAACACTTTGTCTCAAAAAGTAACATTGATTTAAAAAAATTAAATAAAAATACGTAGATCTTAATAAAACCTACTAGCTAATTTTTGTTTTTTGAAAAATCTTAAAAGAATTTCAAATAATTTTAATATTACTAAAAATAACTGTGTTTTTTATTTTATTTAGGCCATATTTAAAAATTATTTAATATTTTGCAAAATCGAAATGCGGCTCTTAGACAGTTATAGAACCTACATTTGCATGTTTTTTTATTTGACAAATATACATTATATATTTACAAATATACAAATACATACAAATATACAAATATATACAAATATACTTTTTAGTTGTTACCCTTTCAATTTTTTTCAAAAATTTGCATTTACGGAATTTGAGTTGTCCAAATTTGAAAAGTCGTACACCCAAACAAAATGCTCAAACTAAAAAAAATCTAAAACTAAATTAAAATCAAAATTTAAACCATGGATAACAAAAGAAATACAAATATTCATAAAAAAAATCAGGGTTGCCACTCATTGGGTCAAAAAGTTTTCCTTGAGTGACTAGACACTTCCCTGAGTAACCTTAAACTTCCCTAAGTTTCCCTGAGTTTTTTTTAATCGTTTTATTATATATTAAAAAATTAAAATGTTAATTTTAAAAATATTTAAGAACTAGCCGCAAACCTTAAAATATTCTAAATAGAAACTTGAAATTAAATTAAATTAACTGTTTTGAACAATATTTTGAAACTAAAATAACTAAATCTCATTCTAAGTTTTTAAAAAATTATCCTGATATTTTAAAAAAATTCTAAAAAGTTCCCTGAATTTTTTAGCAAAAATCAAAACTGACCTGAGTTTCTTTGTGTTTCCCTGAGATTTTCTATAACTTTAAAGTTCCCTGACTTTCAATGAATTCTCTGAGTGTTTGGCAATCCTGAAAGACAAAAAAAGTTAGTTGAAAAACTTTTCTATAATAATTTTATTAAACCAGTTTAACTATAAGAATACAAAAATGCAAAAATAAAATTTTAAAATAATCATAAAAAGTTCTAAAAGCATACTACGAAAACATGCTAGAAAGTTCTTATAAAAATACATCTGAAATTTGGAAAGTTATAAGGTATGGATGTAAAAACACTTGACTTATTGGTGCTACTCATAATAATCAAGTCCTACCTACTATAATTATTATTTTATAATTACTAGATGCTTTTTTAGTCTAGTTTATAGAAATCAGACAGAGAGTAAACCAGCGTTGCCACTAGTTTTTAATTTTTTTTCCAGGTACTCTAAATTTCTTCAATACCAGATATAGCATTTAATTTATACCAGATATAGCATCGAAAATTAAATAATTTTGTAAAATTCTAGATAAGTTTTGCAATTTATTCTAACTTTTTAGGATTTTTAATTAAGTTTTTACCATTTAAAGACTTTGGAAAATAAGGGGTTTTGTAAATTTAAACTCACAAAATCAGTCTTATTTTTTACTTTTGTCAAATTTCCTGACTTTTCCTTACTTTTTTTTTCAAAAACCCCCGTTTTTCCTGACTTTTCCTGGCCTTGTGGCAACCCTACCAGTTAAACTACAAGAATACAAAAAATGCTGAAATAAACTATTAAAAAAGTTATACTAACATACTATGAAAGCATGCTAGAAAATTCATATAAAAATACATCTGAATTTTGGAAAGTTATAAGATATGGATGTAAAAACACTTAATATACAAACTATATGTAACTCATCATAATTAAGTCCTACCTAATTTAATTACTCTTTTATAATTACTAGATGCTTTTTTAGTCTACTTTATAAAAGTAAGACAGACAGTATACTTATTAGATATATAAACCACAAAACACACTTGTACGAACAAATAAAATAAATAAGTTACTTTTACAAATAACTTGAAATAAGTAAAAATTATAAGAAATTTAAATTTAAGTAAAATTTTGAATATTCAAACAACTTGAACTATGAAACGTTTAAAAAGCTCTAAAACAATTAGATATTTTTTAAACAAAAACTCTTATACTTGCACTATAAAACATGCAATTAAACTAGACACAGTTCTACATTCAAATCTAGTTACGTCTTTGAACAAAATCTCAAGATCTCTGAACAAGAACAGTTCTATATTAGAAGTCAAGTCTCCCTGTATGTTGTGTTTTTAGTTTAATTCATTTGTATTTACACGCTTCATTGGTTGAGCTAATTTTTAAAACTCAACATTCAAAAATAAAAAAACGGAGTAGCATATGAAAGATGCATTCCATTACAAGTAATAACTAACAAACCAATAAACACAGCTATTTTCGACTTCAACAACATGTTAATCGAAAATCTTATACGAAAAAAATATCTATAGTAAACGAACTCAACAAAGAAAATTCTTAAATTGGAAAGCAGTGCAGACCTTAACAAAAACGATATTCTCCTAGGTTTTAATGACAATCTTATTAATTTTAGATTTTTTTTTTGATTTAATGTTAAAATACTGAAATGTCTTATATTATTAAGAGATTAGATCTAAAAAAAACTAGTGGTTGGATATTATATATGAAAAGATACATAAAAAAGTAACCAATTTTATATATCAAACATTAAGTGAGTTACTTAACCAAGCATTTTGTAAAGCCGTATATCTAAGAGCCTAAAACTTGTAAAAGCAATAACAATTTTTAAAAGAAGATTAATTGTTACCAGGAAGTAATAGACCAATTTCATTACGATCTATTTTAAAC
Organism: Thalia democratica; assembly: GCF_965202585.1. Lineage (NCBI taxonomy): Eukaryota > Metazoa > Chordata > Thaliacea > Salpida > Salpidae > Thalia > Thalia democratica. The sequence goes on from NC_139168.1 coordinate 19,645,947, forward strand.
AAGGTAATTAAAATAGTAATCTAAAACAGCCTGCACAGCGATTTTTTTTAATAATGTTTTAAATATATCCAAGTTTAGCTATAAAGAGGGTCATTCCACAACTTTAGCTCTGTCAGAATTTGTTGAAGAGATACTGTCCAGTTTTGATAAGAGAACTGCAGTTTGTGCAATCTGTTTGGATTTCAGTAAAGCATTTGATAGTTTAGATATATATATCTTACTAAGGAAATTGGAATGTTATTGTGAATCAGGCAATAAACATCTACAAATTAGTTCATATCTAGACGGAAAGAAACAGTTTGTTAGCTTTTGAGTATATGAGTCATACTGTGAAAAAACTTAGGTTGAGGTATCACAACGCTCAGTGTTAGGACCGTTGTTATAACTAAAACATATAAATAATTTACAGAATAATACTAGTCTTAACGTCCTCAACTTTGCAGATGATAAAACGTTATAGAAAACATTCATATAAGAGTAAACGACACATAGTTAAATGAAAATAAAGTTTTAATACAGAATTTAGTTTTGATCACAATTGATTTTAGTAATCAAGCTCAAACTAAACTTTGATAAAACCAAAAGAATGATTTTACATCAATAAAAAAAAAGTTCGAGGAAAAAAATCTTCTACAAAAATAGTGTATAAAGTAAATGAACTATACAAATAATATATAACATTAGAAAGCAGACCTTAACAAAGAAGTTAAACAACTAGGTTGTGATGACAATTTTACAAATGTTAGATTTTTTTGGTTTAATGTTATAATACTAAAATTTCTTATATTACTAGAGCTTAGATTCTAAAAAATGCCAGTGGTAAGGATATTATATATGTAAAAATACTTAAGAAAGATAGCAATTTTATATATACAGTACTAAGTAAATTAATTAACCAAGCATTTTGTAAAGCCGTAAATCTAAGTAGCCTAAAACTTTTAAAAGTAAAACCAATTTTTAAAAAACGATTAATTGTTACAAGAAAATTATAGACCAATTTTATTTCAATCTATTTGAAATAAACTAATTGAAATAGTATTTTACAACCGCCTTTAAAGTTATTTTTTTTAATAATGTTTTAAATATATTCCAGTTTGGCTATAGTTAGGGTCTTTCGACCACTTTAGCTCTGTCAGAAATGTTAAAGAGATACTGTCCAGTTTTGATAAGGGAACTGCAGTTTGTGCAGTCTGTTTTGATTTCAGTAAGGCATTTGATAGTGTAGATATAAAAATCTTACTAAGGAAATTGGAATGTTATGGTGTTAAAGAAAATAAGTATTTACAAACTAGTTCACATCTAGACTAGATGGAAGGAAACAATTTGTTAGCTTTTGAGAATATGAGTCATACTGTGGAAAACTTTAGGTTGAGGTATCACAAGGCTCAGTGTTAGGACCGTTTTTATTTCTAATACATATAAAATATTTACATAATAATATTAGTCTTAACGTCCTCAACTTTGCAGATGATACAACGATTTAGAAAAGATTCATAAAAAAGGAATGGCAAATAAATAAAGGAAAATAAAATTTCAATTCAGAACTTAGTTTTGATCAGATTTGCTTTTGGTAAACAAGCTTAAACTAAACTTTGATAAAACCGAAAGAATGATTTTACCTCAATAAAAAAAAATATTTTGGAAAATAATAGTTTTTAATGTCAAAATAGTGAAAAAATCAGTTAGTTATTGAACAACAAATAATTATCAAAATTTAGGAATAAATAATTTAAGAAATTTAAATTGGTCAGCACAGAAGATATAGAAACCACAAAAAATAATAATTGTTAAAAAAATTGGGTGTAATACAAAAAACAAGACGATTCTTTTAATGAAAAAGCATTACATTTAATTATAACTTTTTTATTTATAATTTTAAAATAAGCTATGTTAAATTTAATTTGTTGCGCTGGGGAAGAGCAAATAAAAATTTTTTCAATGATATCAATGTTCTTACAAACAGAGCACTTAAATGCATAAGTTATAATATATACGATGATAGTGTTAGAAAATTAAAAACTGAAAAAATAAAATTTGAAAGTCTGTATCTACACAAATTAGGTTTTTATATTTAGATTTAACAACAATTTGTTACTAGCTAGCTTTTTAATTACATTAGAAATATTTTAATTAAAATATTTTTAATATAATAAAATATATATTTTTGTCAAAAAATTAATCAAAATATTTTAGGTCAGTTTTAAATAAATAGTTTTAAATGTTAATTTAATCATGTAGGTCTGAACAATAAGATACAGATATCAACAAAAAAATAAAAATTAGTTTATAAATAGAAATAAATCATAATAACTAATAATGACTAGAATTTTATTTGTCGGAATTAGAATTATCAGAAATTGAAATGTGGTGTCGATTGGCGATCTATATTACTTCCTCAATTAATTATAAATTTGAAAATTTTACCTTCAACTTCACTTTCACTAAACAACTTGTAAACTACATTAAGTATTAAGATCTAATGGTGTCTTATATTTATGTTCTGTAAGAAAGCAATTTTTATGAACTTATATCGAAAAAATTTACAAACTTTTTTTTAACTTACATACAACTAATAGCGTTCAAGTATTAAAATATTTTGAATATCATTTTCTTAACATAGCATCGCCCCCTTATCAATAATACGAAAGTTTAAAAGACCTCGCTTTTATTTATTTTAATTTTTATCTTTATAACTTGCATTTATTTCAAATTTTAAGTTTGTTTTATATATTAACAGTTATATATATAAGTTAGTCTAAAAGCAAATTATTGAAAATCAAAACTAGCTTAAAAACTAAAAACAACAAGAAAGCAAAAATGTATTTACTTGAAGCAGTACGAATTAAAAATACTTTAAAGAAATTTCATTGAAATTAATATAAATAGTCTTAAACTCAGTTTATCATTTTCAAAATTTTGTTTTTAAAAACAAATACGCAAGGTGGAAATTGACCAAAAAGGTTGACTAAGTAGCTCTAACACGTGTTTTCGTACATTAATTATACAACAAAACCTCTTAAGGTATTAAGGAAAATTAATATATCTATAATGTTTGACTTTTATGGTTTGGCAAATTGATAATAAATCTTACGAATTTGTAGCTAGTTTTATTTAAAAAAAAGCAGAAGAGCATAAAATCATTTTTTACTTTAACTTGGTTTTAAAATTAAAATGTTACTAAAGAAATTTTTATATGTTTTTGTAATTAAAATAGTATTTAAATAATTTAACAGCTTTTAAAACGTAAATATAAAAGTAAAATAAACATTTACTTAATTAGAAATAATTTTTACAGCTCTTTACATATCTTAATTTATTATAGATAATAACATAAGTATTAAAATTACTTAAGGGTAAATTGAAAAACAAAATGTTTAATCATTAGTTATGTTTTGTATGTCAAGTTATGTGTTGAAGAAAAAGTATAATGTTGATTAAAAGTAAAGTGTAAAATTGTCGCACACGACAAGTTACTTTGATTTATTTTTCTTTAATTCGAAAAAAAAAAGTTTTAACGCTTATCAGTTTTCTAGAACCGCACCCAAGTTTTTGAAAATTAAAGTAACTTGTACATGTTATATTTTAGTTTGAAATATATAAAAAGTTTATTTAAACTCTTTAACTTGAGCGAACTTCGTAATATTTTATTTAATCTTATAAGTTTATGCCACTTTTAAATTAGAATTAGTTTAAGATTTAATAAACAAACAAGTTTTATAAAAAACATATTTAAATAAACCATTATAAAACATTTTTGAACTAATTTAAACAACTGTAAATTTACAAACTGCTAGCAGTAAAACCACGTGTTTCATACTGAATACTCTTTCCTTTTTCAACCGTTTCAAGCTCGAGATCAAAAATTTCAACACTAGATGTCGTATACCACCTTTCTATATTATCAGGATTGTTATGAACCCCTCCTACTATGTAGGCGAGATTCTTTATTCTCGCAACTGCAAACTCCACTCTCGCTGTTTTGAGTCTCGCCTCTATGACACTTATCTCACCTAAGCAAAATTGAAAGTTGTTACCTTCTATTCCTCCTGCGAAAATGAAGCTCTCGCGATCGAACGCACAGGCTCCGAAGCTATACGGATATTCCGCCAACGTCCCGACTTTATTGAAAGTTCCCGTGGACGGATTGTACTTGTCAATGTTTTTGTTCCCTCTTCCGCCCACAATGTAGACACCGTTTTCAAGTGTGACAGAGCGATGTTAACTTCGTTTGCTGGGTAGATCCGCCAATTATGTTGACTGTTGACTAAAAAAAACTGCTGAACCGCTTTAGGGCGCACAGTGCCGCCGACAAGTAGAATCCCTGTGAATTTTAATGCAGTTGAGGTAAACATTTGTACTAAATTGTTTTTTTTTTCAATCAATAGTGCTAATTTTAACCATCTCACCAACACGAGTTTACTTAACTTGTTACGAACAAAATACCGTACATATACCGAACATTTCGATAAGTAATACTAGCTATTGTATAACCACCAAAACTTACTTAATTTATACTTAAAAATTTACTTTTAACACACTTTCCAAACTCATCATCGAAGCCATTTTTTGTACAATTGACAACTGGGTTGTCCAAACTGTAAATAAATATTTTATTGCAAACATACTTCACACTGACTTCAGTTTGGTGAGTGGAATTTATTGGAGCACCCCTCAGTATGATTTTCTGAGAGTTCTTTATATAAGGGAAAGCACCGCAACCTGGTAAAACAAACGATAAAGACAGACACTAAAATGCACTAAAATCTGTAACTGTAGAAGTATTATTTGGTTTGATCTTTAAAAAACAAAATTAAAAGATCTGAACTACAAGAGGGAAAAAGATTTTTTCTTTTTTTTAAGTATTTATTATGCAAACTAAGTCTCGGTCAAAAACCTCGTCTGTTCTTTTATAAAAAGTTTAAAAATATATGTCAAGTATTTAAACAATTAAACAAAAACAAATTTTACCTAAAAAACTTAAAAAAAATTTAAAAAAGCAATAAAATATATAACGGTAAAAGAGTATAAGTACAACAGCGCTTACATAAAACTAAAACATTTTACCTTTTACGCATTTTCCAAATTCGTTATCGAAGCCATTTTCTGTGCATTTAACAATTGGATTGTCCAAACTGTAAAAGTATCCATTTTGACAAAAATATTCTACACTGACTTCAGTTTGACGAGTTGAATTAGTATTGCCATACCTTATTACTCGCTTTTCAGCTTTCTGAATGGAAGGAAAGCTTCCACAAGCTGCCATAAAGAAACTTCATAAACATAAAACGGGTGCACGACAATTCAAATTCCGACAATTCAAATTCCAAAACAAAATTGAAGCGGCCACAAATAGAAAAAATATATGTAAACCATATTATTATCTACAGGCCATTTTTTCGTTTTGCAAATAATTGAATATTTTTTGAGATATTGCTTAAATAAAGTAAAGAACACAGTTATTTTAAATAATTTTAAAATAATTTAAAAAACATTAAGTATTTTACATAAAACAACAAGCGGCTTGTAGGTTTTATTAAAATTTACGTTTGGAGACGACACAAGCTGTCGGAGAAGACATCAATAAATATTTAAATTTTATTATTATGTAGTTTTGTAACTGAACGCACAAAAAGATAAGTATTACACAAACTTGTGTAAGAATTTTATAAAAATAAAACGTTAAACATTTAAACTTAATTGACTTGAAATGTGTACTACTTAAATTTTTTGGTTTTATATCATCAAAAAACAAGGTTCCATCGTTCTAACAAAAAATAGATTGGTGTTTTGTTTTATTTTTAAACTATATAGCTTAAGTTACGAAAGTATAAATATTTAATTTTATAAATAATTTTATTAAGGTTTTTTCCGGTTAACTATATTTAAAGTGCTTCTATGCAATTTGTTGTTTGAGAGTTAAAAAAAACAAAACTGCTTTAACTGTTTTAGTGATATTTTAATTAATTTTCAAAGCAAAACGATAATAATCAATTTAAAAAAACGAAGTTTGCGAATTATAATAAATTTTTATTGATGTAAGAGTTTATAACAAAGGTCGGTGAATTTCATCCTACGGGCAAATTGCAAGAAGGGATGTAATTTTCAGCTAAAACTTACTTTTATAAAACAATACAAAAAAAACTGTTTGTATTAAAAACTTTTAATTAGAATTTTAGTTTGATAGCTACTATTTATTAGTATTTTTTTTTGCATATTTTATCTTTTTATTGAATCAAAAATAGATCTTTTTATAAATTATTTCAGTTTTTCTAGTTTTTCTTAAGCTTATTCTATAGAGTTCTGCCCACAACAATTTTTTTTTCCAGGAAAATTAGTCTTTTAGTCAAAAAATGTTTTTAACCCCTGGTCTATACTTTATATAGATGTTTAGTATTCTAGGTGCGATATTTACCTCAAATAAAACAAGTAAACAAAGTCTATAAATTCAGACTAAAAATAAATATAATAACTACTTAAATGTTTTTTAAAGCACCTGTAAACTTAAGTCCATTAACTTTTGACAAGTGTTAAATTGATCTTTGGTTGCGGCCAAGCCCTTTTAGTTTTTGACAGCCGTTTATGAGTTTAGAGTGCACTGTTGTCTCTTTTAATCATGTGTGATAGATTAAAAATTCATTAAAAATTCGATAAACTTATAAAAAAGTTTGTCTTGCTCCGCAAAGCAAAAGCACTATTTTTATTTATCTATAAAAGATTACTTTGAGTTTGGATAAAATCTTTTTACTGTCAAAAAAAATGGTTGGAAAATCAAATTAAACAGCAACTTTAAGTCGAAAAAATTTCATGTTTTTTAAGGTATTCTTAGCCAAATTTGTTTGTTTTTTTATTAATAGCCTTAAACAACTTTCACTAATATAAACGCAATAAGAAAACGGCCTGTGTTTTTAAAAATACAACGGAAAACGCTTAAAGCTGATTCATTTTAAATCCACTAATTGTAGTCTAATCTTTTGCGTGCAAAAAGATTTGTGCTATTTTAACAAATTTTCAATTTTTTTCTCAAGGTATTAGGGTTACGTTTTCGCCGTTTGCTGCTTTGTTAAATCATCAAAAAACATTCAATGTAGTTAAGTCGAATGTAAACAAAAACGAAAATAAAACGATTACCGGTGACCTTTTTGTTTAAGGTCGGTTGATAAATTTTGAGCTAATAATATAAAAAGTCTTAAACAAAATAAAACCTTTATGGGAAAATTAAATACCAAATGTTTATTTTTAAACGAGATGATCAGCAAATTGTAACCTTTTCTTTCGTAAAAATCAAGTTCATTAGATGATTTTTTAGAGACCTTTTTAGCAACATGTTTATAACTATTGGTAATTAAGCATGCAGGCAACAACATTTTTTATCCTTTTAGACAGCATTTTATTAATTGATTATTAATTTTTTTTTCTTGCTAACTGAAAAACTAGAAGAAACGATTAAAATTTTACTTGGCTACCTCAATTATATACAATAAAGGAAATTGTAGTAATTTTATTTTCTTAACACATTTCAAAGTTGTCAAACGTTTTTGCTTTAAATTAAAAGTTTTAAAAATATGAATAAATTATAACATATGCAAAAAAAAAAGTAACCCGTTGGTAAACATAACTTTCAAAAAGGTCTTTAAAGGATTTAAGGTATATTTCAGTACCAATTTCAGGTAGATTTAGTATATACAATCAAATGTAAATTCGTAAACCGTAAACACGAAGCTAAAAAACAAACTCATCTTCAAATATTTTAGATGGCTTGTAACTTGTATTCGCAACTGCCTTTTTTGAATGTCGAACATGCCTCGACAAAAGAAAATTAAGAAGTACTTTTTAAACTTAAAACCTTACTTGTATACTAAAAAATATTCAATTGTCTTATTGGAAAAACATGTCATTGGCTAAAAACTTCCTGTGCACATGTACAAGCAAATGAAAACAAATGAAAAATCAAACAAATGAAATGAAGATTACTTCGAAAACCTGAAAACAACTTAAAACATAACGTATGAAATTCAGGTATAGCTTAAAAGTAAGTTGGAATTTTTTTTTTAATATCAAATGACTAAGAAATTCAGATATTTTAAGTAAATTAATTAGAGTAAATATTTTAGTTTAAAAACGGAACATAAAAAAGTCTAATTAAAAAAAAAACTAGTTTAAAAGAGGCTAAACTAAAAAATATATTTATTCGTCCTCATACTTTAAAAAAAATTTTTAGTTCACAAAATAGTCTGCAAAACTTTCCCTACTAGGTAAAACTATATTTTCGAAACCATTAAATTTAAGTAAGCTTCTGATCACTTTCAACTTATATTGTTTTAAAAACTAAATCGTAGTGTAAATGTTATTAAAATCTATTAACTGTGAAAAATTGTTATAAGTACCGAAACGTTTAAACTGAAACTTTTAGCTATTTTAATAAGGATAGTTAGATTGTTGTTTACAAATACTTTAGCAGCAAAGTAAAGTCACGGCTGAAAAACGATCAAGATGAGTCGTAACTTTACATGATTCTTCAGAGCCTGTTCGACACCAAGTCCACTCGTCTTTATCAACATTATAACAAGTTGAACTATGTCCTAACGGATTCCGACCATGGAAGATTAAAATTGTGTTTCCAGTTGATATGACTTCACCTGAGTCTACATAATACAAATTCTTAAGAGCGACAAATGTTTTACAATCGCTGTCAAAAACTTCAGAACCGTATGATCCACTACCGATAACAAATAGTTTATTTTTTGCCACAACTAAACTGTGATCCTGTTTTCCATTAATCATACTTGGCATTGGTGACCATTTATCAGCAAATACATCGTAGGATTCTACTGTGTTCAACACTTTTTGATTCATACCACCTGAAACTACAATATTTCCTTGAAAAACAGCACAACCTGCGAAAATTCTTGGTTTATTCATTCCAGAAACTTCTTTCCAGCTTTTGTCTGAAGCACTTTCTTGTTTTGTATCAAATTGTAGGCAAGAATTTGTATAACCGAAGTAAGGTCTGATTTTATAGTGATATGCTCCTCCTAACAAAAATATCTTATCCATAAACGCACATGCACAAAACCACTTTCTATCATCGAACATTTTAGCTATTTTTTTCCATGTGTTTGTAGAGGGCGAATATTTTTCTACAATCTTTACCAAGTTATTGGCGTTGTTACGGCCACCAAAAACATAAACTTCTCCTTTCAAACTCACGGCTTTAAAATCTTGTCTACGTTTATTCATTGAAGTAAGAACCTTGATGTTGTTAAAATTATTTCCATCAACTTGTCTTGTGTTCCTGACAACTTTATTAGTTATATGATCGTAACCACCACAAATCAATAATTTGAACTTACTCTGAGTACAACACCTTCTTGTTACAGAATTACTTTGTTTGTTTTGCAATAGACTATTCTTGCTGCATAAAACGTTATTTATTATTTTCTGAAACTCATGGACTCCGTTAAATGTTAAAACACAATCCTTAATATAGTTCAATGCATTTTTTGATAGCAATGTAAGACGAACTTTTAGTAACAATTGAATGACATATTTGCTATGTTCTTTACTATTGTGTTTCAACCAAGTATTTACTGCATCAAATACTTCGACTTCTGAGTGAATATTTAATTCAGAACTCGAAATTATTTTCATAAAACAATTATAGTCTAAATGCGAAAAGCTTTTAGTTTCAGTTAACATTTGAAAACATCGTTCTATCAACCTTATTGATAGTTTAGCAACATCAAATAAATTATGGGTTTTAGCAACTGAGTAAAATGTTATTACATTTTTAATAGTTACTTTATCTTTCATGTATTTCGTCAATTCTTTATCTTCTTTTATAATAAGATTATTATGTTTTAAACCTTCGATAGACTCATATTCTTTTTTCTCAGGTTTACCTATAAAATATAAGTGAATATAAATCTGAAATGTTAAAAATACAAAGAGTTTAAACAACTTTATTGTATAAGTTTAATAAATTTGGTTAAGCTTTTATTTATGCTAAACATAATTGTTTATTTTCTGTAGTATAAACTTTTTTGTATACTTTTGAGTTATTTAAACTTATAAATAACAAAATAAATTCATATTTAAAAAAAATTATACTTTTAATTATTTATTTCAAAATTTGTATCTAAACATTTAGTTTATAAATTCTTATAGTTAGATTTAAAAATTATATAAACAGATTATTTAATACTATTTTAAAAACTTACCTAAATGTATTCTTGCTTTATCTAATTAACAAATTTATTACAATATTACTATTTTACCTTGTTTTAAAACTTTCATCAGAGATTTTGAAATATTTTCCTTAAATTTTTTTTGTGCATTTTTCTTTGATCTATCGACAAACTCACACATGACTAGTGCTATTAGCTTATCCTTTTTAATACAACTGGAAAAAAGTTAAGTATGTGTAAAAAAGTTATGAAGTATAATACATTTTAAGAATAAGATTTAAATATTTATTTAAATTTGTTTTTTTTTTCAGACAATTAGAAAACTCTGTAATACTACTAAAAAACTCTTAAGTGTTTCAAAAACATAAAACTAGAAAAGTAATAAACTGTAGTATCTAAATATAACAAGACTATTATGATACAACGTATCAACATTAAAATTATTTTGTAAAACGTCTCTTAAGCGGTATATAACAGTTATGTTTCAGTCATATGTGAAATAGTAAATGCTGAAATGTAACACTAGAATATTTAGAATTGTTGTTGTTTGGCAAGGAAATGATATTTTTATTTTAATTATAGAGAGTTGTGTTTATCACACTTAGCAGTTGCCAGTGTTTTAAAAATGCAAACTAATGACAAACAAGACTTTTCAGGTATTTTCTAAACAATTTTTGTCAAGATTTACCAGTAGAATATTAATTACGTCACTCGTACAACAATATAAAAATAAAACTAAAAGTAAAAACTATTAGCTCAATTGTCATATATTAAATTTTGATAATTTCATTAATACAGTGCTTATTCACTTATCCGGACACGTTAGGCATGACCAGACATGGTAACGTTAAAAAAGTTTGCTACGTTAAAAAAGTTTAACAGAAACATATCTTACTTACATTACAACTAGTTTTACTTGGAAGTTTTACTAAAATACGAAAAATAGACGTTGTTCTATAGTTTTTTTACGTTTTCAGCAAAAAACTCACGGAGTTTAATAAATTGTAAAACTTTTCGTGGCGTGGCTTCTAGCTGGCACCGATAATAATTTAATTATCTTTAAAAAAACTTTAAAAGTTTAAATAAAAAACTGAACGCTTTGTTTCAGATAACTTTGTTTTAATATTTCTTAACTGACTTACTTTACATATTCAAAAATTCTTGATTACTAAACTAGTTTTGAAAAAAGATAGAATGTAATCTTTGGTAAATTACTATATCATAATAATGAAAAAAATTATGTAATTTATAAAATCACTTAAAATTTTTCTACAGCATGAAAGCTTAAATGTTTGTATCATACAAAAAGTTTAGTGTTTAATTTTTAATTTTTTTGAATTTTTTTCTAACCGAAACTGTCCCGATAGGTAAGCGTCCAAATATGCGAAGTCTGGATAAGTTAATATACACAATACTTCAATCAGTAAGCTACTAAATTAAGTTATGTTCTTGTAAAATTAATTTAGAAAAAAAAAACTCATGTTTCAACTATTTCTACACTAAACCAACAATCACAAAATAATGAATCCGGATCAAGCCGGATCTTAATTAGTGGATCCAGTAAATCACTAATTGATTACTTAAAAAAGATAAAACCTTCAAAGGACTAAATTAAAAAACAGAAAAAGAAATATTTTTGAAGTAACACAAACTGGACTAGAATTCAAAATAAAATACAAACTATTATCATTATTTTTTTAATATTCAAAATTGAATCAGCTCAAGTTTGAAAAAATGTTTTAAGTTTTGAAGTAATATATTTAGTTTATCTATTTGAATTAGACAGGAGCTATTTAAATAAAAAAACTTCTAAATTAAAATGACAATTTGCTAGGGCAAGCATGGTAAAATAAATGATATGAGATAGAGATGAAAGATATGTTTATGAAGGAGTTATACTTGTCAAGGGAAGAAACCAGGGATATGAAAAAGACCCTTGATGACACCATAAAGAATCTGAAAAGCTCAGTGGATACCTCACATGAATTTATGAACAGTAAACTTGAAAAATTGTTGGTGGAAAATTTTGAAATGAAACAGAGAACCTCTTTGTTTGAAAAGGAAAACCAAGAGCTAAACAAAGTATTAAAACAAGCTAATGAGGAGTAATTGAAGAATATCTTATACCTTGATTTTTATTGAAATAAGCCAGAAGGCCAACAGTATAATTTTAAGTGGGGTTGCAGTGAAAGATGGTTAGAAAATTACTGAAGTAGCTTCAGAAATACTCAAAAAAGTAGAACTAAAAATTAAAAAAGATGAAATTTTGTCTGTTTATAAGTTTAATAATTGTTATAAAAGAAAGTACTTATGTCCTAACAGCAGTGAAGTTTGTATCCAGTAAAAATATTAATGAAATTTAAAAGAAATAAAAAAAGGTGTCAAGTGTAGAGTTTAAATCTACAAATAGCAAACCAAAAAACGGATTACATTGATGAAACCTTACAAACAGAAATCTGAAAATCTTTACTGAAGCAAACCAGTCCAGAAAAGGAAACAACTAGAAATTCATCTGGAACATAAATAAAATTGTTCACTTGTGAAAAAATTAAGAGTTTAAAATATTTTCAGTAAGAAAATAGCAAGGAAGAATACATTGTAAGTATAATTCAATTTGATAACATTTCAAGTTTAAGAACATATGAAAACTAAACGTATTTTTATGTCTGTTAATTATTGAATTTTAAAGAAATACCATTTAGTTTATATATAATTCTGATTAAGAAAAACTTTTTTTATTGTTAATTTTTTTAATAAAGATATTTTTCCATATAGTAAAGTTATTAAAACGGAATTTTTCTTAATTTGCAATAACAACCTAAAAAAAAAAGTTTAAATATTGAACCAACTGTTTTTAGTACCCAATACATCTCTACTGAGAACTTTTAACCTGAAGAGAATAATAATTTAAAAGATAAATGCTCAAGTTATCATCATGTGTATATAAAAAGTCTTAGTAAAAATAAATTACTACTTAAGGAGTTAATGTTCTTATGCATTAATTTTCCTGATATTATAGTTGTATGTGAAAAAAAAAGTTAATAAAAGAGCAGCAAAGATTTAATATAATTGAAAAATTACAGATACACTTTGTATAACATGTGAAACCAGATTTAGTGGTATTGTTACGTTAATCAAAATCTCAATTTCATATTCAAAAAGAAAAGACATCAGATTAACTTGCATTTTATATGAATCATTATGGCTAGAAATATTTGTAGAAATAAACAATTCTAACAGTAAAGTCGTCTTAATAGCGGTAATATATATAGACATCTAGGAAATGCATTAATAAATCAGATATTTTTATTGAAAAAAATAAACAGTTATAAGAATACATGTATTTTTGGAGACGTAAATACTACCTCTCTAAATTTTAAGGTTAACTTAACGAAAAGTTACTTAATCAATGGTTTAAGTCAACATATCTTATCAAAGTACCAACTAGGGTTAATAGTATAGCAGATACATTAATTAATCATTTTTATTGTTCATGTCATAAAAAGTATCAAATTCATTTTTATTACTGTCAGGTATACCAGATCATTTTCCACTTTATATTCAGCTAAAGAAATGCAACTTATTAAAAAATAACTTTAAGAAAAAAATATGTTTTAAGACTTTTAAAAATTTAACACCAATAAAATTTTAACTGAGGCTTCTCACATTCTCAACAAACATAGAACAGACAAAACTATAAATCTAAAAACTCCTTAAATACCTATTTTATTTTACTAAACCGAAAAAATTACAGAAATTACTAACCGAAATGGTATCATGAGAATTAAATTTCCGACAATTTGAATTCTTAAATAAATTTTAAAACACTATATCTCAAAAAGAAATATCAATTTTAAAAAATAAAGATACATACGTAGACCTTAATAAAACCTACAGGCAACTTTTTGTTTTTTGCAAAATTTTGAATATTTTTAAAGTTATTTTTAAATTACTAAAAATAACTATGTTTTTTTTTTTTACTTTATCTAAGCCATATCTCAAAAAATATTTATTTTTTTTTTTCAAAATTAAAAAACGACATTTTGACTTTTATATGATCTAGGTATGCATTTTTTATATTTGACAAATATACATCACTATTTTGTTGTGATCCTTTCAATTCTCTTTTATAAATTTGAATTTTCGGAATTTGAATTGTCCGAATTTGTTAGTCGTGCACCCCACAAAAATGCTCAAACTAAAAAAAATTCTAAAGCTAAATTAAAATTTAAACTCTGGATTACAAAATAAATAACAAAGTTCACAAAATGATAAAATAATTTAGTTAAAATCTTTCAAATAATAGTTTTTCAGGGTTGCCACAGATCAAGCTGAGAAAAATTTCTTCACCTTTCTTGACTTTTTACTAAAACATTCCTGACTTTTTAAATAATACTCTTGATTTAAACTTATTCTAAATAACACAATCTAACACTTGAATTTACATAAATCTTTCAATCTAATTTTAAAACAAGTTACAACAATAGTTTTTTTTTGCTGAATTCAATCATTAATCCTCCATTGCATCACTTGAACTTTCTGACTGCTTAATTATAAAGAACTCAACTATTTACTTATACAAGAAACACTTTGAATCTAAAGTTATGCTAGATAAACTTTTGTGTATATATCACAGTTTCACTATGGAAATGTCCTTGCTACAAATCATCAATACTAAAAAGCTTACAAAAACTGCTTGTTCATGTAGGGTACTTGTTTAATATGTTGATAGAACAATTTTGCAGTTTTATAAAGGGAATTTTATTAATTTATTCTAGATATAGACATTGAAAATTAAATAATTTTGTAAATTTCTAGAATAATTGTGCAATTTTTTCAGACTTTTTAGGATTTTTAATTAATTTTTTACCATGTTAAGGCTTTCAGAAAATAAAGATTTTTGTAAATTTAAACTCATGAAATCTGAATAATTTTTTTATTTTGTCAAATTCCCTGACTTTTCCTTACTTTTTTCAAAGTTCCCATTTTTCCTGACTTTTCCTTACCTTGTGGCGACCTTATCAGTCAAACTACAAGAATAAAAAAAATGCAGAAATAAACTTTTAAGAAATCATACTATCATACTATGAAAACATGCTAGAACATTCTTATTAATCTGAAATTTGGAATGTTATAAGATATGGATGAAAAATACTTGATTTATTGGTGATACTCATCATAATTAAGTCCTACATAATTTAATTACTACTTTATAATTACTAGATGATTTTTAAGTCTACTTTATAAAAGTAAGACAGACAATATATTTGTCAGATAAATAAACCACAAAACACACTTATACAAACACTTCAAAAAAATTAACTATTTAAGCAAATAACTTAAAATAAGTAAAACCTATAAGCAATTTAAATTTGAAAGAAAAAACTTTGAATATTTAAACAACTTGAAGTATGAAATATTTAATAAGCTCTAAAACAATTAGATATTTTTTAATCAAAAACTCTTATACTTGCACCATAAAACATGCAATTAAACTAGACACAGTTCTACATACAATTCTAGTTACGTCTTTGAACAAGATTTCAAGATCTTTGAACAAAACCAGTTCTATTTTAGAAGTCAAGTCACCCTGTTTGTTGTTGGTCACGCTTCATTGGTTAGGCTAATTTTGTAAAACTCAACATTCAAAATTAAAAAACGTAGTAGCATATAAAAGATACATCGTATTACTAGTAATAAGTAATATTCCTAATAGATAGAATAAAGATAACTAATTTACACTTTGGCATAATGATAACCAAAAATTTTATACAGAACTAACATATAGCGTAATCAAACTAAACAAAAAATTACAAACATTGGAAAGCAGACTTTAATAAAAATACAAACCCCTAGGTTTCAATGACAAATTAGAAATGTTATAATTTTTTTTTGTCTAATATTATTAAGAGGTGAGGATAGTATATATGTAAGATACTTAAGAAAGTTAGCAATTTTATATATACAATACTAAGTGAAATAATTAACCAAGAATTTTGTAAAGCCGTCTACCTAAGAAGCCTAAAACTTGAAAAAGTAATACCAATTTTTAAAAGAGGATGATTGTTACCATGATATTTTAGACCTATTTCATTTCGAACTATTTTAGATAAAATAATTGAAATAGTAATCTACAACCGCCTGCACAGTTTTTTCTTTGTTTAATAATGTTTTAAATATATCCCAGTTTAGCTACAGACATGGTAATTTCCAATTTAGCTCTGTCAGATTTTGCTGAAGGATTACTGTCCAATTTTGATAAGGGAACTGCAGTTTGTGCAGTCTGTTTTGATTTCAGTAAGGCATTTGATAGTGTAGATGGAAATATTATACTAAGAAAATTTGAATGGTGTAAGAGGCAACAAGTATCTTCTAATTTGTTTATATCTAGACGGAAAGAAGAAGTTTGTTAGCTTTTGAGGATATGAATCAGAAAATTTAGGTTGAGGTATCACAAGGCTCAGTGTTAGGACCTTTGTTATTACAAATACATATAAACTATTTACATAATAATAATAGTCTTAACGTCCTCAAATTTGCAGATGAAACAACGTAGAAAACATTCATAAAAAAGTAAAAGACACATAATTAAACGAAATAAAAATTTAATACAGAACTTAGTTTTGATCAGATTTGCTCTTGGTTAACAAGCTCAAACTAAACTTTAATTAAACAAAAAAAAAATAATTTTACATCAATAAAAAAAATAATTTGTGGAAAATAAGTTCTTAATGTAAAAATATTGAAAAGAATAGTTATGAAAAACAAATAGTTATTAACATTTCGGAATAATTATTGACAGAAATTTAAACTGGTCAGTACAGAAGATATAGAAACCACAAAAACATAATTATAAAAAAAATTGGGTATATTAAATAAAACAAGACGCTTCTTAAATGAAAAAAATATTTAATTTAACTATAATTTCTCTGTTAATAAGCAATGTTAAATTTTGTTTGTTGTGCTGCCGAAGAACAAATAAAATGTTTGTGAAAAATATTAATGTTCTAATAAACAGAGTACTTAAATTCATAATTCATAATGTATATGATGATAGTGTTAGAAAATTGAAAGCCGAAAAAAAAAATTGAAAGTTTGTATTTATTCAAGCTAGGATTTCGTATTTAGATTTAACAATAATTTGTTACTAGCTAACTTTAATGAATATTTTAATAATATTTTAAATTATTAGACGAGGTCTGAAGAGACAATTTATTTCCGACCTAGACTCAAAAACAAGAGGGGTCACAAATTGCTAGCTCACCAATGTAAAAATAAGGGACTAAGTTACCATTGTGTTTAAAAAACTGCTGTTACTTGTTATTTTAGTTATAAAATTAAAACCAACGGCAACCTTCTTTTTTATTAACATACTTTCAAAAGTTTAACTACTTTTTGACGGGTTACGAAAAAGCTATAAATAAAGTATCTGTAATTTATAACAAATACATAAAAATTTTTTTCATTGGTACATATAGTTTTAAAAAGGATGTTTAAAGTATTCAATAAATACCTTAGTTTCAGTTAACTAATAAACTATATTATGAATAGTGTAAATTAATATCGAGATCCATCAAGTACGGAGTAAAAACATTTCAAATTTATAATATTTAAAGAGGTTTGTACCTTTAACATTTTTTTCGCCAATGCCTTTATTAAATGTTTAACATGTCTCGACAAAAGGAGATAAAAGAATAACTTTTACACACTATTTCATGTTCTTTAAATTAAAATCTTTTAATTAGCTAAAACTGCTTAAGCATATGTACATGTCTACATTGTCTATTATTTCTACTGTTATATTTTTAGGAAATCCACTATTGAATTATTATTAACTATGTTCGTTATCATTATTTTTTCATCACTTATGTTGAAAACTCATAAAACTTAATGAAAATGTATTAATTAGTACTTAATGGTAATTACACTGATTAGCAAACAATTCATTTGAAACACAAATCTATTTTTTTAATTAAAATTGCCTACTCAACCTGAAATGAGTATATAGGAATCATGTATTCAGTTTGGAAAATAAATGTAGTTATGAATGTTTATTGAACGACAATAAAAAGCGCTTAAAGGTTTGGTGTAAGGTCCTGGTGTACGAAAGAAACTTTCAGTTATTAAGTCGTACAACACATGCTTTAACAATCTATTACGAGATAAAAGAATTGAAATTTTCAAAACTTAAATTTACAACTTTGATAAAAATCAAAATAAATTAATAATTAAACTGTAAAATAGGTTTAAAAACTTGTATAAAAACATTTTTCTATGAAAACTTAAACGTTTTTCTAAAAACAGTGAAGTTAGTAATTTTCCGATCCAACAACAACTCAAAAACTATCGTTATTTTCATTAATACTATGTCATTTGTTTTTACATATTATCCAAAAAATGCATTAGTTATACTTTAAAAAGATATCAGAAAATTTACTTAAAAACAATTATTTTTACAAAAACCTTTCTGCTTAAATAATTTTACTTTATTATTTCACGAAAAGAAAAAAAAAAACATTTTTGTTAATTTTTAAAATAAAGCCGTTAGATTAAATGCTAAATGAAAACGTTGATGTTTTTGTATTAATTTAATGTTATTCCCAATATTCTTCGTCTTAAAATACAGTTATAGTTGATTTAGATCACAATAAGTTAAAAACTGTAGTGTAATTCAACACCAAAAAATTGAAATAAAACAATAAAATAAGTTTTTATTTAAAACAGAAATAAAAAAATAATATATTAGTTTTTTTTAGGTTAAATTTATTTACAAAACCCGCAAATCTAAGAAAACGTTTGAACAATTGTAGTCAAATTGCCAAACAAAAACAAACAAAGACTTTTTCTAGCAAAAAGTATAAAAAATGCACACTTTGTGCAAATCATGGCCATTATAAAAATATGGTGTAAGATAAACAAATAAGTTAAAACAGTAAAACTGAGACCAAATCTGAACTGTAAGAGTTCTGGTGTTTACGTAACAGTATGCACAAGATTTAATAGTAATTACGTACAACAATCAAAATTAGCTTTAGTAATAGATGGATAGCTCATAGAACTAATCGAATAAGTGAAAATCAAAATTTGATCGAGAAGATATCACAGATGAATGTGCATTAAACAGTCACTATTATTTTAATTATAAGAACAATCTGGAGAACCTTAACATTAACGACGCACACAAAGTTGGTTTTCTTAAAACAACCAAGTTTAAAGAATCTAGTCTCTAGAGAACATTTTTAGATGAATAAACTTGAATCAAGTATTAACTTAGCTAAAACACCACACATGAATTTATAGAGGGGTATAATAGTAAAAGTACATTTTAGTAAGATGATGGATTTTTTATAATTTTGTATATATAGATTTTATTGTATACATTTGTACTTTTATTAATGGTACTTAAATCTTTGATTTTCTTGAAGTTGTATTTAAGTCTATTTGATGTGTTAATTGATAATTTTTTTTGTTTAGTACAGTAAAATAAAAATGTTATTTTTTTGTAGATAAGTAAAGTTTAATTTATTTAATTTTTGTACTTTTAGTAGTTTTGTCTATGTTTTTTAACTTTGTGTTTTTAATTTTATTATTTGTTTTTAACAAGCCCTTTATTACATTATTATATGATAACTTCAAATAAACAATGAAAGCTTTGTGAATACACAGTTTGGTTTATATTTCATCTGAAAGTTTTTATTTTAGCTATATAGCCTTTCTGATTGAATAAAACTGTTTAACTGTCTTAAATAATAGGTAATTGACATTTGTTATGACCCCGGATTTACAGCTTACCAGATTTCCAATTTAAAAATAACATTTATAAGTTATATTGCTTTGGTATAACTTTATAACTTTTATGTACTCGTATTTTACTATACTAATTCAAAATTCATACTTCTTTTCATTCAGAACATTACTGAAGTAAATGTAATAAACAGTTTCAATTTGTATAGATTAGCTTTTCTACGTAAAATTTTTTTTTTGGTAGAATTAGTCAATTGAGGTTACATGTCGATAAAAGTTCTGAAAATAAAACTTCTTATAAAAGATTCTAGGGCGCAAAATTTCAAAAAATTAATAAAAAAAAATTCTTCAAATACATCTGTTTAATACGACTATAATTAACAAATAACGTTTAAAAGTATTTTAAAACTGTATATTTATTGAAAATTTCATTTTCTAAAATTATTAGAAATTTTATAGTCGTTATGAATAATTTCAAATTTTGAAAATTATGTAAGTCTAAACAATAAGATACAGACAATAACAAACTTTTAAATATTATTTTATTAAAAGAGATTTATAATTTATATTTACTAGAATATGAGTTGTCGGAATTAGAATTATTATAATTTGAATTGTCAGAATTTGAATTGTCGTGTCAATTGGCGAAGTATATTACTTCCTCAATAAATTAAAAGTTTTTCAAGTTTACCTTCAACTTAACTTGCATTAAAAAACTTGTAAATTACATTAAGTATTAAAACCTAGTACATATTGTCTTTTATTAATATTTTATAAGCAAACTGTTTTTATGAGCTTATATCGAACAAATGCACAAATTTTTAAACTTACAAACCACTAACGCTAGAGTATTAAAATATCTTTTATATCTTTTTCTAAAACATTAAACCGCCCCCTAACAATAATTCGACCATTTTAGTTAAAAAACCTCGCTTTTTTATTTTTATTTTTATAATTAGCGTTTTTTTTAATTTTAAGTTTGTTTTATTAATTTTTAGTTTTACTAGAATAAGAGTTATAAGGTAGTTTAGATAAAAAATTATTAAAAATCAAAACTAGCTCAAAACGAAAATCAACAATAGGGCAAAAATGTAATTATGTACTTGTTGCGGCATAAATTAACAACACTTTGTAAAAGTTTCAATGAAAATGTAACAATACAAACATTCTTCAACTCAAAGTATCATTTTCAATTTTTTTTTTAAATAAATATGCAAAGTAGGAGTCGACAAAAAATGTAAGTTTAAAATCAAATAAACTAAATAATAAATATTTCGAGTTCTAGAACATTTTTTCTAACATTAATCATACAACAAAACTTCTAAAGGTACTAGTTTTAATCATATTGGAAAACTAAAGGTTTGACATATAATGCTTTGCAAGTTGGTTATAAATCTTATTAATTTTTTTTTACAGTTTTTAAGCTAAATACTTAATTTCAAGTAATAAAAAACAGAAAAGAATAACATTTTTCTTTATTAAATTTGTACTTTAAAATTAAATGTGATTAGCAAATTTTTTAAATTCGTTTGTTATAAAAACAGTATTGATATAATTTTACAGCTTTTGAGAACGTAACTAGAAAAGTAAAATAAACATTTATTAAATTAAGAAGTTTTTTGACAACTGTTTATTTATCTTAATTTATCATACACAATATATAAATTTTAAAGTTACTTAAAGGTTAACTATATAGAAAACAATTTCTAATTATTAGTTATGCTTTGTATGCCAAGTTAGGTATTAAACAAAAAGTATATTATATATGTTGATTAAAAGTAAAATGAAAAATTTTCAAATTTAGTAAGTTACTTTTAAAAAAAAATTTAAATCAAAAAAAAAGTTTTAAAGTTTATCAGCTTTCTAAAACCGCACCAATTTTTTTTAAATTAAAGTAACTTGTATATGTTATAATTAAGTTTGAAATATATTAAATATTTATTAAAACTTATTTACTTGAGCTAATTTCTTAATACTTCTTTTAATCTTATTAGTTTATGCCATTTTTAAATAAGAATTATTTTAAGATTTAACATACTAACAAGAGATATAAAAAACACATTTAACTAACCATATAAAACAACTTTGAATAAATAAAAAGAGTTGCTAACTTAAACAATGCTAGCAGTAAAACCGCGTTCTTCATACCGAATACTCTTCCCTTTTCAACCGTTTCGAGCTCGAGATCGAAAACTTCAACACTAGATGTCGTATACCACCTTTCTGTATTATCAGGACTGTTATGAACTCCTCCTACTATGTAGGCGTGATTCTTCATTCTCGCAACAGCAAACTCCACTCTCGCTGTTTTCAGTCTCGCCTCTATGAAACTTATCTCACCTGTGTTTGTCGTTTTAAGCTGTTTATTTTGATAAAAAGAAAATGAAAGTTTGTTAAAGTTAATATAAAAAAAAGAGTTTAGATTCAACAGATAATGTATTTTTATAAAGATATAACGATAACTGATAACTGACTTAAATATTAATCAATTTAAAACGTATGTATTTGAAGTCGCAGAAACTATTTGTACTCCTTAAGGTTTGATGTAGTTAGATAACGGCATGATTAATCTTGAGTTTAAATCGTAATTTAACGAATTTTGTTTACAAAAGTTAAATAGTTAAACTATACAAAAGTGTTGATCGGAAACAAATGATGACGTCACCTGTTGTTGTATCGATCTTCTCGATGGAGTACGCCACGTTTTTATCCTGAAATTGACCGCTGATGACGTAAATAAAGTTTTTGTACGTCACCGCTTGGAAGTGGCTTCTCGGATTATTCAGTTTCGACTCAATCACGCTCTAAGTCTGAGTCTCTACATCAAACTTTTCGATCGTGTCCAGACAGTTGTCGTTCGCATCATCCCCTCCAATGGCGTATATGTTTCCGTTTTCACTCCTGACTAGGACATGACCGTACCTGATCATGGAAAGATCTCCCACGCGCTTCAACAAATTCGTGCTCGTGTTGTAAATGTAACTCAATTTCACTCTGTAGTTGTTGCCTGAATGAAAATAAAAAGAAAGTTTAATTGAGCTTACTACTTTACAAATATTTCATGCTTTCACAATGTGCGTACACAGTCAATTAAACTAATAAGTGACGATATTTATTAAATCTATGTAGTGATAGTTTAGTAATTAGGTAACTAAATAGTTTCAAGCAAAATTATATTTTTTACCTTCTATTCCTCCCGCGAAAATGAAGCTCTCGTGGTCGAACGCACAAGCTCCGAAGCTATAGGGATATTCCACCAACGAGCCGACTATATTGAAAGTTCCAGTAGAAGGATTGTACTTGTCAATGTTTTTGTTCCCGATCCCACCAACAATGTAGACACCGTTTTCCAGCGTAACGGAACGGTGATACCTTCGTTCGCTGGGCAAACTCGCCAGTGATCTTCATCGATATTTTACTAATGAGAACTGTTGAATCGCTTCTGGATGGGCAGCTCCACCGACGAGTAGAATCCCTGTGAATTTTAATACAGTTCAACTAAATTTTGTTTTTTGTATTTCGATAAGTAATACTAGCTATTGTTTAACCAATAAAACTTACTTAATTTATACTTAAAAAGTTACCTTTAACACACTTTCCAAACTCATCATCGAAGCCATTCTCCGTGCAGTTAACAATTGGATTGTCCAAACTGTAAACAAATCTTTTATTGCAAACATACTTCACACTAACTTCAGTTCGGTGAGTGGAATTTATTGGAGCGTCCCTCAGTATTATTTTCTGAGTGTTCTTAATATAAGGAAAAGCACCACAAACTGGTGATGCAAAAATAAAGACAAACGCTGAAAAGCACTAAAATCTACAACTGTAGAAGTATTATATGATTTTTAGAAAACAAATAGAAAAATCTCAACTACTAAAGGAGAAATAGTATGTTTTATTCTTTCTAGATTTTATTATGCAAAATAAGTTTCGGTCAAAAACCTTGACATTGCACATATAAAAAATCTTACAATAAATGTAACAGTCATGGAAAATGTTATTTAAACAAATAAACAAAAACAAATTTTTACCTAAAAAACTTCAAAACAGGTTTGATAAAATAAAATATACTGTAGAAGTATGAAAGTACAAAAACACTTTTGTGAATTTTAAAAAATTTTACCTTTAACGCATTTTCAAAATTCGTTATCGAAGCCATTTTCTGTGCAATTAACAATTGGATTGTCCAAACTGTAAAAGTATCCATTTTGACAAACATATTTTACACTAACTTCAGTTTGACCAGTTGAACTGATAGTTGCATACTTTATTACTCGTCTTTTAGCTTTCTGAATGGAAAGAAAACTTCCACAAGCTGTTGACGAAGGTATATAAAAATATTAAAACTTTATTATCTACGTAGTTTTGTAACTGAACGCGCATAAAAATAAACATTACACAACTTGTATTAAAGATTTTTTTAAATAAAATGTCCTTAAATTTATTAAGTTTAAACCTTTAATTTTTATATTTATTGAGTTTATATCATCAGAAATCAACGTTCCATCGCCATTGAAAAAAAAGATAGATTTTTGTGATATTTTTAATTTATTTAGGTTAAGCTACTAAGCTATACATATTTAAATTTTTAGTAATATTTTTTTTCAGTTTACTTTTATTAAAATACTTTTTCGCAACTTGTTTAAAAAAAAATCAAAACTGCTTGAAATTTTTTCACTAGAATTTGCATCAAATGTCAAAGCAAAGTGACAATAGTACATTAAGTAGAACGAAATATGCAAATCATAAGTATGTATGAGTATATAACAAGGGTCAATGAACTTTTGTCTGCGGGCAAAATGTGGGTTGGGATGTAGTTTTAAGCTAAAAATGTACTTTTATAAAACAATAAAAATTAACTGTTAGTATTGGAAACCTAAAACTAGGATTTAAGCTTGATAACTACTCTATAGTAGCCGTTTTTTTTTGTATATTTTATCTTTTTTATTGAATTAAAAAAAATCTTTTCATAGATTACTTTAGTTATTTCCAAAAACTGCAGTTCGAGAAGATTTTTTAACAGAGCTCGGCCAACGACAAACTCTTTTTGGAAAGTTAGCCTGTTAGTCAAGGTTGCTAACTCCTGATATATACTCTATATTACGGTTTAGAAAAGTGTGCCAACTGGCCCTTAAGGGACCACAGGTCATAATTTAAAACTTATACTTAACACTTACATTTATTCTGAAGTTAATGTGGAAAACAAAAAAAAAAGGTCTTACGCATGTATAAAGGTACTTTTGAAGCATATATTAGATATTGTGGAAAAATTTCAGGAAATTTAGGGAGCCATAAGCTGTAAAAGGGTAAGCCATAGGGTTATAATTTCTTTCAAATTCTTTAATGGAACTTTAAAAAAAATATTTGAAGACCCTGTTCTATAAAGATATTTATAACTAGTTTAAAATTTAACTTGCAATTTAATAAAAATTCTGTTAAATGTTTTAGAAGTAAAACTTTTGTTTTTTGATAAATCAATTATTTACCAACTAGCTGTAAATAAATGATTTGAAAAATTAATTTTAACAAATTCATTTAGAATTAATATCTTACAAATAAGGCTTCATGACGTAATAATAAGTTTAACGTAAGATTTTAGCACTAATTTTGTTACAAGACTAAGTAGATGTAAATAAAAAATTTCAAAGTGATGCTACAAGCATAATATTTTCTAACTATTAAAAAAAAAACCTCACTTTTAATGCATTTTCCAAGTTTATTGTCGAATCCGTTTTCAGTGCAATTAACAACTGGATTGTCCAAACTATAAAAATACCCTTCATTGCAAACATACTTAACGCTAACTTCAGTAAGATGAGTGGAGCTTATTGCGGCATCTCTTATTAATTGTTTTTTACCATTGTTTATGGAAGAAAAAGCTCAACAACCTGTTAATGATGCAAGGAAAAAAATAAGAAAAAGAAAAAAGATTGTTATGTGTTTTGTCAGTTTGATTTTTTATAATATTCTTCGAAAAACAATTTAATAAATAAAATTCTAAATTTACTTTTAATGCATTTTGGCTTATTTCATCAGAGTTCCACGTTCCATTGTCTTTAAAAATAAAATGATGTGTTTCTGTTGATAGAAAATATCCTTGATGACATCTGAAAGTAACTTCTATTTTGTTAATAACTGTTCTTTTTCCGTTTATAATATTTTCAGGTATTTTAGGACATCCTTTATGATAAAAGCTAAGTTCTAAAAATGTTGTAGAAATTGCTGAAAGACAACGTACGGCTCGCGGTCCGGATCCTGTCTGCGAAGTAAAAATAACTGGCCCCTGATTTTTTTTTTATTTAAATGAATTCCGGCACGCCAAGATTAATATCACAAAATTTATTCTAGTAAATTTAACTTCATTAATGTAGTACTCTAGCCCAGGGTTACCTAATATAGATGATTCAAAATGCTTGATAGCATTTTTTTAATATTAGTTAAGTTGTTACGCTCGAGCATTTTTTTGTAAACTAGTTATTGTATTCATATAATTAGTATTTATTCGGATGAGGGTTATAATAGATATAAAATTCTGAATAAACAATAAACACTTAAAATTTCATCCTTCAAAAAATTTTTGTTAGTCAAATAAATTCAAAATAGTGATTGATCGGATCTATATAATTAGTATCCAGCCGATCCGAGTAATATTTTCAAATTAAGATCAGGCAGGATCCGGAGCTAAAAAGGCATTATCTGGTCGGATTTTGATTCTGAATCTGGTAGATCACTACGTCGAAATGCTAAAAATTTCCGGATTCAGCCCGCCGATTGAAAACGTTGCCCGCCCTAGATTTACGAATGAGATTAAAACATTTTGAACACGTTTGTCAAATCTTTTAAAAAAATAATAATTTTTTTTATTGTATAACTGCATTTTTGTTTTTAGCAATACTAATTATTATCAAATACATTTAAATAATAAAATCATTAATTAATCACTTACTTTTTTCAAACTTATCTTTACCTCTTGTAGTCTCAGTCGTCTTGTATATTATAATAACACAAAGCAAAATAAAAACACCTAAACCATAAAGTTTCTGACGCTTTTCCATGTTAAAACTGCATCAGCTTATGTTGTTTAGCTTGACAACAGTTTATGTTTTAATTCTGTAAGAAATTTAATATTTTAAAATCTTTTAGCTGTTCTATATTTAAGAAATAAGTAAAAAAACACACTTTTATCAATAAAATTAGTTTTATAGCTATACTAAATACAGGAAATATTTTAAAGCATGCTGTATTTCATACCTATTGCTTTATTTCAAATTTGATTAAAACAGATTAATTAATTACTTATCGTATAACTATCTACTAGAACAAATGACTGGATAATAATTAAATTACATAAAAATGCTTAAAAAAACAAACTTTATATTTTGTAGTAGAAATAAACACTTTATAAAGAATCATTTAAAATTGAAATACTGTAAAAGTACAACTAAAACTATTATTTAGTAAATTGTTTATTTTGATAAGTCTTTACTAGCATGCCATTAATAACACCTAAAAAGTTGAAAGTGGTAAGACTACAATAGTTTAACAGAGAATTTGATTGACATTGAATTTGGTTTGAATTAACACAAAACTTTACAACATTTTTTTACCATGCAGTTTTTTTACTATCTGCTTTAGGTAGAGTGAAAAGAAATAATAATGTAGCTTATATTAAAAACATTCCTAACATTTAAAACTGCTTTATACTAAAATCAATATTTTTTTGAACTAAATAATGTTAAATCTACACTGTACAAACAGTTTTAGTTTATGTTTTAATGAAATTAAAATATTAAAATAATTTATCTTTAAGTGTATTTCGACTTAAACCAATTTATGTTTTCGTTTTGCATTGCTTGCAAAAAAACAATGATTTTCAAACTTAAACTAACATAACCTTTACTGCTTTTGTTTATACTTTTAACTGTTTATATTTTAGACAAAACTAAGAAACAAATAATTGTTTTTATTTCTTTTTAGTTTAAAAAAATATTTCTTGAACAAACAAGTCTATTCATACTTGATATAAGTAGAAAACTGTTTTATGGAAGTTTAGTTTAAAGTAAGTTTTAAGAGTGCTTAATTAATTAAGGAAGTTATAAACATTTGATAGATCGCTAGTTGACACAACAATTCAAATTCTGACAATTTTTTTTCCGATAATTTAAATTCTAGCAAGTCTAAATTTTTATGAACTACCTCTTTTAATAAACTAATTTTTCAAATGTCATTTGGTTATCTTTATCTTTTTGATTAAACCGAGATAACTTTATTCACTCATTAAAGATTGAAAATTTGTTTCTTTGTTGTGACTTTAACATATTTTAAAAGTTATAAAAAATTGATGTTTTTAATAGTTATAATTCTTTTAATACTTTTTTGATTATTTTTATCATCGATAAAAATATTAAGTAGACATATTTGAACATATGTCTATGATATAACAACTTAAGTTGGTTCATGACGTATTAAATTTACAGAATTTTAAATTTTATGTAACATCAATTGTTCAATTGAAAGGTTACCCTGTACATAGTCGAAATGGCTCATTACATTTACTTCAGTAATATTCTCAATAAAAAAAAAAATTTCGAGTTAGTAAACTAGAATACGAATAAAAAAAATTTTAAGTATTTTACTTAAATCTAGTCTTTTTTCTTATATTATTTAAAATTCTAAAATAATTTACTATATTTTTTTAAACTAATCTAGTTGTAAAGAACTTAGATTTTCATTTAAGTCATCTAAATAATAATTAGTTATAATACGTTAAACACTTAACTAAATATTACTGTGTATAAACTGTTTTTTTTTTTTTTCAGATATTTTTTTACTCTATTTTAAGCACTTTTGAGAAAGATAAAAACTCATAGTTTATGTTATATATAATATTAATAAAAATCGAAGTTTTTTTTTCTGCTGCTGGTCAAAACTTAGTACAATGACTTTAACTTAAAACAAAGATTAAAATGTTTTTTTTAAACAATAAAGGAAAATTTGGAACGGATTTGTATAAATATTCGTTTTTAGTGGAAAGTATACTTAAAGGTCAGTGTCTAAGTGGAAAAAATAATAATCAGCAATCTTTTATAGAGCTTTTTTTTAACTTTACGCTTATCCCTAACCCACCTTACTTAAACATATTAAAAGTTAATCAAAAAATATAAAAAAAGTTAAATAAAAATGTCATGAAATTTTTTACTTTTTTATCCTCAGCTCATATTAACCTTCTTCAAGTATACTAGCCGTTTTTAGATAGATTTCTAATATTATATTTATTTGGGTTTATTGTGAAACAGAAAAAAACTATTGCTTATATATATTACTTACAGTTGGTAAAACTTTATTTCACCGTTAGTACGAAAAGTTGTACTTTATTTAGTAAATTTGTTTTAAATGATGATTGAAATACTATTTTGTACAGTTTAATTTAAATTACCTTCCGTTGGATTACGTATTTATATATATATACTTGAGAAGGCAATTTTTAACCTAAATACATTGTGCTAAATGAAAATATTTTTTAATAATTAGTACGTTACGATTGAAAACTACTAAAAAGAACTTTCTTTAAGATTTTTCGTTCTGAAAGTAAGTGTTAAAACGCACCAAGAGGTATTTTTGCACGAAGGCTCACTTTTACACAAAGGGCATTTGTGCACGAAGACACTTTTGTCCAGGGTCTTTTCAAAAAAAAAAATTAAACAACTTGTTTGTTGTTTGACAACCTTTCGCTGACCACTTCTTTTTCCCAATATCATAAATAAAATTTTTATCTTGTTTCTCTTTCTGCACGTAAGCTTTAATTCCAATCAGAAAAAGCCCATAGGATCGAAAAAAGAATGTAGTGAAAAGGTAACTTCCTCAAAAAAAGCTAGTTATGAGCAAAATAAAAAACTTCGAACCTGGTTTTTAATGAAAGCCACCGATCACAAACAACTTGTTTCTGAAAGCGACTTACTTGGGTTACTCCTGGTTATGAACATGTTTGCTACATGTTTGCTACATAATCATATGTCAACAGTACTAAATCCTCTATTTACATACCCACCAGATACTACAATATTCCCTTCCTATCACTGAACAGGCTCAAAGTTTTCATAAACCATATTCGCAACTTCATTCCAACTATTTTTCTTTGTGTTGAACTTTACGCAAGAATTAGCTGGGTTTTCAAATTTTACTCCCATGACGTAAATGCTGTTCGAAAAAGTGCATGC
Organism: Thalia democratica; assembly: GCF_965202585.1. Lineage (NCBI taxonomy): Eukaryota > Metazoa > Chordata > Thaliacea > Salpida > Salpidae > Thalia > Thalia democratica. The sequence goes on from NC_139168.1 coordinate 19,676,095, forward strand.
ATAAAAATAATCTCGATTTTTGTACATATCAGCTATCTCTTCCGTTTATTTGTGTTTTGTGAATACTTATTATCACATAAAACAATTTTCTTCTTAGTTATATACCTACTTAGTGCGTAAACTTCACCTCTAACATACAGAAGACGCTTACGGCTCTTATTCTTTCTTTGGGTTGAAAGTAGGTTATGTTCGTGGTCTTCATACTTTTTACATCAAAACTATACTTTATCATAGTTGTAACACCTACTTCAGGCCAAGCTCTGCACACAAGTACGTTAAAATTTTGTTTTTAGGCAACGCTTAGCATTAGCATTTAAATTTGGTTGAGTTTAAGTTAAACTTATTTCATAAAATTGCTCTCATGTTTTCAAAATATTCAGTATTAAAACAAAAGTTTTCCAAAACAATTTTTTTTATAGTCTGATCCGATAATAAATTGAGACGAATTATCAACAACATGTTTTTTGCGTATTTGCTGATTTCTTTAACATTATAATTCAACTAAGCATTTGCTGCAAAAAAGAAACTTCTAGGTCTGAATACATATTCAACTCATCACTTTAAAGTACTTTCTTATAAGTGGAACTATTTCCTGAAATTAAGACAACGGCATCCAAAAACGCAGCTACAAGATAGAGAACATTTAATAAATAATATAGATTGTGCTAGGAAATATGACACATTTAGATTTAAAATAATTCATCATTGTAATAGTATTTTTCATCTCGTTAGGTTAAAGGCTACCTCTATACTTTTAAAGAAACTATAATCGTGCAAACAAAAAAAATAAGTTACAGAGTGTCTTTATTTACTTGAATTATCCATTTTGTTTCTGTTAATAGTATTTTAGTTAAAAACTGATTGCTTTACAGCAGGGTTTCCCTAACTTCTTTTTATTTCAAAGGCCCCCTGAATAAAAATTAAAAAAGTCATGACCTCCTTAACACAGAAAATCTAACGTAAGTTTTAAAACTAACATTAAAAACACTTTAGGAGTCTTTTTTTGATCTTCATCATCAACTTCAAAATATCTAGTCTAAATTTCAAACTATGACCTCATAGCCCTGCTTATGGCCCCTAAATTACTGTCATGACACACAAGGGGGCCGCTTGGCCAAATTTGGAAAACTTGTTTCACACTGATTGTTTATTGTGCTAATTACTTTGTTATTTTTAACTTAATGTTATCAGGGAAAAAACTATTTATAGTTTTAAGTTCTGTTCTACTGTAATTTTCTGGTAAAAAGTAGTGAAATACGTATTAATCTGTCACAAAAATAAAAAACTTTAGATAGTGTTTTATACTTGTTTTGTATTGAAATATCTTTAATCTCATTTATTTTATTTTATCTTATTTCTACCGTTGGTTTTCAGTAAAACTTATTTAAGTTTTAAAATTTTAAGTTATACTAGTTAAGCAGAGTTATAATTATAAAGAAACAGTTAATGTGGACCAGCAAAAAATACTTTAAACAAACTTGTAAGCCATAATTAGATGATTTGTATTTTTTTTTTAAAGATTTTTCTTATAATTATATAGTATAAGAGAAAATACAAAAGCTCTTGAGATAATTTAAATTTATACTTCTGTCGCCGCTTCTTCTTATAACGAGCAGAACTGCTCTGATTAATTCCTTGTGACTCTAACAAAAACTCATTGTGACTTAACTAAAAAAATAAATAAAATTTAATTGCACTTAAATGACTAAAGTTGTTTTGTTAACGTTAATATTTCGTTTTTACTATTAGATCACAATGAAAATTAGTGTCAACTTTTCGTGAATTACAATTTGGTGGCGATCATACTAAGATAACTCTTAAAGAAAAAATATTTTAGAGTATATAAAAAAAATGGTAACGATTAAAATTTTTTAAATTAATAAACATATGCTAGCCGTTTATCAACGACTGTAAAAAATGGAATTTAGAATTAAATCAAGATAGTGTGCTAATAGTCATTTAAAATATATTCGTTGCAAATTATTGAGCGTTTGTGGGAAAAATTTGACGTCATCAGAACATTTTCTAATGCATTTAATTTATATTGCATTTTCGTTTATATTGAAAACTTATTTTATTATGTAGTATAATTTACAATAGCAACTATTTTATATCGCATTTCAGTTTAGAATGCAAAAAATATGAGTTTTATTTTTAAAGTCTGTTAAATGTATATTGCTGTAAGTATATAGCCATATCAAGGTTCGGCAAGTACTAGGTGCTCGCGGGCCAAAATTTCAAGTTGTAATATCTTCGCAGGTGGCAGTTTTAGTTTTAGTAATACTAGAATAATCTTTTGGTTTTCGTTTTAATAACACAAAAAAACAGGTTTTACTTTCATTAGATTTATAGATTTAAATGAATTTTAGCTAGAAATAGTAGGCCTATTAAAATTGTAAATATTTGTTGAACTAAAACTTACATCCAATTGTATACTTAGATTTTAATAAAATGGTTACTATTATAACACTTAATAACTTAGACTTAATACTTTTAATTTTAGTTACCACCTAACTTTCATTAAAACCGAGTTCAAATTTAAGTTGGCAATTTTATACACTTTTCATCTATTTTTATATATATTAGTTATTGAAAATAATCTTGGCAAACTAAACAACTTGCTTTCTTTGAAAAATCCAGTAATACTTTAAATAGTTGACTAAATAAATATACCTGTTTGTATTATAAAAACTTAAAGAAATTTTTAGACATAACTAATTGTTAAAAACTCTAGTAAAATATTTTGTTAATAATCAATGTAGTCCTTAAATAGATACTACTACAAATTATTGAGCTATAGCAAACCAGCCTAAGTTGGTTATAGTTAAAATAAGCCTAAAACTAAAAGAGTTGCTGTTAACCATCTTAAATACCTAAAATACGATTGTCATAAAAATTACATAAACTTAACTGGACTAGAAAAATATTACAATTAAAAAACTACAGTTTTGGAAGTTCAAAGATTTAAAGTAGGATAAATAGAAACTTCACAAATACTTAAGTTTTTTTTAAGTGCCTTAAAATTCACAAAACAAAATAGTAAAAAAGTTTATTAACAGGTAAAAAAAATTATACAGCCAAAAAGCAATAGTCTAATTATCATAAGGTAGCTTTAAAAAGACATATAAGTTTCTAATTTTATTTTTAAATTTTATTTTTAGGTAAAAAAAAATTGTTAGGCCGTTAATGAAGCAAAAAACTTGTTTTTTATCGGTATTTCGGTAACATTTAATTGATTTATCTTCCATTTCAAAAAAAAAGTATAAACTATTACAGTTAACAATATACAGACTTTATAAGTTTAACATACCTAAACCAAGTATACATTAATAAGTTAGTTCAAAAAAAAGAGTGTCTGTCTACAACATGTATTAAAAATTTTTTTTTTAAATGTACATGACAATTAAAATTAGAAAACAATTCAAATTACGACAATAAAAATTCTTAAAAAAAATATTTAAGATAGAATAATTAATAAGTAAGATGTCATTTGAAAAAAGTAAAAAATAGGTATGTAAGTCTTATTAATATCTACAAACTATTTTTAACTTTTGGAAAATTTAAATAGTTTTTTAGATAAAGAAAATTACTAAAAATTACTATGTTTTGAAAATAATTTAAGCCATATGTGAAAAAAATATAATAGATACTTTGCAAAACAAAAAAAAAATGTATATATTAATAAGACCTACATACATTTAATTTAAATTTTATTTGTAAATACATAACTTTTTAAGTTGCAGCCTTTTAAAATAATTTTAAAGAATTCGAATTCTTCGAATTTTAATAGTTTCCCATCCAAAATGTATACTGAAGAAAAAAATATTCTAATTTACGTACTATAGTTTTCAATGTGTCTGAACTTACTTAGACATTTTATTTAAACAATTGTTATATAAAGTTATACTTAAATTAATTTAATTTAATAGAAGCTTTACAGATTTGCTATTCTTTAACTCAAAAAAAATGTTCTGAGTGACCTTAAAGTGTTATAAGTCACCTTTAAAAAAAAATTTTTGTTTTGCTTTACAAAATCAATAAAATCATGTTCGTATATAGAAATGGTTCAAAAAGTAAAAACGAGGAATCAACTGTTCAGAGATATTTAGAAATCGTAAAACCAACCTGAGTACCTATAAAAAAACTAAACTTGCTTGAGTCATCCTGACATTTCCAAAATATATATATATATATAAATTTAGAAATAAAAGTTTTAAATTATCCTTAGATTCTTGAGTCTGTGGCAAACCAGGTAGTAGTTCAAAAATTGTCTTCAGTAATGAGCATCAGTGTACGTACTTTAATGTTCTTATAAATTAACTTATATGCACTGAAAGTTTAATTGTTTAAATCAAAGATGTTTTCTAAAAAAAAAGTTTTATCTGTGTCATATTCTTACTTTGTTTGAACAAATTATGTGCACGCTTAAATATAATGAGCATCTGTCTATATTAGTGTGCAAGTAAATTATTTTAGTGCGCACAAAAAAATCAATAGAAAAATTTAATATGTATTCTAAACAAAAAGTTGTTTACCTTATGTCATTTTCTTACGTTGTTTAATTTTGTCTGTAATCCGTACATACTTAAATAAAAAAAAAAGTGAAAAAGAACTTTATTTAAAAATTATGCTATTTAAACTAAGTTAAGCATAAGTAAAAAACCTTGACTTGAGCATTTGTGCGCATTGTCGTGCATAGAGTTTAATTTAAAGTGCACAGTAAACTTTTAAAGTGAAATTTATCTGAAAAAAAACTATCTTGTATTATATCATATTCTTTTTTTAATTTAGATGTTTTTGTGCACAATCAAAATAAAATATAGTATTAAAACGTCTATAAGAGAAACTTAGAAATAAGTTATATGTTAAACAAAATAACTAAATTATAAAAGAATTATATATTAGTTTACTATCTTGCATTACTTTTTAAACAATGGAATACATTTACAAAAATCTATTTAATAAGTCTGTATTATATAACTAGCTTTTTCTAAGTACATTTAAAACTCAGTTTTAGTTCACCAGTTCCAGCTGTAAGAAGAAATTTTTTATCTTAACAGGGAAAAAAAAACATTTCTAGAAAGCTAGTCTATCATTTCACAGTTTTAAGCTTAAGCAGAAAAAATATTGATGATTTCAAATTCTTAAAGTATGACGTAAAACTAAATAAATGAAATGACAACAAATTAATGAAAAACATATTAACTTAAAACATATTTCAGCGGGCTATATTTACGATCTCGCGTGCCGCAGATTATTCGTTCTCGGGCCGCACTCTGTTCAGAGAAAAAATATGCTTGCGGGGCAAATATTTACCCTTCGCAAGCTTCAGTTAGCCAGCGGGTCGAAGTTTACCGACCCCTCGAGTTCTTCTAAAGTTAACTATTACTTGCTTACATTATTTTAGAGCGTTGTACACAGATTATTAAATTTCATCAGTATTTATAAGTGAAATCATTTGACAAATCGAACAAGTACTCCGTGTTTGTAATTTAATATATACAAAAGCAGTTACATTTATTAGTTATTAAAAGCCATCTAAATTTGAGTCATTTCGAATTAGGCTAGAATAAATAAATAGTAATTATTAATGTTATTAGATGCTAAATAGATAATTAATTATTTTTTTTTTCTACTTAAATGTAACTATTATTGGCAAATACTGTAAAGTGTGGCACAATTCAAGTTTTTGACCCTGATTTTAAAAACTGATTACTTATTTTTGGCAAATACGGCAAATTTTATTGCGAATGTACGTTTAATTTTTTTTTTATCTGATAAGATAGTTTAAATTTACAGTTTTTACTAGTTGTTTTTAAAAGAAAATAAACTGTGCACTACAGAAACATTTTACACGTCTACACGGAAAAAAGTTAATTAGTTTAAAATAAATAAAAGTATATAATTATTAAAATTTAAACCTTGTGTAAAATAAGTTGAGCTTTTATCAGACGATTTAATAATGTCAAAATTAGAAAAATGAAGTTTTACACTAGTGTTTGTTTAACCCATAATAAGTATGTTTTTCGTTTTTTTAATAGTTCAAATGCAATTTTCAGGTAAAATTTTTTTGTTAATTTGCATTTATTTGAATAGCAAAACTCAAATAGAAAAAAAATATGTTTTGTCACACTTGAGTTGATGTAAAAAATAAGATTGAACGATCGATATGTGAAGGGCTTAGTAGAAACAAAGTAATCTTAAGCTCACCAGAAAAGCTTAAAGTGTACATCAGAATTTCTAAAAAGGGGTAATATTTAAAGACTACAACTTCTATTTGTTAAGTCATTTACAAATTTTTTTGTTGAAACATAACTAAAAATTTAAAAAATAAACAAACAAGTGAGTTTATTTAAATAAATTTTTACAACTTAGAAAGTATAAATAAGCTGTTGATGAAATATTGCTTTGTCTAAATTACCCTTTCAAAATGAGTTGTAAAAGTTGTAATAGTGTAAACACCGTTGACTCTGCAACTTGAGTAAGTTTGTAGGTTATAAACCAATCATATTAATGTTCTTAGATATCAACTGTTTATAGTTGATTAAACGACAAATAAAAAAGACGCTCAAAAGATTTTAACCCTAAGACCTAGTGTACGAAGAACTTTTCGGATATTACGCCGCACATCACTAATAACTTTTAATGTCTTGTCCACAACAGTTCACTGAAAACAGTAAAATTACTGTTACTTTTTTTTTCATATTTTTATATTTGAAAATGAATGTTGTATTTACACTCTCTAAGTATCATAAAACGTTAAAAACTTCGGCCTTTTGTGTAAAAGTTGATTAAAAAAATTAAAGTTGTGTAAAATTCTAGGTGCGATATTTAACTTGAATGAAACAAGTAAACATAGTGTATACATTCAGACAAAAAAAATTAATAACTACTTAATTGTTTTTTAAAACAACTGTCAACTTAAGTTCATTGAATTTTGACAAGTGTGCAATTGATCTTTTGTTGTGGCCAAGCTCTTTTCATTTTTGACAGCCTTTTGTGAGTTTAAGGTGCACTGTTGACCTTTAAAATCATGTTTGATAGTAGCATAAATACTTATTTGAAAAAAAATAATCAAAATTTTTGTCTTGCTCTGCAAATCTAAAAATGATTACTTAGAGTTTGGATAAAATCATTTTGCTGTAAAAAATAATTATAGAGTTAAACTAAACGGCAAATAAATTTAAATCGTTTTTTTTTTGTTTTCAAGTTATTCGTATTCTTAGACAAATTTTTTTGTTTTTCTTATTACTGTTTAGTAAATCAACAATGATTGTTTAATAACTTAATTGCAGGCTTATGTACTGCTTTTATGGGCTAGGTATGTAAACTTATAAAGTGTATTCAAAACTTCAAAAAGTGTATTTAGAAAATTTACAATTTTAAAAATAACAAAGAAGAAAAAATAATATAATTTATTAATATTTATTTCAAATAAATTTATAATGGAATATAATTGTATTCAACTAAAAACAATAAAAAATAAAATATATCAAAGACTAACCAATTTTACACTTTATGACGTCATAATACATTTAATCGTTTTTTTTTAACATTTAGAAGTGTCTGATTTTTATTTTTAAAATCGGCTTTATAATGGTTTTAATTTTGTTTTTTGATATTTTTGTAAAACTGCATGAGACTTATTATTTTATTGATAAATCTAAATGAGAGTTTTTATGTATTTGTATTTTTTAATTAAGAAAAATCTAGTTTAATATGTAGTACGAGCTAGACATGTTTAAAAAAACAACGGAAAATGTAAAAGAAATATTTTAACAATCGGTTTTTTAAGAAACGAACTTTACTTATAGTTTTATTAAACAAAATTAATAAGCGTTTTAGTGTAAGTTATGGTTTTTTGTTTAATATTAATATATTATAAACAACTACTATTAGTCTTTTTTTTCTTCTTATTTAAGTTTAGTAATGAAACCATTCTTATATATAAAATATACTTGCAACTGTTTTGCTTTTTGTTCTTAATTTTTATTAGCAGCACTAAAATGATAGTTTTTAAAGTTTAAATCTATAATTCAATAACATTTAAAATTATTGACTTTTTTATACCTTTGTTTTTAGAAGTATTTTCTGTAAGTATTCTTTCAAATTAAAAAGAGAATTAAATCAGGAGTGCCATAAAAAACAATTCAGATACGCAATAAACCTTTGTTTATTTTAAACAAAGATGTCATGCTAGAGTAATTTTTGGCTTTACGAACAAACAACAATACTTAAGATTCAAAGTATAGTTTTAACAATAAATGTTTTGATTTCTGAGTTTTGTTACACTTTTTTGTAAAATAGTTACTTGAAATATATACACTGAATATAAAATATAACTTAACGTAGATTTTTTACACTTTACATCATATGTAATTAAATTAAATTTTTAACAAATGTGAAGTTTAACAATTTAAGGTACGCTTAAACGAACAAAAAGTGTTCCAGAAAACTAGACCGCATGGGAACACACAATTAAATACTTTTAAAAATATAATTAAATCTAAATATCATTATAAACGCGATTAAAAAACGCCCTGTGTTTACAAAAATACAACGCAAAACGCTTAAAGCTGATTCATTGTAAACTGAGCGTGAGTTAGTTGTAGACTATTAGCTTTTGTTTGCAAATAAATCAGTAATATTTTATCAAACTTTCAAACGTTTTCGCCAGGTTTTAGGATGACAATTTCATCGTTTGATGCTATGTTAAATTCATCGAAACATTTTAAATGAAGTTAAGTAGGATGTAAACAAAAACAGAAATAATGCGATTACTAGTAACCTTTTTGTTTAAGGATATCTAAACAAAAAAAGGTTGATAATGTAAAAACGGTAGCAGAATCAAAAATTTTTATGGAAAATTCAAATGCCAAATGTTTAATTTAAAAAGAGATGATCAGCAAATCATAAGTTTTTTATTTATAAAAATCAAGATCATGAGAGGTGTTTTTTGAGATTTTTTAGAGATATATTTAAGGCTAATAGAAATTAAGCATGCTGGCACAATATTTTTTATCAATTTAGACAGCATTTTATTATATGATTTATTTATTTTTTCTTTTTTCATAAAAACTGAAAAAGCAGATGAAGCGGTTAAAAATGTTATCTAACTACCTGAATCATACACAATAAAGGAAATTAAAGTAATTTTATTTTATTAACACATTTTCAAAGTTGTCAAACGTTTTTGCTTTAAGTTAAAAGTTTCAAAAATATCTATAATTTATACACATGCGTAAAAAAACGGTTACCCGTTGGTATATATAATTTTCAAAAAGATCTTTAAAGGATTTAAAGTATTATTAGTAAGAATTTAAGGTAGATTTTGTATGGACAGTGAAAATACAATTCGAAAACCGTGAACACGGGGTAAAAAACAATTCTAATTTTAAATATTTCAAGAGGTATGTATCTTGTAATTTGTTTTCGCAAATACCTTTTTTTAATGTCGAACATGTCTTGACAAAAGTAAATTAAGAAGTATTTTCTACATTAAAAACCTTACCAACCAGAATACTACAAAATATTTAATGTTCTTAATAAAAAATCATTTCATTTGCTAAAAACTTCCTGCGCATATGTACAGGAGAATAAAAAATGATAATTATTAAACGATAGAAGTTAAGATTACATCGAAAACCTGAAAACGACTTAAGACTATATGTATGAAATCAAGGTTCATCTTATAAATAACTGAAGATATTTTTTAAAATTTTCAAACGACTTAGAAATTTAGAAAATTACTAGTTAAAAAAGTTAAGCAATTTTTGGTAAAAAAAACGGAACATAAAATTAGTCTAATGAGAAAAAAACTAGTTTAAAAGAAGCTAGACTAAAATATATTTATTCGTCTTCATATTTTAAAAAATATTTTTAGGTCACAAAAAAGTCTGCAAAACATTCCCTACTAGGTAAAACTATATTTTCGAAACCTTTAATTTTAAGTCAGCTTCTGATCACTTAGAACTTTTATTGTTTTAAAAACTGAATCGTAGTATAAATATTATTAAAATCTATTAACTGTAAAAAGTAGTTAAAAGAACTTTTCTTAGAAACTAAAGCCTTTAACTATTCCAATCAGTGTAGTTAAGATTGTTGTTTTCAAATACTTAATATTATATATATTAATCTATTTATTTATATAAATACTTTAGCACCAAGGTAGTGTCACGGCTGAAAAACGATCGAAATCAATTGTAACTTTGCCTGATTCTTCAGAGCCTGTTCGAGTCAAAGTCCACTCGTCTTTATCAACGTCATAACAAGCTGAACTATGTCCTAAAGGATTCCGAACATAGAAGATTGAAATTGTGTTTCCAGTTGAAATGACTTCACCTGAGTGATTATAATCTGGAGACTTTAGAAAGACAAACTTTTTACATTCGTTGTCAAAAACTTCAGAACCGTAACCTCCACAACCGATAACGAATAATTTATTTTTCACTACAACTAAACTGTGATCACTTTGACATTCGATCATACTAGGCATTGGCGACCATTTATCAGCAAAAACATCATAAGATTCTACTGTGTTCAAATCTCCTTGATTCCACCCACCTGAAACTACAATACTTCCTTGAAAAACAGCACAACCTGAAGAATCTCTTGCTCCATTCATTCTAGAAACTTCTTTCCAACTTTTGTCTGAAAAACATTCTTGTTTTGTGTCAAATAGTAGGCAAGAATTTGTTCGATCGTAGTGAGGTCTGGTTCGATAGTAATATGATCCTCCTAACTAAAATATCTTATCCATAAAAGCACAGGCACAAAAATACTTTCTGTCATCGAACATTTTAGCTATTTTCTTCCATGTGTTTGTAGAAGGCGAATATTTTTCTACAATCTTTACCAAGTTACGGGCATTGTTACGACCACCGAAAACATAAACTTCTCCTTTTAAACAAACTGCTTTAAAATCTTCTCTACTTTTATTCATTGAAGAAAGAACCTTGATATTGTTAAAATTACTTCCATCTACTTGGTAGGTGTTCCTGACAACTTTGTTATTTTTAAAATCGTAACCACCACAAATCAATAAATTAAAATTATTTTGAGTACAGCATCTTCTTGTTGAAGAATTACTTGGATTGTTTTGTAATAGACTTTTCTTGCCGCACAAAACTTCATTAATCACTTTTAAAAAATCATGAACTTCGTTAAATGATGAATTACAATCTTTAATATAATTCAATGCATGTTCTGATAGCAATGTAAGACGAACTTTTAGTAACAATTGAATGGCATATTTGCTACGTTCTTCACTATTGTGTTTCAACCAAGTATTTACTGCTTCGAATATTTCGACCTCTGAGTGAATATTCAGTTCAGAACTTGAAACTATTTTCATAAAACAATCAAAGTCCAAATGCAAAAAGCTTTCAGTTTCAGTTAACATTGGAAAACATCGTTCTATCAATCTTATTGATAGTTCGGCAACACCAAATAAATTATGGGTTTTAGCAACTGAGTAAAGTGTATTCACATTTTTAATATTTACTTTATCCTCCATGTATTTAGTCAATTCTTTATCTTATTTTAACATAAGATTTTTAACTTTTAAACCTTCGATAGATTCAAACTATTTTCTATCAGACTTATCTATAAAAATTTAGTAAACATAAAACTGAAAGCTAATACACCAAAAGACTTTTAACAACTTTTTTTCAATGAAAACACTTAAGCGTTTTCATGTATGCTAAAACTTTTTTTTTCTTAAGTATAAACTTATTTACTTACTTTTAAGTTATTTAAACATATAAATAACCCTATAAAATTATATTTTAATCAAATTATACCTTTTAATATTGAACTTGAGATTTGTTTTTAAAGATTTTTTTTTTACAAATTTCTATAATTTAACTTAAAAAGTATATGAACAAATTATTCAATAATAACAAAAAACTTACCAAACTAAATTCTTTTTTTTTTATTAAAGATACAAAAAAAAAATTACCTCGTTTAGAAACTTCCTTTAAAGATTTTGAAACATTTTCTTCGAAAGTTTTTTGTGCATTTTTCTTCGAACCATCGACAAACTCATACATAGCTAGTGCCAATAGCTTAACTTATAAAAACAACTGAAAAACAAGTTGATAATGTTTAAAAAAAATATGAAGTATATTATGTTAAAAAAAAGATTGAAAAATTTCTTAAGTTGTTCTTTTAAACACTTAAAATACCCTGTGATACAGCTAAAAAACTCTTAAGACTTTAAAAATAAGATAACTAGAAAAGTAATAAACTGTAGTCTCTAAATATAACAAGACAATTATAATGAAACGTATCAACATAAAAAACTTTTTGTAACACGCCTCTTAGGCGGTATATAAAAGTTATGTTTCAGTTATATGTGAAATATTAAATGCTGTAAATGTTACTCTAGAATTATTTAGAAATGTTTTTGTTGGGCGAGGAGATGATATTTTTTATTTTACTTTTAGAATGTTGTGTTTATCACATTTAGCAGTTGCCAGTGTTTCCGTAGTGCAAAAGAATGACAAACCAGACTTTTTAGGTTTTTTCTGAACAGTTTTGGTTAAGTTTTACCAATAAATATTTATTATGTCAATCTTATGACAAAATAAGAAAAAAATTAATAATCAATACTAATAGTTTATTGCAGGGGTCTGCAGGCTAGTGTTACTCGGGGGCCAATTTTTGAATTTAAAAAATGTTTGGGGGCCGCAGATTTAGTTTTAGTCAAACATTTAAAACTGTTTAGCTTTAATCAGTCTTATACTTAAGTCTAAAATGTATATGCATTTATTATAGGGCTTATTATTAAAAGATAAAATTGAGATTTTGTCTTAAAAAAAATTATCTATCTAATTCTAATTCTAAACTATCAATTTCATATTTGGTAACTTAACTACTTTACTATCATCTACTAGCATGAAAAATTGAGCTTAGATTGTATTTGTAGGTCATTTTTTTTCAATTGTCTATATCAATCTAATTTATAATTTAATTGTACTCTTTACTTAGACTTTAGAAACTTGATATGACCCAAGTATTTTAAAATAAAATAATATTTTATATAATAAAAAATTTCGATTACTTAAACAAATAATGTTAAAACTAAAAAAAAAACTGTTAAGTTTTCCAACAGGGCCGCATTCTGAGACAAGAAATTTAACCCAAGTAGTCTTACTTGAGTACTTTAATAAAAATTCATAAGCGCTAATAAAACAGAATAATACTAATAAGTAATATTACCATTGCTTTTATAGTTATTACAAAAGTACTTAACTACTTGGCTAAAAAATTTAAAAAATTTTAGACTCAATTAAATTTTCGGTTATTATCTAAACTAGCTTTAGATTTGCAATATAAAATTTTTAAAACACTCCTAAACTTTTGACACCCTATGTAGTATAAACTAATACAAAATGTAATAATAATACAATAAGCAACACATAAAGTTTAATAACAATGAATTAGTTCAATTCTACAGAAACAAATAGTAAAAAAAAATTACTTTCAATAAATCAAAGTAAAACTAACTTATAACTTATAAAATGCTAAAAAATTAACTAATAAAAAAACTAATAGCTAGAAAAAGTACAAAAAAGCAAACAAAAATATTGAAACATTTAACAAACCTAATTTAACTGTTTAACAACCATATTAAGTTTAGGTATATGAAAGTATAGATAAAACTAGAAAAATTTTTTTGATATGTTACAATACACAATCAATGAAGTTAACTAAAGATTTATTAATACATTTTTTAAGAATGTAAATAAAAAGATAGTAATGTATTAATGTGATAACTTAATAAATCCAAGGATAGCCCAGGCAAAGTTAAAATATTTTAACAGAAACTTTATAAGCAGTAAAGATGTTTCTAGATTAAAACAACATTCACAAAATAAAGAATCTGGATCCAGCCGGATCCTAATTGGTAAATCCAGTAAATCACGATTTATAAAGCTTGAATACTTAAAAATTAAAAAACCTTCTAAGGAATAAATTAAAAACAGGAAAAGGACTATATTTGAAGTAATTTAAACTAGAATGAAATTTGAAATAAAACACAAACTAACCTTATTTATTTCTTAAAAATCCAAAATTGAATCAGCCAAAGTTTAAAAAAGCTTTTAAGTTTTGAACTGATCTATAGCATATATAAATTTAGTTTATCTATTTGAATTAGACAGGAGCTATTTAAACAAAAAAACAGTCTAAAACAAAATGGTTATTTGCTAATAGGGTAGAGAAAATGATATAAGACATGAGATGAAGCAATTATCCTTGTCAAGGGAGAAAACCAGGAACTTAAAAAAAGACCTTGATGACAACATAAAGAATCTGAAAAGCTCAGTGGATACCTCACTTGATATTATGAATAGTAAATTTTAAAAAATATTGGTGGAATGTTGTGTAAAAAAGGAGAGAATTTTTTGTGGGAAAAACAAAAGAAAAACAAAGTTTTAAAACAAGTAAATGAGAAATCAATATAGAATTTTTTGTATCTTGATTTTATTAAAGGCCATTAGAATAATTTTTAGCGTTGAAGAGATAGATGGTAAGAAAACTACTGAAGTAGCTTTAAAAATACTCAAAAAAGTAGTACCAGAAATTGAAAAAGATAAAAATTTGTCTGTTTATAGATATAAAATTCACATTAAGGAAAGTACAAATGTTTTTATAGTAAATTATGAAAATTTCAGAGCTTAGCTTCAGAAAAGGTTAGCTTTAGAAAAACTTTACTGAAGCTAACCAGTTCAAAAACGAAAACAACTGGAAATTAATCTGGACTATAAATGTAACTTATCACTTGAGAAAAAATTAAGAGTCTAAAATATTTCCAGTAGGAAGGGGAGAATATATTAAAAGTACAAAAATTTAATTCAATAACTATTCAATATAAAGAAGATATAAAAAACAAACGTATTCTTATGTCTTTTAATTATTGTTTTTTAAAGAAATTACATTTAGTATATAAATAATTCTTATTTAGAAAAAAAAAATTTAATAAACAAAAAACATCGGCGAAAGTCTGCAGAACAGAAGTCCGAACTTTCGTTTGCCATGAGACAAGCTCAAATTAAAAAAGGGTTGATCATGCCAATTCGATCATCAGACCACAAGTTAGGGTAGACTGAGACCGGTTTCGTCCTTATTAGGACTCATCAGTCAGTCACAACCGAAAAACTTGTAGTCGTCAATCTACAAACGGTTTATCATGCATGACCACTACAAGTCTACCGAAACCATTGGTCTGATGATCGAATCGGCATTATCAACCCTTTTTTTTAATAAAGATACTTTTCCATTTAGTAAAATTATTAACACGGAAATTTTCTTAATGAACATTAACAACCTACATAGTAAATTTAATTTAAACATTGAACCAACTGTTTTTAGTACCCAGTACACTCTACTGAGAACATTTAACCTGAAGAGAATAAAAAGTTTAAAGATAAATGCTTAACTCTTCTTCATATATATAACAGTTTTTACCAAAAATAAATCATTCATAGAGAAGTTAATAGCCTTATGTATTGTTTTTCCAGATATTATATTTATATTTGAGAAAAATATAAATAAAAACAGCAGCGAAGATTTAATATAATTGAATTACTACAGTTTATACTTTGTAAACTCCGAAACCAGATTTGATAACATGGTTATATACATTAAAAACTCAATTTTATATTCAATAAGACGAGGCATTAAATTTATTTGCACAAAATATGTTACATTATGGCTAGAAATATTTGTAGAAATAAACAATAGTAGCAGTAAAAAGATCTTAGTAGGGCTAATATAAAGACATCTAGGAAATGCTATTCCTGAATTTAATAAAATAATCAGATATTTTTATTGAAAAATAAATAGTTTTAAAGATATATGCACTTTCAGTGACATAAATACTACCTCATTGAATTTTAAGAGTAACTCGGTAAAATAAATCAAATCAATAGTTTAAGTCTAAAAGTCTTACCAAAATACTAACTAGGGTAAATAGTATGGGAGATACACTGATTAGTAATTTCTATTGTTCATGTTTAGAAAAAGTAACTAATTCATATATATTACTATCAGATAAATGAAATTATTTTAGACTTCCGATTTAGCTAAAAAATTACAACTTAATTAAAGATTTATCTGAGAAAAAAAAATATATTGAAAATTTTGAAAAATATACACCTACAAAACTTTTACTGATGTTCCTCACATTCTCAACAGACAAAACTATAATACTAAAATTTCTTTAAATATTAAACTAGTTTAATGAATAGACAAAAAGAAATATAGTACTTACCTAAATAAATCAAACTAAAAAATTTCTAAAGCTAAACTTAAGTTTAAACCCTGGGTAACAAACGCAATACTAAAGTCCACATACCAATAAAATAAGTTATACAAAACCCTTTGCAAAAATAAATTTTTTGAACAAGTTAAACTGCAAGAATACAAAAAATAAAGAAATAAACTTAAAAAAGCCATAACAAGTATAAAAATCCATACTATAAAAACATGCTATAAACAGGGTTGCAACTTGAGTTTTCAAAATTTCTTCCAGGTTTCTAAAAGTACAAGTCTTTAGGTCTAACATTTAGTTTAAAGTTAAGTCTAAGGTTAAAAACTCTGGTAAATAGTATAAAAATATTTAAAAGATGCTGTAAAGTTACTTTAAATGTGTTTTTTAATAAAGAAAATTTTTTGATGATGCCAAAAAAATCTTATATATATGAAAGATTTTAGTTTAAAAAAAAAATTACTACTGAAAATGTAAAGTTGTTAAAATTCCAAGTTTTATGAGCAAATTTCCAGGTTTTTTTTTCTAAATTTCTAAAATTCCATGGTTATTAAGGTTATTTTTGCCTAAACTTTCAAATTCCAGGTTTTTTCAAGTTTCCAGGTAAAGTGGCCCTGTAGAAAACTATTTTAAGATACATCTGAAGTTTAGAAAGTTATAAGGTATGCATGTACATCAGGGTTTCTCAAAGTAGCAAAATGGCCCAGTTAGAAGCCATGAGGACCAAAGTGGCCGAGGGGAGGCATGAGTTTATAATATTAAACTTACACTAGATCAGGGTTCCCACTTTTTTTTTCAAAATTTTCTCCAGGTTTTCAAAATTTTCTTCAAGGTTTTAAAAGTACACATTTTGGGGTCTATTTTTAGTTTAAAATTAAGTTTAAAGTATGAGACTTAGTTAAATAGTACAAAAACAATGGAAAGATACTGTTAAGCTACTTTGAATATATTTTTACTAAAAACTTTTGATGACTACATACATTTTTTATTTATATAATAAACTTTTTCAGTAAAATCAAAATTTTACTACTAAACATGTGAAAGTTGCTAAAATTTAAGGTTTTTCCAGTTTTTTTTTTTAATTTCTTAAACTCAAAGTTTTTCCTTAATATCTAAATTTTTTGCCTAAATTGTCAAAATCCTGATTTTTAAGGTTTTTCCAGGTTTCTAGATAAAGTGGCACTCCTGTATACATAAATAAACCACAAAACACTGTTATAAAACATCTTCAAAAACAATAACTTTACTTAAAAAAATAAGTTACTTCTATAAATAGTTTCAAATTAAAATAACTTATAAACAATTTAAATTGAGTGAAAAACATTTTAAATTTTTTTATAGTTTGAACTAAAAAATTTTTAAAAGAGCTCTTGAATAATTAAGTATTTTTTAATCAAAAATTCTTATACTTACACCTTTAAAAATGCAATTAAACTACAACCCAATTCTACATATAAGTCTAAGTATAACTTTAAACAAGATATTAATACCAATTCTATATTAGAAGTCATCTTCCTGTTTGATATGTTTTTAGTTCAATTCATTTATATCTACACGCTTCATTGGTTAGGCTAATTTAGTAAAACTCAACATTCAAGATAAAAAAACGGAAAAGCATATGAAAGATACATCGTATTACAAGTAATAAATAACATCCCTAAAAGATAGTAAAAAGATAGCTAATATCAACTTGGGCAAGATGTTAATAAAAATAATATACAGAATGAATATAAATAGTAAACAAACTGGACGAAAAAATTGGAAAGCAGACCTCAACAAAAAAGACAAACCCCTAGGTTTTAATGACAATCTGAGATAAAGATTTTTTTTCGTTTGATGTTACAGAAATGTGTAACATTATTAAAAGTTTAGATCCAAATAAAGCCAGTGGTAAGGGTAGTATATCTGTAAAGATCAAAAAGAAATAAACAAATTTATATCTGTAACACTAGGTAAATAAATTAACCAAGCATTTTATAAAGCCGTATACTTAAGTAGCCTAAAACTTGCAAATATACTACTAATTTTTAAAACAGGATTTTAAATTACCATTAAGTTATAGACCAACTTCACTTCGATCATCGATAAAACGAAGCCGTTCTCAAAAGCTTCTTGACCTTCAGAAAGTTCAAAAAAGCAAATTTGATCAGAACCACTCGAAGCACAATGTCGTTCACGCTTGAGCGCTTTCTGATTTTTTTTCTATTTTCATAAAACTACCGGCTTGAAATTATCGCCTTGCTCGGAAACAGGTCGTTGAAGAAAAACTCTTCCAGCAAATCCATCTCTTGCCCCGTGACAACTGATCTCTAAATATAATTCAAAAACTAAATTAACAATAAGTTTTTCATAGTTTCATTGAACACATACGAAAAAGACAAACAATGCTTAAAAATGTTTCAAGGTCCTGTTGACACTAAAAAACAGGTAAAGAGATGAATAACAAAAAGCATCATTTTACTAGAACGTAAATTTGATAATCTCTCGTTTTTACAATTTTGCAAGTTCATACTTTATTATAGTTTATTATTCCAAACACATTAAAAAAAGCAGCTATTGAAGTATCATTAATGTTAAAATTTATCAAAATCTTTTTGTGGTTACTATTGTACTGTCTGTAAAAAAGCAGAATCAACTGCAAAATACTTTTAGTTGAATGTAATACTATTTTTTTTTAGTTTTTTCTTTCGGCTAAGCATCTGTTACTGAATCTGTTTTTCGTTTTTCTGAAATAATTAGCCAGTATTTAATTTGTCAACAAGTTGAGATGTTTTATGCCATCGAATATAAACAATGAACTTCACCGCACGATCTACATCATGAGTCCTAATAAGGACGAAACCGGTCGTAGGATTGTCTCGGATGCTCTTGATGTAGATCGTGCGGTGAAGTTCATTGTTTATTATTATTTATCTGAAATAATTACTCATACATTTTGTGCAAAATTTTACTTTAATTTTCAAATTTCAAAATTATTTAAATTTTGTTTTACCTTAAGTCGGTAAAAGCTATTCACCAAATAGAAAAGAAAACTGTCGAACGTATTTTTCACATAGTTTACAATTGTAACAGTTTTTTATTAAGGTAATCTTTGTTTGTTTTGAGAATTTGAATTTTAAGTATTTAGAAGCTAAATAATAGCTTGTATAATCTGAACGATCGATGGAGAGAATAGCAGAAACAAAGTAATCCTAAGCTCGCCAGAAAAGCTTAAAGTCACATCAGGTTTTACCAAAAGGGGTGATACTTATCGGAAGAAGATCTTAAAAGGAGCCTACAATTTTTTTATGTTAAGCCATTACCAAATATTTTAATATTGCTTGGTAATTGTAAACTAGCTTACAGTTTGCTTGAAAGCAAAAATTGTACTAAAAAGGAATAAGCGTTATGCACATTTGTGATCGTATTTCATAAATTGTATTGCTGATGAATAATTTTTGTACCAAAAACATATCTTTTGACCAACCTTTTAAGTCACGATAAAGAAACATCATTTTAAATATAACATATTTCCTTTCAAAGATACCAAACTTTCACTACAAGTTTTAATGGTAGAACAATTTTTCAAGTAAAAATTTCAGTTTATACCTTCGAGTCAATTAACACTGTGTTTAAAAGTTTAATTATTGTTAATAATAATAACAGGATTAACTCATTTTTTTTAGTGATTAAACAGGTTTGTATAATTAATTCAAGAAAAACTTCGGTTTTTAAAACGTAGAGGAATAACCTAATTTAAAAGATTAACTTATAGCTCTTATAAAATCGAAAACAAAATCTCAACATACTTGTGAGATAGGATGGTAAAATCCAAGGCTGATTTATTTAAATTGATCGCTTACAATTGGCCAATTTCGATTGCAGATAGATTACCATTTACATTTATTACTTTTTTCTTTAGGCTTTGATGTGTTGCCCTTACAAACTTTTACAATCGTTTTACAACAAATATTAAGTCGCATCTCATTCTAATAAAAAATCTAAATGATACAATTATCAGGGACCTGGCCATATTATCACTAATTTAAACGTGGATATTGACTTAAACCTTTTTTTTATTTTTAAGTGTAAAAAAATGACTGTCGTTTTGTTGTTAAACGATGTATCAATGTCTTTATGTAAAGCTGTAAGATATTTCTAAACTGTTCTGTTTTTGTTTCAATGCAGGTTTAGTAGATCATACTTGATTTGTATGACCATATTGAAAAATAATTTAGTTTTTAACCCTACTAACTATCTTGGACAACTTGAATTTAATTTGAGAATGCAATATTAAAATGCTAAACTCTTGTTTTTTTCTTTTTGTAAGGAATTATGTAAAAATATATATATATAAAAATATTCGAAATGCTCAATAACAACAATATCGGTTTTTGTTGAAATACATTAAACTATTCAGTATACTTTTTATACTATCATTCTGTTTGAAGTATGTTCTACTTAAAAAGATTTTAAAGTAAATATTTATGATAAATACTTAAATTATTTTCGTTTTTTTTTTAATCTTCTAAGTCAGTATTTTTTTTGTATTTAGTATAAAAAAAATTATTGAGGTTATATTAGCTGAGTGTAAAAAATACACATTTAATTTTTTGATTCATTACTAGTTTTCACCGAATTAGAGTAACCCTATATAGTGTTACATACCAATAGTGACACTTATTTTATTTCGTTTAAAAAAATAGCTTTCACTTTTAGAAACTATAAAAATCAATATTACTTTATAGTTATACTAGGAATCAATTCTATTTTGTATAGAGTTTGATTTTGATTTCAAAGCTTTGGTAGTTTAGAAGAGTTTTAATTAAAAAAAAACAATGAGTACAAAACAAATAAACACCAACGAATACACAAAAAGGCGTTTAGTTCTTATTATACAAACTTAATAAAGGGATTAAAGTTGTTTAAAGTTGTGATAAGATAGTTAGTCTAACCAGAGTCTGTTTAATTATGATTTTTATACGAGCTTTAAAGTGACATTTGTCCTTTTACAACCTTTTATTAATGAAAGAAAAAAAGTAAAATTTAGGTATTCAAACGAATAAGAACATATTTTGTTTATCATTACTGTAGTGTCAAATATATATTTATTGTTGTAAAGAGTTTATTTACTAATAAATATGAGTATTAAAAAATAAAATATTCAACTTTTTTTTTTTCTATTCGAGTAAAGTAAAAATGGATAAAAAAGCCTCATACTAAAAGTCAAGCCCCAATCCAATGGATTTTTTTTAAATAAAAGACAAAGGACCAAGGACCGTTCTCTATAATAAAATTATTATTTTTTATTTAGCTTATAAGTTAAGGAAAATAGTTGGGTCTTAAGTTCAGACATTTTTCAAATTCATGAAAAAAGTTACCAAGCTAACCTCACAAATGGTACAAATAAACTATATTATGAAAAATGTAAATTAATTCGAGAGCCATAAAGTACGACGTAAAAACAATTCAAATTTAAAATATTTAAGGAGGCTTGTACCTTGTAATTTGTTATAACAACTACTTTTTTCAAATGTTGAACATGTCTTGACAAAAGAAAATTAAAAAATATTTTTTACACACTATTTCATGTTCTTGAAATTTATATCTTTTAATTCGCTTAAAGTGTCTAAGCATATGTACAGCCTGCATTGTCAATTATTTCTAATATTATATTGTCAAGCAATCTTCTATTGATTTATTATCATCTATGTTCGTATCATTATTTTTCGATTATTTAAGAAATAAAATTAAAAAACATAATGAAAAGGTATTAATTAGTACTCATTGGTATAGTAGTGATTAGAAAACAGATAGTTTTGAACACAACAACTTTTTTCTTTTGCTTAAAATTTCCTACTCTATAAGAAATGAGTATATAGGAGTTATGTCCTCAGTTTGGAAAATGAATGTAGTTATGAATGTTTATTGAACGACAATAAAAACCGCTCAAAGGTTTAGTGTAAGGTCCTGGTGTACGAAAGAAACTTTCAGTTATCAAATCGTACACAACATGTTTTAACGATCTATTACGAGCTAAAAAATAACTATTTTTATATTTTAAATTTTCAACTATAGCAGAAAAACAAAATAAAAAATTGTTAAATAGGTTTTAAATCTTGTATTAAACAATTTTCTCATGTAATGTTTAGATTTTTCTTAAAAAAGTGATGTTAATGCTTTTCCGATTAATAACAGTACAAAAACTATTGTTAGTTTCATTGAAACTATTTCATTTGCTTTCATTTATCATAAAAAAAATGCATTAGTTATACTCGAAAAAAATATCAGAAAAATGCACAAAAGCCGTTCTGCTTAAATGTTTTTTTTTATTACTTTAATATGAGAAAAAAAATACTTAGTAATAATTTACTTAGTAATATAATAAGTAATCCATATTTGTTAAACATAATGCTTTGGTTAAACTTAATAACTTCTTTGTACTCGTATTCTACTATACTGATTTAAATTCTTTTTTTTTCATTATGAAAATTACTAAAGTAAAAGTAATAAACAGTTTAAATTTGTATAGAGTAGTTTTTCTACGTAAAAAACATTGCACTAGAACTAGTCATTAGTAGTTACATGTCAATTAAAGTTCTGAAAATAATTCTTACAAAAAAATTTAGGGTAAAAAGACTCAAAAAGTAATTAAACAAGTAAAAATAAAAGTCTTCAAATACAACTGTTTAATACGAATACAATAAACAAATAGTTTTTAAAGGTATTTAAAAAGTACATAATTAATAAAAATATTATTTCTTAAAACTGTTAACCATTATTATTCAATTCTAAGTAAACAATTTCCAATGTTAAATTCGTAAATCAAAATAATAAGATACGGATAACAACAAAAATTAAAATTAGTTTATTAAAAGAGATAAATCATAATAAATTATAGTTACTACAACTTGAATTTTCGGAATTAGAATTATCAGAATTTTAGATGTTGTGTCAATAGGCGATCTATATTACTTTCTCAATTAATTAAAAGTTTTTCAAATTTTACCTTCAACTTAACTTTCATTAAACAACTTGTAAATTGAAACCTAACATTGTCCTTTATCAATGTTTTGTAAGCAAATAGTTTTTATGAACTTATATTGAACGAATTCACAAACTTATTAACTTACATACCACTATCGCTAAAGTATTTAAATATTTTTCAAAACTTTTTCTAAAACATTACACCGCCCTCTTAACAATAATACGACAGTTTAACAAAATTTCACTTGCTATTTTTTTTCTTTAAAATTAGCTTTTTTTTAAATTTAAGTTTGTTTTATTATTTTACAGTTTTATTTTAACATAAGATATTTATAAAAGAATAAGTTAGCTTAAAGCAAATTATTGAAAATTAAAACTAGCTTACAAACTAGAAACAACAATAGAGCAAAAATGTATTTACTTGAAGCAGTACGAGTTAATAATACTTCATAAAAATCTAAATTAAAAATATAATAATACAAACTGACTTAAACTCAAAGTATCATGTTCAAAATTTTGTTTTGAAAACAAACATGCAAAGTAGAAATTAACAAAAAATTTTAGTTTAAAATAAAATAGAGTAAAAAAGGTATTTTGGAGCTCTAACACATTTTTTCTTACATTAATCATACAATAAAACTTCTAAAGGTATTAATAATAATATTATTAGAAATCAAAATGTTTGACTTTTGATGCTTTGCAAATTGATAATAAGTCTTAAGATTATTTACTATTATTTACAACTTTTAAGCTAAAAACTTAAGTTTAATTTATAAAAAACAGAAGCATAATTTTTTATTATACTTGTTTTTTATATTTAAAATGTGACTAAAATTATTTAAGATATATTTGGAAAAAATTTAGTTCTGAAATATTTTAATAGTTTTATAAAACGTAACTAGAAAAGCTTAATAAATATTTATTTAATTAGAAATTTTTTATATTTGTTTATTTATCTTAATCTATTATTAATCGTATATAACTTTTGAAGTTTTTTAAAGATTAACTAAAAAATAACATTTTTCAATTATTAGTTATGTTTTGTATGTCAAGTTAAATATTAAACAAAAAATATGATGTTTATTAGTAGTAAAATGACAAATTTTCAAACTCAGTAAATTACTTTTTATAAAGGTATTTAAAAAATTGATAGTTTTTTTTTTAAAGTTTTATCAGTTTTCTAGAACTGTATTTAAGTTTTTTAAAGTTTAAATAACTTGTATATGTTATTTGAGTTTGAATATTTGTTAAAAGTTCATTTAAACTCTTTTAATATAATTAATAATATTAATATATAATAGTGATTATTTTAATCTTATGAGTTTAAGCCATTTTAAAACTGAATTTAGTTTAAGATTTAACATACTTACAAGTGTTATTAAAAACACATTTAACTGACCATGTAAAACAATTTTGAATAAATAAAAAGAGTTGTAAATTTACACAATGCTAGCAGTAAAACCACGTTCTTCATACCGAACACTCTTTCCTTTTTCAACCGTTTCAAGCTCAAGATCGAAAATTTCAACACTAGATGTCGTACACCACCTTTCTATATTATCAGGACTGTTATGAACCCCTCCTACTATGTAGGCGAGATTCTTTATTCTCGCAACAGCAAATTCCACTCTCGCTGTTTTCAGTCTCGCCTCTATGACACTTATCTCACCTGTGTTTGTCGTTTTAAGCTGTTTGTTTTAATAAAAAGAAAATGAAAGTTTGTAAAAGTAAATTAAAAAAAAAGTTTAGATTCAACAGATAATGTATTTTTATAAATATATAATGATAACTGATAACTAACTTAAATATTAATCAAGTTAAATCGTATCTATTTGAAGTCGCAGAAACTATTTGTACTCCTTAAAGTTTGAAGTAGTTATATAACAGCATGATTAATCTTGAGCTTAAATCGTAATTTAACGAACTTTGTTTACAAAAGTTAAATAGTTTAACTGTACAAAAGCTTTGATCGGAAATAAATGATGACGTCACCTGTCCTTGTGTCAAACTTCTCAATGGAGTACGCCACGTTTTTATCCTGAAATTGACCGCTGATGACGTAAATAAAGTTCTTGTACGTCACCGCTTGGAAGTGGCTTCTCGGATTATTCAGTTTCGACTCAATCACGCTCCAAGTCAGAGTCACTACATCAAACTTTTCGATCGTGTCCAGACAGTTGTCGTTCGCATCATCCCCTCCAATGGCGTATATGTTTCCGTTTTCACTCCTGACCAGGACATGACCGTACCTGATCATGGAAAGATCTCCCACGCGCTTCAACAAATTCGTGCTCGTGTTGTAAATGTAACTCGTTTTCACTCTGTAGTTGTTGCCTGAATGAAATTAAAAGAAAGTTTAATTGAACTTACTACTTTATAATTGTTTCTTGCTTTCACAATGTGCGTACACAGTCAAATAAACTGATAAATGACGGTATTTATTAAATCTATGTAGTGTTAGCTTAATAATTCGTCAGTTAAGTAGTTTTAAGCAAAATTATAAGTTGTTACTTTCTATTCCTCCTGCGAAAATAAAGCTCTCGTGATCGAACGCACAAGCTCCAAAGCTATAGGGATATTCCGCAAATGAGCCGACTGTATTAAAAGTTCCCGTGGACGGATTGTACTTGTCAATGTTTTTATTCCTCTCCCGCCAACAATGTACACACCGTTTTCCAGTGTGATATAGCGATGGTAACTTCGTTTGCTGGGTAGATCCGCCAATGATCTCTATCTACTGTTAGCCAATAAAAACTGTTGAACGGCTTCTGGATGGGCAGCTCCACCGACGAGTAGAATCCCTGTGAATTTAAATACAGTTCAACTAAATTTTGTTCTTTGTATTTCGTTAAGTAATACTAGCTATTGTATAACCAACAAAATTTACTTAATTTATACAAAAAAAATAGTTGACCTTAACACACTTTCCAAACTCATCATTGAAGCCATTCTCCGTGCAGTTAACAATTGGGTTGTGCGAGCTGTAAACAAATCTTTTATTGCAAACATACTTCACACTAACTTCAGTTTGGTGAGTAGAATTTATTGCAGCGTCCCTCAGTATTATTTTCTGAGCGTTCTTAATATAAGGAAAAGCACCACAACCTAGTAATGCAAAAATAAAGACAAACGCTGAAAAGCACTAAAATCTACAACTGTAGAAGTATTATATGATTTTTAGAAAACAAATCGAAAGATCTCAACTACTAGAGGGAAAAAAGTGTGTTTTTTCTTTTAAGACTTTATTATGCAAACTAAGTCTCGGTCAAAAACCTCGTCTATTCTTTTATAAAAAGTTTAAAAATATATGTCAAGTATTTAAACAGTTAAACAGAAACAAATTTTACCTAAAAAACTTAAAAAAATTCTAAAAAAGCAATAAAATATATAACTGTAAAAGTGTATAAGTACAACAGCGCTTACATTAAACTTAAACATTTTACCTTTTACGCATTTTCCAAATTCGTTATCAAAGCCATTTTCTGTGCATTTAACAATTGGATTGTCCAAACTGTAAAAGTATCCATTTCGACAAAAATAATCTACACTAACTTTAGTTTTACGAACCGAACTAATTGTTGCATACTTTATTACTCGCTTTTCAGCTTTCTGAATCAAAGGAAAGCTTCCACAAGCTGACAATAAAGATTTTTCATAAACATAAAACGGGTGCACGACTATTCAAATTCCGACAATTCAAATTCCGACAATTCAAATTCGGACAATTTAAATTCTGACAATTCAAATTCCGACAATTCAAATTCCAAAACAAAATTGAAGCGGCCACAAATAGAAAAATATATGTAAACCATATTATTATCTACAGGCCATTTTTTCGTTTTGCAAATAATTGAATATTTTTTGAGATATTACTTAAATAAAGTAAAAAACATAGTTATTTTTAATAATTTTAAAATAACTTAAAAAACATTAACGATTTTACATAAAACAACAAGCGGCTTGTAGGTTTTATTAAGATTTACGTTTGGAGACGACACAAGCTGTCGGAGAAGACATCAAAAAATATTTAAATTTTATTATTATGTAGTTTTGTAATTGAACGCACAAAAAGATAAGTATCACACAAACTAGTGTAAGAGTTTTATAAAAATAAAACGTTAAACATTTAAACTTAATTGACTTGAAATGTGTACTACTTAAATGTTTTGGTTTTATATCATCAAAAATCTAGGTTCCATCGTTCTAATAAAAAATAAATTGGTGTTTTGTTTTGTTTTTAAACTATATAGCTTAAGTTACGAAAGTATGAATATTTAAATTTAAAAATAATTTTATTAATGTTTTTTCCGGTTAACTATATTTAAAGTGCTTATATGCAACTTGTTGTTTGAGAGTTGAAAAAAACAAAACTGCTTCAACTGTTTTAGTGATAGTTTAACTGATTTTCAAAGCAAAGCGATAATAATCAATTTAAAAAAAACGAAGTTTGCGAATTATAATAAATTTTTATTAATGTAAGAGTTTATAACAAAGGTCGGTGAATTTCGTCCTGCGGGCAAAATGCAGGAAGGGATGTAATTGTCAGCTAAAACTTACTTTTATAAAACAATACAAAATAAACTGTTTGTATTAAAAACTTATAATTAGAATTTTAGTTTGATAGCTACTATTTATTAGTCTTTTTTATTTGCATATTTTATCTTTTTATTGAATCAAAAATAGATCTTTTTATAAATTATTTCAGTTGTTTCTAGTTTTTCTTAAGCTTTTTCTATAGAGTTCTGCCCACAACAAGTTTTTTTCCAGGAAAATTAATCTTTTAGTCAAAAAATGTTTTAAACCCCTGGTCTATACTTTATATAGATGTTTATTATTCTAGGTGCGATATTTACCTCGAATAAAACAAATAAACAAAGTCTATAAATTCAGTTTAAAAAGAAATATAATAACTACTTAAATGTTTTTTAAAGCATATGTCAACTTAAGTCCATTATTTTCAGACAAGTGTTAAATTGATCTTTGGTAGCGGCCAACCCCTTTTCATTTTTGACAGCCGTTCGTGAGTTTAAGGTGCACTGTTGACCCTTTTAATTATGTGTGATTCATTAAAAATTTGATATACTTAATAAAAAATTTTGTCTTGCTCCGCAAAGTAAAAGCACTATTTTTAATTATCTATAAAAGATTACTTAGAGTTTGGATAAAATCTTTTTACTGTCAAAAAAATGGTTTGAAAATCAAATTAAACAGCAACTTTAAGTCGAAAACAGTTCATGTTTTTCAAGGTATTCTTAGACAAAATTGTTTGTTTTTTTATTAATAGCTTTAAACAGCTTCCACTAATATAAACGCAATAGGAAAACGGCCTGTGTTTTAAGAAATACAATGGGAAACGCTTAAAGCTGATTCATTTTAAATCGATTAATTGTAGACTAATCTTTTGCGTGCAAAATATTTGTTCTATTTTAACAAATTTTCAATTTTTTTCTCAAGGTTTTAAGGTTACGTTTTCGCCGTTTGCTGCTTTGTTAAATCATCAAAAAACATTCAATGTAGTTAAGTCGAATGTAAACAATAAGGAAAATAAAACGATTACCGGTAGCCTTTTTGTTTAAGGTCGGTTAAAAAATTTTAGCTAATAATATAAAAAGTCTTGAACAAAATAAAACCTTTATGGGAAAATTAAATACCAAATGTTTATTTTTAAACGAGATGATCAGCAAATTGTAAGGTTTTCTTTCATAAAAATCAAGTTCATTAGATGTTTTTTTAGAGACCTTTTTAGCAACATGTTTATAACTATTGGTAGTTAAGCATGCAGGCAACAACATTTTTTTATCCTTTTAGACAGCATTTTATTAATTGACCATTTTTTTTTTTTCTTGCTAACTAAAAAACTAGAAGAAGCGATTAAAAATATTACTTGGCTACCTCAATTATATACAATAAAGGAAATTGTAGTAAGTTTATTTTATTAACACATTTTCAAAGTTGTCAAACGTTTTTGCTTTAAATTAAAAGTTTTAAAAATATCAATAAATTATAACATATGAAAAAAAAAGGTACTCGTTGGTAAACATAACTTTCAAAAAGGTCTTTAAAGGATTTAAGGTATATTTCAGTATCAATTTCAGGTAGATTTAGTATGGACAGTGAAAATTAAATTCGAAAACCGTAAAAACGAAGCTAAAAAACAAACTCATCTTTCAATATTTTAGATGGCTTGTACCTTGTAAGTTTTTTTTCGCAAATGCCTTTTTTTAATGTCGAACATGTCTCGACAAATGAAAATTAAGAAGTACTTTTTACACTAAAAAACTTACTTGTATACTAAAAAATATTTGATTTTCTTAATAGAAAATCAATTCATTGGCTTAAAACATCCTGTTCACATGAACAAGCGAAAAAAAAATGATAAAAATTATTGAAAAATGAAGATTACTTCGAAAACCTGAAAACAACTTAAGACATACTATATAAAATTCAAGTTCAACTTAAAAATAGCTGATGATTTTTTTTTGAAATTTTTAAACGACTAAGAAATTCAGAACATTACTATTTAAGTTAATTAGAGTATTTTCTAGTTTAAAAACAGAACATAAAAAAGTCTGGAAAAAAAACTAGTTAAAAAGAGGCTAAACTAAAAAGTATATTTATTCGTCCTCATATTTTTAAAGAAATTTTTAGTTCACAAAATAGTTTACAAAACCTTCCCTACTAGGAAAAACACTATTTTCAAAACCATTAAATTTTAGTCAGCTTCTGATCACTTACAACTAATATTAAGTAACTTAAAAACTAATTCGTAGTGTAAATGTTATTAAAGTCTATTAAATGTAAAAAGTTGTTATAAGTACTTATTTAAAAAACTATAACTTTTAACGATTTTAATTAAAAAAATTTATATTGTTGTTTTAAATACTTTAGCACCAAGGTAGTGTTACGGCTGAAAAACCATCAAGATGAGTCGTAACTTCACATGATTCTTCAGAGCCTGATCGAGTCCAAGTCCACTCATCTTTATCAACGTCATAACAAGCTGAACTGTGCCCAGAATGATTCCGATCATGGAAGATTAAAACTGTGTTTCCAATTAATATGACTTCACCTGAGTGAACATGATCTGGAGACTTTAGAAAGACAAACTTTTTACATTCGTTGTCAAAACCTTCAGAACCGTAACCTCCATAACCGATAACGAATAATTTATTTTTCACTACAACTAAACTGTGATCACTTTGACCTTCAATCATACTTGGCATTGGTGACCATTTGTCAGCAAAAACATCATAAGATTCTACTGTATTCAAATCTCCTCGATTCCACCCACCTGAAACTACAATACTTCCTTGAAAAACAGCACAACCTGAAGAATCTCTTGCTCCATTCATTCTCGAAACTTCTTTCCAACTTTTGTCTGAAAAGCATTCTTGTTTTGTGTCAAATTGTAGGCAAGAATTTGTTCGAACGTAGTGAGGTCTGGTTCTATAATAATATCTTCCTCCTAACAAAAATACCTTATCCATAAATGCACAAGCACAAAAATACTCTCTGTCATCGAACATTTTAGCTACTTTTTTCCATGTGTTTGTAGAAGGCGAATATTTTTCTACAATCTTTACCAAGTTACGAGCATTGTTACGGCCACCGAAAACATACACTTTTCCTTTTAAACAAACTGCTTTAAAGTCTTCTCTATTTTTATTCATTGAAGAAAGAACCTTGATATTGTTAAAATTACTTCCATCTACTTGGTAAGTGTTCCTGACAACTTTATTATTCTTATAATTGTAACCACCACAAATCAATAAATTGAACTTATTTTGAGTACAACACCTTCTTCTTGAAGAATTACTTGGATTGTTTTGCAATAGACTTTTCTTGCCGCACAAAACTTCATTAATCACTTTTAGTAACAATTGAATGGCATATTTGCTACGTTCTTCATTATTGTGCTTCAACCAAGTATTTAATACTTCAAATATTTCGACCTCTAAGTGAATATTCAGTTCAGAACTTGAAATTATTTTCATAAAACTATCAAAGTCCAAATGCAAAACGTTTTCAGTTTCAGTTAACATTTGAAAACATCGTTCTATCAATCTTATTGATATTTCGGCAACACCAAATAAATTATGGGTTTTAGCAACTGAGTAAAATGTACTAACATTTTTAATATTTACTTTATCTTTCATGTATTTGGTCAATTCTTTATCTTCTTTTAACATGAGATTATTAAGTTTTAAACCTTCGATAGATTCATACTCTTTTCTCTCAGACTTATCTATAAAAATTTAGTAAACATCAAACTGAAAGCTAATATACGCAAAGACTTTTAACAACTTTATTAAATAATTTTACTGAAAATATTTAAGCTTTTTTATGTATGCTAAAACTTTTTTTTTCTATAGTATAAACTTATTCATTTACTTTTTAGTTATTCATACTTATAAATAACCCTATAAAATTATATTTTAATCAAATTATACCTTTTAATATTGAACTTGAGATTTGTATTTAAAGATTTTTTTATAAATCTCTATAATTTAACTTAAAAAGTATATGAACAAATTATTCTATAATAACAAAAAACTTACCAAAATAAATTATTTTTTTTTTAAAGATACAAAAAAAAATATTACCTCGTTTAGAAACTTCCTTTGAAGATTTTGAAACATTTTCTTTGAAAGTTTTTTGTGCATTTTTCTTTGAACCATCGACAAACTCATACATAGCTAGTGCCGATAGCTTAACTTATAAAATAAACTGAATAACAAGTTGATAATGTTTAAAAAATTTATGAAGTATGCTATGTTTAAAATAAAATATTAAAATATTTCTAAAATTGATCTTTTAAACACTTAAAATACTTTATAATACAGCTAGAAAACTGTTTAGTGATTCAAAATTATATATAACTAGAAAAGTATTAAACTGTAGTATCTTAACGTAACAACACTATTATAATAAAACATATCAACATTATAGCTGTTTTGTAGCACTTCTCTTTAAGCTGAATACAAAAGTTATGTTTCAGTCATATGTGAAACATTAAATGCTATAAATTTTACTCTAAATTATTTAGAATCGTTGTTGTTTGGCAAGGAAATGATACTTTTATTATTGTTTTAGAGAATTGTGTTTAACAAATTTAGCAGTTGCCAGTGTTTCTGAAATGCAAACTAATAACAAACCAGACTTTTTAGGTATTTTGTGAACAATAAACATCACTCGTACAATGTTGTACGTCACTCGTACAACAAAATAAAAATAAATATAAACACTGTTAGCTCAATTGTCATAATTCAAGATTTAATAATTTTTTTAATACAGTGCTTATTCACTTATCCGAACACGTTGGGCAAGACTTTTCTGTAAACATGTCTAGACAACCTAAATTTCGGGTAAAAAATTTTTTTTTCATATATTAATATAATTTCTGCATTTATAAATTACATAGATAGAAAATATTAAATAATTCTATCTGTGATAACTAAAAATTATGTATAACTATCTCTCTAAAAAAAAACTTTTATAAGCAGAGAAAAAACGCAGATTTTAAAGGAAATCGATGAACCTTGCTACGTTTAAAAAAAGTTTAAGGAAACATATCTTTCCTAACATTCTAGTTACATTTGGAAGTTTTATTAAGAAAGAAAAATAGACGTTTTATAGTTTTTTTACATTTTTCAGTAAAAAACTGACGGAATTTAGTGAGTTATAAAATTTTCCCTGGCATGGCTTCTGGCTGGCACCTATGATAATTCAACTACTTTCAAAAAAACTTTTAAAGTTTAAATAAAAAATTAAAAGTTGTGATTCAAATAACTTTGTTTTAAATATTTCTAAACTGACTTACATTACATAAATAGGTTTTTGATAACTAAACTAGTTTTGAACAAAGATAGAATGCGATCTTTGTTAAAATATTAAGTTATAATAGTGAAAAAAATGAATAAATTATAAAATTATTTAAAAATTTATTACAGCATGAAAGCCTAAACGTTTGTATCGTACACAAATGTTAGTGTTTAACATTGAAATATTTTTCAATTTTCTTATGACCGAAACTGTCCAGATAAGTGATAAGTAAGCGTCCTAATAAGTGAAGTCCGGATATGTTAATATACACTGTACTTCAATTCAGTAAGCTATTAAATTAAGTTATGTTCTTGTAAAGTTAATTTAGAAACCAAGTTCATGTTTCAAGAAATCTCTAAACTAAAACAGCATTCACAAAATAATAAATCCGGGTCCAGCTGGATTGTAATTAGTGGATCCAGTAAATCACTAGTTATAAAGCTTGTTTACTTAAAAATCATAAAACCTTCTAATGACTAATTTAAAAAAACAGGAATAGAAATATTTTTGAAGTAATACAAACTGGATTAAAAATAAAACACAAACTTTTCCTTTTTTTTCTTAAAAATCCAAAATTGAATCGGCTTAAGGTTAAAAAAAGCTTTTAATTTTGAATATGATCTACAGCATATACAGATTTAGAGTATCTATTTTAAATACACAAGAGCTATTGAAATAAAAAACTTCTAAAAAGAATGGTAGTTCACTAGGGCAAGCAGGGTATAAAAAATGATATGAGGGATGAGATGAATGATATGTTTATGAAGGATTTGTCATTGTCAAGGAAAGAAGCCAGAGACATGAAAAACACCCTTGATGATATCATTAAGTGTCTGAACAACTTAGTGGATATCTTACTTAAATTCATGAAAATGAATTTGAAAAATTGTTGGTAGAATGTTCCGTAATGAAAGAGAGAATCACTTCATAAAAAAAAATACAAAGAGCTAAACAAAGTAAATAAAGAGTCAATTGAGAATACTTTATACCTTGCTTTTATTAAAAAAACCAGAAGGCCAACAGTATAATTTTAAGTGGGGTTGAAGTGGAAGATGGTGAGAAAAAAATTAAAGTCTTTAATTAATTAATTAAAGAAATTTTGTCTGTTTATAGATTTAAAAAATAATAAGTGTTATTAAGGAAAGTACTAATATACAAAAAGTAGTAAAGTTTTATATCCAGTAGAGAAATAAATGAAATCTGAAAATTAAAAAAAGGTGTCTGGTGTAGAGTTTAAATCTACAAATAGCAAACCAAAAAACGGTTTGCATCAATGAAAACCTTAGACATAGAAATCTGAAAATCTTTTTTTGTGGAAAACCAGTTCAAAAACGAAAACAACTAGAAATTCATCTGGAACATGAATAGTATTGTTCACTTGGGAAAAATTTAAGAGTTTAATATATTACCAGTAAAAAAATAGCAAGGAAGAATAAATTATAAGTATAATTTAATTCAATAACGTTTTAAGTATAACATAATATAAAAACTAAACATATTCTTATGTCTGTTAGTTATTGTTTTTAAAGAACTACCAATTAGCTTATAAATAATTTTGATTAAGACATTTTTTAATAAAGATATTTTTCCATTTAGTAAAATTACTAATACGGAACTTTTTTAATTAACAATAGCAACCTAAATAGAGAATTAAATTTAAATATTGAACAAACTGTTTTTAGCACCCAATACATCTCTACTGAGAACTTTTAACCTAAAAATAGTAATAATTTTAAAGATAAATGTCCAAGTTTTCTTATTTTTTATATATAAGAAGTCTTAGTAAAAATAAATCACTCTTGAGGAGTTAATGTCCTCATGTTAAGTTTTTCCTGATATTATAGTTAAATAAGAAAAAAAAAAAAAAAAAGCAGCAAAAATTTAATATAAATAAAAAATTACAGTTTATACTTTGTTAACTCTGAAACCAGATTT
This sequence comes from Thalia democratica, assembly GCF_965202585.1. Lineage (NCBI taxonomy): Eukaryota > Metazoa > Chordata > Thaliacea > Salpida > Salpidae > Thalia > Thalia democratica. Next base: position 19,711,091 of record NC_139168.1, read on the forward strand.
GGTGGCATGCTCATATACACCAAAACTCAATCTCATACTTAATAAAACAAGACATCAAATTTATTTGCATTAAATATTAACAGGGTTGCCACTCGTTTTTAAAAATGTCTTAAAGGTTTTCCAAATTTTTTCCAGGGTTTTAAAAGTACACATTTTTGAGTCTATTTTTAGTTTAAAGTTAACTTTAAGGTAAGAAACCGTTTTTAATAGTATAAAAACATTGAAAAGATACTGTAAAGCTACTATATTTTTTTCTTTATAAAAAAAAATTTTATGATGATTTTTTTTTACTTATGTGATAGGTTTTTTTAGACAAATTGAAATTTCACTACTTAAAATGTGAAAATTGATAAAATTTCAGGTTTTTCCAAGTTTTTTTCTTAAATTTCCAAAATGCCAAATTCTAGGTATTTCCAGGGTTCCAGGTAAAGTTGCAACCCTATATGAATTATATGGCCAGAAATATTTGTAGACATAAACAATAATAACAGTAAAATTATCTTAGTAGGGCTAAAATATATAGACTTCTAGGAAATGCATTCCTAAGTTTAAAAAAAAAAATAGAATTTAATTTGAAAGAATAAATATTTATAAAGATATATGTACTTTAGGAGACGTAAATACTACCTCTCTAATCTTTTAAGTTAATTCAATGAAAAGTTACTTAATCAAATCATTAGTTTAAGTCAACAAATATTATCAAAGTACCAACTTGGGTAAGTAGTATTGGAGATACATTGATCAATCATTTTTATTGTTCATGTAAGAAAAAGTAACTATATAATATATATTACTATCAGGTACATCAGATCATTTTCTACTTTATATTCAGCTAAAAAAATGCAATTTATTTAAAATAACTCTAGAAAAATTTATATGTTTCAAAACTTTTCAATAATTAACACTAACAAAACTTTAACTGAGGCTTCTCAAATTCTCAACAACCATATAACAGACAAAACTTTAAATCTAAAAACTCCTTAAATACTTTTTTTTTTACTTAACTGACCAAATTATAGAGATTACTAATCAAATTGGTTACATGACATTCAAATTCCGACAATTTAAATCATTAAAAAAATACATACGTAGATCTTAATAAAACCTACAAGCCATTTTTTGTTTTTTGCATTATCTAAAATAGTTTTTTTAAGTTTTGTTTAGAACTACTAAAAATAACTATGTTTATACTTCATTTAAGCCATATCTCAAAAAATATTTAATTTTTTGCAAAAGGAAAAAAACACATTTAGATTTTCATTGAACCTACATATGCATTTTTTTATATTTTACAAATATATATAACTTTTTTGTTGTGACCCTTGAAATTATTTTTTAAAATTTGAATTTTCTGAATATGAATTGTCCAAATTCGAATACTCGTGCACCCCACCAAAATGCTCAAATCTAAAAAAAAGTTCTAAAGCTTAACTAAATTTTAAACTCTTGATAACAAAATAAATACTAAAGTCCATAAAAAGATAAAATAAATTAATTAAAAATCTTTCCAGTAATAATTTTTCAGGGTTGCCACATATCAAGCTTAGAAAAATTTCTTGACTTTTCTTGACTTACTACTAAAACTTTACTGACTTTTTAAATCAAATTCTTGATTTAAACTTATTTTAAAATTCACAATCTAAGACTTGAATTTATATAAAGCTTTCAATCTAACTTTAAAACAGGTTACAACAACAGTTTTTTTTTGCTTAATTCAATCATTAAAGTTCCATTACATCACTTGAACTATCTAATTGCTTAATTATAAAGAACTCAATTATTTACTTAAACATCAAACACTTCGTTTCTAAAATTATGCTAGATAAACTTTTGTGTATATATCACAGTTTCACTATAGAAGTGTCCTTGCTACACATCATCAATACTAAAAAGCTTACAAAGTCTGCTTGTTCAAGTAGGGTACTTGTTTAATATGTTGATAAAACAATTTTGCAGTTTTATAAAGAATATTTTATTAATTTATACTAGAGGTGGACATTGAAAATTAAATAATTTTGTAAATTTTTAGATAAGTTTTGAAAATTTTTCTAACTAATTAATTTTTTACATTTTGAAGGCTTTGGAAAATAAGGAATTTTGTGAATTTAAACTCACTAAATCTGTCTTATTTTTTACTTTTGTCAAGTTTCCTGACTTTTCCTTACTTTTTTCCAAAACCCCTACTTTTCCTGACTTTTCCTGATCTGTGGGCAACCCTACCAGTTAAACTACAAAAATACAAAAAATGCAGAAATAAACTTTTAAAAAAATTATACTATTATAATATGAAAACATGCTAGAAAATTTTTATAAAAATACATCTGAAATTTGGAAAGTTATAAGATATGGATGTAAAAGCACTTGACTTATTGGTGCTACTCATCATAACTAAGTCCTACCTAATTTAAGTACTATTTTATAATTACTAGATGCTTTTTTAGTCTACTTTATAGAAATCAGACAGACATTTTATCTAATATAAAAATGAACCACAAAACACACTTATAAAATCACTTCAAAAAAATAAGTTACTTTCGCAAATAACTTGAAATAAGTAAAACTTATAAGCAATCTAAATTTAAAAGAAAAAATATAAGTATTTAAGTAACTTGAGATATAAAATGTTTAAAAGCTCTAAAACAATTAGATATTTTTTACACAAAGACTCATATATTTGCACCATAAATCATGTAATTAAACTACAACACAGTTCAACATACAAGTCTAATTTTTATCTTTAAACAAGGTCTTATTAACAATTCTATATCACTTTATAACAAGTCAAGTCACCCTGTTTGATATATTTTAAATTTAATTTATTCGTATTTACACGCTTCATTTGTTAGGTTAGTTTGGTAAAAATCAGCTTTCAAAATTTAAAAAAGGAGTAGCATATGAAAGATGCATTCAATTACAAGTAATAAATAACATCCCTAATAGATAAAAAAAGATAACTAATTTCCATTTGGGCATCATGTTAATCAAAAATCTTCTACAAAAACAGTATATGTAGTAAACGAACTATACAAAAAATATATAACATTGGAAAGCAGACCTCAACAAAGAAGTTAAACATCTAGATTTTAATGACAATCTTACAGTGTTAGAACTATTTTTTGGTTTACTGTTACAATACTGAAATGTCATATATTATTAAAAGCTTAAATCTAAAAAAAAAAAGTGGTGAGAATAATATATATGTAAGAATACTTAAGAAAGTCAGAAACTTTATATATACAATACTAAGTTTTGAATTAAATAACCGATCATTTTGGAAAGCCATATGTCTAAGTAGCCTAAAACTTGTAAAACTAATACCAATTATTAAAAAAGGATTAATTTTTATCAGGATATTATAGACCAATTTCATTTCGATCTATTTTAAATAAAGTAATTAAAATAGTAATCTACAACAGCCTGCACAGTAATTATTTTTTATTGAAAATGTTTTTAAATATATCCCAGTTTGACTATATTCCACTACTTTAGCTCTGTCAGAATTTGTTGAAGGGGTACTGTCCAATTTAGAAAAGGGAATTGCACAAATTGCACAAAGTGTGCACAATAACATTTAAAATAACATATAAATAAGAAATAAAGTTTATTGTATTATGGTTTTGACATATTTTGATTTTTTATAATTTTTCTCTACGCAGGTGCTCAATTTTTTATACAATACTTAGTTAGATTAAAAACATTTTCTTGTATTATTGTTTATATACGTAATATTTTAGTGTGTAGAGACACTTTAAAAACAACATTTACGATTAAATTAAAACAGTTTTTGTTAGGTATACATTTTAATTTTTCAAATGATATATTCTGGAAAATTAAACATGTTTTAATACTTTGCATACTAATAACTGCATGTGTTATTTTCTGCCTATTTAATAAAAACTGAATATAGGGATGGTAAATTTATTAAGTACTTATAGTTGTGGTGTACGACTCGATTACCATAATGTTCCTTTGTACACCAGGTCATTAGGTCAAACTGTTTGAGCGTTTTTTTTTTGTAATAATTATAGTTAAACAAATAGTTCAAATTTAAGCAAATAAATAAGTAAACATTGCCGCACACTCAGACTAAGTCAGGTCAGTTGGAAGACTTTTCGAATATCATGCCTATTTAGCAATTTTTTTCAGATAAATTACCGGCTAGTTTTTCATCACTCGCTCTGGTATTTTTGCTTTGAAGAGAGGCAAAGTAAACTTATGATGTATGTTGTGTTCAATTCACAGTGTTGGTTTGAACTATAGTGTATTTCAATTTTTATTCTTGCAGCTGCTATAATTTATATATTATTTATATTAATTGTACACATAAAAGTGTGAACAATCAGTGTTTTTAAATTTAATTGAGTACTTTCCTACTATGGCTAATCAAAGATTGTATCTTACTAACTTAAACTGAATTGAAGTTAAAATAAAATTATACTGTAGTTTAAGGTTTTAAAATATTAAATGAAGTAATATTTAAATGTATAAACTTAATAAATGCTTGTACTGTAGAATTTTGCTGTAGTAATAAAATTCGATAGATTAAAATTAATCTAAAATAAAATAAAAACTAGAATTAAAACAAAATTAAACGGGAAATGAGAAAGACTTTAAAAATTTAAATTGTTCGAGTTTGATTAGTCGTGCAACTAAAAACGGAACAAAAAGGTATTCTAATTTATGTCATAAATTGTTTTCAATGTGTTTTTACACACCTAAATTTTTTTTTAAACAAATGTAATATATTTTATGCTTAAACTAACTAATTTTAGTTTAAATATTTTAGATTTGCTACTGTTTAGGTTAAAAAAAACTGTTCTGAGTGACTTTAAAATGTTATACGTCATATTTATTATTTTAATTATACAAAAACAAACTATTTTTCAATATAAATAAAATCTAGTTCTTAAATAAAATTGATTCGAGAAATAAATATGAGAAAACAACTGGTATGAGGTGTTAAGAAATCTTAAAACTATACTGAGCATTTAATACAAAAACTAAACCAGCCTGAGTCGTCCTAAGCTTTTTTCAGATATTCGTTATATCCTGAGTCATCCTGATATTTTTTATTATCTATAAGTTATAACATAAGCTCCAAAATATCCTGAGTTTCTTGAGTGCCTGATAATAGTTAAAAAACTCTTTTCAATAATGAGCATCAGTGTACGTACATTAATGTGCATACAAATTAACTTATGTGAACTGAAAGTTAATTTCTTTTAATCGAAGATAAGTTCAAAAAAAAAGGTTTTACCTCACGTCATATTCTTACTTTGTTTGGAAAGATTATGTGCACATTTAAATATAATGAGCCTCTTTATACATTAGTGTACATAGAAATTAATTCAGTGTGCACAGAAAAATTATTAAAATAGGTAAATACGTATTTTCAACCAAAAATTGTTTACTTTTAGTCATTTTGTTATCTTGTTTGAATTTTATCTGTGAAAACTTTAATAAAAAAATGAAAACACTATTTTAAATGAAAGCTTTGCTATTTAACTTTTATTAAGTAAAAATAAAACACGTGAAAGTGAGCATTGGTGTGCATAAAGATTAGTTTAAAGAGCAACGTAAACTTTTGAAAGTAAAATGTGTATGAACAAAAACTATCTTATCTCATGTCATACTCTTACTTTATTTCAATTGTTTTTGTGCAGACTCAAATATTAAACATAGTGTTAAACGTTTATAAAAAAACTTAGGTACAATTTATATATTTAACGAAATAATTAACTTATGAAGAAATCATCTACTGCTTAATTACTGCTCATTACTTTTTAAAAAATGAAATACATTTGCACTTAGCTTATCTTTTTAATAAGTATGTATTACATAACATACTGATTTTAAGTACTTTTAAAGCATTGCTTTAGTTTACCAGTTGCTAATGTAAGAACGACTTGAAATTCACCATCTAAACAGGAAAGAAAACATTTCTAGAAAGCTTATCTATTATTTTCACAGTTTTAATTTTAAGCAGCAAAAGTGTTGTTGGTTTCAAAAGTTATACAGCGACGTAAACCTAATTTATTAAAATGAAAACAAACCATTTTAAAACATGTCAAGATCAACTAGAAATATACATTTTTGATTCGCAGGCCATATTTACATGCTCGCGGGCCGCAGATTTTTCTTTCTTGGGTCGCACTCCGTTCAAAGAAAAAGAGTGCTCGCGTGCCAAAGATTTACACTTCGCAAGCTTTAGTTTGCCCGCGGGTCGAAAATTTCCAACCCCTGTTTTATACAAAAGAAAATAGTCATTACATGTGTTAAAAAAAAAAATAACTGTTACTTGCTAACATTATTGAGCGATGTATACAAATTAGTAATATCATCAGTAATTATAAGCGACGTCAATTGACAAAAAAAAACAAGAACTCATTATTTGTAATTTAATATATATACATAAGCAACTCCGTATATGAGTTGTGAAAAGCTATTTAAATTTCCAGCCGTTTCAAAATGGGCAAGAACAATAAATAATAATTATTAGTGTCATTAATTACCAAATAAATAGTTCTGAGATTCTTTTAACCTAAAATGTAATTATTATTAGCAAATATTGCAAAATATAGCACATTTCAAGTTTTTGTCCCTGATTTTTATTACTGATTAGTTATTATTGGCGAATTCGGCAAATTTTATTGAGAACATGCGTTTGAAGTTTTATCTATGTTAAAATAGTTTAAATTTACAATTCATACTAGGGGCTTTTAATAGTGGTCATAATATAAGTCGTTATACTGTATGTATCATATTTGGTTTTATAAGTTGAGTAAGGTTTGAATTTATCCAAAAGATCGGAAAGTTAGTTAAAAAGAATGTTTTTTTTTAAGGAAATCGACTATGCATTACATAAACATTTTCATTGAATTTTCTTTTACTTTCTAGCTTTGTTCTATTTTTCAGCCGTAGTAAATTCTAAAATTAAAACAAACACTAAGTTACGACTAGATAATTTTAAACTCAATTTATTCTTTTAAGAATTTATTTTACAAACTAAATTTCGGTCAAAGACCCTGTCAGTTCTTAAATAAATCTTATTCATTATACTTCTATATTCAAACTTGAATATTCAAATTTATTAAATAGGATTTATTTAATCATTGACGAGGTCTTTGACCGAAACTTTGTTTGTAAAATAAATTCTTGATAGAATAAATTCATTATTTCTCCTCTAGTAATTGAGAACTCTATATTTGTTTTCTTAAAACCAAAACATATAACAAATGTTTAAGTAATAAAAACACACTATTGGTAGATAACAAAGTTTAAAACAAAAAGCACGTGAAAAAAAAACATGCTAAGCAGTATAATAAAAACATATTATATTGAAAAAATTTCTATAAAAAGTCATATATTGACATAAATAAATTTTTTTAATTTAACTCTCCTTACTTTTTTTTAAAACTACTGTTAGTCTTCAGCGAAAATTTTTAAAGTTTTAAAACTTTAAGTTATTAGCAGTTAAGCAAAGATGTAGTTATGAAGTAACAGTTAATGTAGACCAGCGTAAACTACATTTAACAAACTTTAAACCATAACTAGATGCTTTGTTTTTTTTTTTTGTTCAATGACTTTTGGCCCAAATATATAGTATAATAGAATATATATAAACATTTGAGATAATTTAATTTATTTTTATGCCGTCATTCTTGTCTTTTTTTTTTCATAAAGTGCAGAACTACTCTGCTTAGTTCTTTGTGACTAAAAGAAAAATCACATTGCGACTTGACTAAACAAAGAATAAACTTCAATTCCACATAAATGACGAAAATTATCATTGTTAATATTTATATTTCGTTTTAATAGTTATATCATAATAAAAATTAGTGTCAAATTTTCTTGTATTACTATGTGGTGGCGACCATACTAGGTTAACTCTAAATAAAATACTTATTATAGAGTAAGAAAAAAACGATTGTGGTCTTTTAAATTATTAAACTAAAACTTGCCGTTTATTAACGACTGTGAAAACTTGTATTTTTAAATATATAAAATAAATTAAGTAAGTGAGTATGATTAGATATTAAAATATGTTTGCTGCAAATTATTGAGCGTTTAAACTGTAAAAAATTATGACGTCATCAAAGCATTTACTAATGCATTTATTTTATAACGCATTTTAGTTTATATTGCAAATCTTTTTAATTGTGTAGTATAATTTACAATGGGAATTATTCTATACCACACAACAATTAGTGTTGCAAAAATATGAGTTTTATTTTTTAACTTTGTAAAATATATAGTGCTGTAAGTACATTGCTAGATCAGGGGTCGGCAGGTACTTGGTGTTTGCGGGCCAAATTTCCAAGTTTTAATATTTCACAGACCGCAGTTTTAGTTTTAGTGACATTAGAATGATCTTTTGGTTTTAGTTTTATGCACACAGGTTTTAGCTTTAGGCAGTTTTACTTTTTCCAACTTTATGGATTGAAATAAATTTTATTTAGACATAGAGAGCCTATTTAAAACTGAAAATATTTGTTGATCTAAGTCTTCATTTATTAATGAAATTAGATTTTCATAAGATGCCTACTATCAAAACCCTTTATAACTTTAATTTAATACTTTTTTTTTTATTTACCACCTTACTTTCATTAAAACCTAGTTCGAATTAAAGTGGCAATTTTAAACACTTTAAGTATATCTTTAGATATTTAGTTATTTAATATAGTCTTTGCGAACTAATCAACTTGCTTTCTTTGATAAATCAAGTAATCTTATAAATAGTTGACTAAAATAAATATATCTGTTTGTAATATAGAAATTTAAATAAATTTTTAAACATAATAAATATTTAAGAAAATAAAAATTAGAAGTGTGCAAAATTGACCAATTGTTTAAAATTTTTGCATCTCGTAAGTATATCCGTAAAAATATAACGCCGTGCAAAAGTGTAGCTTATTAAAAATTTCTGCCATGAAATTCTAACGTCCTACAAAAGCTTCGACGTGTAAAAATGTCGCCATGCAAAAGTGATGCCGTGCAAAATTTACCCTGCGTGCAAACATGACGACCGTGCAAAAGTGTCTCCTCAAGCAAAAGTGATGCTGTGCAAAAATGATGCTGCGTGCAAAAGAGTCGTCATGCAAAAGATTTGCCGTGCAAAAGTGTTCTCTCGTGTAAAGTGACCCTACGTGCAAAAGAGTCGTCGTGCAAAAGTGACACCGTGCAAAGTGTCTCCTTGTTCAAAAGTATTGCTGTGCAAAAATGACGCTGCATGCAAAAGAGTCGTCGTGCAAAAATGTTCTCTCGTGCAAAGTGACCCTCCGTGCAAAAGTGTTCCCTTGTGCTAAAGTGACGCTCGTGCAAAAGTGTCCCCTCGTGCAAAAGTGACGCTCATTCAAAAGTGACCCGTTCCCACTTAAGCAGTATATATTTAAATATTTTACAAATTTGAAAGTAAAAATCTTTTTTTTTGCAACATAAATTAATATGCGATATAAAATAGTTCCCATTATAAACTTTTTAACATTATAAATAAATTTGCCAAATAAACTAAAATGCGTTATAAAATAAATGTATCAGTAAATGTTCTGATGAAGTCATAATTTTTTAAGCTTCAAACGCTCAAAAATTGGCAACGAATATTTTTTAAATGACTACTATCATAATAACTTAATATTTAAAACTGCATATTTTCACAGTTGTTTATAACGGCTAGCAAAAGTTTATTAATTTTAAAAGACCACAATCGTTACTTTTTATTTACTTACTCTTGAATAAACATTTTTCTAAGAACTATCCTAGTATGATTGTTACCACAACGTAATACAAAAAAAGTTGACACCAATTATTATTATGATTTTATTGTTAAAACAAAATGTTAATGTTAACAAAAAAAGATTTGTCATATGTGTGTAATTTAAATTCATTCTTTGTTTAGTTAAGTCACAATGAGTTTTTTCTTTTAGTCACAAAAAAATAATCAGAGTAGTTCTGTACTTTGTAAGTAAAAGCAGTGTTCACAAAATAGATTTAAGTTATCTCATGTGTTCTTAAATATTTTTTATACTACATAGTTATGTCAAAAATCATTGAAATAAATAACAAATCATCTAATTATGGTTTACAAGTGTGTTTTATGTAGTTTACGCTGTTTTACATTACATGTTACTTTTTTTGGTCAATTTTTTTTTTAATTTTGTTCAATTTGCACTCAATTTAATATATTGTTATTTACAAGCTATTCTCGACACAGGTGACTTCCCAATTAATCATGTTTTGTTTAAGAAAAATTATTAACAAAGCTCCATATGTTATTTACTGAAATGACTAACTACACATAATGCCACTACCTCTTTTTACGTTCAAATCCCATCTTTTTGTTTCATTACAGTCTAGTCTTAAATTAAAGTGGGATTTGAACGTAAAAAGAGGTATTGGTATTAAGCGAAGTTAGTCATTTCAGTTAACAATTTAGGAGCATTTTTAATATTTTTTCTTAAACAAAACATTATTAATTGTGAAGTCATCTGTGTCGAGAATAGCTTACAAACACCAGCTTATTTAGTTGAGTGCTAATCGAACAAAATTTAATATAAAGTTGAATATTGACTTAAAAAAATATTTATAATTTAATTTACTTTTTTTTAGCAAAATTTTTTACGTCTCTAGCAAAATTTAATTAAGTTTTTAAACTTTAACTTATAAGCGGAGTTGAAATTTAGAAGTAAAAGGTAATGTAAACCAGCATAAACTACATTAAACGAACTTATATACCATAACTAGATGTTTTGTTATATTTTTCAATGATTTTTGACATAATTACATAGTTTAATAGAAAATACAAGAACTTGCGATTTAAATTAATTTTATGCCGTGCCGCTTCTATTTATAAAGATTAAAACTGATCTGCTAAATTTTTTGTAACTTGACTAAACAAAGAATCAACTTCGATTGCACATAAAAATAAAAATTGTTAGTATTAATATTCGTTTAAATAGTTAGATCATAATGAAAATTAATGACAAATTTTCGTGTATTACGTTGTGGTGGAAGTCATACAAAGAGACCGAGTCTAAATTGCGCGAAGACAAAATTGCACGAGGTTACTAAATTGCACGTGGGGACTAAATTGCACGAATGTACAAAATTGCACGAAGATACTTTTGCACGAAGACTAGTTTGCACGCAGGCACAAAATTGCACGAGGGGACAAAATTGCACGAAGACTAATTTGCACGGAAGCTCAATTTTGCACGAGTAACAATTTTACACGGAAGGTCAATTATGCACGACAGACAGTTTTGCACGGAGGGTCAATTTTGCACAAAATAGTACTAACTTAAAATAACTAAATAAAAAATATATTAAAACCTTTATATTTTATAAAAAAAAACAAAATAAGCATGTATTAATGTAGTTAATTTTAAGTTATTTAAGTTTATATTAGTTTTATTTATTTTTTAATTTATTTAGCTTTTTTTAAATTGAAACTAAATTATTGTGTTTAAAAACCAGTAAAAAATTTAAAAAGTTTCTAATAAAAATAAAAATAGGGTTTTGTTTTAATAAAAATATCCCTTAATAAAGAACAAACATGTATTGATGTAAACTTAAATAAAATTAAAATTATACTAATTTTCAATATAAAATAAAACAAGATTAAAAAATAATAAAAAAATAATTAATATATACATGGGTAGGTGTTAAAATTGCACGAGCGTACAAAATTGCACGAAAGGACAAAATTGCACGAAGATACTTTTGCACAGAAAAAATCGAGCATGCAAAACTTTAAATCAATTAAATAAATTTAGAAAGGAGAAAATCCGTCTGATGAATTTTTATTGTGTATTGTACAGAAAGTTCTGTTATGGCTGTGTACTTCCATAATTATACTTAAATTTTTTTTTTTTTATAAAACTTTTAAACATAATTTATATATCATTATGTTCTATTTGTCTAAACTTTATCTTAGTTGCATTACTATTTGCACGCGTTTTACTCAAATTAGATCTTAAGTTTCTCCTGCTCTGTTTTTTCTCTTTATCTAACCTAGACTTGCGCAAAAGCACTGGCAGAATCAATTTTCTTCTTACTTTTTTAGAAGAAAAAGGAGATACAAGCTTTTGACTAAAATAAAACAAACAAAATAATAAAACAGCTAGAATTACTTAATTTCTATTTTTAACAAAAAAAATTATTAGTATACACAAAAATCTTTTTGGTAGTTATATTTTAATAACGGTTAGAATCTAATTTTATAATTTAGTTTTATTTTTATTTTTATAATTTTTTTTTTTGATTGATTTTTGTTTATTATTTAATTTGTTCATTTTGAATTTTTTAATTATTAGTATTTCTTTTAAACTTTTTTAATTATTTATTTCATTTATTTTATTTTTTGTAATAATTTTATTAACTTTTGTTTTGGACTTAAATTTTATGTATTTATTATTAAATTTATTAATTTCTATAAATCTTATTTATTATTTGGTTTTTTAAAAATATATTTATTATTTAGTTATTTTATTTTTTATATTCTGACTTCTTTTATTATTTACTTTAATCTATTTAACATTTAATATTTATTTTTATCTTAGAAATAACTTTTTTTAACTTAAAAATATCTTCTTAATTTTTCTAGTGACTAATATTTTTTTTATTAATTTTTTTTTTTTTACTCAATTTTTATTTACTTTTTTATTTTTAATTGTTTTTTTAACTTTTACTTAATATTTTTTACTTATATATTTTTTTTTAATATTATATAGTTTTTGTTCGTATTTTTTTATTATTTAGTTATTAATTTTTTTAATTTCTGATTTTTTATTAAGTATATTATACACATTTTTTCGTGCAAAAGAGTTTTCTCATGCAATTTTGTCCCCTCGTGCAAAAATGTCTACGCGCAATTTTGACCCGTCCCTGGGTAGGAAACAAAACTCATGCAAAATTGACCCTCCGTGCTAAATTGTCACTCGTGCAAAAATGACCCTTCGTGCATAAGTGTCTGCGTGCATCATTGTCTGCTCGTGCAAAAATGTACCTTTGTGCAAAAGTGTCTTCGTGCAAAAGTGAACCTTCGTGCGATTTTGTCTACGTGCAGTCTTATCTTCGTGCAATTTTGTGCTCTCGTGCAAATCAGTCTTCGTGCAAAAGTATCTTCGTGCAATTTTGTGTTTTCGTGCAATTTTGTCCCCTCGTGCAATTTTGTACGCTCGTGCAATATCGACAGCTACCCCAAACAAGGGTACTCTTAGAGAAAAATTATTTTAGAGTAAGTAAAAAATGGTAATGATTGTGTTATTTTAGATTAATAACCTTTTGCTAGCCGTTTATTAACGACTTTAAATATTGGAATTTTCAAGATAACAATAAAGATAATATGTTAATAGTCATTTAAAATATTTATGTTGCAAATTATTGAGCGTTTGTGGGGGAAATTATGACGTCATCAGAACACTTACTAATGCATTTATTTATAACGCATTTTAGATTATACTGTAAACTTATTTTATTATGTAGTATAATTTACAATAGAAACTATTTTACATCGCATTTCAGTTTAGAATGCAAAAAATATGAGTTTTATTTTTTAATTTGTAAAACGTATACTGCTATAAGTATATATTTAGATCAGGGGTCGGCATTTTGTTGGTGCTCGCGGGCCGCAGTTTTAGTTTTAATGACATTGGAATAATTTTTCGGTTTTAGTTACACTGATTTTAGTTTTAGGCTGTTTGAATGAATATTTAGACATAGAGGGCCTATTAAAACTGTAAATATTTGTCGAACTAAAAATTTATTTAATAATGTACTTAGATTTTAATAAAATGCCTACTACCAATACACTTAATAACATTAACTTAATACTTTTATTTGTTTAGTTACCACCTAACTTTCAATAAAACCGAGACCAAGTTTAGGGGGCACTATTATACACTTATCATATATTTTTATCTATATAAGTTATAGAAAACTTTGCGAACTAAATAACTTAATTTGTTTGAAAAATTTACTAATCTTTTAACAAGATTATTTATTTTTAAAATATTACAAAATACATTTCTTTTTTTCTTAAATTTAATTGAGGACTTTCCTACTATGGCTCATCAAAAATAGTATCTTACTAACTTAAACTGAATTGAAATTGAAATAAAATTATACTGTAGTTTTAGGTTTTAAAATATTAAATAACGTAATAATCAAATGTATAAACTTAATAAATGCTTGTACTGTAGAACTTTGCTGTACTAATAAAATTCCATAGATTAGAATTAAACTAAAATATATGCTCAATAAAAAAAAAAAAAACTAAAGTTAAAAAAAAAACGGGAAATGAGAGTTCTTTAAGAGTTTGAAATGTTCGAGTTTGAATAGTAGTGCATCTAAAATGTATACGGAACAAAAAGGTATTTTAAAATTATGTCATAAATCGTTTTCAATGTGTTTTTATACAACTAAATATTTTATTTTGAAACAATTATAATATATATTATGCTTAAACCAACTAAATCTAATTTAAGTATTACAAATTTGCTACTCTTTGAGTTAAAAAAAACTGTTCTGAGTGAGTTAAATATTATACGTCATCTTTTTATTTTAATTATAGAAAAAAAAATACAATATAACTAAAATCAGGTTCTTAAATAAAATTTATTCAAGAAATAAAATCCAGAAAGCAACTGGTCTGAGATGTTAGAAATCTTAAATCTATCCTGAGCATTTAATTCAAAAAGTAAACCAGCCTAAGTCGTCCTAAGCTTTTTTTAGATATTCGTAATATCCTGAGTCATCCTGATATTTTTAATTATCTATAAGTTTAAAAACATAAGCTCCAAAATACCCTGAGTTTTTTGAGTGTGTGGCATCAAGGTATTAGTTAAAAAATGTCTTCAATAATGACCATAAGTGTACTTACATTAATGTGCATACAAATTAATTTATGTGCACTGAAAGTTAATTTCTTTTAATCAAAGATCTGTTCTAAAAAAAGGATTTTACCTCACGTCATATTCTTACCTTGTTTGGAAAAATTATGTGCACGCTTAAATATAATGAGCACTTTATACAAAACTGTGCATAGAAATTAATTTAGTGTGCACAGAAAAATTATTAAAATAGGTAAATGTGTATTTTCAACCAAAAATTGTTTACTTTTTGACTTTCTTATCTTGTTTGAATTGTATCTGTGAAAACTTGAATAAAAACAATGAAAACACTATTTTAAATGAAAGCTATGCTTTTTAACTTTAATTAAATAAAAGTAAAACACGTGAAAGTGAGCATTGGTGTGCATAGAGATTAGTTTAAAATGCAACGTAAACTTTTAAATGTAAAATGTGTATGAACAAAAACTATCTTATCTCATGTCATATTCTTACTTTGTTTCAATTATTTTTGTGCAGACTAAAATATTAAACATAATGTTTAACGTTTATAAGAGAAACTTAAGTATAATTTATATGTTTAACAAAATTATTAACTTATGAAGAAATGATCTACTACTTAATTACTTTTCATTACTTTTTAAACAATGAAATACTTTTGCACTTAGTTTATCTTTTTAATAAGTATGTATTACATAACATACTGATTTTAAGTACTTTTAAAGCTTTGCTTTAGTTTACCATTTGCTATTGTAATTACGATTTGAAAGTTACCTTCTAAACAGAGAATAAAACATTTCTAGAAAGCTAATCTATCTTTTTCACAGTTTTAATTCTAAGCAGTTAAAGTATTATTGGTTTCAAAAGTTATACAGCGGCGTAAATCTAATTTAATTAAATGACAACAAACAACGGTAAAACATAACAACTTAAAAGATATATTTTTGTTTAGAGGGCCATATTTACATGTTCGCGGGTCGCACTCCGTTCAAAGAAAAAGAGTGCTCGCGTGCCAAAGATTTACACTTCGCAAGCTGCAGTTGGCCCGTGGGCCGAAAACTTGCGACCCCTGTATTATACAAAAGAAGATAGTCATTATATGCGTTTAAATTTAAAAAAAAAAGTTAACTGTTACTTTCTAACCTTATTTTTAAACCGTTGTATATAGATTATTAAACTTCATCAGTATTTATAAGTGACGCATTTGACAAACAAACAAGTTCTCATTCTTTGTAATTTTTTATATACAAAAGAAATTATGATTATGAGTTGTGAAAAGCTGTCTAAATTTTCAGCCGTTCCAAACTGGGCTAATACAAATAAATAATAACTATTGATGTCAATAGTTGCTAAATAAATAGTTCTGAGATTTTTTTACCTAAAATGTAACTATTATTGGCAAATATTGCAAAATATAGCACATTTCAAGATTTTGTCCCTGATTTTTATAACTGATTTGTTATTTTTGGCAAATTCGGCATATTTTTTTGAGAATATGCTTTTGAAGTTTTATCTATGATAAGATAATTTAAATATACAATTCATACTAGGGGATTTCAATAGTTGTCATAATATGACTCGTTATACTGTATGTTTCATATCTGGTTTTATAAGTTGAGTAAGGTTTAAATTTATCAAAAAGATCGAAAAGTTACTTAAAAATAATATTTTCTATAAAAGAAAATCAACTATGCATTACATAAACATTTTGGTTGACTTTTCTTTAACTTACTAGCTTTGTTCTATTTTTCAACCGTAGTAATTTCTAGAAGTAAAACAAACTAAAGTTACGACTAAATAATTTTAAACTCTATTTATTCTTTCAATAATTTATTTTACAAACTAAGTTTCGGTCAAAGACCCCGTCAGTTCTTAAATAAATGCTATTTTTTATATTTCTTTATTCAAATTTGAATATTCAAATTTATTAAATAGGATTTATTAAATCATTGACGATGTCTTTAACCGAAACTTAGTTTGTAAAAAACATTCTTGAAAAAATAAATTCATTATATTTTCTCTATTAATTGAGAACTCTTTATTTGTTCTCTTAAAACCAAAGCATATAACAAAAGTATTAGTAATATAAACAGACTATTGGTAGATAACAAGGTTTAAAACAAAAAGCATTTACAATGATAAAATAAAAACATGCTAAACAGTATAATGAAAAAATTTTACATTGAATAAACTTCTAAAAAAAGTTATACATTGAAATAAATAAATATTTTTAATTTAACTCACCTTACTTTTTCTTAATACCACCGTTAGTTTTCAGCAAAATTTTTTAAAGTTTTAAAACTTTTAGTTATAAGCAGTTAAGCAGAGATGTAGTTATGAAGTAATAGTTAATATAGACCAGCGTAAACTACATTTAACAAAATTTAAACCATAACTAGAAGCTTTGTTTTTTTTTTATGACTTTTGACACAAATTTATAGTATAATAGAATATATAAGAACATTTGTGATAATTTAATTTATTTTTATGCCTTCATTCTTGCCGATTTTTTATAAAGTGCAGAACTATTCTGCTTAGTTCTTTGAGGACTTAAAGAAAAATCACATTACGACTTGACTAAACAAAGAAAAAACTTCAATTCTACATAAATGACTAAAATTATTATTGTTAATATTAATAATAAGTTTTAATAGTTAGATCATAATATAAATTGGTGTCAAATCTTTTTGTATTACTATGTGGTTGCGACCATACTAGGATAACTCTAAATAAAATAGTTATTTTAGAGTAAGTAAAAAATGGTAACCATTGAGGTCTTTAAAATTGTTAGACTTTTGCTAGCCGTTTATATACGACTGTGAAAATTTGCAATTGAAAATAGATAAAATAAAATAGATAAGCTAGTATGATTAGAGTTTAAAATATGTTTGTTGCAAATTATTGAGCGTTTGAAGTTCAAAAAGTTATGACGTCATCAAAAAATTTACTGATGCATTAGTTTTATAACGCATTTTAGTTTATATAGCAAATCTTTTTAACTGTGTAGTATAATTTACAATGGGAATTATTCTATACCACACATTAATTTGTGTTGCAAAAAATATGAGTTTTATTTTTTAAGTATGTATAATGTATAGTGCTGTAAGTATATAGCTAGATCAGGGGTCGGCAGGTACTTAGTGTAAGCGAGCCAAACTTCCAAGTTTTAATATTTCACAGACCGCAGTTTTAGTTTTAGTGACATTAGAATGATCTTTTGGTTTTAGTTTTAAGCACACAAAAATAAAAGTTTTACTTTTATCAATTTTATAGATTGAAATGAATTTTTTTTAGACATAGAAGGCCTATAAAAATTGTAAAAATTATTTAACTAAATCTTTATTTACTAATGTACTTAGAATCTAATAAAATGCCTACTATCAAAACAGTTAACAACGTTAACTTAACACTTTTATTTATTTAGTTACCACCTAACTTTCAATAAAACCGAGACCAAACTTAGTGGAAAATTTTATAAACTTTTCATTTATTTTTAGATATATAAGTAATAGAAAATAATCCTTGCGAACTAAAGAACTTGCTATATTTCAAAAATTGACGAATCTTTAAATAAGTTGATTTACTTTAAAATAAAACAAAATACATTTAATTTTTTCTTAAATTTAATTGAGTACTTTTCTACTATGGTTCATCAAAAATTGTATCTTACTAATTTAAACTGAATTTAAATTGAAAAAAAAATTATGCTGTAGTTTAAGGTTTTAAAATATTAAATGACGTAATAATCAAATGTATAAACTTAATAAATGCTTGTACTGTAGAATTTTGTTGTACTAATAAAATTCGATAGATTAAAATTAAACTAAAATAAATGCTCGATAACATATAATAAAAACTAAAGTTAAAATAAAATAAACGGCAAATGAAAAATTCTTTAAGAATATAAATTGGTCGAGTTTGAATAGTCGTTCATCTAAAATGTATACGGAACAAAAAGGTATTTTTATTTATGTCATAAATTGTTTTCAATGTTTTTTTACACACTTAAATAAATTATATAGAAACAAATGTAATATATATTATGTTTAAACTAAGTAAATCTAATTTAAGTATTACAAATTTGCTACTCTTTGAGTTAAAAAAACTGTTCTGATTGATCTTAAAATGTTATACGTCATTTTTTTATTCTAATTATACAAAAAAAAACTTTACAATATAAATAAAATCAGGTTCTTAAATTAAATTGATTTGAGAAATAAAATCGAGAAAACAACTGGTCTGAGATATTCATAAATCGTAAAACTATCCTGAATGATTATAGAAAAACTAAACTCGCCTGAGTCATTCTACTAACTTTTTTTAGATTTTAGTAATACCCTGTATCATCCTGATATTTTTAGAATATACATAAGTATTCATATTTTTATCAACAGTAAACTTATATACAGTAAATTCAGATTACGCATTTAAAAAAATTTGTTTAAAAAAATTAAAAAATAATTGATAATTTTAAACAAAGCTGTCATGCTAGAGTTATTTTAAGCTTTACGAACAAGTATTTATGTATTTAAACATGTTTGAAGTTTATCAATTTAAGATACGCTTAAACGAACAATAAGTGTTCATTAAAATGAGTCCGCATGTAGACACATGAACAAAGACCTTTAAGAAATAATTAAACCTATTTACAATCGTTATAATCGCAAGAAGAAAACGCTCTGTGTTTTCAGAAATACAATGCGAAACGCTAAAAGCCGATTCATTTTAAATACGTTAATTGTAGACTATAAGGTTTTGTTTGCAAAGAAATTAGTACTATTTTAATTTTCTAACGTTTTTGGTAGGTTTTAGGGTTACGTTTTTATCGTTTGCTGCTTTGTTAAATCATCAAAACACTTTTAATGTAATTAAACGGAAATAAATCAATTACTAGTAACCTTTTTGGTTAGTGACACCTAAACAAATTAAAATTAGTAATGTAAAAACGGTAGTAGAAACATATATTATTATGGGAAAAACAAATACCAAATGTTTATTTTTAAAAGAAATAATCATCAAACCGTAAGTTTTTCATTTATGAAATCAAGATCGTTAGATGCATTGTTTGAGTTCTTTATAGAGATATTTAAGGCTATAAGAAATTAAGCATGCAGGCAATAATATTTTTATCATTTTAGACAGCATTTTATGATATGATTATTTTTTTTTTGCTAACTGAAAAACCAGAAGAAGCGATTAAAATTTTACTTGCGTACCTGAATTATATACAATAAAGGATATTGTAGTAATTTTATTTTATTAAAACATTTTCAAAGTTGTCAAACGTTTTTGCTTTAAATTAAAAGTTTTAAAAATTTATAACATATGCAAAAAAAAAGTAACCCGTTGATAAACATAACTTTTAAAAGGGTCTTTAAAGGATTTAAGGTATATTTCAGTGTCAATTTTAGGTAGATTTAGTATGGACAGTAAATATTAAATTCGAAAACAGTAAACACGAAGCTAAAAAACAAACTCAAACTTCCTATATTTTAGATGGCTTGTACCTTATCATTTGTTTTCGCAATTTCCTATTTTTTTTATGTCGAACATGCTTCGACAAAAGAATATTAAGAAGTACATTTTACACTAAAATCCTTATTTGTATACTAAAAAATATTTACTTTTCTTAATGGAAAATCATTTTATTGGCTAAAAACTTCCTGTGCACATGTACAGGAAAAGAATAACTGATGAAAAGTCTAACGAAAGAAATGAAGATTACTTTGAAAACCTGAAAACATCTTAAGACTAAGTGTATCAAGTTCAGGTTCAACTTTAAAATAACTGAAGATTTTTTTTTCAAAATTTCAAACTATTAAGAAATTTAGAATATTACTAGTCAAAAAAAGTAAAATAATTTTTGGCTTAAAACTAAAGGCTACACTATGAATTTATTTATTGGTCTATACATTTTTAAAGAAATTTTTAATTCACAAAACAGTCTACAAAACTTTCCCTACTAAATTTAACACTTTTTTTGAAGCCAATAAATTAAAATCAGTTCTGATCACTTACAACTTATATTGGTTTTAAAACTAAATCGTATTATAAATTTTATTAAAATATATTAATAATAAAAAGTAGTTAAAAGTACTTTTTTTAGAAACTAAAACTTTTAACTAGTCCAATCAAGATAGTATAGATTGTTGACTTTATATACTTTAGTACCAAGGTAGTGTCACGGCAGAAAAACGTTCAAGATCAATTGTAACTTTGCCTGATTCTTCAGAGCCTGTTCGAGTCCAAGTCCACTCATCTTTATCAACGTCATAACAAGTTGAACTACGCCCAAACGAATTCCGATCATGAAAGATTATAATTGTGTCTCCAGTTGATATGACTTTACCTGAGTGTACATAATACGGAGACTTAAGAAAGACAAATTTATTACAATCGTTGTCAAAAACTTCAGAACCGTAACCTCCATAACCGATAACGAATAATTTATTTTTCACCACAACTAAACTGTGATCATTATTACCGTTCATCATACTTGGCATTGGTGACCATTTATCAGCAAATACATCATAAGATTCTACTGTGTTTAAATTTCCTTGATCCCACCCACCTAAAACTACAATACTTCCTTGAAAGACAGCACAATCTGAAGAATCTCTTGCTCTATTCATTCCAGAAACTTCTTTCCAGCGTTTGTCAGAAAAACATTCTTGTTTTGTGTCAAATTGTAAGCAAGAATTTGTCCGATCGTAGTGATGTCTTGTTCTATCGTAATATGCTCCTCCTAACAAAAATATCTTATCCAAAAAAGCACAGGCACAAAAATACTTTCTGTCATCGAACATTTTAGCTATTTTCTTCCATGAGTTTGTAGAAGGCGAATATTTTTCTACAACCTTTACCAAGTTACGGGCATTGTTACGGCCACCGAAAACATAAACTTCTCCTTTTAAACTCACGGCTTTAAAATCTTCTCTATTTTCATTCATTGAAGAAAGAACCTTGATATTGTTAAAATTACTTCCATCTACTTGGTAGGTGTTCCTGACAACTTTGTTATTTTTAAAATCGTAACCACCACAAATCAATAAATTGAACTTATTTTGAGTACAACATCTCCTTCTTGAAGAATTACTTGGATTGTTTTGCAATAGACTTTTGTTGCCGCACAAAACTTCATTAATCACTTTTAAGAAATCATGAACTTCGTTAAATGATGAATTACAATCTTTAATATAGTTCAAAGCATGTTCTGATAGCAATGTAAGACGAACTTTTAGTAACAATTTAATGGCATATTTGCTACGTTCTTCACTATTGTGTTTCAACTAGTGATGTACCGGACCCACAATTTCGGGTCCGGCCGGACCCGGATCCGGACTTTTTTTTCAAATTAGAATCCGGCCGGAACCGGACCCGGACTTTTTTTTCAAATTGGAATCCGGCCGGAACCGGACCCGGACTTTTTTTTCAAATTAGAGTCCGGCCGGAACCGGATCCGGACTTTTTTTTCAAATTAGAATCCGGCCGGATCCGGATATTAGACAAAAATGGCAATATCCGGCCGGACCTGGACCCGGATAGTGAGTCCGGTACATCACTAGTATAAACTAGCCTAAGTCAGAATGAGGTTTTTAAAAACTGAAAAAAAAAAGAACTTTAATGTAATAATAAGTAGAACAGCTAACAAAGGTTGACAATTTGGTAGTAAAGTTGTGGACTGATTGTGGTACACTTAACTTATTAGTACTACCCATCATAATTAAATCCTACCTTATTTAATTAATATCTAACAAATACTAAATTCTAACCGAGACTACTTTCTATAATCAGACACGACAGTTTTGAGTGATGAATCTTTTATATAAAACACAACAAGAAATACTAGCATATACAAAATTATTAATTACTTTGGTAACACTTTAAAAACTGGAAGCTATTTAAATCTATATCAAAAGACTTAAAACAACAAACTAAGAATTAAATAAAACTTTTAGTAAACAAGAAACTGTAAAACTTTTAATAAACTACAAACTTTAAACCTGGCTTAAATATTTAAACAATTAAACTCCAGTTGAAATATTAACTCTAAAACAAAATACTACTTACAATAAGTATTCACAAAAAATTTCAAGATATTTTGTTGCTTCAAGCTGCACACTAAACTAACTAACTGCTTATATATAAACTGCCTGTCATGTTTTGATGTTTTGTTGCATCAGTATTTAGTTTGAAACATTTTGTCATATGATTCTCATTTGCTCGTACATTCAACGTATTAACTCTAAATATTCTCTGAGCACAACTTAAAACAATAAATTGTGCAAGTATTCATTCCAAAGCTTTTAATTTTACAAGATATGTAAAGAGTTGCATTTATGAAATGTTTATTTCATAGTTTAAATGTAAACAAATGTAAATTAGTCTTGGTACAGAATGAGCCAATCACGGTAGGTGTTTAATTTTAACTGACGAAAATGACTCTTATTAATTTACACAGGGTTTGTTTTTGAAAAAATACTTTTCAGTATGCTCTTTTTTACTAACTAGATCCGGGTCCGGCCGGATCTCTGTTAGGATCCGGCCGGACCCGGATCCGGACTTTTTTTTTAAATTAGAATCCGGCCGGAACCGGACCCGGACTTTTTTTTCTAATTAGAGTCCGGCCGGAACCGGATCCGGACTTTTTTTTCAAATTAGAATCCGGCCGGATCCGGATATCAGACAAAAATGGCAATATCCGGCCGGACCCGGACCCGGATAGTGAGTCCGGTACATCACTAGTTTCAACCAAGTATTAACTGCTTCGAATATTTCGACCTCTGAGTGAATATTCAGTTCAGAACTTGAAACTATTTTCATAAAACAATCAAAGTCCAAATGCAAAAAGCTTTCAGTTTCAGTTAACATTGGAAAACATCGTTCTATCAATCTTATTGATAGTTCGGCAACACCAAATAAATTATGGGTTTTAGCAACTGAGTAAAGTGTATTCACATTTTTAATATTTACTTTATCCTCCATGTATTTAGTCAATTCTTTATCTTCTTTTAACATAAGATTATTAACTTTTAAACTTTCGATAGATTCATTTTCTTTACTCTCAGACTTATCTATAAAAATTTAGTAAACATAAAACTGAAAGCTAATATACCAAAAGACTTTTAACAACTTTTTTTCAATGAAAACATTTAAGCGTTTTCATGTATGCTAAAACTTTTTTTTTAAGTATAAACTTATTCATTTTCTTTCAAGTTATTTAAACATATAAATAACCCTATAAATTTATATTATAATCAAATTATACCTTTTGATATTGAACTTGAGATTTGTATTTAAAGATTTTTTTTTACAAATTTCTATAATTTAACTTAAAAAGTATATGAACAAATTATTCAATAATAACAAAAAACTTACCAAACTAAATTCTTTTTTTTATTAAA
This sequence comes from Thalia democratica, assembly GCF_965202585.1. Classification (NCBI taxonomy): domain Eukaryota; kingdom Metazoa; phylum Chordata; class Thaliacea; order Salpida; family Salpidae; genus Thalia; species Thalia democratica. Next base: position 19,735,341 of record NC_139168.1, read on the forward strand.
GATACAAAAAAAAATTACCTCGTTTAGAAACTTCCTTTAAAGATTTTGAAACATTTTCTTCGAAAGTTTTTTGTGCATTTTTCTTTGAACAATCGACAAACATATACATAGCTAGTGCCAATAGCTTAACTTATAAAAACAACTGAAAAACAAGTTGATAATGTTTAAATAAATTATGAAGTATATTATGTTAAAAAAAGTTTGAAAAAATTCTTAAGTTGTTCTTTTAAACACTTAAAATACCCTGTGATACAGCTAAAAAACTCTTAAGACTTTTAAAAATATATAACTGGAAAAGTAATAAACTGTAGTCTCTAAATATAACAAGACAATTATAATGAAACGTATCAACATAAAAACTTTTTGTAACACGCCTCTTAGGCGGTATATAAAAGTTATGTTTCAGTTATATGTGAAATATTAAATGCTGTAAATGTTACTCTAGAATTATTTAGAAATGTTTTTGTTGGGCGAGGAGATTATATTTTTTATTTTACTTTTAGAATGTTGTGTTTATCACATTTAGCAGTTGCCAGTGTTTCCGTAGTGCAAAAGAATGACAAACCAGACTTTTTAGGTATTTTCTGAACAGTTTTGGTAAAGTTTTACCAATAAATATTTATTATGTCAATATTATGACAAAATAAGAAAAAAATTAATAATCAAAACTAATAGCTTATTGCAGGGGTCTGCAGGCTAGTGTTACTCGGGGGCCAATTTTTGAATTTAAAAAATGTTTGGGGGCCGCAGGTTTAGTTTTAGTCAAACATTTAAAACTGTTTAGCTTTAATCAGTCTTATACTTAAGTCTAAAATGTATATGCATTTATTATAGGGCTTATTATTAAAAGATAAAATTGAGATTTTGTCTTAAAAAAAATATCTATCTAATTAACTATCAATTTCATATTTGGTAACTTAACTACTTAACTATCATCTACTAGCATGAAAAATTGAGCTTAGATTGTATTTTTAGGTCATTTTTTTTCAATTGTCTTTTTCAGTCTAATTTATAATTTAATTGTACTCCTTACTTAGAGTTTAGTAACTTGATATGACCCAAGTATTTTAAAATTAAAAAAATAATTTATATAATAAAAAATTTCGATTACTTAAACAAATAATGTGAAAACTAAAAAAAAACTGTTAAGTTTTTAAACAGGGCCGCATTCTGAGAGAAGAAATTTAACCCAAGTAGTCTAACTTGAGTACTTCAATAAAAAATCATAAGCGCTAATAAAACAGAATAATACTAATAAGTAATATTACCATTGTTTTTATAGTGATTACAAAAGTACTTAACTACTTGGCTAAAAATTTAAAAATTTTTAGACTCAATTAAATTTTCGGTTATTATCTAAACTAGCTTTAGATTTGCAATATAAAATTTTTAAAACACTCCTAAACTTTTGACACCCTATGTAGTATAAACTAGTACAAAATGTAATAATAATACAATAAGCAACAAATAAAGTTTATTAACAATGAACTAATTCAATTCTACAGAAACAAATAGTAAAAAAAAAATACTTTCAATAAATCAAAGTAAAACTAACTTATAACTTAAAAAAAGCTTAAAAATTAGTTAATAAAAAAACTAATAGCTAGTAAAAGTACAAAAAAGCAAACAAAAATATTGAAAGTTTTAACAAACCTAATTTAACTATTTAAGAACCATATTAAGTTTAGGTATATGAAAGTATAGATAAAACTAGAACATTTTTTTTGATATGTTACAATACACAATCAATGAAATTAACTAAAGATTTATTAATCCATTTTTTAAGAATGTAAATAAAAAGATAGTAATGTATTAATGTGATAACTTAATAAATCCAAGGATAGCCCAGGCAAAGTTAAAATATTTTAACAGAAACTTTATAAGCAGTAAAGTTGTTTCTAGATTAAAACAACATTCACAAAATAAAGAATCTGGATCCAGCCGGATCCTAATTGGTGGATCCAGTAAATCACGATTTATAAAGCTTGAATACTTAAAAATTAAAAAACCTTCTAAGGAATAAATTAAAAACAGGAAAAGGACTTTATTTGAAGTAATTTAAACTAGAATGAAATTTGAAATAAAACACAAACTAACCTTATTTATTTCTTAAAAATCCAAAATTGAATCAGCCAAAGTTTAAAAAAGCTTTTAAGTTTTGAACTGATCTATAGCATATATAAATTTAGTTTATCTATTTGAATTAGACAGGAGCTATATAAACAAAAAAACAGTCTAAAACAAAATGGTTATTTGCTAATAGGGTAAAGAAAATGATATAAGACATGAGATGAAGCAAGGGAGAAAACCAGTCAAGGGAGAAAAGCATCCTTGTCAAGGGAGAAAACCAGGAACTTAAAAAAAGACCTTGATGACATGTGGATACCTCACTTGAAATTATGAATAGTAAATTTTTAAAAATATTGGTGGAATGTTCTGTAATAAAGGAGAGAATTTTTTGTGGGAAAAACAAAAAAAAAAACAAAGTTTTAAAACAAGTAAATGAAGAATCAATATAGAATTTTTTGTACCTTGATTTTATTAAAGTCCAACAGTATAATTTTAAGTAGCGTTGAAGAGAAAGATGGTAGTAAAAACTACTGAAGTAGCTTTGGAAATACTCAAAAAAGTAGAACCAGAAATTGAAAAAGATAAAAACTTGTCTGTTTATAGATTGATAAATTAAAGAAAAATTCACATGAAGGAAAGTACTAATGTTTTTATAGTAAATTATGAAAATTTCAGAGCTTAGCTTCAGAAAAGGTTAGCTTTAGAAAACCTTTACTGAAGCTAACCAGTTCAAACACGAAAACAACTGGTAATTAATCTGGACTATAAATGAAACTTATCACTTAAAAAAAATTAAGAGTCTAAAATATTTCCAGTAGGAAAGGAAGAATATATTAAAAGTACAAAAATTTAATTTAATAGCTATACAACATAAAGAAGATATAAAAAACAAACGTATTCTTATGTCTGTTAATTTTTGTTTTTTAAAGAAATTACATTGAGTATATAAATAGTTCTTATTTAGAAAAAAAAATATTTAATAAACAAAAAACATCGGCGAAAGTCTGCAGAACAGAAGTCCGAACTTTCGTTTGCCATGAGACAAGCTCAAATTAAAAAAGGGTTGATCATGCCAATTCGATCATCAGACCACAAGTTTCGGTAAACTGAGACCGGTTTCGTCCTTATTAGGACTCATCAGTCAGACACAACTAAACGGTTTATCATGCATGACGACTACAAGTCTACCGAAACCTGTGGTCTGATGATCGAATTGACATGATCAACCCTTTTATTTAATAAAGATACTTTTCCATTTAGTAAAATTATTAAAACGGAAATTTTGTTAATGAACATTATCAACCTTCATTGTAAATTTAATTTAAACATTGAACCAACTGTTTTTAGTACCCAGTACACTCTACTGAGAACTTTTAACCTGAAGAGAATAAAAAGTTTAAAGATAAATGCTTAACTCTTCTTCATATATATAACAATTTTTACCAAAAATAAATCACTCATAGAGAAGTTAATAGCCTTATGTATTGTTTTTCCAGATATTATATTTATATTTGAGAAAAATATAAATAAAAACAGCAGCGAAGATTAAATATAATTGAATTACTACAGTTTATACTTTGTAAACTCGGAAACCAGATTTGATAACATGGTTATATACATCAAAAACTCAATTTTATATTCAATAAGACGAGGCATCAAATTTATTTGCACAAAATATGTTACATTATGGCTAGAAATATTTGTAGAAATAAACAATAGTAACAGTAAAAAGATCTTAGTAGGGCTAATATATAGACATCTAGGAAATGCTATTCCTGAATTTAATAAAATAATCAGATATTTTTATTGAAAAAAAAATAGTTTTAAAGATATATGCACTTTTAGTGACATAAATACTACCTCATTGAATTTTAAGAGTAACTCGGTAAAATAAATCAAATCAATAGTTTAAGTTTAAAAATTTTATCAAAATACTAAACTAGGGTAAATAGTATGGGAGATACACTGATTAGTAATTTTTATTGTTCATGTTCAGAAAAAGTAACTAATTCATATATATTACTATCAGATAAATGAAATTATTTTAGACTTCAGATTTAGCTAAAAAATTACAACTTAATTAAAAATTTATCTGAGAAAAAAAAAATATATTGAAAATTTTGAAAAATATACACCTACAAAACTTTAACTGATGTTTCTCACATTCTCAACAGACAAAACTATAATACTAAAATTTCTTTAAATATTAAACTAGTTTAATGAATAGACAAAAAGAAATATAGTACTTACCTAAATAAATCAAACTAAAAAATTTCTAAAGCTAAACTAAAGTTTAAACCCTTGGTAACAAACGCAATACTAAAGTCCACATACCAATAAAATAAGTTATACAAAACCCTTTGCAAAAATAAATTTTTTGAACAAGTTAAACTGCAAGAATACAAAAAATAAAGAAATAAACTTAAAAAAGCCATAACAAGTATAAAAATCCATACTATAAAAACATGCTATAAACAGGGTTGCAACTTGAGTTTTCAAAATTTCTTCCAGGTTTCTAAAAGTACAAGTCTTTAGGTCTAACATTTAGTTTAAAGTTAAGTCTAAGGTTAAAAACTCTGGTAAATAGTATAAAAATATTTAAAAGATGCTGTAAAGTTACTTTAAATGTGTTTTTTAATAAAGAAAATTTTTTGATGATGCCAAAAAAATCTTATATATATGAAAGATTTTAGTTTAAAAAAAAAATTACTACTGAAAATGTAAAGTTGTTAAAATTCCAGGTTTTTTTTTTCTAAATTTCTAAAATTCCATGGTTATTAAGGTTATTTTTGCCTAAACTTTCAAATTCCAGGTTTTTTCAGGTTTCCAGGTAAAGTGGCCCTGTAGAAAACTATTTTAAGATACATCTGAAGTTTAGAAAGTTATAAGGTATGTATGTACATCAGGGTTTCTCAAAGTAGGAAAAATGGCCCAGTTAGAAGCCATTAGGACCAAAGTGGCCGAGGGGAGGCATGAGTTTATAATATTAAACTTACACTAGATCAGGGTTCCCACTTTTTTTTCAAAATTTTCTCCAGGTTTTCAAAACTTTCTTCAAGGTTTTAAAAGTACACATTTTGGGTCTATTTTTAGTTAAAAATTAAGTTTAAATTCTGAGACTTTGTTAAATAGTACAAAAACAATGGAAAGATACTGTGAAGCTACTTTAATTATACTTTTACTAAAAATTTTTGATGACAACAAGCATTTTTTATTTATATAATAGACTTTTTCAGTAAAATCAAAGTTTTACTACTAAACATGTGAAAGTTGCTAAAATTTAAGGTTTTTCCAGTTTTTTTTTATTTCTTAAACTCAAAGTTTTTCTTTAATATCTAAATTTTTTGCCTAAATTGTCAAAATCCTGATTTTTAAGGTTTTTCCAGGTTTCTAGATAAAGTGGCACTCCTGTATACATAAATAAACCACAAAACACTGTTATAAAACATCTTTAAAAACAATAACTTTACTTAAAAAAATAAGTTACTTCTATAAATAGTTTCAAATTAACATAACTAATAAACAATTTAAATTGAGTGAAAAACATTTTAAATATTTCTATAGTTTGAACTAAAAAACTTTAAAAGAGCTCTGGAACAATTAAGTATTTTTTAATCAAAAACTCTTATACTTACACCTTTAAAAATGCAATTAAACTACAACCCAATTCTACATATAAGTCTAATTACATCTTTAAACAAGATCTAAATACAAATTCTATGTAACAGGTCAAGTCATCCTGTTTGTTGTGTTTTTAGTTTAATTCATTTGTGTTTACACGCTTCATTGGTTAGGCTAATTTTGTAAAACTCAACATTCAAAATTAAAAAAACGGAGAAGCATATGAAAGATGCATCGTATTACAAGTAATAAATAACATCCCTAATAGATAGTAAAAAGATAGCTAATATCAACTTGGGCAAGATGTTAATAAAAATAATATGCAGAATGAATATATATAGTAAACAAACTAGACGAAAAAATTTCTAATTTTGGAAAGCAGACTTTAACAAAAAAGACAAACCCCTAGGTTTTAATGACAATCTGAGATGTTAGAATATTTTTTTTGGTTTGATGTTACATAAACTGGAACGTGTAACATTATTAAAAGTTTAGATCCAAATAAAGCCAGTGGTAAGGGTAGTATATCTGTAAAGATCAAAAAGAAATAAACAAATTTATATCTGTAACACTAGGTAAATAAATTAACCAAGCATTTTATAAAGCCGTGTACTTAAGTAGCCTAAAACTTGCAAATATACTACTAATTTTTAAAACAGGATTTTAAATTACCATTAAGTTATAGACCAACTTCACTTCGATCTTCGATATAACGAAGCCGTTCTCAAAAGCTTCTTGACCTTCAGAAAGTTCAAAAAAGCAAATTTGATCAGAACCACTGAAAGCACAATGTCGTTCACGCTTGAGCGCTTTCTTATTTTCCTTCTCATTTCACAAAACCACTGGCTTGAAGTTGCAGGATACCTCGGTGCAAACCCAATCCTTCATTGCCTTGCTCGGAAACGGGTCGTTTGAGAAAAAAATCTTCCCGTGACAACTATTCTCTAAATTTTTTTGATAAACTAAATCAACAATAGTTTTATACAGTTTTATTGAACACATTCAAAAAAATAACAACAATGCTAAAAAGATATTTCAAGGTCCTGTTGACACAACGATTTCCCTGTCAACAGATAAAACAGACGAGTAATAAAAAGCATCAATTCACTAAAATTTAATTTTGATAATCTCATTATTGCAATTTCGCTAAATTTATATTTATTAAAATTTATCAATCCAAAAACTGTTCTTTATACTCATAATTCAAATACTTTGAAGAAAGCTACTATTGAAGTATCATTGATATTGAAGTTCATCAAAATCTTTTTGTGGTTACTATAGTAATTTCTGTGGAAAGCTGGAGAATACTTTTAGTTGAACTTGATACTATTTTTTTTTAGTTTATTTTTTCGGCTAACCTTCTGTTACTGAATCTGTTTTTTAGTTTTTCTGAAGTAATTACTATTACAGTTTGTGGAAAATATTACGTTAATTTTCAAGTTTCAGATTTATTTGGTTTTATTTTTACCTTAAGTAGGTAAAAGATATTCACCAAATAAAATAGAAAACTGTCGACCGTATTTTTCACTTAGTTTATAATTGTAACAGATTTTTTTAAAGGTAATCTTTGCTTGTTTTGGCAATTTGATTTCAAGTATTTAGGAGCTGAATAATAGCTGAAATAATCTGAACGATCGATTGAGGGATTAGCAGAAACAAAGTAATCCTAAGCTCGCCAGAAAAAACTTAAAGTCACATCAGTTTTTCTGAAAAGGGGTGATACTATTTGGAGGAAGATCTTAAAAGGAGCTTACAATTTCTGTTTGTTAAGCCATTACCAAATACTTAAATTTTGCTTGGTAATTGTAAACTAGCTTATAGTTTGCTTTAAAGCAAATATTGTACCAAGAAGGAATAAGCACTATACACATTTTTGATTGTTTTTTATAAATTGTTTTGCTGATGTATAATTTTTATACTATAAAGATACCTTTTGACTAACTTTTTAAGTCACAATTAAGAAACATCATTTTAAACATAACTGATTTCCTTTCTAAAAAATACCCAACTTTTACTACGAGTTTTAAATGGTACAACACATTTTTATGTAAAAATTTCAGTTCATAACTTAGACTCAATTAACATTTTGTTCAAAAATTGATTATTGTTAGTAATAATAGTAATAGTAATAAATTATCTAAATAAATAAGTGAAAGAATAAATTGATATTTAAATAAAATTACACTTTTAATTATTGAATTTAAGATTTTAATTTGAACATTTATTTAAAAAAAATTTATAATTAAATTTAAAAATTATATTAACAAATTCTTTTATACTATTGAAAAACTTACCAAAATATATTCTAGTTTTATCAAACATACAAATTTCTTAAAAAGTTACCAGTTTACCTTGTTTAGAAACTACCATCAGAAATTTCGAAAATTTTCCTCATTAGTTTTTTGTGCATTTTTCTTTGATCTATCGACAAACTTACACATGTCTTACACTTACACTTACTATTAGCTTAACCTTTTTAATACTACTGAAAAAAAAGTTAATAATGTTAAAAAAGTAATAAAGTATATTACATTTAAAGAAAATTATTTTTAAATTTTAAATTTTTTTTAGACTATTGAAATACTCTGTAACACAACTAAAAAACTGTTAAGTGTTTAAAAAACATATAACTAGAAAAGTAATACACTGTAGTATCTTAGTGTAACAAAAGTATTATGATGAAACGTATCAACATAAAAACTATTTTGTAATACGTTTCTTAAGCCGTATATGAAAGTATTGTTTCACTCATATGTAAAATAACTTCAATGCAAAAAAAAAATACTGTAAGGAAAGAATAGAAGCTAACGTAGGTATATATGTATATTTGTTTGTTGAAGTTAAAAAAAATCTATGTATAATTGTATGTTAATGGTATAAGTAATATATAACCTATATTATTTATTTTTATTTTCAATAAACAATAGAAGTATATATATATGTACCTACATTAGCTTCTATTCTTTTCTTACAGTGTTTATTTTTACATAAAAAAAGATCTAAAAAAAAAAAAACTATCAAATGTTATGTTTATGAAATATTAACTGAAGTATTAGTTAAATTAAAGAATTATTGATAATTTTGTCATGTTATTGCTACAAAAAAATCTAACTCAATGCTCAATTAACTTTTCAAGCATACTATATTTTAACTTTTTTAGTTACAACAATATTTACAGGTCAAACAGTTGCTTTCACAGCATGTAAAATGTATTAATATGTTCTTTTAATTTTCATTGGTCGATTTATATTTATTTAGATTGTCTATAAATGATACAAAAAATAGTTTAAAACTCCATTAATCTCAGAATAATTTTTAAGAAGAAAAAATTTAAGTTGTTTTGGGAATTTAGGGAAAAATTGAAACTTTTTATTTCATTTACAAATGATATAAAGTTTATTAAATAAACAAGTTATATAAACATAAAACAGTTTCTTATCATGGAACAATGTCATTAAACATTTATGACTGGCTGAACGCAAACATATCGATAAAAATTTGTTGTATTTAGCAAAATAATTAAAAAAAAAAAAGTTTTATTTTGTAAAATTTAGCCTAAAGCTGTTAAAATAGTTTTCTTCAATTATATAATTCTATAAAAAAACTGTCAATAAACAAAAGCTGTGCAAACATTGTAGTTCGCCGACCACAAGCTAATCGAAAGCTATTTATAGAAATTAGACATTTTGTCGTTTTCATAGTTGTTTAGCAGGAGAAAGATGCTAGTGTACACGAACTTAAACTATTTCCAGGTGACGTAATTTTCTGCTTGCTGTGTTACAACGCCTAAAGCAACTGAGTGCTAACTTTAGTTTAATCTGAAATATTGATATTATTCAACAGTATCAGTTTAGAATTGTGAAGAAAATTTTTTTAATACATTATGGTTAAAAGTATAAGTTTATCTAATTTCAATTATAAAAAGGTTATTTTAACTGATGTTTAATATGGTTATTGATTTTTTATGCGTGGTACTTATAAGAATAAATAATTTATAATAATATGAAATTAAAAATTTTTAAATCTTTTCTCAATAGTTCAAATGTGTGCTTCATACCAAAGCATGTGAATCATAAATTTGAATTAATTTAAACTAGTTATAGTGTATATAATTTGACTCTAAAATGATTAAAAAATAGAATCAGTTATTTAATTTATGTTTTCAAGTTGTTGAAGTTGTATCTAAAATCATATTGTTTTCTTTTAATTACTTAAATTACTTAAATATTCATTTAGTATTACTTTAAATTTTGAATACATTTAATGTGTTTTGTAGAAATGAATAAAACATATAACATTTTTTACAAGTTACACTAGAATGTATAAAAGTATAATAATTTTTGTAATTATTTTTTTAAAGTATTGAAATCAATTATTTCTTGCTTCTTATGTATCTATATCAAAGAATTAAAGTTGAATAAACAATATCTAGTTTCATTAAAGTTCAATTTGGTAATTAATCTTTTGTTTTTATTTTCAAATTATGCAAAAATGATTATATTGTATATTTTTAAGCAGAGATTAATAATACAAAATGATAATTTTTTAATTTTTAGTTGTAAAAACTTCTTAAGTAAACACTAATTAAGTTTTTTAAGTTTGTTTGGTAATAAGAACTTTAATTATTTTTCTAATTACTTTGGTATTTTCATATTTAAGCTAACTAAGATTACTATACAGCTTAATAATGATATTTATGTTAAATAAGGTTAACTTTGTTATGTTAAGTACTTATTTTTTCAACATAAATCCTTTGAATTTTTTTTCAAGTTTCATAAATAAAAGTATAGTTTGTTAATATTTTCTAGTCATCTATTTGAAAAACATTTCTTATTTGTTATAACTTTTCTTCTGCAATTTTTAGTCAAAATAAGTTTACAATGGAGAATGAATTAAACAAAGATAATGTTTATTTTCAGTTGCTGTTTCAGGATTGGGTCTAAAGCCTTTACCACATTTTGGGGTTTTAACACTTCAAAAATCTATCTGTCAAATGACATTAACTGTCAACAATTCATTTACAAGATAAATTTACTTTATTATTAGTAAAGTAAATTAGAAAATTAATAGTAAATAACTTGGATATTACCAACAGATAGAAATAAAATCGGGTGATATAGTTGAATTTAGGTTATCATTCTTCTTAATGTTGAATGTTGGTTTTTTTTTCAGTTGTGTATTCAGTTTATTTAAAATAATAATCTTTGAATTATTTTGACAGAGCAGTCAAAAACCTGGAATTCTTGAAAATTGTGGAATGATATGGTTTTTGATAAATATTGAAAATTATATTTTTTTTAAATTGTTAAATACAGTGGAATATATTATTTTTTTTGTATATCTACATTAAGTATGTCTTAACTGTATATGTGAAGTATAAAATAAAGGAAACACTTAACATTGAAACCAAAAGTTCAGAATAATTAAAAATTTAGAATAATTTGTAGTGTTTAAAAACCTAAGTCTAGTTTTAATTTTTTTTGAACAACTCAGGTTAACTTGAAATTGTTTTTTTTTTGTAAATCTATCTCAGGCTAGTTTTTATCACTTAATTAAACTTTCTTAAAAATATTTTCATTATTCAAGTTGTTATGCAATTTTGATAATAGTACCTATATGTATTAAAGCTTGATTAATTTTTTTTCCAGTTTTTAGCTCTTCATACTTTTCTTTTCATATTTTTCAAACTCACGCTGACTCAGATAAATTGATGTAAATAGACTAGCTTTAAGCTACTCAGCTGGCTTTTCTGCTTCAAAGAGCAGCAACTTTGAATTTATCAATGAAAGTAATTCTAAAGTATTTTTCTGTTTTTAAACTTGATATTTAAAAGAAGCTCAATATAAAACTTTTTTAATTAGTACTACTAATAGCCATATATCTTGTCAGGTATAGAAAATGGTACATAAAAATAGTCATAACACCAAATTTAAATGGTATATATAATGTTAAAGCCTTAATTGTAGAATAAACTTTAGAAAAAATAAGTAGTATATTTGTCTCCTTTAAAAAAAAAGAAATATATATTTGTTCCTTCAAAATACCAAATGTATAATATCCAAGATAAAGTTCACAAAACTTAGAAGAAGTTTTCAAAAAAAAAAAGACTCTGCTGATCTTGTTTCAATTAGTTGCTATTTAAAATTTCACTTGCTTTGTACTGTTTAAAGTTTTACAACTAAGTATATTTAAATTAATGTTATAATTTTTTAATTATTTTCCCCTTGGATTATCTTATACCCTTCTATTTATAACCCACCTTACAAATTTTATTACATTGTTGCATATACTTAATTTTATAGGTAGTGGGTTGTTATAAAAACAATTTTTTTCCAAGTTTTTGTGTGTAAGTCCTTAAAATTAAATTTGGTTGATATGGTATAAAGAACAACAGTTTAAATGAAAGTTGTTATTGTCAGTTATAAAAGCATTTTAAGCCCTGGTATTATTAAAAGATAAAAAAGGATTGCTCCTGTGAAATTGAGTTAAATGAATTTCATAACAAAATATATCATAGTTGATGTTGTGTAGATCTATTGCTAACATAGAATATTTTTAAGTTTGGGTTCATAAATAAAGTTTAATCAATTTTAATCTTAATTTATTTTAAAATTATGATTGTTTTAATATTTTTTTTTAGTATTTTTTTAAGATAGTTTTTTTAAGTATATTTTTGTTGTCAGATTGATCAGCATAATAGCTTTTTTACTGGAATATTTGTTTTTACTTGAACTGTATTAATAATACTTAACTACTTTTATGACTAGTACAACATGTAAAATATGTATAATAAAATTTCTTATTTTTCAAGAAAATTAATTTTTAAGAGCAATTTAGTACTTCACATATATTGATATATGCGGTAAAAACTAATTATTAAGGAAAATGGCCTGTTAAATGTGTGGTCTTTTTAAATAGAAATAAACTGGCAATTATGAATTTGATAATATAGGCAAAAAACCTGGAACTTTATTTTTTTGAAAAAACATAAAATTTTGACCGAATATTCAAAATAACTTATTTTGAAAAAATTGTATATGTTAAAAACTATATTTAGATTATATAAAAACTTACTTTTTTTTTGCAATAGATAATCTATTTATTTATTTGTAGTTATTCTTTATAAAACATATTTCCAGTAGCATTACAGTGTCTTTTGAGTAACTTTATAATTTTAAATTCTTTTTACCCTAATTTTTTTTCTCTACAAAAGAATCAATAAAACTTGAACTTTAAAACACCTGGGAGTAAATTGGAAAACCTGGAAGAAACTTCAAAAAAACCAGTGGCCACCCTGTTGAATAATTAATAAGTATAACTACTCTGTTTATTAACTATATATTTCTAATGAAAGTTACAGTATTTATTCAAGTAAATGACAAAAGCAATAATAAAAGTATGTTTTTTTTACTGCAGTTAAAACATATATTCAATTTGAAAGTATATTTGTTGAACAAGTTAAGGTTTAAAGTCTACTTAAGTCAATACTTATTTTGTGCAATTTACATGGTTGCTCAAGTTGTTCTAAAATGTTTTACAGTATACCATAGCATACAAGCTTTGATAAGAAATTAATGTTTGTAAACAAAATTTGAGTTAACATTTATTATTTCTACAGACTAAAATCTAAAGTTGTATAACATAAAATAAAAGTAAAAGTCAACATATTATCTAAGTAAGAAAAAAAAAATCTCATTAAGATTTGATTAATAAAAGATATTTGCAACTCCTAAGTGCTAGTTTAATAAAAATCAGAACATTTTATATTTTATAACTTATATATTTCTGATAACATTATTTTATTTAATTAGCACAGTTGAGTGCAACCTCAATATAACATAACAAAAATTAAACAACTAAATATTGGTTATTTACAAAATTTTAACTAAAAGTGTATATTTTTTTTAAGAACAGCATTTTATTTAAGTAACACACAAAATTTACTGCCAAAAATATGGGTTGGTTCACGTCTAAAAAGCAAGAAGAAGCTGACACTTACCAGAATGTGGCAGCATCTCTTAAGAGACTGTACAAAACAAGGTGTGTTTGAAATTAATTTTATTGCAGTTAAAAATATATTTGTTTTATTGTTTGAACTTCAATAATTAGGTTAATTTTATTTCATAAGGTACAAAAAAAGGTTTGTTTGAAATTAACAAATTCTAATTAATGTATATTTATTTTTCTTCAACTTAAATAATTAGGTTGATTTTTAATTATTTTTGTCTGTACTGTACAAGTCAAGATAAGTTGACTAAATAATTTCAGATAATAATGTATTTATTTGTCCTAAAGTTCAATTTTTGTATTTAGTTTAAGTTTTGTTGTTTTTTAATAAAAAACAACGAAAACTACTAAATTAGTTGTTACTCTATTTTTAAAGTAAAATGTCCAAAGTTCATTAAAAACTATTTCTATTGTCAATTTGTGCAGTAAGACAATTTGAAACCTTATCATATAAAATAAATACACATAAGTTTTCTCAACTAAAAGATAGTAAACCTAAATACATCTAAGTAATTTACATCAACGATCTTTACAGTATTTATACAAGTTTATCACTTTTACAAACATATTCTGGAAACATTAATGAATATATTTTACAAACCAGTTGATAAGAACAAAGCCTTAAATTTGCTACCAAATTGTTATGGTTGAAGTTTTATTTTTTGACAAACCTATCAGATTGATTAACATCTTAATTTATTTTACCACTTGAATGTTTTATAGATTGAGGCCCTTGGAAGAGCAATACAAGTTCCACGATTTTCACTCCCCACCCATGGAAGAAGCTGATTTTGACTCGAAACCCATGATTTTGTTGATTGGTCAATACTCTACTGGTGAGTACTTGTATAATTTAGTATATATGTGTTTTTATTAGTGTTTTCAATAATGCCAACAAATTTGATATTTACTCCATGATATTCTGATTTTAATAAAATACTCTACTGGTAGGTATTTGTTTTGTATGAATTAATATAAAATTATTTGTGATAATTACTGTTTTAAGTATTTTCAATAAATTATTTAACAATTAAGGCCATAGGGGGAAACCGACTTTTTTTTTCACAAAAAAAAAATTTGGCTTTTATATGAAAGCTTTAGATACAAACTACAAGCCTGTTTTTATAGAATTCAAAAATATAATTTAACTTTTGAGATATTTTATTTTTTGTAAAAAGTTTCTGATACTAACGTATGGACCGCAAATTTTTCAGGGTCAATTTTCTCGGAAATTTAAAAATTCACTAAAAACCTATCTCCTCCTTCATTTTTTGACCTAGAGACTTCAAATTTTCAGGAAATGTTCCTTTTAATATTTTGAAGAATCTGAATGTTGAAATTTTTGAAATTTTGAAAAATAAAAATTTTATCCACAAAAAACTAAAAAAAAGGTAGTTTTTTGACAATAGTTTTTTTTTTACTCAAAATTAAAAAAATTCCTACAATAGATCTCTTTAAAGTTTAATGATACACATTCTGTAAAAATTTGAGAAAGATTACTCAAAAAATGAAGGAGGAGATAGATTTTTAGTGAAATAGTCTTTTTTTGCATTTTTAGTTTTTGCCTTCCATAAGGAACCTATTGAACGCCCTTTCTTTGATCGCTTATATCTCAAAAGTTACTTTGAGTTTTTTAAGCGGTTAAAAGTGTCTGATAGCTCAGATTAAATTCTACAAAATAAGATCAAGTTGTAAAAAACAAAGTGGACCCCCCCTATGGCCTTAATTATACTTTACTTATATTATATTGCACTGAAAGATATTTATTTTGTTTAAAATATGTTAATGTAAAACGTTTCTCTAATTGAGCACATGTGCACAATAGTGTGTTTGTACTTTTATGGTGTTTCTGTAATGAAATCTCCTAAGAAACTTTATTTTTTAAATGGGTTAATTTCTTACATTTGCTTATACCTTTTGAAACTTGGTATATTTTCTGTAAACTCAGATAAAATAACTATAAGATATGAAGTAAATTTTGTTAAATACATAATAAACATTCAAAATTTAATTTTTTTGAATAAGTTGTAGTAATTACTTTATGCTATTTAGTTGTTTAAACTCAAAATAATGTTGATGCAACTGAAATCCAAGACTCATTTTTGTTTTATTAGTTTGGCTATATCTAACTAAGTATTCCAAATTAAATGAATTTTTGAAATGTATTATGTAGTCGTTAAAGTTGCTGACACAGCATCACTAAATAAGTAATTTAAATGAAACATTATCTAATTTGTTTGCTAATTTAATTCTCATTTATGTATTTAAACAAATAAGCCTTGAACTTGCATGTTTATTTTGTGTAAAATTAATTAAAAGTTTAAGTTTTGCCTTATGTCATGTTTAAAAGTTGTTGTCAATTTTCATTATTTAATATTGTTAAACTGTTATACTAATGTAGTTATACTTTATAATTTTAATGTAGTAAATATGTCTAATATTATAATTTCAATAAGGGTTTTATTTTTTAATCACAAATAGTATTTTTAAACTTATTTGTTGTTAAAGATATACTTTCAATTTATTATAGTGTATTCAATCTTGTTTAATGCATTTTATATTATTTGTATTTTTTTAAATATTATTCAAAACTATTCTTAGGGTAGAACAAAATGATATAACTTCTCAAATGTTTTTTTTACCAAATAATTAAAAATTCTACTATAACATACTTTTTTAACATTTAAATAAAATATATCAATTCAAGTATACATTATTTGCTAAATAAAAAAGCTTTTAAAACAGTAAACAAACATTCAAAATTCAACCAGGTAAAACCTCCTTCATCAAGTACATACTTGAGCGGGATTTCCCTGGCATGAGAATCGGACCGGAACCCACCACCGACTGCTTCATAGCTGTTATGCACGGTGACAAGGACAAGACGACCGGTGTTGTAAACGAGAGTGTCATTCCAGGTTTGATATGTTTGATTTTAATATAAAGATTAAACAGTAAATAAAAAAAAAAAATTATGTATACTATAGTTATCAATATAGAATATATTACTTTAAATGTGTTTACATATATCCAAATATCAAGTACAATTACATTTACTTTTAAAAGTGTTTTGAAAATTTGGCTACTAAAGCGCTCTCAGTACAATTGTTTAACTCTCCCTTTATAATTATCCTTACATTTAATAAATGTAACTAAATAACACACATTTTATTGATTTTGTATATTAGAATGTTTGCTTGTACCCTCAACAAGTTTCCACAAAATTTAGAAATTATGTTACTAATGAACACCAGGCAACGCTTTGGTCGTGGACAAGACGAAGCCGTTCAAGACGCTGTCGTCGTTCGGCAACAACTTCCTGTCCAGGTTCCAGATGTCCGGCATGGACCACGAGGTGCTCAAGTCCATCTCCATCATCGACACCCCGGGTATTTTGTCGGGCGCCAAGCAGAGGGTCAACAGGGGATACGAGTTTTCAAAGGTTTGTGCAGTTCTACAGTTTTTTAGTGAAATTAATTTGCTTTAAATACAGTGTATTGCTGTTGATGTGTGATTCTCTGAGCTCAAGTTTTAAAAGTTAAGTTAATTGTTAGTTTTAATTAGAAATGTATTCTATATAAGACTACTACATTTTGTAGTTGAGTTAAACAGCTAAGATGTTGTCACCATAAAACTTAAAATTCATCACATGCAACCTTTATATTAGATGTTTTAAGTTGTATAGAACAACACAAATGTACATAAAGATTCAACTTTTTATATTCCCAGGTGCTGACGTGGTTCGCCGAACGCGTGGACCGCATCGTGTTGCTGTTCGACGCCCACAAACTGGACATCTCCGATGAGTTCCACGAAGCTCTGGACGCGGTGAAGACTTACGAGAGCAAGATAAGGGTCGTGCTGAACAAGTGTGATCAGGTTTGTATTTGTTAGGTAAAATTGTGTAAGACTTTAAGTATTGTTAATTAAATGTATTTGTTTTAAGTTATTTCTACTTTTAAGAAGTTATTTTTTAAATTTAAAGTTAAATTATTACTTTGATTTCAAAAACACTGAAGGTTTCATATATTTTTTCCCTAATAGTAAAACTTTAAACTATGACATAAAGTTCAGTACTTATGTTTTCTGTCAGTACATTTAGATATATTAATGATGATAATACTAAGAATTCATACATTTATATTTTGATATGTACTGTTGTTTATATTGTTTTGACTTTAAAAAACAGTATAACATTTGTACACGTATAAAATTAATTTAATTTAGCCCATGTCAAGTTTTCGGGTCCGATATAAAATATCCTTTGTTAAAATGCTTCAACTCATTTAAAGTAGTGCTAAAAGCTTATATTGTTTATCTTTGGTCTATACAATTGTTGGTATTTTTAGGTTGAAAGTTCATAATTAAAACAACATGTATTGTTTACTTGTTTAGTCATTAATATATTTTAATACTTTAATTAATTTATTAATTATTTATATTTTTCACAGGTCAACACCCAGCAACTTATGAGAGTTTATGGTGCGTTGATGTGGAGTCTTGGAAAGGTCTGTTGAAAAAATAATTAAAATAAAGTTTATTTTGCTAATTATAATGATAGCTACAAAATAATAGTTCTTAAGTTGTTATAAACAAATTTATGTCATAAGAGTTTGTAAATTGAAAACATTAGCTAAAAGTTACTCATGATATTACTTCATTTATAACATTTGTTTATCTGTGACAGTATATATTTAGAATTGTGTTAAATTTATATTGTGTTTGGCTAAAAATCCAAAACAATTGTCAGGAAAATTATCAATTTTGTTTAAATTAAGTAGAATGTTTCAGTTATTTCAAGCATATTTTCGTATAAAAACGTGATTAAGAATTATTTTCAAAAATCAAACAAGTACAATTCGACGGTTGAACACTCAATATGAATGCATCATTTTCAAAACACTTTTCAAGTGCTTTCATAGTAAACCGATGAAAAGTACTTATGTTAATTTCATCGGCAGTGTTAGCTTTTGTACTTCATATTATTATCTGATTGCATTATGTTCTATTTATAGAAATCAAAAAAGTTTACATAAATATAAATAGTCTTATAGGAGATCAGAAATTGATGTAAATTATCAATGGATTGATAAAAAAGGGAATTTTAATATAACATTAATGATTAAAGACATACATATTTTGTAACTAAGTTTTATTGGTAAAACTATATACATATAAAAAGTAATGCCCACAAAAGAATCATGTTGTATCATGAAGTAAGTTGTTTAAATGAATACTTATACATACTGTAACTTAATAATAAACTTCATTCAGCATTTTATATATTTTTTGTTATATTTATAAAAAATCAAAACTTTAAATCAGGTGATCACCACCCCCTTAGTAGTGAGAAAGTACCTAGGATAAAAATAACACTAACAAATATGATGAGTAAAACAAAAAAAATCTAAAGGTAATCACCACCCCGAAGTGGTGAGATTGTACCTGGGATAGTAAATAATAATAAAATATTATAAATGAAAAAATATAAAATCCATTAATCACGTAATTACCACTCCTGAAGTAGTGTAGGATAGTAAATAGTATTTAAACAATACAACAAATAATAAAATCAAATGTTAAATCAGGTCATAACCACCCCCTTAGTGGTGAGAGTGTACCTTGGTTAAAAGTAACACTAATAAATATAATAAGTAAAAAAAAATATTCCAAAGGTGATCACCACCCCCGAAGTAATGAGAGTCAACCTGGGAATAAAAAATTAAAGTAAATTAAAAAAATAATTATAAGATATTTTTCTTATTCTAAAAGTGATCACCACCCCCGAAGTGGTGAGAGTGTATCTGGGAATAAAAAGTTAAAGTAAATAATTATAAATGAATACTTATTTTATCTTAGGTAATCTTAAGGTAAAAATTTAAATCAGGTTATTACAACCCCCGAAGTGGTGAGAGTGTACCTGGGATCGTTCTGGGACCAGCCGCTGAGGTTCGACGAGAACAGGCTGTTGTTTGAGAACGAGAGAAACGATTTGTTCGAAGACATCCAGTCCCTGCCGAGGAACGCGGCGCTGAGGAAGCTGAACGATCTCATCAAGAGGGCGAGACTGGCTAAGGTGAGTTGAATAGTTGTAAATAAATTAATATGATTATATTTAAATAAAAAAAATCTCATCACTCACCAAGGTGAGTTAGTTATTTAAATAGAATAAAGTTAAGTATAATTTGAATAAAATTTTTTTTTTTAATTTCACATCAAGAGGGCAAAACTGGCTGTGATGAATAAGTTTTAAATTAATTATACAAGTTATTAAATAATAAGATAAAAATATGTAGTATAAAATAAAAAAAGTGCTAGAAAGAAAAGTTCATTCAACTGAGAAAATACAAAATTATAAATATTGGCCAAATATTTTTTTTCTGATTGAGATAGTTAGGTTAGCCAACGTGAAAATATTATTTAAATATTTGTATCTCACAAGCTGAACATTTACTCTTATACAAGCTAAATATACATATTTTTTTTTCAGGTTCACGCTTACATAATAAGCCATCTGTACGACAACATGCCGAACATGTTTGGCAAAGAGAAGGCGAAGAACAAGATGATAAAAGACCTGGCCGAAATATTCAAGCATTTGTCCCAGCAGCACAGAATTTCCATCGGTTATTGAATATATTTTATTAAAATGTTCATTTTTTTTTAGACTTTAAAATTTTCTAAGTCAATTAACTTGAAGCTTAATAGTTTAATTTTCATGCAACTTTGATCATTGAAATAAACAAGCTTTTTCTTTTTTAATTTAAACGTTCGAATATGCTGTTTTTTTCAAATAAGAAAAAACAAGTAAAATAGTAAGTTTTACAATTTGACTCTGAATAAAAAAAATGTGTGTATTTCTTTATTTTGTTTAAATGATGGCTGTTTATTTAATTGATAAATTTTACAGGTGACTTTCCAAAGGTAGCAATGATGCAAGAAAAACTGAAAACTATGGACTGGAACCAATTCAAAAAACTCAGTTCATCCATGATCGCCAAGGTCTGTTGTTTTTAGTATTTAGTCAATAGTAATATTTATATATTGTTGCTGAGAATATAGTACTTTTAATTAAGCACAAGTTTATTATCTATATTATTTAGGTTGATGATATAATTGCTAAGGACATAGTCAAATTTATACTTAAGAACATCATACTTTACTTTTATTAGTATTAACTAGGTGGACCATATGGTCGCTAAGTAAGGATACAGAACTTTTGGTTAAACACAACATTACATATATATATATAAAATAAGGTTAATATTCAAACTTGAACACCTTCTACTGAGCCCACTTGAAAGGCTTTTAGATAATTTATTGAAATGACGATTTTAAAAATACTGGAAATATGTTTCATAAAGACAAAAAAGATTGTCTTTAATCTTCAGCCAGTTCAAATTTAGAATAAAAAGCACTTTGGTAAACGAAAATATTTTGTATATATATATTAAATTCAGGTTGACGATATGATTGCAAAGGACATAGCTGAACTTATGATCGCGATTCAAAGGGACGAGGCCGCCCAACAGCAGGAAATAAACAAGAACGGACCAGCGGTGAAAGGTGAGAGTAAAGCATGGTTTTTATTATATTGTTTAGTAAATTTACACTAAGATTCTATTTGACTAAAATATTATCATTCAACCGAGGTTCTCGTTTGATGTGTTTCAAACGGGTGAAACATTTTTTTGACAGCAAAATTTAAAAGTTTTAGTTGATTATTCTCCTAATCGTTTAGTCGAGAACTTTTATTGTGATTTCTAAAGAAAAAAATTAACAGTTTGTACTAATCACATTTAATTTTAATCAGTTTTATATTCGTATACTTGTTGTATTACTATAAAAGTTATCTTAATATTCTCTTTTTTAGTAATTTTAGAATCATGCGTGTTGTTATCTTACTTTTCTCTTGTAGATGCTTTCTGTATGGAGTGTATAAAATCTGTTGTGCTTTTGTTTTATGATAAAATTAACTTATCTGTTAGTATTGATAAATTTTCTTTAAAATGCCTTCGTCTTTCTATTACTATGGTACGAATTACTACCCACAAATTCTTACTTAACTAAAATCTATGCTTATTTCTTTATGGACAACAAATTGTACGGGTTTTGATTTATCATTTTCATTTCTTTCTATTGCTTTGGAACTAATTTGCCTTAAAACTAATTTTTGATTGACCATGTATTTCAACTTAGAAAATATTTTCAGCTTAACTAAAACATATTTGTTATTAGCAAGTTGAGTTTAGTAAAATAATATTGTATTGTATTTTAATATAATTTTTTTTATTTACATAAATTACAATAGTTAATATTCTTTTTCTTTTTTACTAAGAGTTGTGCATTATCGAATTATGAGTTTTTCGGTGCCAAAGTTTTAATTGTCTTGGGTTAAGCTTTCTCATTTTTGTTCGTGTAGTACCTAAAAACGTAATAACATGGTTTATTTTACTGAAAGTACATTTTTTTAATGACGTTTTAGTGGTTTTTATTTCAAAGTTGTCCTATTTATTTTAAAATATAGAATCAGTATTATCTGATTAAATTAATATTTTTTTAATTCATTAAAAAGGATTACGTAAATTTTTGACCCTAAGTTTGAACAGTGTTACTTTGTTACCTAAATATTTAAATTGTTACGTAGTTTGACCACGAAATTCACATTAAAGTGAAAATAGGACGCAAAAATGATTTAATAAACATTTTTTTAATAAATTTCTATTGGTAAAATTTTCTCAAAACAATTTTTTTAATTTTTAGTTCGGTTTGACTTTTAAACTTTGTATAATTTAATGTGTAATCACAAATATTTTTGTTTAATGCTTTATTTGAAACGGCATAAAACATGTTTTGCAACATAAATAACAAAGTAACGATCATATTATAAATATTTTATTCATACGTACTATAGTATATATAATTTTTTTTATTTAATTAAAATGTACTTAGGTGGAATTTTTCACAATTGGACTGATGATAACGGTAATGAATATTTTGTAGTTGTTTTTTTGTAGTTTGCTTTTAATTGTGTTTGTTAGCTTGTTTGCTGCAAGAAGTTAAAAGTTTAACTTAGAATTACATGATTGATTTAATTTTCTTTGACATGTAACAAATGAATTCTTTATACCATAAACTGTCAATGTTTTAGAATTTAAAGCACAAAAGAAAAAAAAAAAAATTATCTGGTTTATAAACAAAAACAGCTAAAGTTAGAAACAGAAACTTTAAAATAGTTTCATCAAAACTTTCTTATAATATGATCTTTAAAAGTTCATGAATTATTTTAACTTTTTGCAGCACAGCTTACTTAGTGTTGATAGTTAGATTTGTTTGAAATTGATCGTTTTGTGTTTGTAGAATGCCGCTGATTAATTGTTGTTTAATCAAATTTGTAATTATAAACGAAAATAGTCTAATTAAGAGTGGGTTTAATCTTGAGAGTTTTGTTATTGAATGTTGTTATAATTTAAGACACAATCTTTAACTGATCTATAATTATTGATAAGATGACTATCTAATAACTATGATTAATATTGATTTTTTTTAGATTTGATATATGACAATTTGGTATTTATAATTTATAAATCAATTTATACCAATAAAGTCTTAACAACATATGCAAATTGTAAATTGTTATTATATATACATTTTTACATATACTGAGTTGTTGAAAATTTTTCTCTAGTCTTTTATCTTTATTCAACTTAAGTTTGTTGAAGTGTTAATGAGAAAAAAAAACGTTTCCTTACTTTATGTTTCTTTTTGTTGTACTTTTTAATTCTCTTTATTGAGCCATAGTTTTTTCCTTCATTAGAAAACACTTTTTTTACATTCTTAGATTTTTTTAATTCTTAAAAATAATAGCGAAGCAATTTATCTTATTTGCTAAGAAATGCTATCGATCAAATAGATTGACTCATGCTAAATTATTAAGGAGTAATATTTGAGTTAATTGTATTTACAGCTACGTAACAGTTAAAGTATAAAAACTATTTCAATTAAATAATATACAAACAAAATGATTAATGAATTAACTTAAAATTAGGCGCAGAACACTTTTCAAAACAAGCTATAAAAGGTATGTTATTCTTCTTCAAAAAACATGCATAAAAATAAACAAGCATCTTTATTTTTAATCATGTAATGTACTAACTTAGTTAGTAAAAACAAATTAATTAGTTTGTTCATGTAATATGTTCTTAGTTTTCTTGATTGGTGGTAAATATATTAATTTTTTACTAATGTTTAGTTACCATCAGTTATTTCTATTTTTTTAAAAAATGATAGTTCTGTAGAGATTTTTTTTATGTTTGTAGAATAAAAAAAACCTGTGTTACATATAAGAAACTTATTTGTACATAAGACAAGGCTAGCTTATTTTTGAGTGTAAAGCATTATTTTTATAATTATAAGAAGTAAGTATCATTACAATAATCTTTGTATAGTTTTCATTTTTGTTTGAACTCTTGTTCAGTAATTTGTGTGATTTGAAGCAAGTTACACGTATAACTGCAAACTAAATTTGTTTACGTAGCTATTTTTATACGTAAAAACTATTAATTCTAAGTATAAAAGATGTAAGTTCTGAAAATTTCAGCATGTACTTGTTTATGTTTGCATGCCATTTTACTTTGTTATGTTACTTGTTTAATTATTTATTAGAGCAGTAAGGTTACTGTTGTTTATTTTAACTTATGTTTCAATTTCAACTAAAAAACTTACACTGACTTATTTTTCATGACTAACTTTATCATAACTTCCTATTACGAAATAGTATAGAACTTTAAAGAAAAAAATTTTAAGTTTTGCTTATTTTGTTTATATTAAAAAGAAGTTTTTTATATATTATTTTACTATCAATTTTATAATTAAATTAGTTTGCTTATTAGTAATAGTTAGGTTTAGAACTTTTACTTTTTGTTACTTAATTTGATTAAAAATATATAAAATAATTTTGTATATATTTTTTTATATTGACTGTATTTTATTTAGCTACATATATTTTAAAATAACTTTTAGTTATTTTTTATTATTTTACTTGCTAATACATAATGCCAATATGTGTTTTATAAGCTGCTAATAAACAAAAAAAAATAGTTGTTTTTAATTTATATTTTTCAATGTGTTTGAAGTCAAAATTTTGGTTTAAACTTTATTTTATTTTATTTAGAATAGTTATAACCGTTAAAACACTAAACATATTTACAAAATTAAAGAACAAAGTGTATTTGGTTTTATAATTAACTTTTAACATTATTTTCTTTTATAAACTACGAAAATTCAATGCTGGGTTAAAATTAAATTTCTAATATTCTTTTCAAAACAAAGTTGAATTCGATCAATTTTTTTTTAAAGTTTTTTTTTGTAAACAAAGTAACATTTGTATTCTGACCTATTGGCGACCATCATTTAATTTGTTTATTTTATTTTTGCAAATAGTCCAAAACTAATAAAGATTAACTATTTACACACATTTAGGCTATTGAAACTCTTGCCTGGTATTTTATCATACTATAAAAACTTCATTAAGTTTCAAAAAATAAAAGCAAGCATTGAAAGCTGTTAAGTTTAATAATTTACGTTTACGATTAATCCTTTACTTGTTTTTAATTTTGATTTTAGTTTTTATTGCTGAGATGATAAAACAATATAACGTGGAAAAAAAAGCCTTGTTTGTTTTGTACAAGTATAACAGAAACAGCCAATAACTTAACCATAAAAACATTTAAGTTTTTCTTAATTGTGCGACTCGGTTTCACTACTGTGATGTAAATATCTTTTACATTATGACGTAACACAGTTTAAAAAACTGCGACTCAACCATTAGTTTTACGTACACCACGTTGCGTACAATATATTAAGTTTGCCCAATTGTAATCATTTCGATTCGAAAACATTTAGTACCGCTATGACGCAACAAACTCTAATATTATGACATCACACACAAGCGGAGTGTTCGCCGACGGCACGGTGAACCCAATTATTATTTTTATTTCAATTTATTTTTTTACACCACATTACTTATAATATAATAACTTCAGTTTTGGTCAATGGTAGCCACTCAAGTAATTGACGCACTACGACGCAACAATAACGTTATTATGACGTCACCCACAGTATTTCTTAATCTCAAGAAATGTCTTAATGTTGAAATGATGTCCCAATCTTAAGAAAAACTTTAAAAACTTAAAAAAATCAAAAAAAGCTTTATGACTTCACTAGCTATCTACTTTATACAGTTTTTTAGCTTTAAGCATTTTTTGCCCACTATGAATCTAAAATCACATTATGACGTCACGCAGGCGGAGTGTTCGCGGACGGCACGGTGAACCCGTTCTCGCGGAAGTGGGGCGAGGGGGTGATGGAGGGGATGGATTACGGGAAGAACGAGGGCGACGTGGGGACGTGGATCATCGACGAGAAGAAGGACGAGTACGACCGGGTGTTCAACGGGCTGAAGCCGAGCACCAACAAGGACGGCAACAAGGTCCTGTCCGGCTCCGACGCCAAGAAGGTGCGTTTGGTTGATGAGTAGTATGTAGCTAGTTTTTCTATTGGTAAGAAGGGTTGTTTAGATGTTTGATATGAAAAATTGTTTTTAGAAGTAAGTAACTTAAAAGTTTTAAGTAGTTAGTAACTTAAAAATTTATATATATAAGTTAGTATGATTCGTTAGAATATTTACATCGGGCATTTTAGTGAAAAAAATGTATTAGATAGAAACTGAACATATTTTTTATGATAATATATGTTTTATAACGAAATAGTTTGTTGAGTGAATAAGGATCAGGGTCCGACGCTAAGAAGGTGCGTTTGGTTGATAAGTAAAAATTGTCAAATGATTACGTAGCAAAGTTTTTTTTTCTATTGCTAAGAAGGTGCGTTTGGTTGTTTGATATGAAAAATAGAGCTACCACAAAGAACAACATTGTAGTTTTGATCGTTTCAGGGTTGCTTGAAACCTGGAGTTTGAGAAATTATAAAAAAAACTGAATTTTCGAACATAAAACACTAAAAGACCTGGAAAAACCTGAAATTTTAATCTAAGAAAGTGCGTTTAGTTGAAAATTAGTAAAATGTATCAAATAATTATGTTGCTAAGTTTTTCTAATGGTAAGAAGGGTTTTTTAGAAATTAATAAGTTTGTTAGTCTATTTTTATGATGACCACTATTGTACAAAAATAGTTAGACTCAAATTAAACCTATCAAACTTAATTTAAATATTATATAATTGTATTAATATTTTAATTTTTTAAATCATTTTAATTAGTTTCAAACTGCTAAATTTATAACTTATTTAATTTAACTAAACAATCATTATTTTCCTTTCAATCGAGAAAGTTTATTTAAAGTAACTTTTACTGAATACTAGCTTATAAGTCTTTTTGTTTTACAACTAAAACTAGATTGTATCTAAAGCTCACTAATGCTATATACACCAATTAAAAAGTTTGTGCAACTAAGCAGTTTAAAACATTGTGTATTGTCGCGTTAGCATATTCTACTGTTACACAATTTTGTGTAGAATTACTTAATTTTAACACTTCTTAAAATAACATAATGTAGGCAATAGTTTAAAGTTTTGAAAATTTAGTTCATAGATTTGACTTTGAAAATAGTCAAACAATTTTTTTTCCCATAGATTATAATGATGTGAATAATTATTTTAAATACAATCTTATAGTTTTTGAAACCATTCAAATTATAAGCATTTTATTGATTAAGTATTTATTATACTTTTATTGCAGAAATTAAAACAAAAGTTTTTGGGAAGTATGTATCAATATTATTTTGTTTTTGTTCCAAGTTTAAACCCCCTATTTTATGAGATAAGTCAAAAGTTTTTACTTAAAGTTTGTTGTTCTAAGCTTTAAAAGTTTAAGAAGCTTTTGTAAAGCTAAAAACAAAGAATTACTTTGTTTGGAAATTTCCCAACAATGATAGAATTGAAACAATGTATGGTTTTGATAACATTTTGTATTAATCTTTTTTTTTAGTATATATGTTAATGGAAGTTTGTTGTTATTTATATTGAACAAAGGTACATGTTGTTAAAATAATTGTTGCAAAAACTTTTAAGTTTACATATACTCAGAATGTTTTGTACATCATAACTATTGAAACCAATTGAAGTATAAAAAATAGCAATGTGTTATTGCTAGTTATTTTTTATTACTTTTCAAGGTTTTATCAAATTCATAAATATAAAAATATAGATCAAAAGTCCTAAGCTTATTTTAAGATAATATTATATTTGTATAAGACTTATAAGTCCTAATTAGTTTATGTCAGCCAATCATAAAAAAGTCAAATTAGCAACAAAAATATACATAGTTTTCAGATTTTTTTTATTTTTAAGGATAGTTGAATTTACAAAGTTAACACAAAAACAATAGTTCCATTCATAAAACATATTTTATCATGCAGTTTTGTGTGCATAAACTTTGCTTATGTCGTTTTTCGTTTCAATGTATAACTGTACTGAAAAATATACTATTCAAATATTATATCAATCCATGCAAGTATTTCAAATAATTAACAAACACACACTTATAATTATGACGTAATAACCAGATGCAATTATAAACAAGTGCCAAATACAATGTAAGCAAGATAACACTGCACATACTTGTTATGTGTATTTATACAAATAAAAAGGAGTAAACAAAATGTCTATAAATGTTATGATTGGTGTATAATTAAATCGTAAGTGATTGATTTATTTTTCAAAACACCCTTTATCCAACCAGTAACACTAAGGTTGAAATAAACAACGTTTTATATGTTTTATGTATGCACATATTTATTAATGAAAATTGTTTTAGTAAATGGTTTAATTGTTCTTAAGCAACTTTTTTTGTACAAATTTAAACTGAAAAAAAAAGTCGGAGAAGTTATTGTTTACTTATGTAATATCAGTTTTTGAAACATTCAAACAGTACAATTCAACGAAGGAAATGGTCAATCATTTCAGTTAAAACTTCAAAACAGCAGAGCAAATAAAAACCTTTTTACCTTACAAATAGTAAATAAAACAATAAACATTTTATTCACATGAAATGGTGAAATCAAAGCTGCCGAACACTAACAATAATAAAAAAAGTAATGAAAGTAAACATTTACATAGGCACGCTGCGTTTGGTCTTTAAAAATAGACGGTCAAATAATTGTCTAACAACCAGTTCCAATAACAATAATAAATCTACCACGTACTAATTAACAAAAAAATAATTATAACGATAGAATTAAACAAAACCACACAGGAAATGGTGAAATCGAAGCTGCCGAACACGGCTCTTGCGAAGATCTGGAGGCTGGCCGATCACGACGGGGACGGCATGCTCACTGATGAGGAGTTCGCCTTGGCCATGTACCTGATCGATTTAAGGAGCAAGGAGCACCCTCTGCCGGATCACCTTCCCGATCACCTCATCCCCCCGTCGCAGAGAGGTAAGTGTGAAAATGTAAAAGTTATTAAGCGAGAATCAATTAAGGTCGTAGGGGGGTAAAACACTTTTTTAACGAAAAAATAACTTTGGCTTTTGTATGAAAGCTTTAAATACAAACTAAAAGCCAGTTTTGGAAGAATTTAAAAATATCATTTAACTTTTGGAATTTTTTTTTTAAGTAACTGATACAAACGTATGGACCGCAAATTTTTCGGGGTCAATTTGCACCAAAGTTTAAAAATTCACTATTTATCTATTTCAAAAAGTGGCTGAGAAAAAAGTCCCTGAAAAAAAATCCCCTGAGCAAGTACTGCCCGAGCAAAAAATTCCCCTCGACCGTTCGAAGTCCCTGAATCAGAGGGAAAGTAACCAGGGTGTTAAGAAAATGGTTGGGAAGATGTTCAAGAGGAGGAGCACAAAGACCCAAATTAAATTTGAAGATTAGAAATTCTGCCATGTTTTTAACCTAATAACCCCATGATTAGAAATAACTGCCATGTTCGGTTAAGTTAAAAAAAAAAAGGAAATTATTAGATAATTTTTATATAAAATAGCGTATATAGTTTTAAAATTGCACAAAAATAAACTTGAAATAAATAATAAAATGTCTCCTTTTTTTTTGCAATTGGTATGTTTTATAAGAATTTAAAAATATTTAGTAATTAGTTAATTTAGATGGCTCGTTTTAATTTTAAAGTTGAAAACCTTAAGTTTCACTTCCTAAAACCTAATCAAAATAAAGTGGTTTCTAGAGAGAACTTTGTAACTAGTGTAGAATTCTTGCCAAATTGATTACTGTTTGGTTAAGTATGTAACTTTTGGTTTTTTTTTTTTAGCTGGTACTCCCTTATTATAACAGTTATTGCTTATTTGCAATTTATTTGCATTATGATGTGAATAAAAAAACAATAACAAATTTTCAATAATAACTAGGATACTATAACACTCTTTAAAAATACTCAATGAGAGGTAAAGTTTAAAAAAGTTTACTAAGTTGTGTCTCAAAGGTTAATACTTAATTATTTAGGATGGTTTGTTTTTTTATAAAGTGTAAATATATGTTACTTGTTTCAAAAGAGTTTTCCCTTAATGTTACATAAATAGTGTGCTCTGCGTTAAAGAGCAAATTTTTTGGAAATTTTTCAATTATACTTTGTATCTTAAACTAATATCTAATGGAAAAATGGTTATGTAAAAATAGTTTTAAATTTAATTTTTTGGTAATGATATAAATTTCTTCAATACCAGAAATTTTATGTTTTAGTTTAAACATATAATTTTCAAGTAAAGTCTTAGAAAACTAAATACCTTATTTAGAAACAGATACAAAAGAACAAGATTTGGTAAAAGCATTGTAATATTTTGTTGTTTTGAGTAATACTCATGTTTATCTTACATGCTTGTTATGTTTATATTTTCAAATAATATACTGATAGTTGTTTTATTTTGTGTTGAACTTTAATTTGTTTTCATCAATTTTATGTTGTTGATTTGTGTTCAAACATTAATGTGTTACTCTCGCATTTGGTATGTATCTTTTAAGAAACTGTTTATATTTTAAAGTAGATATAAACTTGTTTAACAACTTTTTAGAAACTTATTTAGTGAGTTTGTGTCTTAATAACTTTTTACTTGAGTTTTTCTGTAATACCAAAAAATACCTCTACAATCAAAACTTGATAAGTTTTAAATGCAATAAACAATTATTATTTTTCATTTCCATATAATTTACTGCGGTTCCGGAAGTGATAAGTTTACTAAAATAATTTATGTGCTTTACTACCATTTAGTGGTAGATTTTTTCTATAGAAACTTTTTTAAATTCATTTAATTAAATAAAAATTAATAATATATTTTCCAGAATGTGTAATTACTATAGAACACTTCTAAGAAAATTACTAAGTTTTAGCTGTTGTATCTAAGTAAGCTATAATATTCACAAACACTTTTTCAAAATTCAATGTTTCCTTGTTTAAGGCCAACTCCCCTTTTACTTAACGAGATTAAATTTGGCTGAATTTTGCAAACCACAGAAAGTTAGACGTTTCCTATTCATGTCTGAAAACTACTTCTATATTTGTAAAGTTTACTAAATTGCTTTGCAAATTGTGTAATATGCGCGGACTTGTATATTGAATTACTGAATATTGATTTATTAATTTTACAAATTCTTTTCGGTAAATAATTTATTGAAGTGAAATAGCTTTGAGTCTTTAAAACGAAGTACACCAAATGAGATTTAAGTTACGCAATTAAAATATTCACTTCGACTTAATCCAAATACTCGACGTTCATCTTTATAGGTTACGTAAGCTTATACACAAGATAAAAATATTTAACGACTTGCGTAAAAAAACGTGCTAAAGTTATAATTGACCAAACAAAAAACACGAAACTTAAATTGAGGTCATTAACACGAACATTGATGGAAATAAATACGTTTGTAAAATATCTAAAAAGAAGTTGATTTTTTTAATTTCTTCATTTATTCTAAACTAAAAGTATATGTTCCAAGAACTTTTATTGTTTAATAAACATTATGAAAACGTGAAAAAAAACTTATATGCAATTTAAACGAGGTTATAGAACAGAAATCACGTGTTAAAGTGAAATAAATTGTGACATAAAAATCATGTTTCTATCTGACCTTAAAAGAATTACATGCCTTGATTTTACATAAAAAATGGCATGTTTCAATTTGACAAGTATCAAATGTTTCCATTTATCACCGATTTTTCTTAATACTTTCAAAACAATGCCATGTGACCACACCCACGTGAAGTATTTGTCGATAATGCTTCCTTTCATCCCGGAATTTTGCGATAATTACGTCATAAATGGCTTCCATTCACACACGGAGACGCCGGCTAAAAATATTTTGCACAAAAACAAGTCTGTTAGTTTTTTTATTTGCAAAATTAACCGAAAATTTATAAAACAAATAACTAAGAAATTTATGTCTGGCCGACTTTAAAGTTAACAGCTTTATTTTTATTTGTTTGTGATAATCTGTTGTGATATAATCCTGTTACAAATAATTTCCACCTGTTTTTTGTGCTTTTTATGTTCTTTATGACGTCATAATCCGTTCCGAATGAGACTAGGAAAATTCATGGGTGTGGTATTACGAAGTTATAAATATGTGGATAAACAGATAGTTGTTAGATTTTTATATAATGATTAGTTTGTTTGTAATTCTAAGCGTACCCGGACAGTTTTTAAAAAACTTCCTAACATAAAAATTAAGTAGATTAATCATAAAGATGTGTGTATACTGCCTATTAGTTCCAAGTTTTAAGGGCCTTATACTTTAATCTCTCATCTTCCAAAATCCATTTTAATAAAATCTCAACTATTAAAGTCTGTTTTAAATACAAATATTCTTTCTAGGAACTAAAAAACTACTTTTTAGTTTAAAAACACTCTAGGAAACGGTAGTTGTCAAGCAAGTGAAAATATTTTGCTTCAGAATTTTTTCGGCAATACTTCATGTCATTAACATGTTGGAAACCCAATCATGCGTATCAGAGTTTTCCTGCAAATAATTCGAATATTTTACAGAATATTTGCCCATATGTTAAATTGAAAACTGTCTGAATACACAAAACACACCTACTACATTGTTTTAGTTTCTGTCTTTAATTGTTTTTGTTTGTTTTAGTTAATGACTTGTGAACTTATTTTTATTACGTGATGTTGAATTTGTTTTGTAGTGAACTTATGTTGTTTTTTACTTGCCTAGTTTTAGTTTTTCTTAAATAAATAAACTACTAAGTAGTATTTATTAATTTAAAAAAAGTTCTTCAATATTTCAGTCTTAAAAAATGTAAACTTTTTACCTTGTTCAACAAATTTAAATTGTTTACAAATTTTGATAAACAAAAGTTCTTAAAACATTGAAAAGCTAAAACAATAATAAACAGATAGTACACAATTTATTCTGAGTCATCTCGATAAAAGTTTTTCATGTAAATCTCTCACTTTTTGTTTGATTTTAGTTTTAGTGTTTTATTCGTATTTCTGGAGTTTTAGTTGTTTTTTTTAAATAAAGCAAAGTATTTTAAAAAAGTTCAAAAAAAATATTGAAGAGTTTGGTCTTATTTTTAATTTAAAGCTGTAGAAAGTCACACACATCAAAGAACCTCTTGATTTTGCAAGTTAATTGCACATTATGATTCTTTTTTCTTAACAATTGTCGTGTTTTTAACGCGATATCTCCATATCCAAACGAAAATCAAGGAAACTTATTAGTTGTTGCTGACACATATGTAACAAAACTGTACCGTTGTATAACTAATATAAACAAACGTATACGTATGTACAATACCCTGTACAAAAATACTGAACCTTGATTTAATATTTTGTATGTATATGTAGAAGCACCAGCTGTAGAAGCTGTAGCTGAAGAGCCAGTTGTTGACGAGCCGGCACCGGGGGAGGCTGCAGAATAAAATAAAAAGTGAGACAATAAAATATAAGGTGAGACATGTGGCATGTCTTGCTTGTATATGGATCATATTGTGCATGTGTGAATACATTTACTATGCTATAGTTTGGAGTATTAGGTACAATTCGCATTGATTTGTTTGTATGTGAATACATTTACTATGCTATAGTTTGGAGTTACAATTCGCATTGATTTGTTTGTATGTGAATACATATACAATGTATGTGATGTAATTTGGAGTTACTAGATACAATTTGCATTGGCTTGTTTGTATGTGAATACATATACAATGTATGTGATGTAAT
Organism: Thalia democratica; assembly: GCF_965202585.1. NCBI lineage: Eukaryota > Metazoa > Chordata > Thaliacea > Salpida > Salpidae > Thalia > Thalia democratica. Next base: position 19,769,244 of record NC_139168.1, read on the forward strand.
TTGGAGTTACTAGATACAATTTGCATTGGCTCGTTTGTATGGTAGTTATGTGTTCATGTAGTATTTTGTAGCTTGGTTTATTGCAGGTGACTTGGGTTTATATGCATAATGTTGGAAAAATAGTTATGTTGTTGATTTTTTTTTTCAATTTGTATTGTTTTGTATGCTTGTTTTGACATTTTTACTCACTCGCTTTTGATACTGACTTTTCTAACGCTTTTCATTCCAGTGTGCACAGAAAATATTTTGGTGTGCAAAAAGAGTTGCTTGAATAACTAAAATGCACCAGTTATTAATATACTAATGATTTATATTATGTGCAATTGTTCATTAAGTTACAACTACTTTTCACAGTTTGAGTTTTATATGTGTTTTTCGCTTGTTTATATTTTTACTTGGGTTTGTTTACATTTTATAGATGTTATGGTGTATTATTTAGATTTTTAGCTTGGTTTTACACAACTGTTTTAATTATGTAGTTTAAAAGTCTTTTACTTGTTAGAAAGGACCAAAAAAACTTAGAAATTAAGATTAAATAAACTTAGATCTTATATAATTATTAGTAAACGAATTCGTATATAATTTATTTGTGTTTAATTAAAATAAAAGACTGTAATTTAGTGAGGTTAATAAAAAAAAGCTTGTTTCAATATTGTTTGTTACAATATTAAACTTAATTAATCACTAATTTGCTCATATTTACTGACTTATATTATGTATATGATTAACTAAAATTGCTGGCTAATTCACTAAAAACAAAATGTTCAACTAACTCTTGTAAAGTTATGCACACTTGCTACCTAATTTAATAAAATAGAAAACATTTAGCAAAGTTAAGCTAAGGCTGATTTCAAAAGGATAAAAAGATCAAATTTATAAAGGTTCCTTAGTCCAACGCTCGAATAGTCCGTATAGAATAATTTTAGAAAAACTCTTAGCATTGACTTGTATTATGCCCTTATAAAACAAATATATCATTAATAGAAACATAGCAAGACATCTGGTCCAAAATGTTTCAATTTTTAAACACTACATCATTGTTTCAATGTCCAGTTTGAAAAAAAAACAGTGCAATTATAATCTCAACATCTAACCTTTGAAACGCATTCATCATAAAAAGATCACAAAATAAAAACACGAAACTTGAATTATGTTGAATTACTTCGATGAAAGAAAATTATTCAGAAAGCGTGTAGCTAAGAAATTCCTGACACAAGCACCCACAATGAAACCTCTATGCGACTTCCAGACTTTGTAGCGGTGTTGGGTGTCTGAAAACTTTTTATTATTACGTCATAGCGAGCACCTGTAAAGTCGATAAGCGGTGTTGGTTTTTATGGGGTTTTATTACTAACTATATATATAAATATTTTTGATGGGTTTATATGTGTACAGCCGCAAGTAGTATAAACGCTACTGTAGTGTTTTTGGTGTAAACTTTGCTATGTAATGCGCTTTTGATGTAAGAACGACTAATACGAGTATTTAAAGTGTGTTAGTTTGTTTTAAAAATGTATTCGGCACAATGTGACAAGTATTAACTAGATAGTTCGTATATTTTTACTTATTCTTTACATCAATACTTAACTAAACCTTGTATTATCATGGTAAAACATTCATTCATTGACTTGTTTTTACAGCTTCTAAAAGAGACTAATCATTAAATGAAACAATAATTTGATATTACATAATTTAAGATCTAATTAGATTAAAATAAGTGACTTACAGATAGAATCTTGTGTTTTAAAGAGTTAAAGATTATTTTTCAAATACAATTAGTGCAAGTGTTTAAGTTTATTATGACACTTTATATAGCATAAGTTTAGCGATATATAGCTCATACAAGTTAAACTAAAAAAATAGCTTGAGCTTTTTTGTCAACATAATTTTGTCTTAGTATCAATATAGTTGTATCTTTATTGGATGAGTAAATTTACTTTACAAAAACTTTGGTAAAGATTGAGAGTAGTGCTATATTAAAGGTTAGATTACTTAAACTTAAGTTTAAAAAAAATTGTTTCATACAAGTGTTAGTAAATGAAATAATATTATCATAAAAGTTTAGTCTTTTATAACATAGCAAGTTTTTGTTTTATTATTACTATTAGTACGAAAATTAATCATAAAGTTAGGTAGCAATTTTTAAGTTTTCAATTACGTTAAACATACATTTGTAACCACTTCCATGTTTTAATTGGTTTATAATAAGACTCTGATTTTTTAGAATAGTGTAGATTTAGTTTTTTTATTCACAGTAACAAGTATATGTAGCTACAGCGTAGTTTAGAATTATTTTAATTTTTTGTTTATTATTTTTCTTACGCAGTAACGAGTATTCACAATTTAATGAGCGTGAGTTCGTTAGACATCAGTGACAATTCAAAAAATTCAAGTAAAAATTCCAGCAGTAAGAGATGGTATAAGCTGTCTAAGCAAGTCAGAGGTAACTATGTAGAAGGTTAGAAGTTTTAGTAGGTGTCTTTTATTTTAAACCAGTATGTATGTTTTAATTGCAATAGAAAGTAAGGTTGTTTAAGAGTTGTGGTCTTTAAGTTTAAGCTTCAAAATTGCGTGATTTAGTAAAAGTTTAAACAAAATAAACTTCGCTCAAAGTTAGATAGTTTGAGAAAAATATAAAAGAGATGTTTTTTGTTAACGATATTTTTAATTTGTCGATAAACCTCTCATAAATTTAAAAGTCGTAGATAGTTTTATGTTTTAGCTTATCAGATTTTTTGAATGAAAGTAATAACAATACATTAGAACTATCAAATTAATTATATTATCAACTATCTATGAAAATCGTCTTTTATGTTAAGCAGTTAGAATTCTATTGCATTAAATTAAATTTTATTAAAAGTAAATTATAATTTTTAAAGTGTGCCGCTAAACTTATTTATTAATATAATGGTTTAAAAAAACTGTAAAATTTTCTAAAAATTTGTAAACTTAATAAAACATTAAAAAGCACTGCTGCAAATATTTATTTATTTTTTACAGCTTCCAGTCCAGAAGTATGAGACTGTAAGAAAAAATCAACAAAAATTTCTACTTTTTTTATTCTTTAAACAAACAAGGTTCATCGAGAGGTAATAACTATTGATTCAAACTTTTTTTTTAATTTCATATCAGTTCATCATTTTATAATAAAACTGCTTGGTTTGTTCCTTTTAAAGTATTTTATATTTTTACAAATATTTCTCTTTATTTTACCTTCTCTGTTAAACGTCCAATCGGCTTTAAATTTTTTTTATATAAATTCTCAAGTTGCTGATTTTATGAAAGAAATAAATATTTTGAACTTTTCACTAAGCTTTCAATGCAAAAAAATATTTTGTAATTTCTTGGAGCTTATCTACTTTTTATGCCGTAAGGTTTTATAGACTAAGTTCAAGATTGAAGTTAAATTTCATTAAAAAATAATTTAATGAAAATAGTTAAACTTTTTTTTTTGAGTTGTTTCAATTTTCAGTAGATGGTTACACTAAAAATATATATAAGACCAATGTGTTTTATTCTTGCATCCACATAAATTTTTTCTTAACGTTTTTTAAAAATGTGTCTTGTATTTTTGTACTTTATTAAAACAAACTAACGTTTTGCTCGACAATTATACTTATTTTTGAGTAAATTAATACTATGCTACTTTTAAACTTTTATCTGTTTTTTCTACTCATATTTACCCCTTCTAATAATAAATTGTAACACAAATTGAATTGTTAGTTTTAACATAAAAAAAAAAATATTTCAAGTACTTAAAATATGTTCCTGATAAATTGGAAACATTCTAATATATGTATTAGAATTTTATCAGTTTCTTGAAAATTAATTGATCATGATATTATTAGCTTTTTGTTAAGTTGAATACTTGTTTATTAACAACTACTTATAAACATTGACACTTTTTAAATTTACACTCTTTTAATGGTATATTAACTCTAATATGTCTATAAATAAAATAACTTTAACATATACAGAGTGGTCACAAATTGCTAGCTTACCAAGGTAGTAAGTTATGTTTAAAAAATCCAAGTTATTTTTAAAAATTCCAAGATGGACTAAATATTTATTTAATAGTGATTATGAAAGTCATAAATGATTATTTTTATTGTTTATCCTTTTTTGTTTAAGGAGTTAATAATAGTCATCTTACACCCAAAAAATTTAGTTTTGAAGTTGATGTGTTCAGTTACAATAACAGCGGTTCAGTCTAAATTACACAATTTTCAATCTGGCTATTCTTTAGATTATTTATTAAGAATACTGTTTTGAACAGATTTCACAAAATGTACAAACTTCTTTACATTTTTTTCTTTAGTATATCCATATAAAATTTAGTGATACATGTACTTTTTAACAGAGAGTTAAGCATATAAATAATTGGTAAGCTTAGGTTACTGTTTCAAGTAAAACTATAACAATTTAATCTAATTTTCTAAGGAAACCTCGAAAGTTTTTTTTATGTTTGCAAATGCTATTTACTCCTTTATAGGCTTATAATAGTATACAAAAAAAATTGTAGAAGAAAAATTTTGGTTGTTATTGTATTTTTTTTCTCATTAATTGCATAGTGTGTAAAAATTACAACACTTATTCTTACATTACTATTGATAAAATTTGAGTTCATGGTTAAATTCACATCTTTTAAAAATTGTAAAATATTTTTTTTGACCTAAATACAAACTTTAAGAAGTATTTGAATCAGATATCAAAAAAAAATACTTTCAGCATAAAATACTGGTAAAATCCAACGTCTATGTATTTCAGCTTTTTACAATTTTACCTTCTTTAAAAAATTGTGATCTATATTTCAAGTATTTCATGTCTGCTATTAGTATTGTTTATGTCGTTTATAAACTAAGATAAAGTTAATTTGTTAATTCTAAAAGTGTTCTATACTTCTATTTTTATTCTTTTAAGTTTTAGGCTTAGACTGTATTTTATTATATTAGACAAGTTTTTCAGTCTTATGAATAAAACTTTTTAGTAAACACATAACTTAGTTAAATTACGTTTCTTACCCTTCATTTAATTGATTGTTTCTTTATATTTAAAAGATAAAATTAAAATGTTTATCTTTTTTAGCTCGTAAGAAATTGTAAAAACATTTGGTGTACGACTCGATAACCGTAAGGTATTTTCGTACACCAGATCCTTAGACCAAACTTTTTGAGTGTTTTTGTAAGTGTTCAATAAACACTATTTATTTTTTAATAATTATGGAATAAACCTAAATAAAGCGGTTATTTAAAACTTAGTATTTGTAAAGCAAGTCCTGAAGTTTGATTTATGTATGATGAATTTGTCAGAGATTCAGTATTATGTAATCAGCAAAAAGTTAAACTAAGCTTAAATGTTTTTTAATGCAAAATATTTTCCTTACTTAATATTGTTTTTAATAATTTTTTTTATTTGTTACAGTCTTTTTTTAAATCTACATATCTAATAACAGGTCAGCTAAAAAGTACTGTTTAGTTTTCTCTAGTTAAGAATGTTTTGTAAAAAGTTATAAGACAAAAACAAAAAATGTTTTTTATCAGAAAAACTTTATGATAATTTATAATAAAATATTTTTATCAGTTAACCAAACTTTAGAGTTTCAATTGATCTTTTAATATCTCATTGAATATTTAAAGGTTTTGTACACTTTTAAATGTTGAGTTGAAAAACAATTAAATGTCCTACCAGAAATAATGTGTTTAATACTTTTATATAACTATGCTAGAAAAAAAAAACAACACCGAATTTACTAACTGTTATTCTTAACATGTTAATCAAAACTGGTTGTGACTTAACAAACTCGCTTTAATTGTACTTGTACAAATAGGACTGTTTGATTATGAAAATAACATTAACAGGCTAAATTATGGAACTAAACAGTTTTTTTCGTACAGTGCTTTATTATAAATAAACTTTTTCAAACATCAAAATACCGTTAAAAGGATAAAATGTTTACCTTGTCAACTAAAACTTAAAGATAATATTAAAATATACTAGTTTAGAACAACAAATATCGAAAACCTTTTAAATTCAATAGTCTTAAATTTATCATAAATTTTAGTTTAGTTCATACTGAAACAGGGGTCGGCAAACTGCGGCCCGCGGGCTTCATGCAGTTCATAAAAGTCGTAAAAGTGTGGCCAACCAGTATGTTACTTTTAATAGAATAAAATACCCATAAAAGGTATAACCTGCAGTATTAAGCAAAAAATGACTAAGGCAAAATTTACGGGAAACTTGTAAATAGATATCTAAGTTTTAAAGTATAGACCACAGAAAAAAGTTTTGAAGTTAAATTTACGGAAGTTCGAAACTTACACTAAATACTTTGGGTCTGCTACGAAGAGAAAAAATGAAAATTCGACTGCGGCCCAGCGAATATTTTTCTTTTTTAAGTTTGGCCTGCTATCACACTAGCAGGCTCTAAAGACATTTATAAAAAAAAAACTCTAATAATTGTTAAAATAAAAAAAAACCATTACTAAAGCATTTTTTAAGTGTCAGTCATTGTTTCTATAAAAATAGCTTAACTGAAAAACAAAAAGAAAACCTTATTAAATCAAAGTTTAAGTATTAACTTCAGAAAACGTTTATCGTTGAAGAGGGGAGAGTGAGTACTTCTGATGTTTTTCTACCTTAAAGTAGGTACAATTATTTCAAATATGTCACCAACAACTTTGAATGTATTTAAAATATTTTTACATCAACAAAGTTTCTTTCATTTGTGGCTAATTTATTTTGGTAGCTTTGGTAAGTACTTGGCTAAGTCTTTTTAAATCATAAAGCATAGGCCTGTAACGTACGGTCCGCTAAGCTGACCTTTAGGCCCAATATGTATTTTTATCTTAAATATTACATATCTAAGACCAATAAAAATAATATTTATAATAAATACTTTAATACAAGCACTTAATTTGGTATCAATACATAGTAGTGCTTATCAGAAGATAAAGTTTTTATTTGGAGAGTCTTTTTCAATTTCAATTAATTTTATGATTTTTTTAAACTACTTCGCTTTTGAAAAGTTGTAGTCTGCAAATTAATTTTCTGGTATATCTGACTTGTCAACTTGAAAAGTAATGTATCCTGCATTGCTGTTACAAACAATAAAGTTAAAAATATAAAATAAACAAAACTTGAATTTGTAGCGAAAAATAGTAACATAGAAATTTGATCTTAAATAATGGTAACTACTAAATTTATGTTTATATTTACATAACTTTTTTTTCTTGAGTAAATTATGTTCTAATTGAATAGTTTTGTACTATTGTAGCAAAGTTAAGTAAAGATTTTTAAGAACTTAAATTACAGTCTTTTAGTTATAAATTATTGTCTAATAAACTGACAAACACAAAACAAGCTAATGACAAAAAAAGAAAGACTTCTAAATCTTAACAATATTTTTCAGTTAAATAAATAAACAGTTTACATTTTAATTTAAAATGATACAACTATACCGTAAATAAAAGTAAAACTTTTTTTTTAATGTATATATAGCTAATGCTTTATAAACTTTTATTTGAAAATAATTACTCAGTATACAAAAACTTAACAAGGTTTAGGCATTTGTTAGCTAAAGAAAACAAAATGGTTAAGGTTTTGGACAAGACATTTAATTGTATCCGTGGTGTACAACTTGGTAACCGAAAGGTTTTATCGTACACCAGGTCCTTTGAACAATTTTAAAAACCCTTTTTTTGTCGTTCGATAAATCAGTACTATTAAAAATCCGTCAAGTATAAGTTTTGTCTCATAGAATTTATAAATTTGTAGAATGATAAAAATTCTCACTTAGATTTAATTTAGTATTTTACATCGCTTACATATTTTTAAATGAATAACACCTTAAAGTTAAAAAGGTTATTAACATCTAACACTTTTTTTAATTAACTGAAAATTAAACATTAGGTATTAATCTAACAAATCGAAACGATTATTTACAAAGTCTTCGTATGTATCCGTTGATTAAAATTTTGTTTAGTTAGCTATATTTTCCTATTAACTTATTTACTAATTAAGTTTTACAAAAAACAAATTGATTACCAGTCGGGTTAACAAGGCAAAAAAATTATTTTACTCACTTTTATAAATTTATTTTTTTAACTAAATGTTTGAAATTTTATAAAAAAATTTACATAATACTTGTTAAACGAGTTTTGTTTCTACTGTAGTAGGTTTAAAAGCTAACAAAAAATTAACTTTTTGAGAAAATAAAACATTGTAAATTCCTAAAACTTAACAAAGATAAGTAAACAGTAAACATGCTAAAGGAAAAATATTTTTTTTTATACTTAATTTCTTCACCTCATTATAGTTTTGTACACTGTTTCGTGTAAAAATAAAAAAAAACGATTAAAACTTATATAAAAGTACAAACGTTGTTCTTAAAAATATTTCAAACATGCAATTTTTAGATTTTAATTTTAGTTAAAATTTTCAACTATTTTGTTATGGTTCAAATTTTTTTCGATTAATATAAATTTAAAGACAAAGCAAATTACTAAAAGTTTAAAATAATATTGTACCTGATTCCATATATATCAAACAATCAATTTTTACTCCTTTAATAATTTAACTACTTAAATCTAAAGTAACAAACAATTTTAAAGTTTTTCAAGCTTATACTGTAAAGTATTTTTTAACTTTTTGGCTGTAATTAACAAAGTTTTAAAGCTGTAATATTCATTTTGTTGGTGAGTATTAATCAGTAAGTAAAGTAATACATCATAACTTTTATTGTAGAGAAAATATAAATTAGTAGAAATTAGATATAAAAGTTGTAACTGAGAACAAATAGTTTAAAAAAGTATTGAGTACTCAAAGATAGACCAACAATAATTTTTGATCACAGCTTTAATTTAGGTTTCAAAAAGTCATAAAGTTCTTGATAAAACAAAATTTATGTTATTTTCAAACTTTATTAACATTAAAACAAAGTTGTTAGTTAAATTATAAACTTTAGTTAAACTATGTTGCTTAGAACAACAACAACCTAGATATTTACTAAAGCACTCGCTAACAATATTTTAGATGTCTTATAAACTTTTTTCAGTATAATTTAACATTTTATTTTGATAACATCTAATATTTGAATGAAACAGTTAATTTTTTAGTTTTTGTTCTAGTTAAATTTTTAGTACAACTATCGCATGATGAGTAGTGAGGAACAACAGAAGCTGGACTGTTTTGAAAGCAAGCTCGACCCGTCTCTGAAGCACGATTTCCATGGAAACAAGTACTCTCTTTTCATCGGTGGGTTGAAGCAAGACACCAAGGATGACGTCATAAAGAAACTTGAGAGCATGGGCGTCACTGACGTCATAGACGTGAGGGTTTTCGTCGAAGTGGACCGTTTCAGGGTTGTGAAGTATGCCGAAGTGCATTTGTTCTCAGTGGAGTCGGTGGAAATAATCAAGCAAAAGTCTGAAGGCGTTTTCGAAAAAGTTCTGCCTTTTTCCAGACAAGGTTTCTTTGATCTTTAATGTTGTGAAGCAATCTATGATTCAATTCTAATTTAAATCGCTCGTGTTAAAACTTAAATGCTTTTAAAATATAATGCTGTTTGCTTTTTTATATCTGACTTTATAAATATATATGCTTTTGTTGCCATGATTTTTGTTGATATTTGTATGAATAAAATGGGTATATGTTTGTATAATAAATTAAAAAGCAAGCTTTTGTCAAATTTTTTCGTTGTATCGAAGTTTTTTTTAAAGGAGATCCAAACTTTGATGTTGTAAGTTAGGTTTAAACACCACGCATAATGTATTACAAGGAAAATGGTAAAATAAAAATTACTTTTTTAGTACTTTGTAGATTTTTCTAAGATGATTTAAATAACACTGTTTAAGTAGTTTCTTACGTATATTCTGTAAATATAATATTATAGTTTTAAGTATCTCAAATCTTCCCTTGGTTGTGTGTTGTTCTTCGTGATTTTTTTTGTCTTTATCAAAGTCGTTTTAAATAAAAAAGACTTTTTAAACGATTGTAAATAGAATGTGAGAAACTAATTTCTTTAAAAACAGTGAACACGAAATATTACATGGAAGTTGTTTTTGAAAATTATGTCATTCCTGGTCGAGATGAAGAAAATTTTAATTAAGAAAAGATAAAATCGTTATTATTATTTGTATATTTAAAGATTAATCGTTATTTAAAAAGATTTTATTTATGATTAGTTTGCAATTAACGTAATCAAAAGATCAAACTATAAATTCAAACCTGTTTATTAAAATTATAATTAGCTTTTTTTAACGTGTATCTAACTGTTGTTCGGAAATACTTAAGTTACTTTATTTTGTTTTTACTTTTTTAACCCTGTTAACTTTCGGATTGTCTCAGTTTATTTTACATATCTAGTTCTATGCATTTCAGGAGTCTTTCTCATGCACACAAACATTTGTTAGTGTGTAAAAGCTAAGATAATATAAGACTCAGTAAAAGTTAATAAGTAGTAAGTTTTAGTTCAAAAATTGATAACTTTAATGAATTTCTGTTCTACATAAAAAAGTTTAATTTTTATTTAACTTTTCGTAACTTATGTCACTTTAAAGAATAACCATTACAAACTTAGTTTTGTTAAGATGTTTAAAGGCTTGTAATTCTAAAACTATTTTATTAAAGTTTAACAAAAAGAGCCTACAAACCACAAATAAGTACTTGTTATTTACTATGTATTGTAAACTATTACAAAGTATTTTATTATTTGCCGGAAAGATTGAAACAATGTGGTAAATTATTTTTTCTCGTGTAATGATTCCTTTAAAAGTTTTAATCAATGTTTTTTCTAATAAGCTAACAAAAGTTCAGGACTTAAGAGGATTCGATTTTTAGGTTTGTTTTAGCTTTACATTTGTTTTAACTTACCAAATCATCTAGCATTTGTTTGTATATAAATTGGAATAAACCTTTAATCTGATTGTTATCTAGTTTTTGCTATAAGTCAAAATATAAGTAAAAGTCTGAAAACTAATATTAGTCCTTTCTCAAATGCGATAAGCAAAAAAATTTAAAACAAAAGGTAATATTTTTAATACAGTTATAAAGTCATTAAAGTGTACTGTAAAACAAAAAAAAAGTAGAAAAATATTAACAATAGTGAAGGCTTTTATTACGTTTAACTTCTTTGACTTTTTATCATAAACTATGATGTTACAGTTGTTTTATTGTATAAAAATTTTAAAGGAAAATTTATTTATACTAATTTCAAAAATATAAATTTAAAGAGATCATTTAAAAAAAATAATTAAACAACAAAACGAGAGGAGTTTGTTTATAATGAAATTGCTAGTTTACTTTGAAAAGAGATTTTTTTTAATTTGTTGATAAAATTTTAAAATCTAACTAACTGTTTAAGTATTTTTTTTCTTAGATTAAAGCGTACTTAACCTGTTAAATAATAATACATTTTAAATTACTGAAAAACACTAGTGATATGCAAAATTTAACCCATTTTCTTTTTGATTGTAGTTTAGTTTTTAGAACTCAGCAAAATGTTTTAATTCAGCGATATTTTTTAATTTGAAAATAAAATTAGTTCATATAAAACCTTGAAAGATTAACTAGGTACGTAAAACATTTAAAAAACTTATTTAAAGAATTATAACACAGTGCTTTGATCAATAAAATAATAATAATTGAGTAAAACAAGCATATCAGTTAAAAGCATACCATAAGTATGTGAGTAGTATATATTAGCTAAAAATCTTTAATATCCCACCAGTCTCAACTTTATACAATTCCCTAGTTTTTTTTAGAAAAAAGTATAGTAAACAGCTGAACTGAAGAGCTTTGTATGTGTTGAATTATTTTGGTTGCTAAAATGTATAAAGAATGGGTTTGCACTTTAATGGATACACTTTTATTTGAACTAAATAAAAATGCAGAAAGTTTAGAGTGTATTTATGAAAAAAAGAATACTTTTTAACTAAACATAATCTGAACAATGACAAGTATGATTGTCGGGATAAATATTTTTTATTGACTTTTCGAAACTATTTATTCTCTTGACTTCAGTTTTTAATATTATAGTTTTTAGTTTACATACTAAAATTATATTTACTTGTTATAAATAAAATTAAGTAAAAAATTAATTAAAACAACTATGCTAAGTATTAATAAAGCATTGTTTTCATTTACTTTATATAAATTGTACACTAAAAGTGAATTCATTAAATTTAAGTAGAAAACATTATAGACAAAGAAATCAAGTTGTAGTGAAGTTTTTCGTTTTTTATAAACTATAAATACTACGCAATTTTTTTTACAACAGGTATCTAAGCCCATACTGAAATATTTAACAGTACAAAAGATTTACCTTCACCTAATCAATAGTGGTTAAGTTTTTACTAATAAAGTATTTAAAAGATAAGAGATATTTAATATAGAAAATCTTTAAATATGCACTTAAATTACTAAAAAGTTGTTTTTTAAATCGATGAGCGATTTCGACTAATTTGTGAGACATTTGACTTAACTTTTTTTGGATCTTTCTGAAGTATGTATTGCAATACAAAACATATAGGTTCTAGTAAAAAAAAAACTAGGACTATTATTAAAAGTATCAAACTAAAATAAGGATATAACTAACTAACTTAATAACAATTACCTGTACTTTATTAGAATATTTCTATCCTAAACTATTTAAGTTAATTAATACAATCTTACTTGCATTGCAATCTAGTACAATTATTACAAAGCTTAAAGTTCGAAATAATATTTTAAATAAAACTTTTAAAACAAAATAAATAAAGTATACAAGCAGCGAGATTCTTTTAATACCAACTCAAATAAGTTTATTCAAGGTATCAATAAGCGAACTTAAAAGAAATAAAAAAACCATAAACAGCAACAAGTAAGTGGAAATAATACTAAATTGGAATGACCACTTTGGTCTTATTTTAATTATGACGTAACAACCTATCATATACAGCAAAAATATCGCCCGAAATTAACGTAATCGACCGGAATTTGCCTATATAAACTTGTACAACTAGAACACACAGCATTGCAGCTTTAAAAACATTTCTAAAATTTAAAAATGTTAGAAAAAAATTAATTAATATCAAACTCTTCAATAAGTGGTCTTTCAATTTTTTTTTTGGTCGAACAACTTTTTAGCACGATGAGTAAAACTAAAACTCGTACAACCGAGCAAAAAGAGAGCAGAAGAACAGTTTCGCCCAACGGAAAGTTTTCATGAATGATGATGTTTTTGTTAGCGCGTGCCACAACAAAAAAGCGCGGGAAAATATAAAATAAAATTAAACGTAAATTTTCAAAAAGGCAAAACAGCATTACATCCTTCCACTTTTTATTTGCAAGAATTTCTATCCATAATGTGTCCTTGAATCTTAGAGGGCGTGCAGCTCTTTTGTAGAATCTTTAAAAAGTAAAATACTGAATTATAGCACTTGGCTTTATACGATCAAGTAAGATCATTTAAAGCGTTAATATATCAGATGTTTCTTTTTAAATTTTTGCTAAGTCATGGTAAAATAAGAGTTTTGTCTGAAGCTAAACAAAAGTTTAACAAACAAAATAAAAAAAACTAAGCTCATTACATCAAAATGACAGGGTTCAAACAGTAAAACTCACTTAAGGGAAAACCCCTCAATCGTAACTCTCGTCGATCTCCATTTTGGGCGTAGTTTCACCGTTGTCCTCCTCTTCCTCATTGTTGCTCCCTTCCTCGTCCCTCGAGGAGCTTTCGTCCTCCTGGGGGGAGTTCACCGCGGACCCCTGATCCGTCAGCTCCCCGTCGTTGGCAACCGAGTCGTCTTCCCTGGCAACCGAGTCCGAGTCTTCCTTAGTAACGGTGTCCACGGACTTGGGTTCGGTGGGGGAGGAGGGCTGCAGTTCCGGGTTGTTGTCGAGCGCGAGTTGCCACCTAAAGTATTAAAAGTACTGTGACGTAACAAATCTGAAATGAAAATTAAATAATTTTTACGAGGTTATAGTTTTTTTGTGTATAAACGCAGATTTGAAATTTAATTAAACAAAAAGAAACTAAACCTTATCTTTAACTAAACTAAATATAAAATGAAGACATGTAAATTTTGAATAATATAGTTATTTGTATAAATCACCTTTTTTCAAAGAATTCAGACACACTTATGCCGGCTCTTCCAACCTCGGAGTCGTCGACGTTGAAAACCTTGCAGTTTTCGAAAACGAGCCTCACGTCAGCCGCAAACTGCTCCACTCCCTTGTATCTGTTAGAAAAAAAAAAGAATATAAATACAAACAGTTAAATTTATTGTTAAACTTTGTACACATTTAGTTACATATTTTATTAGCTTTGAAAGTCATAGTATTTAACCTGTATAAAAAGTATAGATAGAATAAACAGTATAAACCAATACTTTTCAAAACATAAGTTCCAGTAATGATGATGAAAAATAGTAATTGTTTTTTTAAGCGGACAATTTTAACAATTTAGTTTCGCAGAAACACTTTACAACCAAACAACCTAAAAAGTACAGCGTTTTTTACCTGAAATCAAATCAACAAATATACTTATGCACCAACAAATCCAACCTGTTCTTGTTCAGCCTCTTCCTGATGGTCTCGAAGTCCATGGGCTTCTTGATGATGGCCTTGTACGACGGGATCTGGTTGAGGTCGACGGGGTGGAGGAAGAAATACGCCTCCTCGTGCTCGCTAATCTCCTCCAGCACCTCCCGGCACATCAGTTTAACCGGGTTCTTGCACCTGCTACCGCCACGGTTCGATGGTTTCTTGCCCTTCGCGTTGGCGGGCTTCTTCTTGGGTGCCGGGCGCGCTCTCTGTTGGGTTGTTTGTTTGAATTTGATAGCTTTTTTTGCATGTGTAACTTTAAAAGACGCTCTCTGCGTTTGGTTGTTTGTTTTTGTGATTTAAAGTGCGTAGTTTTCTTTGTACGTTTCTAACAACCTTTTGTGAAAAGTTAAGTGTCTATAAAGTTGTTACTTAATCAATATATAACAGTGTACTCAATATCAGTTTTACATTGTATAACTAAACACATGCGTCATAAGCTTTTGATGCCTTGAGTATACAAAAACTTTGAATGATCAAGTAGTGGAAAATGCAATATTTTAATAAACGCAACATATAAAATGTGTAAACATTTTATGGTTTTCAAAAATTATTTCAAATTAGTTAAACAAATATCAAGGTATACAAATGCTAACGGGAGTGGGCCTCTTCTTTTTAGGTTTTGGTCTCGACTTTGGAGTGGAGGGCTTTGTGACGTCACTATCTACGGTGACGTCATTGACGTACGCGTTGCTTTCAGTAAGCGCTTGTGTTTCTTTGCTTCTGTATTTGTAAAGTTAATTATTTTATTTTGAGTTACTTTTTATCAATTTAGTATTCCTTAAAATAACTGCGTATAATATTAATCTCTAAGTTTAATAATACTGTTTTATTTGAAATAGCTTGATATATAATCTTATCTAACAACTTATGAATTATTAACGTATAGATCATTACAAGCTATTAAAGTTACTTATTTTTAAGTTAACAATGCATAATTAAGTCGTAAAATAAAAATTAAAATGTTGAAAAAAATACTAACTGAGCTTCAGTCTCATCGACGATCATCTCGCCTTCTTCTTCGACCTCCCTATTCTTCTGCGGGGTCTTCGGAGCCTCCTGGCACTTCCTCTTCTTGCTGGGAGGAGGGGGTAAGGTGGCCCTTTTCTCCGGAGCCGGCCTCTTCTTGGAGGGTTTGGGTGAGGACTGGTTGTTTGCTTTTCTGGTCGGCGTACGCAGAATCTGCTGTAAGAAGAAATAAATAAAACAACACGCCTAAAGCAGAGTATATGGTGTTTGATTTTGTTGTGCTTACAAATTGTATAAAATAAACCACGGTTATAAGTACGCATACTCTCCAAGCAATTTTTAATATCGTTTATAGTGGTTAGGTTTATAATTTGGAAAAATTTAATTACATGTATTAAGCACTTAACCAGTAAAAGTTAAAGTTTTGTGTTTTATTAGTTTGACTTTGCCTAATGCTGTAAAGGATTTCCTTAGCTGAACTTCTATCAAGTTCAGGAGTTTTAAACCATGATGCTGAGTTACTTAAAACTTGTATTAAAAAAATATAATCAAATAAAACTAACTTCAGGTATTTTACACCATGACACTGAGTTATTGAAAACTTGTATGGCCATGGCTAACTGAGCTGCGCTCGATGCGCTTCCCACCGCGTTCCTCCACGTTCTCAATCCGGCAGCCACATCTCCAGCTCTGTAGATTGAGATAAAATAAAGCATTTAAAAGCTAGAAACAGGTTCAGTTGTTGAAATGTGAAACAAAGTATTGAAACTTGATGCTTGTTTTTTTTTACAACTGCTTATAAAAAGCTTTATAAGTTGAAAGTATTAACACTCCAAAAATCCGAAACGCAAACAAGTCATTTTTTCCAAACAACTTAACAAATGTTTTATAGTTTTAAAAAATCATCAAACCAACAAATACAAAGAACAACTTACTTACGCTTTCAACTCAAAAAGTAGAACCTTATTTATTTTAAACTTTCACAAAGTAAATTTTTCACAAATGTTTGTTTAATATACAAACCCGGATTCGGAGAGGGAGGGGAGGTTGTTAAACTCGCTCGCTCCCCCCTTTCTCACAAGAGGGGGTTTCAGGAACGCCCTGGGCACGTTCTGCTCGATCTTCTGGAGGAGGGAAGACGCCTCGCCCAAAACCGTGATGACGTCATCATCGTCGTCGTCATGGTTGCGTTGTTGCTGTGACGTGTTAAAGAGGTCTTCGCGCAGCGACATCTTGGGGTGGGACGACCACGTCTGTTTAAAAGAAAAAATATTTTAGCTTTAAGTTTCTGAGTTCTAGGTTAAAGTTAGTTGCTTGTTGTTTTTTATTATTTTAACTTTAATTTTTTTGACTGGTCATAAGTGTTATAGTTCATTAGCAAACTCTTTTTGGCAACTTCGACACTTAATGTTTTTAATTGTAGTGATTAACTGTGAAACAGTAATATATTTACACTAGTAAAGGGGCGACACAACTTTTCAAATAAATTGCCAAATTAGTTTAGTTTAGTCGCTTAAGATTTTCCATATTTTCTCAGACCACTAAAAAGTAACAACTATTTTTTCTACTAACACTGTTGAGTATTCCTTGCGCGATGCATCTGTCGAGGATGTCTTCCACTCTCTTCAAGACTTTCATCTCAGAATTGTACAACGTCGTTTTCAGATCCTCAAACATTTCTTTTCTTTGTTGCTGGTCTGAAGCAAAAAATAGTTGTTTCAACTTCTAAAACAGTTAGCTGGTTTCTGACCTTACATACAATTAGTCACTTAGTTTGAGTTTAAAAATATTTATTTATCTTCAAATGTTGTACAAATATCATATAAACAATTGAACTGTTATTAAAAAATTAAGCAAGAATAAGTAAGTACAAAAATAAATACTTAATTAATAGTTATAATTAACCTAAAGGATAATCTAACTAAAATTACCTTCTTCAGCAACTTTACATTCCTCCCTGGTATCAAGCGATTCAGCCAGGTATTTCTTGTATTTAGTCAGTTTTCCGTGCAGCTCTTTCTCTCTGTCGCCCCTAGTGTGCAAACTGACCATGACGTCATCGAACTTCTTCTCGTTGTCGATTCGCCACCAGCCGTATTTCTTTTCTGTAAAAAAATAAATCGGGTTTAGTTTTAGATTTTAAAACGAAAGTAATTTGAAATAGTATTCAAATAGCAATTTAAGCTTTTTGTTCCTTGAAAAAAATGCATGTCAAAGTTTATATAAGTAAAAGGTACTGTACTTCTTTTCTGACATTAGAAAAATGGAACTGATTTTAAAAAGTACTTTTTTAACCCTATAACTTCGATTAAGGTAACAGTTGAAGTTTCAAGTTGTTTTGAATGACACATGCCAAAATTTAAAAAAAAATCGAAATATCTATCATGTATATAAAGCTAAAGTCTTGTAGAAAAATATATGTACGAATATCCTTATCGCATGTTTTAACACTTGGTTTTTAAAACATAATGATTTTAATTTTTTAATTTAAATTTTTATTATTATTATTTTTTGTAATATAATTTGCAAATGTAATTTTTTTTTAATAAAAATAACATTTATCCTTATTCACCTTTGGGGTACTTCACTCTCTCGGGCAGCAGGTTCTCCAGCTCGAAGCCCTGCTGCAGCTGTTCCGGGGTCGGGGTGCCCAGGAACCTCTGGTGCACCACCAGGTGGTGGGAGCCCGACTCGCACGTGGCCGTCGATTCCGGCGTCATCGTCACTTCTCTCACGTCGCATTTCGTGACGTCGCACGTTGGTTTGGTGACGTCAGCGCTCGGTTTCGTGACGTCACAGTTGTTTTTGTTGCTGAGGGGTTGTTGGGGGGTTGTGAGGTCGACCGCCCCGTTTGTCGCCGGTCTCTCCTCGCTGTGGCCGTTGCTGAGAAGTGAATGTTTGTTAACACTTTTTATTGCTTATCACAAAAGTTTGCTTGAAAGTAAATCATTATAATTACTTTTTAATATTTACAGTAAATGTGTACAAACCAGATCTTAGTAGAGCTTTAACTTTAAGACAGAATTTTGTTACCTTCTTTGTAACTAATTATACAATGCTTAATTAACATTTTTAATTGTTAAACAGAAAGTGGTCTCGATGGAAGTTTTAACGCTAGCTCTTTACTACGGTTTTAAAAATAAACACGTTATAAATATTTCTTTAAGATCAAACACTTACATTTTAGGTTCTCCGTTCACAGTAGGTTCGGAAAAGTTGCCTCCACCATTAATTTTCGGCTGAATATTTGATTCGTAGTTGTTTGGAGAATTACTGCTATCTCCCGGTATCTGTACGACAAATACATATTACAATCAAACTAACAAGGTGTGTCATTAGCAAAAATAATTTGAACCGAAACAACAGGTATAAAGTTTCAGCAGCAAAAAAATCATTTTTCAACAACAAACAACACGAACCTCGACTGCAGAGTCGCCGTTACTGACGGGTTTTTCGACTTCTCCAGTTCCGTTGACTCCCGTCTTCCCGGGCGCCTCTTCCACCTCCATCTCATCCCCGTTCGCCTTCTCCTCTTCTTCTTCCTCGTCGCTGGTCTCCGGAGCTCTCATGTCGTCGGCGTCTCGCTCGTCGCAATCGAGAACGCTCTCGAGGCCTTCCACGTAGACCTGGTGGTTGAAATATCAGTTTTTATCAGTTTGGGGACTTTTAAAAGAAAGCAAGTTTGTAATCAGTGATAAACTTGGAAGTAGAGACAACACTATGCTGTGGGGTTTCTTTGCTGAGTTTGTGTTCAGCAAAACTTGGCAAATTTTCAAACACTCAAGTGGTTATAAAAATTTGTGTTTGATAAAAAAAAATTCTACTTTGTTAAAAGTGGACTTATACATAATTTTAGACTCCAACTAGTACACAATAGTATAACCCCGTATGAAACAACAAGCAAACTAGTTAACATAATAAAATGTAACAAAATTTAATTTCAGCTTACCCCTCCGAGGTTGGAAAGCAGCCAGTACCTCCGCTTGTACCTGTCCAGACCGCAGTCCAGGGACCTGAGCGGCTTGGTGGACACGAACAACTTGTCCGTAAACGAGTGGTGCTCCTGAATGTATGTTGGATTTATTTAAATAAGAAAAAAAAAATTAAACTTATTTTAATAATAATTGCATGTTAAAGTTGTAAATTATAAATTTTATGTGTTTGAACTTTAGTTGCTGTTCCTGTTTGTATGTTGGATGTAAACGGAGAAAGAAAGAAGAAAAAAAAAGCTTCTTTTCGATACACTTATGTTATTGCAAATATTGTTAAAAATTTTTTTTTAATATTAATTGTTGTAAAAAAAGTTGTGTTTCAAGTTATTCAGTTTTCAGTGTGTGTATAGCGTATTTGTATGCCATTGAAATAAACTAAAACAATTTACAGACTACTTAGGCTTCAAAACACTTATTGTTTAGCTATTTTTGTGTTGGAATTAATGCTAAATATTATGGATTTTTTATTTTATTTAGTATAAAGTTTATAAAAATTGTGGTTTTATATTGTTCAATGGATAAGATTAACATTTTAACTTGCAAACAATTGAAAAACGAAATTTACAAAAGCTAGATTTTGTTTATATTTAAAATAAAACTTAGCTTATCACTTTTTATTGTAAAAACTAACTCAGTTAATAACTGTACATTCTTAGTTAGACAAAGGCTTATTAAAAAAAAAAAACTTTCAATGCTGTTTTAATTTATTAACTAAAAAAATCCTAAACCTTAATGTTTTTTTGTTACAATAAACGTTTGGTGTTTAAAGTTATATGCATATATTAACGTTATACATTTGTGAAGTCACAAACTATCAGTGTAAACAAAAAGTGTTGCGTGGTTTAATAAGTTAATTTTTACTTGTATTTTTAAACTTTTAAGTGACAAAAAAATTAAACAATTGTATTTACGATGAAATGATCTTCGTTTGTAACATAGTATTCTTAACAATGTATTCATAGCAAATTTTAAGTGTAAGTTTAGGACAATTGACTTTGAAAGGTTTTGTAAGTACAAATAGTTTTTTTTTTTGTTTAAAATGTTTTATGAGCATTGAACTGAAAAACTGGTTTGCTAAACATCAAGTCAGCAAAAGTGTACTTTTTATTTAGTCATTTAAGTGTCTGTTACGCAAAATAAACTTTTTAAGCTTTTCACTGTCAGTTATGATAAAAGATTATATTGAACAATTAATTTTGCTTTATAATGTTTTATTTTTGTACATTTTTCAATTTTAAAAATGTAAAGGTGTAAATTATTTATGATAACTTTACTTAACCGCATTAAGGTAACTTCTTTTTTAAAAAATATAAACTGAACTGAATGTTTATTTATCTTATGTTTGTTTGAACTTAATTATGTTTGTTTTAACTCTTAGTTTACAAAATACAAACTAAGAAAAATAACATTTTTAACTAGACTTTACTGTAAATTAATAAAAGAAAGTCTAGCTCAGTTGTAAAACAATTTAAAAGTGTAAATGTAAGTAATAAACAGCCATATAAAAAATATATTATTCAAAAGTTGTTATTTTTGGTAAAAATTATCAATTGCGTTCATAAATTATTATTTTGCTACTTTATTGCTTTTTCTACGTTAGGTAAATTGTTAAACTATCAACAAAAGTAAAACTATGCATAAAGCAGTTGTGCAAAAAGTTATAAAAGTAATTAAGAAAAGAATAAACCTAAATAACACAAGTCAACACATTGTTAAATTTTTTTTAGTTTTTCTATCAGAAAAATTCAATAACAAACATATAAATTTAAAAACATAAATTTATTTTATTGAGATTTTCTTTTTTGCACAATTTTTACACATGTTTTTCAATTACCTTGGACAAATTCTGCAGCAGTTCTTTTGTCGCCTGGTTAATTTTTGGTTTAGTTTCTGAACTGGCAATCTAAATAATCACCTCATTGTTAGTTATTACAAAATAAATCAGCCTCGTGTAAATCTTTTTTTTCTTAACTTAATTAAATCTTATTTTGAACATTTTTTACCGTAAAAGTTAGTAATTTTTTATTTAAAATCTTTTTGTAAAATAAAAACTTTGAGAAAAACTTAAAAACTTCTTCATTGTAAAACTGTTTAAATATTTTAAAATTATTCAAATACTTTTAGCTTCTTTTCATCATGCGCTCTACTACACTAGTATTGTAAGTACAACTACTTTCATGCAAAATAAATATCTGCTTTAATCGTTTTAACAAGTAAAGTTTACATTTTAGTTCTTTTTATTTATAATATTTTTTTATCCCTGTTCACCTGTTGCGCTTGTTGCGGTTCCTTCTGCTTCGCCTCCCCTTTGGCCTCCCCCTTCTGCTGCTGCCCTTCCTCGGTCGCCTCCCGACCGTCCTTCTCGTCGGCCGACTTCTCTTCGGCCTTCTTCGGTTGCGGAGGCCTGCTGCCCGCCATGTTGTTCACCACTTGGTGGCTTTCCTGCGTGTGCTCGTTTGCCGCGTCCACGCGAGCTCTGAAGAAGAAAAAAATTATGAAAAGTTAAAAGAAATTTTAACTAACTTCTAAAAGAAAATATTTTTTGAGACTTTTAGGAATAAGTTTTGAAAAAACTTATTGATGGAGCAAGTTTGTCTGTAGATAGCTTCTTTTATTTGTTCATTATTTATTTTATTATTATTTATTTCATTATCTATAGTGAGTACTTATGATAAAGTTATTAAAATTTTAAGTTTAAACAATAAATTTCAATCACAGTCTTCGTGTTGTTGCAAACACGAAATTGTCAAACCGTGCTTGATGCGTTGGTAACTAAACTAAACTGAACACATAATTAAGTACACAAGTGGTCGGTATTTTAAAAATTGTTGATATAAAGTGAAAATTGTTCAATACCAAAACACGCACAAATTACTGAAAAAAAAACGACAAACACTTAAAACTGTCTGACTAAAACTAGTTACTCTAAAGTAAAATTTTCAGCAAAAACTATTCAACTATTTGAAATCGCAAAAAAATCTCCCGCCAAAACTATTCAACTATTTCAATTTTCCCGCCAAAACTAACTGCCTGATCTTGCCCTCGACGACCCACTTGTCCCTCCTCAGGTTGGCCAGCCCGGTCAGGCTGTGGTCGATCTTCCTGACGATGGGGGTGCTGCTGACCAGCTCGTCCACCAGGAAGCCCAGGGTCATCGCCTTGTTGTCGGTGCTCAGCGCGGCGAAGGACTTCGTCTCCAGCTCTTCGCAGACCTGTTGAAAAAATCGAGCATGAGTAGACAGTAAAGTTAAAGAATCATTTAAGGTTTCAAAGAGCTTTAGGCCTTGATTTAAAAAACTTTGTTGTAATTCGTTTTTTACAGTTTAAAAACTATAGATTATTGCAAACCACTAAAATAATAAAATTAAATAATTGTTTGTAACTTGATAGAGCTTTACCAAGCCTTCGACCTTAGTTTGACAACTTTTTGTTTAGGTTGTTTTTTGCCATTTATAAACCAGATCTCATTTTAAACTGGATTTAGTTCTTCACATTTTAATTTGAAATGTGATTATAATAACCTTTTATGGCTTTATAGTTATTAGTACATGTTGTGATGTAAATGTAAGGAAATATACAAATAAACATACCAATTACTTTTAAGTGTTGATAACCAAAAAAATTTTGTCAGTTTTTATGTTGATAACTTTGTGATAAATAACTTGAAAACGAAAGCTTAAAAGCAAAATTTGTATAAAAGTTTATATAACTTTGTGATTAAAAAGAAAGTTGTATAACAAACCTGCTATTCATTTTAAAAAGTGGTTTTAAAACTGGTTATTTTGTGAATCATGTTTCCTAATTGTTTTATGTTTATAATAATTTTAAACTTTTACATGGAGCTTTGTGAAAAAGCTTATTATGCATAAAATAATGCTTTGTCGTTAAAAGTTTTCGTTTTCCAATCAAACTTTTGTCGGTTTTTTGATGATAAGATTGTAAAAACAATACTATAAATTGTTGCAAAAAAAAAAAAGATAAGAGAAGAGCTTTGTAAACGTCATAATTACTTTAGACAAAAGTAATTAGTATAATAACAACTCGTTTGAAAACACAAACAATTCAATTAAAATTACATCTGTTTTTCTGCCGTGCCTGGCCCACAAAAACAATCTGAGAATTTCGGAATAGTTTTCTTCTTCGACGTTGACTTCTGTTACTTTTGAACCGTTGGCGCATGTGAACTGTTTAAAGATAATCAAATATATATGACACTAAACAAGTTATTTTTTTTAAATGTTAGTTACTTTTTACATAGAAAAAATGGTAAAGTCTTTGGCAAGGACACTAATAAAAGTACAGTATCCTCTTTTTTTCCTTTTTAAATTTTTTAAAATCTGAACTTAGATAAGTCAGGTTTTCTTAAACTTATATATTTAGCAAATTTGAATAATTTTCAAAATAATTATGAAAAAAAAAACTAAAAATAAAATATTAACAAAACCAACCCAAGGACCGGGGACTGGCACTCCTGGGTCGCAAAGACCATTATAAAGCAGGCAAATGGTCAATTGGACCATACAGTGGACGTACTTGGGGTGGTTCAACACCGCAAGTTTCAATTCGTCGAATGTGGGGATCACTAGTGGTTGTTCTGACAAGTATATAAATAATTAGAGGTTGTTCTGATAAGTATATAAATAATTAGAGGTTGTTCTGATAAGTATAGAAATAATTAGTGATTGTTCTGATAAAGAAATAACAGTTTGACAACTGTATTACAAGTTTATATTAATTGTCATAAGTTTTGTTTTCTTCCTAAAAATTGCTGTGGTTGTTAGTTTTCGAGGTTTATATAAATATTATTAACAATAATTAAATTAGTAAAATTTCCAGTAAGATTAGCTTGGAGTTATAAGCAAATTTGAATTTTGTTATGTTTAAATTATCAAACAAATTAAATATTCGATAATTAACCATTAGGGGTCTTGAGGGCATCTTTGAAATTATGTAGGAACTCAAGAACCATGAGAATGTCTGCCGTTTGCAACCCGTTCAGCTCCTCCTTGGCGTTGTAGTCTTCTTTGGACAACCATGTTCCTAGAGTACAAAAAAAACATTAATTATTTTGTTTATTTTGAAAAAAATCATTCATAAGTGTTGAAACATTCATTTTTGTTGTATCAGCCGAAATGTAGCTGTTCCAGAAACAAAGAAAGCCCTTACAAGCTCACTACAAGTTAAAATTTACGCCTAAGTGCATTCACAACGAAGTAAACTTGGAAATAATTACAAAACTTTTAACAAAATCCCACCTTGCACGGGTTTGATCTCTGGGAGAGAATTGTTGTGCTTCAGCGTGAGATCCTCGTAGGTGATCTTTTTCTGCGCGGCGATCGCTAGTTGCAGCTCTCTTTCTTTCTGTAGTTACAAATAAACATGTACTACTTATTTAGTACAAATAATGTGGCATTCAAACGTATACGTATTTGAATTCAACTTTATTTTAAAACTTTGCTAAGATAATTAGTAAAACTATCTATTTTTCGATACCTTTTATTTTATTGTTTTATATTTCTAACACAAAATTTATTATGGACATTTATATTTCACCATAATTTTTAGTAACTTTATAATACTACGCGCAAACTTAATAACTTATGTAATATTCAAAACTAAATATTTTTTGTTTTTTATTTTATTTCCCCTGTTCCCCCTCTCACCTGTTTCTTCTCCTTCTGCATGAGCTTCTCCACCCTCATCTGTTCCCTTTTCCTGTCTCTCTCCTCCGCCTTCCTCCTTAACTCCATCTGCTTCTGCTCGATCAGCTGCATCCTCCTTTCATCTTTCTCCTGTTGATGTTTTGTATTAAAATTTCACAAAAAAATCCAGATTATTTATACTTTTCTAGTCCTCAGAAAAAAGTAAAAAAGTTGTGAAGATTTTGATTTTTTTTAACTTTTACATTTTTAATTACAAAAACTGTTTTAAAATGTGAATTTTACTAACTTTCTGTTTAGTTGCTTGTCAGTACAATCACAGGCATTTTAAACTGATTTTGTACATTAAAGTAAAAATTTGCCACAGAAAAAAATTATAAGTAAGTTATTTTTATGTAAATTTTTGTAACTAACTCTTTGCTTTCTATCAGCTTCTTGCTGTCTGATTTGCATCGCCAATTCTCTCCTTCTTTGCTCCTAAATTAAATATTTTTAATGATAATAATTTCAAACGCTTTGTTGATAAAAAACTTGCAAAACTCATGCAAAAATCAGCTTTTATAAAATTAATTACAGTGATAAATGATTTGTACAATAACATTATTTAAGGTTTATTTCTATTTAGTACTTCATATACTTTTGTAAGAAAATTTACTATAAATTAATGTCAAAAAATAACAAACAAATTCGATACAAAATTTTAATAAAAAATCGACATTTTTTAACATTATCTGTAAACAGCAGCAAACTTAAAACTTTACACTTTTTTTTGTACTGGTTTCAAACATTTTAAAATAAACTAATAAACACCACGGTACACAAAATACGCATTTTAGCAAAAAGTAACGAAATATAATACGAAAGTCTTTTTTGAATTTTTTTCGATAAACAAATTGACCACCTCCAGAAACTTTTGTTGATATTGTCGGTTCATAAGCTGCATCTGGTACTTTTAATACAAAACACTTTGTTAAATAAAAAAGTAGAGCAACAAAATAAAAATTATAAAAATAAAGCTTGTACATATGAAAGGAAAAAAGTTAGTTTATTAATTGCTAAAAAACTTTTTAGACTTATGAGCATTTTTATTCCTTATTTGCTATTGTAAAAGAATTTAAAAAGTTATGTTTTGAAATATCGTTTTACAAGTTTTATAAAAAACAGACAAAGTTGTCCGAAAAAAAAAAGTTAGTTTTTAAAAGTCCACTGAGCAACATAACACGTGACAAAACGAAAACTATGACTTCACACTACTATGGCGTAACAATGTATGGCATCACACTACTATGACGTAACACTCACCTCTTTCAAATGCTCTTCCCTCATCTTCTGAAACAGGATCTGCTCTTGCTGCATCTGCTCTTGCTGCATCTGCAGAAACTTTTCCTGCTCCTCCTTCTCCTTTTGCTCCTGGGCTGTTGTTAGTACTAGGTATTAGATCAACGAAAATATGATTAATTGGTAAACTTTCTGTCTATTAAAAAAAATACTATCGTGGTTTATTGTTCAGAATTATTATTTTTTGTTTTAGGTTGGTGGGTAGGAAAATGTCTAAAGTTTGATTCTTATCATTATATATAAAAAAATTAATAAAAAAAAAAAAAAACTTTTTATCACAGCTGTACCTGAAACGTTATTAGCTTAAGAAAAACAAGCATCCTTCTACAAGTTTTCCAATCCTTTTGAAATCTAATAAAAATAAAAACAAACTCCCAACCTTTCTTGAGCTCCATGTTGTTCTTTTGGTCGTCCTTGTTGTTGGGATCACTCATCCCGTTGTCTGCCTCCAGCAGCTTCTGCAGGTCTTGCCAACCCATCAGCGTTGACTGTTGGTGTATGAAAAAAAATTAAAAATAAATAAATTCATGAGCTTGAATTTGATTTGAAAAAACATCTAATGAATGTCATGCTCGAGAGAAGGTATACGTTTTTTTGCTATGTAAAACAAGATGGTCGGTTGCAAGTAGAGCTTATTAAAAACAAGTTAAATGTTTTTAGATTTTAGCTAATTTGAACATTTAAAACAAAACAAGTTTGGTGCTAGTAAAATACAGAAAAAAAAAGTTTTTCTTTTTTTTAATTTATTAAAGTATATTAAAACTAAAAAACTAAATACTTAATTAAGTAAAAATTTAAAAGGTTAATTAATAAAAAGATGAAATTAAACATTTACAAAATTTGATTGCAAAAAAACTAATTTAAATCAATATTAAAGCACACAAATAAAAGAAGCAAGCATAGATCATTTAAGCATCGGTAAAGTATTTTTTTAAACTTTTTTATTTATTTTTTAATAATTAATTTTTAACTACCTTATTGCTAACTCCTTCAGGCTGATGCATCAAACGGAATTTAAATATCTACATTTTTACAAAAAGTTTGTTAATAAGCTACTCAAACAACTTTGTTAGTAAACAACTGAAAAATAAGCTTTGTTAGTAAACTACTCAAAAATAAGGTTTTTATTAAGCTACTCAAAATAAATTTGTTAGTAAGCTTCGTCAAAAAACAAACATTTGTTAGTAAATTATGTCGAGTTTAATGATAGCTAAAGATTTTTGAACTATACATAAAACACTACATAAAGTATGATGTTAACAAACAATAAATGAAAAAGTGTGATACATATATGTTTTTTAAGTTTATTTTAAAATAGGTTGCTAGCATTAAATTGTAGGCAACAAGAATCACAACTTTTTAAAACTAAAAAAAATGTTAGTAAACTTGTTAAACTTTTGCAGATATGCGTTAAAATAAAGTTACAATAAAATTACTTCAAACTTAAAAGTGTTATCAAAACAAAAAGTAATTACATTGCAAAAAAACAAATAAATTGCAAGCAAAGAAAGCAAAGCACGTTCTACAAAACTACTTTTGAAATGAACCAATCATGAGCAAGTATTTATTATCCAATCACAAACCTCGTTGCCATGCTGGTCTTTCTGTACCAGGTTTCCTATTGGCAGTTCGCCGCTGAAAGAGAAATTGCTGAGTGCGAGCTTGCTAGGGTTTTGCTTCAAGTACTGTTGGTTTAAAACAATAATATTAGAACTTTGTTTGAATGTTATATAAATATGTTAACCTTACTGCAACATTTTGTCTTTTTAGTCGCATTAAAAGCTACTTTAAAAACTTAGTTGATTAAATTTTAAGATAATAAATCTTTAATGCGTTCATACTAGGTTTAACTTTATCTTGTTTTTTAATAATTTGTTAATTTTTTTGTAATTTTCTGATGCTTCAAAAATTTTTCCCAGTTCTATAAATAATCCATGAAAAAAAAATCATCAAACTATTCGTTGTCCGGTTGAAGCAATTTTTGAAAAAAAAATTAGAAAAATGAACTATATTAACCTCTGCAATTTCTTGTTGGTTCTTAAGAGTTTTACCATCGGGGGTTTTATAAACTACCAATGAGGGGCTGGGTTGC
Organism: Thalia democratica; assembly: GCF_965202585.1. NCBI lineage: Eukaryota > Metazoa > Chordata > Thaliacea > Salpida > Salpidae > Thalia > Thalia democratica. The sequence continues at coordinate 19,797,875 of NC_139168.1, forward strand.
GCTTCCAGTATGCCTTCCATTTGAATCTGAGTTTGAAAATGTTTTAAATTATGTTTATCAATTTGCGTTTTCAATTAATGTTTTAATAGAATTAAGTACTAAACTAGTAAGTAAAAATTTTTGAAGAAATTATAAGTTATTATGATTTTAAAACTAGGTAACAACACTTATAGTGTAATTTTATAAAAATTATTTGTTCTTTGATTTCTTTTTATTAACAAAATTTAAACTTATAGAATTCATGAATTTACGCCTCGTTAAATTAATTTTGAGAGTTTTGAATGAAGCTTATATATTTAGTTTTTTGTTTATAAAATAAACAAGATGGAAACTAGGTAAATTAATATCTTAAAAAATATTAAAAGTTATATTAATAAACACAAAAATATAGATCAAACTAAATTAATTAACTTCTGCATTTAAATTACTCATGTGTTATAGCATTATATCAATTTTTTTTTTCCTTTATTACATATACAAATAGTAATTACCACTCTAGTCCAGCCTTGGTAGATCGGTAAGAATAATTCATGATGCTCACTCCTAAATTGCGACACTGTAAGAAAAGATAGATAAATTAACAAAATAGAGCATACTATTGGTATTAAATACTAAAATGTAGTTTACAGAGTAAAAAATGTCTGCATATAAATAAATAGATAGTATTAAAAGAAATAAACGTACTTTTGCTGGAGCCTTCTTCTTTAGCTGATGATTTGTTTGGTTTGAAATCTGGCGTTTTGGCTGTAAAAATATAATTTCTAAAAATTTAAAATATTATGACAACAAATAATAAATTTATTTTAATACTTACAGCATTGTGGCTTTTGTTCTTGAGTACCCTGTAAAAAATAGTGTGTTTTAACAAAACATAATATAATAAAACCTAATGAGTTAGGGAATACACTACATATAAGTATAAAAATAAATTTTGAAGATGTACTATTCAACATTGGAATTTGTTCTCTGAATACACTTAAAATTTGTTTTAAGTTCAATTAACTTACAAAAATATTCACTTTTATTTTATAATAATATAAATTATCAAACAAACATTAGCGTAGTTGTTTTTCTGTTTCGGCACAGTCCATTTGTCGAACTGTCCGCTTTCTGTTTTCTGCTCTTTAGCACCATCAAGTGTCGGTGGTTGGTTGACGAATCCGGATTGTTCAATTATCTTCATCATTTCTGCCATCATCTGTGTATTAGTTTGGTTATAGAACAGAAAGATTAAGCTTTAATTAAGTATAAATTAAAATTAAGTTAAAGCTTAATTATTTTACGGTTCAATGTAAAATATCATTTGTGTTTTTTTTTGTTTAACTTCAATCTTTTATGCTGAAATAGAAGTAGAAAAAATAAAAAGTAAGTTTGAAAGTTTAAGTATCAGAACTGCTGTTTCTAATAAAGCTGTATTAAATTGAAGCAAATTGTAATTTAAAAATAAGCTGCTTATTTATAAAGTATTTGTTTATTTACAGAGCAAACTTTATTTGCTTTGTGTGTTTACTTATAAAAGTTTTGTTTCGTTATAAAACAAACTATACATTTTTATTATATATTTTTTGAATATTTTTTATAACTTAATCCCAAACTTGAGCATGTTCTTTGTTTATTGGTGGAGTATTCTTTAATTGATCTATTGCCCTCTACATTTGTACAAAAAGTGTTTGTTAGTAAGTTGCATAATGATATTTGTGTTAGTAAACTTTGAAAAAACTTAACTATCAGTTATTTAAAGCACGAATTAAATTTTTATGTTTACAGGTTTTATAACGATTTTTTTTCATCAGTCAATAAATTTACACGTTGTTTTATTATCATAAGAAAAAATGTTTTGTAATGATAATAACATTATAAGCAAAGCTTCGACCAGTATAATGGTTTATATTTGATGACTTCTTAATTTTTATTGAAGATTTTTTCCGTGAGCATTAAAAATACTGTGCGTGACTTTAATTAGTCCTTAACTTACTTGCTAAGTTATCTATTGTTTCTAATAAATTTTTTATATTTTTGTCTACTTTCTTTCACCTGAGGATTATTGAACATTGTTTCGAGTTCCTGCTGGAAATTCTCCTCCGTGATGTTCTTTCCCGGGTTGAGTTGCTGCGCGCAGATCTTCATCATCTCCATGAACATCATCATCTGCTCGTCCTCGGATGGTACCTGCGTGCGTTTTTGTGAGGAGTATAAAAATTAGAAAATCACAACGATCGTCAAATGGTGTTGCAGTAGTTAAATGTATCTACAATTACTTGAGATAATTGTGAACTGGTATTTGTAAATTTGTGTTTGAGAAAGTTTTAAGATGTATAAACTTGCTGTCACGATAACCGTTAGCTGTTGATGAATTGTTTTAGAAGTGTTTCTTTTTTGTAAGTCTGAGCCAACTACATTGTTTTTTTACAGTTGGTAAAAAAACGGCAGTTGCTAGTTTTGTTCGCTAACTAGTAGATGGTTTAAATAAGTCTACGAATATATACCAAACATATTATTTAACACATGAGCATGCATATAACTTTCAAAATTAAAAAAACTGAAAAAGCTAAAGTTTAATGTTGGCAATTGATAATTTGTAAATTAAATAACAGGTACACGCATGTGTCTCAGATGTTTTAAATAATAAATGAGTTTTTCTGATTACTATTATGTTTTATATATTGTGTACCTGCATGTAGCTATTTTATGTTAAATGAAGGTCTTTTTAAAAAAATACAAGATTTTTGAGCATCAAAAGTTTATTAATTTTTTTTTCACTTCAACATTGTTTTTTTATTATTCAAAATATGTTTTCTTATTGAATATGCTTTGAAATAGTTTATTAAAGTTTTTACCTGTTTCTGCGGAATTTTGCTCGTGGAAGCCCCCGACGGCAGCTTCTCCTTCTTCAGCAACGGGGATTCCCTCATCGACGAACCCTTCTGCTGCTGCTGCTGCCACTGCGACGACGACGGCCTCGAGGAGTTGCCCGCTTTCACCGCGGGGGACTCCCTCGACTTCTTTTTCGGCTTCTTCTGCTTCTGCATCTGCTGCTGCTGCTGGGCCTCCTGGATCTGCTGCATCTTGACGATCTCCTCCGCCATCTGCGCGATCTGCGGGTTCATTCCCGGAAGCATGGGGTTCATCCCGCCCGCAGGGTTCTGGGGCATCCCCGGGAGCGCTCCGGTCGCCATCATGTAGTTCATGAGCAGCTCCTGCTCCATTTGCTGTTGTGACGTCACATTAGGTTGCTGTGACGCAAATTGGTCGAAGATGCTCTTCTCCCCGTTCTTCTTCTTTTGCGGGGTCGAGGACGATGACATCATCTTGTCTGATTGTGACGTAATCTGCTGCTTGCTGGTGGACGGTTGCTGCGGGTTGCTCAGGTTGCCAGGCATTCCTGATCCCGGCATTCCGGGGAAACCGGCTCCCATGCCGGCAAAAGGGAACTGTTGATTGTTTTGAATTTAGTTGAAAGTTTACTTTGAAATACATACTACTTATTTACTGGTAGTTATGTTTACTTTGTTTTTAAATAAAAATCATTGTTACCTCGTTTTACCTAAAGTCATATATGGAAACGCAAATTGTTGTAAAACATTAAAGTTAGATTAACTAAAAATTGATTTTTTTTTATCCATACAAAACTAAGTACTTACCCCCATGTTCATCAGAAATGGGTTCAGCATAGGGTTGGAATTGCCGCCGTACATCCCTCCGGCTGCTGCAATCTGCTGAAGCTGCTGCAGTTGCTGCTGGATCTGCAAATCGTTCAGCTGCTGCAATGGCGTCTGGCTTTTGGCGGGTTTCTGTGCAAGCGGGTTTTGTTGTTGAAGCAGAGCTTGATAACACAACTGTTCATACTTGGTAGTACAAAAATACAACGGTTAATTATGTTAATTCAGATTTTTTTTTAATAGAGTTCATCTTATTAAAACGATAATCTGACGTGGTCCTTTTCAGGTATTATTTTTTATTAATACTTGCTTCGGTACAAATACATAAACGTAACTAAACATAACATATACATGAATACTGTAAGAAAGTTATTAGCTTTATACTTAGTTTATAAGTCAAAACACAAATTGTGTTTTTTTACTCCAATTTAAAACTTTTAGCTCTTAAATTTAATTGTATCATAAACGATAAATTGTAAAAGTTTATATTAAAAGCTGCATCTACTGCAGAAAACCTATAATTTACTAAAAGAATAAAAAATTACAACGAACAACCTAAACAAATTACAAATTAAAATTTAAATAAATTAATTACGTACTTCTTTTTGTCTGTTATTTTCTCCGCTTGGAGTTGCTCTTGAGCTTCCTGGCTGCTGGCTCAAGTTGTTCAGTGCTGCAAAAAGAAAATTGATGAGTTTTAATTTGGTGAAATTTTTCTGTCAGCTTTCAAGAGCTTCAAGGGTTAAATTAAAAGAGGTGAAAGAAAATTAGCAGGAACACAAGGTTGGAAAACATGGAAAAGTTTTCATCTAGGTGGTAATGACGAACAAACATGATTTAATTTGTTTTTCTGATACAATTTTAAAACAAAACAAGTCGGAAAAGTATTAAGCCGTGAATCAATCCGCAAAACAGCAGCTGTTAGCCATTGGCAAATTTCACAACAGAAACAGCAAAGTGTTTAAAAAAAAAAACTGTAGGTTGTTGTAGAGTAATTATATAAACCATTTTGAAAAAGCTGTTTGCAAATGTAGTTTTCAGAACAATTATGTTTATTGCAATAACGTGTTTATATGTTTTTTTTTTATTCACTGCTTTATTAATCTAAAATGGAAAATTTTTTTTATTCCGGTTCATGACTTAAAGAGCAACTATTTAAATCTAACTAAAAATTCAAATTTTATAAAAAGTTTTCGGTGTTATCATAAACTTTTTTGGAGCCATAAAAAGGGATAAACTAAATAATTTTTGAAGTATACAAATTTATTTTTATATTTAAATACTGTAAAATAAGCTATAATTCAAGACAATTAAAAGCAGAAATCGTATTGAAATTTCTCTTTTCATTAAATTATTTTATATGTTTTGTAGATAATCCATTATATTAAAAAACAAACAGTTTATATTCAATAAGTAAAATATTCATGACATGGTATTAAAACTTGCATTGTTGTTAGAACTTTAATAACATTATTAGACTAAAAAACAGCATTAATAGGACTAGCATTCAGTTTGATATACTTAATTTCTTTTCCAAGTCTCGTTAAATTAAATTAAAAAAATATTAAATAAGATTAGTAAAACCAGCTGTTGAAATTCAAATGTCAGTTAAAAAATAAACAACTTTAATTTTTTGAATTTAAAACAGTGTCTAAAGGCTGTAAATTTAAACAACTGACTGAGATATAAAAACCCTAACTTAAAGAAACAAATGCATAAATTTCACTTTTTTTTAATGAGTTTAAGAACTGCTTCATGAATAAGGAAATTCATTAAGATGTGTTATGAAATAAAGTTTGAATTTATCAAATTTTTGCGTGGGATGAATAAATTTATACAGAAAAACTAAATCTAGCTCGTTATGAAAACATAAGACTTTTGCTATACACAAGTTTTTGTTATTTATATTTATTTTTAGTGAAAACTGAAAGAAAATACTTAAATGGTTTCACCTAAAAGTTAACATATTGAAAAGAGGTATTTTCTAACAGCCGATCTTGATTATACATTTTACCTTTATAAAAATAGTTGTTTTGTTACTAAAAATATACTTTTAAAAATAAATTGTTCAGTATAACTTTAAGTACAAACTATTAAAAAAAACAGAAAAGAAATATTCTAAAACAAACCTACTGGCTAGTTATTACTAGTTTTTTCTAACTTTTCATACAAAATTTATTATGGTTTAAGCAGAAGAAAACTGTAACGTACTTTTGAAAAACTTCATTTTTATTGCAATCATATGCTTGCGGTTTTTATAACAAACACAAATGATATATTTTATGTGAAAAATTTGTAAACGTGTTCTTAAATTTTACGAGCTACAAAAGTTATTCAAAACTTACTCATTATGTCATTTAAGCTACGGTTTTATTTGTAACTTGTAACAAAAATCAGTAGTCAAGTTAAAAAAGGCTTGTTTTTTCATTAGTAACCAACAAAAAGTAATAAAAGACTATTTGTAACAGTATTTACGAATTATAATGTTTTGTTTGTCACTGAATAAATATTTACAAACATTCTGCTGAAAAATTTATTTTATTTAAAGTCTAACTTGACATTTTCTACCACTAAACTTTTCTCAATCAGAATAAACCTAAACCTACACAATACTCATAAATGTAAAAATAATAAAAAGTTCATATTTGATTTAGAAAGTTTTATAACCAAGAACAAAGTTTGTGTGTTTACAAAATTACGTTTGTTTAGCATTGAAACTTTCAGACACTTACTTACATCAACAACAACTTTGCCAAGAGTTTAATTACTTACTTCCTTTATTGAAATACTATTAATTCAAAAATCTAAAACAAATAAAACAGTTGAACATAACAGTTGTTATTAGTTGCTACTTTTGTAGTATATGTAGCCATATAACTGCTCAATATTGCTGTTAATTTCAACATTAGTTATAACATTGTTGTATTAAATTCCAATCTAAGATTTAGTTTACAAACTTAAACTACAGTAAACTAGTTTGAAAACTATATATTTAATTTCTAAAATAACTTAGAGTTTTCATGTTTTTTTTAACATAAATATAAGTTTAAAGCATGTAGCTAACTTGTATCAAAGTTATTTCACATTTAACTCAACTTCTAGCTTATAACTGTAGACAACTTGAATAATACAAACTGATAATACCAACCGTTTTCTTTCACTTTGGGGGTTTTCCGGTGATGGTTGCTAGGAGAAGGCGTGTTTGTGTTGTTAGGGAAGGATGGGAACTGGTTACTAGGAGGCCTGTTGCTAGGGGGTCTCTGCTGTTGGTTGTTGTTTCCTGTTGCATGTTGGCTCATCAGCTGCTGCATTGCAATCCATTCGTTACTTCCAACTAGAAGAATTTAAAAAAATATAGAAATAAGATTGGTAAAAAATAACATAAAATTCATTTGTTATAATTTTTTTTTAAATAAAGTTAGTTAATCTTTTAAAGTTCTTTTTACAATCGTTTTAGTATGAAAATATATAGCTTTAAGTAAATATCAAGGAAAAAAACTTGAGTTCTAACACACTTACTAAAAAAAAGAACTGTACTTTTGTCATAGTTAGACACAAAAAGTTTGATTGTTTAGATAAGTGTTCTAAAGCAAGTAGTTTGTTTAATTTATCATATACATTTGATAGTTATTTATTTTCGAACAAGTAAAAATAATTTTTGGATATACATTCATATATCTTCTTAATCAATCAGGTAAACTGTTTTTGGAAGGTCAATAATCAGCTAAGTTAAAACTGTACTTCCAACTGTTTAAATGGAACTATTTCAAAAAATAGCAGAAATAAAATCGTGAAAAGTCGACTATCAACGCTCAAATATACATGAAAACCCTGCAACAAACTCTTTATGCTCTACGCACGTCATTCATACGTCATAATGCAACCGAACATATTGTGTTGGTGTTTGAAAAGAAATTATATGCTTGGTACGTGTGCGAATTCAGTTAGCATTTAAACAAGCTGTTTAAGTTAATGTGAACACTTTTCTGTTGTCTTAAAGATTAAATATAAATTTAAGATGAACTTAGCTAAAGTTCAAATTGTTCAATATGAGAGGTTGTTTAAAATTCTCATAAAAAGTTTACTAAAAAAAATGTTTTGTCAAATACTGTTGTAACAGAATAATAAACTTATTATTTTTATTTTTTAAACATTCCTTGATCTGTTATATGAAATGACATAGCTATCTAAAAGTATTTAAAAGTTATAAACCTTTAAAATAGCACTTTTTATGAAGCCTATTGGCAATTGTTTCAAAAATGAGTTTTTACAACAAAATAAATTTCAGCTGATAACAGTAAAAAACGAAGAATTTTTATTATAGCTAACTATAGTTTCAAAGAAAAATTTGTACTTTCATGCAACTGTTAATTTCTTAAAGACATAGAAATTAGGTATTTAGAATGGATACAGTTAAAATTTATATGTAAAGTATTCAGTCTAAAATTTTAAAATATATTGATAAATAACCTATATAAACAAAAGCAATTTGTTACAGAGTACAAAACTAAACAAAGACGAGTTTTTAAATTTAACATATTGTATAACGTTATTGTGCTAAGGAAAATTTGGTGATGTAAGTTATTATTTTAATCTACAGAAATCATGTTAACCAAAAGTAGACTTTTTGAATTCAACATATTTGATAACATCATTGCGTCAAAGGTAATGAACATGCTAATGGATTTTTTATTTTTACAATACAAATATTAACAAACAATTAGAGTCTTTTAATTTAATATTGTGTATATTGTGTAACATTGTTGCGTCAAAGGTAATTTACATGCTGATTTATTTTATTAATTTTAGATACAAATGATTTTAACCAGTAATATGTTTATAATTGACTATATAAATTGGCGTAGCATTTAACCATTATGGCAATACACGACCGTCTGACGTACTAAGTTACCTAATTTATAAAACAAAGTGTTATCTAATATGTTTATTTATAACAGTTGTTATACAAAGCAGTATGATCAAAAAAGAATAGCTATACCAATATGGTGTTTTATAGCTAATTATACTTACAAAAAATTCACAATTTAAATTAACAATAAATAACAATTTTGTCACAACTAACTTGCAGGATTCATCATGTTGAAATTGTTCCTGCCCATTCCTGCCGCCATGTTGTTCATGTTGGGGTATCCCCCCTGTATGAGAGCGGCTTGTTGCATGGCCGCTAAGTCGAACTGAGATGGGTTCCAGCCGGCTCCTGTGAAAATATATAATGAAAACATTTTTTGATTAAAAAAGTTGACTTTAAATTCAATCTAAGGTTCGGTTTAAATTTGAAGAAAAGCTTTTAAGATAAATTTTTCTTAACTTTGTGATAACAGTTATTATTCAACAAGAATTAGTTTAAAACTTTAAAACTATTTAATAAACAATTATAATCCTGAAGAATAAAGTTTGTGTTTACTTAATGTATTTAACTTAAAGTAAAATATTTTATGATTTATAATAGATGCTTTTTTGAAGCAGGTTGAGTGCTTATTTTGCTTCAAAAAGTACATATCATTATAAAAATATATTTAAGTTAATATAGGTTATAGCACCATGATTGGAATTAAAAATTTTACAAGTTTTGTTAAACACTTCTAGGTTTTATCAAAATATTTTGTTTAACTATTTAATTTTAATGCAGTATAAATAAACAAAAACATATTTAGCTATTCTATTACATTTAAACTGACAGACAAAACAAAAAAGTATTTTAGTATGGAATATTAAATAGAATATTAAACATAATATTAAATAGTATATTAAAACTAAAAACTTAAAAACTACAGTAAAATTTGGACCTTTTCAAAGAAGCAAGCTAGTTTTAAACATTTATAACATGATAGAGACAATTTTCAAATGATTGAGCAAAGTCAGACCACGTTGAAACATACCATTACATCTAATCAATAACTCTCAAAAGTTTAACTTAAAAAACACAGGATTGATCGATGCATTAGGATTATAATACTCGTAAAAACTAGTTTGTTTGAAGTTTTCTGCCGTTGTTTAAAAATAGTGATAGGATATTTCTCTAGAGCTTGATTTTAGTTAGTTTAAAACATACTTTGTTGTTTGTTAAATACAATAAATGTTTGAAACTACATGTCTATGTTTTTCTTACAAAATTAATTTCTGTAAAATTTTATCTCAAAGTTTAAACTTAAAAAAAAAAAACACTTTACCAAATTTATTTTTAAAACTACTTTTTTTAGAGTTTGTTTATTACAGAACATTTTTCTATGGTATTCCAATGAACTTAGCAAACTTCAAGGTAAACCAAGTTCTAAAAAATAACAATAACCATTACGCGTTTATGACCGGCCACAAACTCTAAACAAATTACAACCAAAAACTTTTAAAAGTTCAAACTTTTGACGACCTCGTAATTTATGTATATTTAACTATTTACGTTATTAAAGCAGCTTATGAATTATGTTGTTGTAAATCACAAGACACTTGTATGAAACGTTTTAATGAAAATAATCTATATTTAGCAACTTTCATTAATTCCCATGATAGACCACAAGCGTATGAAAGTCATTCGAGCGTTGAGAGACTTTCTGTTAGTCCACAGGCTTTAATTTACCAGGTTTTAATATCTGGGATGGCCGCATAAGAAACTACTAAACTAAACTGTCAGTTACACAGTATATATTACACAGTAACGGGTAGGTAGATTTTGTACCACTAAAAGTTTTGTACAAAACAAACAGTTAAAAATCAAAACAATAACTTAAAATGCTAGAATAAGTTTTATAGTAGCTTTATTTTCTTTCAATCTGTTACTTATATGAGTGCTTTAATTTGATGGTTGAAGAATAATGTACTTAGAAGACATATTTCGCAATCTGAAAACAAAACTATTTCTGCTCATTACACACAGCCATCAAATGAAAACTAATTCGAGCATTTCCATATAAAACCGCACGCCATATGTGACTTGTGCCAATTACATATTTCCCACTACTTGCTCAAGTTGTTTTTGAAATTTCATAAGAAACTGGTGCATGGCAAAGTGCTATGGGCAATGAAAAAGCTTTTTAATATCTAAGGCTCGTGGGAAAGTTTAGTAGGAGACAATCAATGTAAATTCCAGACAATTTTAATTCCAGAACAGCATACCTTTAATCGTGTAAAAGTAGCACAACTTGAGAGTATTTTCAGAGAACTTCAAATAAAGAATAATACACCCTGAGTCATCAAATTTCATTTAAAGTTGACAAAAATAATAATTGATCAAACACGTTTAATTTTAAAGCGTTGATTAGTTTTATAGATGATAAAGACATTCGCCAACAAACTTGTTTTTGATATCAAAACAAACAAGAAATAACACAAAGTGACGTGTTAATGTAATCAAGATAATTTTCTGTGGTAACAAAGTACAAGGCTCGTAAATAAATCGGTATCCACAGATTAATTTTCAACGATTTATCAAAATGTGCATGTGTGTAAACAACAGTTAGGTGTTAAACAGCAATTAGGCAACTTACAAAAACATTATATTAACCACGTAGTTGAAAACCCAGCAGTTTGTCTGTGATCGAACGATTATCATTTCTGACAGCTTTGTGTTTATTACATTGTATTTTTATACAAAGTCAAACGCGTTTAACTTGAGTTTAATGGGCAACGTACAGTGAACGAAATTTTATCCCATCTAATTGGTGTGCAGTTAAAGTTTAGTGATATTTTTTTGAAACAGTAATACTTTGACAAAGTGCTACAAATTAAACTGGTTTTAAAACTTAGTTTCAACACCTTATTAGAATAAACTTCTGCTATATAAAGTATAACTTTATCAATAGCTAAACTCACATACTTGAGATTTTAGATAAGTATAAATTTATTGATAAGCTTAATAAGTACTTTTGTACTGGTGGGTTTAAGTAATTTTTTTGTTCTGAATAGGTGCTACTACCTTAATGATTTTTAGTGCATATACTTTCTTTTTTTACAGATAGTTTTAATAAGAATGTAATGTTTTATTTTTAAAGTGTACCTAATAGTTTTAACATATAAAACAATAACTGATGTCAATATAAAATTAGACTGAAACAAAATAATTTTCTGTATTTATTTATGAAAATATTGTAAGGTATTTATGACATGTAGCTAAACATTTATTCGTTTTATGGGTATCTTATTTCACCACAAGACGTTTTCAAAGTTTATCTGAGTAAAAGAACTTAATGATACAATTAAAAAAACACATTAAAGTTAGAATATTATTTTAAACTAACAAAGCTTTTTTCCTTGTATTATAAAGTAGTTAATATAAATGTTGTTAGTTTAAAACAATATTCTAATTTTAATGTTTTTTTTAATTGTATCATTAAGTTCTTTTACTCAGATAAACTTTGAAAACGTATTCTTTGTATTATAAAGTAGTTAATGAGAATACAATTATATTGAAGAGTTTATAATTTAAGCAATGCTTTTTTGTATATATGAAAGACTTCAAACAATTTCAGATGTCAACTTAGGTTTAAGTATCTTATTTAAGTTAATAAAGTTAAGTAAAGAAATTAAGATTTTGAGTTTTTAAAAGATATATGTTTTAAAACATTCAAACCAAGATACAACAAGATAAACAATTTGATCAGGTATGTGATTTAAAACTTGACTTGTATATCAACATTTTAAAGGAGCTATTAAACAAGTTCAAATAACTGGTTATAATTTCAATCATAAAAATTTCTAACCTTTACCCCTAATTTTGTTATAGGCTTTGAATACTTAACCCTTCTTTATTTAAAAAGATAGAAGGTGGAAAATAAAAATCAGCATCATTTTCAGCTTGCAAACAGTTTAAAAATATTTTCTCGATGAGCACACAAAAGTTTACAAGCTCGCATGGAAAACAACTCAACGAAAACACGCGCACAGAGAAGACTTTGCACAGAAAAAGCCAGCGGTTTGTACTTGAAACATGGTAAGAATTACAAAAAATCAATAAATTCAACTTCAGCCTTTCATATGCCGTACACTGCAGTGTGACTAAAACTAAAAGTAGATCTCTCATGCGTGACTAAAACTAAAAAACAAATAGACCAGAATTGTTCTGTGCAATGTCCAAGAAAGGGATTTTTTAGCAAAACAATTAAACAACTCTGGTCAAGTTTAATTTAATCAAAAAGTGGATAGTGAATGAAGAAATCAGTCAAGTATGAAATAATCGATGGCTCTTCAGCGAGCTTAGTATACGTTGTTATTTTGCAATTATAACTTGATACAATTTCTTTCAACCAAATATAGCGTTTCGTGCAAGTATTTCAAGTGCTGGAAAGCGATATTTTAAAACAAACTTTCAAGCAAATGTGCAACATCAAAACTACATTTTCCTGCTAATAATAATAAAGCAGTTCAAATTTGTCTAAATAATAGTTTTCAAGCATAGATGGAAAGTAACCATAAATGTTTTGATAACAATAATTTTGATACTCTTTTACAGTTTTTCTAAACTTTTTCAGTAAAAAAAAAACTTTTTCTATTTTATCATAATGAGGTTTTTTTTTTGAACAATTAGGTAAAAATATAAACTTTTAAACATAGCTAAGTAATTTCATACCATAGATATTTTCTGAATAACAGTATTTATACTATGTTAAAGTTATTTTAACTAAAAAATTTAAACTTGACATTGGTAGCTATTTGACGACAGCTAAAAATAAAAGAATGTCAGAATAAATTAAATCAACAATCACAATGAGTTTATCCGAAATAAGTATATTATTATATAACTTTAATAAAAAAAATTGCTTATTTATAAAAATGTATATATAACTAAGCTCTATCAAAATGTTTTAACTTTATAAGCTACAAATAAGTATATAGCTAAATTTCTGTATCTTAATGTCTATTTTAGTTCATCTAATTGGAATTAGACTATTTCGAATGAAATTATAATCTTGTCCGATAAAACTAGTCAATACTAAATGATAAGTAGCTAAAAATTTAATAGTTAAATTGTTTTGCAATTTATGAATACAGTCATTTACTAAAATTTATACTTTATTTTAGTGTTTTGCAAATAAACTTAATGTCTACTTATCACGACTACACGTATTAACCTTGATATTTTTTGCTGTTTTGATCGGCCTAAAAACAGGTTTTCATTTGTTATTATAACAAAAATCAATTTGCCTTGTCTGCTTGAGACTTATAGATAAACAAAACATGCTGTTTAGTGATTGGTTAAAAAACTATTCAGGCCCAGTATTGAACCAATGAGATAAAAGCAATTTTGAACTCTGATAATTGATCATGTATAAAAGAATCAACTATTTTAAAAATAATGAGTAAAAAAAAGTAAATATTAAAATTTTTGAATAAAAGTAGACTATAAATTTTCCTTTTATTAATAACTTATCAATCTTTAATTTTTTTTGAAACTTTCTTAAAATCTATAAATAAAACGTACATAAACAATATATAATTAGAAAATAACATAAATATTTAAAATAAAAGTTAAACAAACAAACCTCCCATCATGCTCCTGGCGTCCATCCCACCTCCCCCGTTGCTCCCGGAAGTCCCCGCTCCGTTGTTTCCAAACAGGGAACTTCCCCCGAACTGAGCCATGTTCATCAGCGGGTTCTGCTGCTGCTGGGCCGCCATGGCCTGCATCGCCATCAGAAGTTGCAACTCGGGGTTTTCCCCTCCGGCCCCCTTTTTCGAGGCGTCCTTGTGGTTCTTTTGGTCCATTTGGTTTCGATCGTGGGGATTTTATTTGATTGTTGTATTTAAAAATTAAGTTTACAAAAATCTGAAATAAACGATTGTACATAAGCATAATTTATTTTCACTTTTTTTTTATTCAAATTTACATTATTTCTAACTGAAAGTTTTTACTGCATTTTAATGTAATTGTTTTTTATTCTTTTAAAAATAAATAAAAACAAATGTACATACATTTACATACTTTAAGCAGTCTGTTTTTCGTGTAAAAACTGTCTTAAACTATAAAGTGAGCTTATAAAATAAAACTAAAGTTTTACTGCAATCAACTTCCAATTTGTTTAAATATATACACCAAAACTGTCATATTTTTAAATGTTTTGATACTATGTTCATCATATTAATTGGAACTGAATATCTTGAAATTCCTCACTTGATTTCCCACAAGAGGTTTACAGACTTCGTCTGTAAATCGATACTTAGAAATATTGGAGTAAGGAATTTATGATTTGAAAAACATTTTATGTAGATGAAGTTTGTATGTTTTAGGACACAAAAAAGTAGATAATTAAAGGAAATGTAACCAAATTTAATGAGTAGACAAATAAAACTTAATTTTTGGTGCAAATAAATTAAGTTTTTAAAGTGTTTAAACTATAATTTAAAAATAATCAATACATTTAAGGTTTTTAAACTACTTATACTCTTACACTTTGTATTTGTTATAATGTAACTAAACTGTAAAATGCAATCTGAATTAAACTCAAGTTTGTTACTTATCTACAATACAACATACACATTTTACTTTATTAACCTAAAGTAGAATTGAAATTTAGATCAATATGTTTAAGTAGCAACATTATTTTCAAAATCTCCACGCCAAATAAGACTAAAAGATACATTAAAAAACCACTTTTAAAAGATAAAAGCTGTATAAAACACACAAAAAATATTCCACTTATTCTACTTCAATCAGATAATAAAATTGCGAAAGTCATAGCTGTGTTTGAGATATACAAAAATTTAATACGTAAAACTTGTAATAAGATGTGTTGTTATAGTTTTTTTTCTCATAAAACACTTTTCTACGTATTTATTTTCTTAAACATCGAATTATAACGTAAATGACAAGCACTTCTATAAATAGACAATTTCGTAGCTTGAATGACGTGAAACCTTTTAACATTTGAAAAAGTTTTACGAACAGAACAGTTTTAATTTGATGAAAATCACATAAAAGTATTTTTTTTTGTGCTTTGTAAACAACAAAAATAGCTTTACTTTATGCCAAGAAAAACAAAGTTTTTTTGCTTCTTTATATGAATGACAAAACAGAGCAAACTAGAAAATTACAGCAAAAGTTTAGTTTAAAATGCATAAAAAGAAGATAAAAAGTAAATTTTGAAAATATATTCATTAAAAAAAGTTAAACACTGTAAGTATCTTTTAAGTGTAACTCATTATTAAATTAATACATTTTCTACTTAATAATACAGAATTTAATCAAACTTTCATAGGCTAAGCACAAGTTTAAACAGAAGTGGTTTTGAAGCTCCCTTTTCTCAGCAACGTTTTAACTAACAGTGCAAACAAAATTATAACAAATTCACTGACAGAACAACGCATTCAAACTTGTGAGCACATTGTACTCAGAAACAAAAAAGCTGGTGAAATTATACTGCTCGAAATGAACGCCATATATGGTGTGCTGGTGATGAATACAAAGCTAATATATTGCCACGCTGGTTTAAGTTGCTTATGATGGCTTTCGCAAGTTGTAAGCTTTTATTATTGCCTGCTTTAATTTGCTTGTGGCTCTTGGTTGGTCGTCTCTTTTGTTGTATTTACTTTTGTGACTGGTTTGAATAAAGTATACTTTTTACAAACAGTTAAAGTCTACTTTAAATTTGATTTTGTTGTTTTAATGAACAAAACTATCAAATATATTTAAAAAAAGAATTTAAATTTATTGATAATTAAAAAAACTAAAAACAAACATTTTAACTTTATCTAAAACTATATTTTTATAAACTTGTGATACACTTAAATCAAAATGTACTAAACATGTTATTTAAATACATAAACTTGAAACGCAAAAGCATATTTTAGATCTTAGAGCTTTATTAGTTTTTACAAACTTTCTAAACTTAATAACTAAAGCACAAGTATTTATTACAGAGTTGTGACTTAGTTTTAAAAATTTCTTGTTTGATTTCCACTAATCATCATGTATATAATCACTTAAATTCAATTGCTTTCAATTCAGAGTGACTTTAGACATACTGAGTAAAATATTAAGCTTCACAAAACTGAGTTTGAAAGCATACAAATTGTAAAAACAAGCTCTAAACAAAAAATTGATGACTTTAAAACAGTGAATAGTGTGTTTTTTGTATGTTTTGAAAACATAATTAACATATAAAGAACAAAGGTTCTGTTATTCTTTTGCAAGTTTGTGTTCATTACTTACTCATAAATACAAAAACTAAAAACATGCTGAATAAAAGCCAAATAATACATACGACCAGGTTGCTTTCAAACATTGATAAGATTAAGTGAGTTGAAAAAAGTCTAAACATGAACAACTGGAACAACTAATGTTTAGTAAGAATTCAAGGCAAATTGCTACAATTAAAAGAAGATAATTCAGCTTTAATTGATATGTTTGTTCTGTATAAGTTAGCAATTATTCGTATAAACAACTCATATTGTATGTATAGGTTTATAAAAACAAACAAAATTATAGTATTTTAAGCAACTTATTACTCTAAAGATAAATAACTGAATGCTAAACTTTATTTACTTTTTTAAACTAAGTATAAGAAATATACCTAAAAAAATTTCTACATCAAAATTTTAGCAAGGAAAAATTTCCAACTATCTTCAAAAAATATAAAAAACAAAACGTTTACCTAATCACACTTCTGACTATAAACTGCTTTAAATAATTAAGCAATTTATTGTTTTAAATTCTATACTACTTACATGAATAAGACAATAGAAAATAACTCATATACGTGAATAACAAATACGTTTAGCTTCTTACAACTAGTAATTAAATATAAGTTATAAAATTATTATGGTATTACACACAAAGACTGTTTCTATCACTAATGAGATTAAAATTAAGCTTCATTGTTAAGAATACTCTGCAGTTAAAATACTATGACCAAACCAATGTTATAAGCAAAAACTAGTTTAATTTTTTTTATAAGCAACGACTACATACTTCTAATTTAACCCAAACATTTTAGTACTAGTTTGTATTATTTAAACATTAAACCTTAGGTGTGTTTGAAAACTATTATCAAGTAAAACCAAAGCTAAAAGCTAAATAATTCTTGCAATTTTATTTTGACTGTCAAAGCTGGTTGAAGTTATTACACATAAGCACTGATAAAACGGAAGTGAAAATTAAAACAAAACGTTTTGTAGTTGGCAAAATCAAGCTTATATTACTAGTAGTTGTGAATTTTGTTTCTTACTCCTTAAAAACAAAGCTAAACTGTTTTTGCAATAGAAAGTTGTGCGTGTATGTTGACCTACAATTAAATATAGAAAATGTTGTCTGTATTAAATTATAAATCTGTACAATTTAAAAGAGTTTTAACATTTTTGAGATTATTGTACTTTTATCAATCTCAATTAAAATCAAATGATTTAATCGAACACAAAGAACTAACTGTTTAAAAGTTAGATTAAGCTCATATTTAACAAAAGGGTTGATTTTAAAGTTAGAGGTAAAAATTTATAACATTTCACTTTTTAAAAGTTAATTGTTTTTATTTTTTGTTAGCCTAAAAGTCTATTTCAATGTACTTGCTATTAATGAGTGTTTCTAAAGTCATAACTGACATTTATGTGAATTAAAAGTTCTCTAAACTTATTTTAGAATGTTATTTTAATAAACAGTTTTTGGGTAAAATTAATAACAAACAAAAACAAGTGTTGATAAATTTCAATCTTGAATTTTATGTATAAAATTCAATGCAATATAAACATTTACCTAAAATATGTTTATATTCGTTGTAAATGTTAAAGCTACAAAAGTTAAAACGCCTTTTAGCATTCTTCATACACAATAGTTACTAACTATTTTATAAAATTTAGCAAATTGTACACTTTTTTAATAATATAAACTCTATATATCACATTCTATAGTAGGTAAGGTATATCAAATACTTATAACAAAACTAGTTCATACGGAACTATTATAAACGACTATGGCTTTAGATTAAGCACACAAATTCCTATTTAAATAAAGTAGCTTTAATTTCAGGTACTTGTGCAGTTTGACCTTTTGTTCAAACAAAACAACATACAGTTTAGTTTAAGGGTGGTAATTTTGAAAACATTAAGAACTTTAGAAAATAAGGTTTTATTTGACACTGAAATCTTCCACTTTCAAAACATAAATTACTTTTTTTCTATGCTCCTTTCCTACAGTATTTTGAATTTTAAAATAAAGCCAAGTGGTCCCAGTTTTACGAACTTTAATATAATAAACTTGTAAGTACTTAAAGTTTAATACATTTTATGAACGGCTGAAAAAAATCTTTTTTATTTCTTTCTAGTAGTAATTTATCTAGAACTAAGGTTAAAAGCTTCTCAGTCGTAATAAAAATTAAGTTTTTTTGAGTAAACATAGTTTTAAGAAGATATTTATAACATTAAATAAAGCTTAGAACTTTTTGAACAAAAATATATATGAACATTTTATTCTTACTGGAAAAAGGTATTCGACAATAAAAAAACTTTACTTTGAAAAATAAAACACATGGTTTTAATTTAAAGAATAAAATTTGTTTAAAACTTAGAGGGCTTTCTAGCTTTCATAAAGAGCCTCAGACATAATAATGTAAAATTTGGTTAAAAACTATTAACTTTCCATCTGATATGAAACTTTATGTTTTACTTTAATTTTTTCAGTTTAAACATACCTTTTAAACTAAACAAATTTTACAAACTTATAAACTGGATTTTTCACCTATAAAAAGCTCTAAACGATAATTTTTCAATCTAATAAGGTTTCCAAACTGACTATTTTCCATTTAAAGGTAATATAAAACAAATTTTTCGTAAAAAAACTCATATTCTTTCAGCTAAACTATTGCTTATACAGAGCTAGACTCTTACGCCTTTAAGTCTTGATGTGTTTCAAACCCAAATACAAAACTTGTCTACAAGCAAGCAACTGAAAACAAAACAGCACAAGGCGAAGCTGAAGCAGCAAATTAAACAGAAATTTCACGAAAACACAAACCATCCTTCCACAGCGCGCGCGTGTGTGCGCAAGCGTGTTTATAATTTTAAGTTTTTCTGTTACATTCGATTATTACGTCACACCGAGCGCACTCATCACGATGCTCTGTGCTTTGTGTGCTTCCAAAGCGAACTACAAGTAAATTTTTAATCGAGCCTCGCTTTGAAATTTTCACTGCAAAGCGAACTGTCACGCTACATTTAGCATGTTAGGGCCGTCCTTTCCACTTTGACACTCTGAATTTAAAAGGTTCGTCTTTTATTCTGTTCCTTTTGCCACAAGACGTCTGTTTTGCGTTTCCTATCTTTCGCAAAGGGTCGTGCTTTTTTGTTAGCTTTGGTGATTACCAGACTGATAAAAAGACTCCTCAAACAGACTGGCTTGCAACTTTTTTTGAGATTTATTGCGGTTTTAATGAGTTTTCAATACTTCCCTAAATTAGCTTGAGTTTTTGAATAACTGTAGGTCTGTTAACACAAGCCATGAAGTATACCTACTACACTGGCTTTAATAAAGCTTTTTTTGCAAATCTAGATAGCGTTAAAAAGCTTAAACAACCTAAGTTTCTAGGTTTATAAACTTTCATTATACTTGAATAATTTAATTCTGAAACATTTTAAAATGACGTTATTTTGTAATACATAAGGTTTCTGAGCTTGATATTACAATATTTAATAACTTCTAACTAAATTAAACGGAATTGGAAAAACTAGTTAATTTTATTTTTGTTTTTTGTATATAGTTAAAACTTTGTATTACTAAATGAAAAGCTTGTTTTACACAAATTAAAGCGCTAATTAAATTATATAAACATTTATATTCGTAACTAAACAAACAGTGAACGTATGTTCAACTTTGTTTTGTAAGTTTTTTAGACGTTTAAAAAAAAAAAAACTTCATTCAAATCATGTTTTTAAAAACTCAAGTGTTGAATACTTTCTTATCTAGGCTTAAAACTTTTCCATTAGTTATTGATAGCAAGGTTCTTAAAAAATACGTAGCTTTATCTGTGTATAATGAATTTAAAACTTATCGTTTACATTTTTATGGAATTTGTAGACTTTTGATACAATTTTGAAGATACTTTATCAAGTATGAAAATAAGAAAGTTTCTTATTCTACGTTATATAATTGGTAACATGTTTATATGTAATTTGAATAAGTTCTACAAAATTAACTAGTTGTAGATTTGTTAATTTATGCGTATGTTTTTCTTTTAGTTTAAAGCTTTCAGCAAAATTTAATCAACTTTAGATGTTTGCTATAAAATAGCAACAAGAACTTAAAAACAGCAAACTAATTTTATACAAAGTCAAACAGACAAGCTTTCTAAAATTATTTAATAGATTCTTAAGAGTTCCAGACAGCATAATTAAATCCTGTTAAGTTTTGTACACAAACGAATTTAAAGAAACAGTTTTAAATAAATAAGTTCTCCGTTTAATAAAATAGCTTAAATTAGATAAATTGTGAAGCACAATTTCATGAAATGAATAAATGTGTAAAAATACTAACCTTAGAAGTCTCTGTAAATTAATCCAATTCGTATCTGATACAGTAAACACTAATCCAAAAGCTTTAAAACCAATATAGTTTATTGAAAGTTTCCAAATCAAAAACTAAATAATAACTTCTGAAATTTTATATAAATAACTATAAACAAAACCTGATAGCCACAGCGCTACATGATAATAATGAAAAGGAAAAAGTAGTTAAACTGATAATTAAGTTGAGACAAACATAAACAGAAGCTAATTATATTTATAATGATTAATTAGATTGAAGCCAAAAAACTAAGATTTACAACAATCAAAATTAGTATAAACAAAACTAAGTATGTATATCAACTGAAGCAAAATAAATTGGTGGTGTATATTTCACATAAAACTAATTATGCTTTGTTTAAAAAATTTAATCCGAAGTTAACGAAGCGTATAGTTTTGAGTGCCTGTGTATAAAATTACGAATTGTTTAACTTCTTAAGTGTTTTTAGCTTGAACTATTTATCCAGTATACTCCTTAATTTTGTCTTCAAACAACTATTTTTATAATTTTTGGTGTATAAAGTTTAAGAAGAGAGAGCATTTGGAAAATTAAATTAGTCAAACATAAATTCATTTACTTTATTTAAACTTTATATAATGTCAGTTTTAAGATTGCTTTAACTAACATTATAAGTAAATTTTATTACTTAAACTTTTATTTAAACTATTTTTAATGCCTGATATTATTAGTTTAATCGGTTTAAGGAACAAAAAACCATTTAAATAAAGTATTTATTTTGCTTTTGCAATCACTTTGCTTGGACCTTAAACTATAAATTAACTTACAAAATATTTGCTAAGCAAAGCTAAAGTATTTAATTTCGTAAGCTAAAAAAGTATTCAAAATTAACTATTAGTACTTGTCTTTAAAGTTTAATCCAAATTAAGTTAAAATTTTAATAAGCTAGAATTAAAATAAAACAAATAAACATTTACAATGGATAAGGAAATACAAAAGTAGTTGTGTATTACAATTTTGAAACAGAAAAGCTATCATAAAATATCAGTTTAGAATTGACTGTGAATTATGAACTTGGCTGATTATTTTAAAATGAGTCAAATTAAAACTTAAATTTTATTTGCAACTGAAAAACTCACATCCTGACAAAAGGTGTTTCCTATAACATTTCAAACTTAAATGCAAAAAGCTGAAAATAAAGCTAAAGCTACAAGATTTGCATATAAACTGCTACAAGAATGTTTGATTAGAACAGAACTAACTTTATAAGTATTAAAAAATTTTTATCTTTAAACAAAAACTAACAAAAACGATTACAAAACCAACAAAACAACACTAAAGCAAAACATGATTATTTTTCTACAACTCAGCTTTCTACCAGGCAGCTTTCTCCGCACAATTTCCGCTCTAAACACAATTAAAGTGCAAAGTCTTTTGAAACATAAAATCTGCCTGCTGTATGTTGTGTGTGTGTGTGTGTATTAACTGATGTGTTTGAAAAGCAAATACAAAAACAATTTCTGCCACACTCTTAATTCTCTCTTTCTCCGGTTTCAGTGCTTTCCTTTCTGCCTAGCAGCACAAAATTCACTGGCTAACTTTTATATGCTGATGATATATGCTTTTGAAGTTTTGGTAAATAATATGTTTAACAATAAAATAAGTTTAAATCCTAAACGTGCTGCTTTAAGTTTTAAATATAACTTAAAAGTGAAAGTATTTAAATATAAATTTTAACTGATACAATTGGTTTAAAACCAAAACTAGTTAGAAAAACTTTGATTTTTTAAGTTAAAATACAGATTAAGCAATATAACATAGTTAAATAGAATTAGGTATTTATGTAACAATATTTGCCAACTTTAATAATTAAATTAATATTTAAAGCTTGTGAAAAGTTAGTTAACTTTCAACCATTGTGAAACTGCTTAAGATAAAAGCTGTACAAAATTAAATTAATAACCTTTAATACTTAAACTGAATTAAACTAAGCTTAATTTACCTCATTCCAAACATAAAATTAGATGTCTAGAGAATGTAGACTGAAATAAAAACTATTAAACTTTGATAGTCATTAAACTACCTTGGTATTACTTTCAACTACTTTTTAACTAGTCAGCAAAAAAAGTTCATACTTTAGCTTTTCAGTTTCTATAAGGACAAGCAATATAACAAAGTTGCAAAACAAATAAACTAATTAACTGTGTTTAATCTTTGTTAAACTTCTTGTTTTAGAACTGCAACAAGTTGTTATTGAAGTCACAAAAAAAAACAACAAATGTATTTGAATTTTGATAATTAAAATAAAACTTAAGTGAGTGAGTTACAAAAACAAAATGTTTGTGAAGCCTTTAACGTTTAAAACAATATAAAACTAAAATTACTTTAGTATATTTTAGTTTATATATAAAATATAACTATTAATACTTCAAAACTTCCATTAAAACTTCTTAATCAAAAACTAACACAACTTAAACTTGAAACTGCCATATCAAGGCAAGGTTGACCGCACATTTCGAAATCAATTGTACCTACACTGCCACAAGCATTCCTGCGGAAATCATTCCAAATTCTTTCGCACAAGCTTCCAATCCAGAAAAAAATAAAACTGTAAAAAAAACTTTGAAAAGCACCTTGAATTACGGGCAAGCAGAAAGATTCGTGTACATACAGCAGGGAAGCGCGTTCGAAAGCGAGAGAGGTGAAAATTCGAGAGAGCGCGTGACGTAGCGAGGTGTCATCAGAAACGGCAGAGCTTTATTTTTTTTTTGCGCTCTGATCACACAAGTTTTGTGAAACGCTGAAGCCTTGCGAATAATGCCTTTCAGTTTTCTCCGCTGCCTCTCGGCCGATTTCGCTCGCAGACGCCGCGTTTAGTCGGGCTTTTCAGTGCGAACACCAAGGTGGTGATTGGAAACAGTTTTGAAATATTATTTGGTGCTCAACAGGGACATATATTTTTGAAGTGAAACAGTAAAAGTGGAACTTGAAAGCAGGCTAGTTTGATGTTGCAAATTAAAGTCTAAAAGCACTAAGACCGACCTGAATTATGTAAAATAAAAGTATTTAGTTTTGCTACTATTCACATGGAGAAAATTAACCATTAAAGTTTGCTTAACTATCTTTAATATATACGGATATTTTACAAACTCCAATTTTAACAATAAAAGTAATTTTAGTATTAAGTTAATCAAAATATAGCTACATTTTCAAAATTGAGTAATGAAAAGCAAATAGTAAATAGCTTAAATGACATTTACTTTTGAAAACCTTAGAGTTGATATATTTTATCTTGTTTTTGAACATTTAAATGATTAGAAATGATTTTTTATAATCTTAAACAAGAACGTGTATTGAACAAAAAAACAAACTTTATAGTTTTAGTTATTTTTAAAATACACAAGGAACTGTGGTAATCTTTACATATTTTGTTTTCCGACGAAAAGGTAAATCTCAGTTTAATCTTCTTGTACATTTCTCCGTATTACTTTGAAAATAAAAACAGCTGTCTAGAACAAAAACAACATTTCTTTCAGACAGATATTTCAACTCCCTTTATCAATATAAAGCATATTTATTTTATGACTTATCTAGAAGTATACTTACTTGTTAAAAACCAACAAATTTATGGCATAAGTTTTTGTGCTTAACAAGAGTTTTTAGTCATATAAGCACTCAAAGAATTGCTTTTTTTTGTGGTTTTATTTAACTTTGTTATACAAAATAAGATTTAAAATACAAGCTTTTAAAAAAAATAGATAAAATGTTTCTAAAATTAAGTTTGAAAATTAAGCTAAAATTAAAAAATTGTTCTTATTTCGTTTACATTCCTTAGTATAAAAGCTTTAACTTTTATTGCAAACTTACAATGCTTATCAATATTTTTTTTTAATAGTTTTAATTTAATAGCCCTGAGTGTTTAAACAAAAACTAACGACATTAACTTTCCATCTTAGATTGTAAGTACAAATCAGAGCTTAAACAATAACAGTTTAAATTTATATTAATAGTCACACAAAAATTGTATATACTTCAAACCAAAAACTTAACTGTTTAGGCTTACATTCAAAGCTTCCATCTCGAAAACAAACACAACTAAATGCAAATTAGTTCTGAAATTTACAAGCAACTTATTCTTTATACTAACTTATAAAGACGCGCTTATTTTTGACAAGTTATAAAGCACAGAACAAGATTTCCGGCTTTTCTATTGAAAAACACTAGAAGCTGCAGCACAAGTCATGATCAAGTTAAATAATATCAGCTGTGTATTTTTTGACTTCAAGCAAATTCATTTTCAATTTTCATTAGAAGCTTAACTGTTTGAAACTCAAAGCTGGTTTAGGAAAAGTAAATTTGTAAAGCAAATTTAATCCACAAAAAAAAACAATCATAAAAGACAGCGGATTAAACAATTTAAACCACCTTTTTTTTAGAAATCTAAGCAGAAATAAAAAGAAATTTAGCTAAGTTAAATTCTGGAAGCTTAAAAAAAATAACAAAAGTTTAAATGAAAGTCTATCATCCGAAGCCTAAACTATCTGAAAACTTTTAAAAACACAAATTTTTTCTAAACAAAACGTGCAAGGCAGACGCAAGCTGCAACAAAGCTTTAATGATCACAAGACAACAGAAGGGCACAAATAAAACAAAATCTCAGCGAGCAATCGCCAGCGCGCACACAAGCAGGGCGCACATATCAGCTAATCAAAACTTTTTCCTTTTGAACAAAACAATACTGCGGTGCATCGGCGAACGAGATGATTTCTCGTTTTTTTACTTCAACTTGTAGCACAGGCGTTTCGAATTGTTTGTGTGGCTTTCATGTTGTTTCATAAGCTTTTTGAAAACTTCGCCCTGTGTGAACGGAAAAGTTTCTGGTTGAAGGTTGAAAGCTTGATATGAAGCTAACCGATATGTGTATGACTGATATTGCTTCAGTCTTTCCCTCTTGCTAATGTTTTAATTTAGGCTTCAAGCTTACTCAGAAACACCAAGTGCTTTTAGTGAAAAAATTACTTCAGAACCGAAATTATCCATATGTTTTGAAAAGTCAAGTTTTCACCTAGTTTAATCATAAGATATATACCTTTTAACAAAAAACATCACTGACTCTAAATCAAGTTTTTGAAAGTTTGTTTTCCTGTTTCTACTACAACAGTATTAGTTTAAATAACACAGAACAGTATACATTTAAAAAAACAATTGCTTATTATTAACCAAAAAAGAAAAAAAGGAAGAAAAAAAGTTATAAAACTAACAACTATCTCAAGTAGTTCAAACAGCCTTGTTGAACAGAGTCGCCCTCTCAAGCAGCAGCATAATGAAATATCTTTCGAGCAATTAAGCAAATAAATGAGCCACCTACAGCGTGGCAAACAAGAAGCAACGACTGGCACTTTTCATGCTACTTTTGTGCAGTTATTTTCCATGATGCTCTGTTACACTAGGCGCTCTAATGCTAGCTGCTGGCTATTGCTTGATGGGATTTCGTTAAAGTTGCAATTATCTGATTCTAGTTTTTTACTACAAAGCTGTGGAGGTGTTTTGTAAAAATGTACGAACTGTTAGGCTTAATTTTATTTCAAACTAAAGTCGTTTTATGGAATATTGGTTAAAAATGATAATGTATGGTTTAAATGTATAAAGTGAATTCAAACTTGCTTTAAACTATAGTCTGTCGTTTGAAACAAAGTTTTAATGAAAATTGATCTTGTGAATTAGGTTTGTTTAAATTAAGAAAACTAACTAAGTTTTAATTTGCTTACAAAACTACTTTAATCAAATTGTAAATAATAAATACACAAGTTAAGCAATTGTAAAGTACATAAGTTACTTGAATTCCAACTAAAAGTAAAGAGACCGTTTAAAATATTTAAAAAACATCATTTTTTGAGTTGTTCCATTAAGAAACTTTTAAGTTTTACTTGTTCATATAAATTAAGTTAAGATATAAAAATAATCTGCAGTAACATTTAACCTTTATTCAATCCTTGGTTGTAACGTTAAAAAATCTTTTAGGAAGGCATGACTAAATCTTTAAACCCTAAATAGTTTAGGAGAAATTGGATATATGTAAATTAAGTGATACAGTTTTTAGTTTTCCATAATTATTTTAACTCTAACTGCTAACCCTTCAAGCTATAATTCTAATAAAATGCTAGTTATATCTCAAAGCTACCAATGGCAGTAAAGCTAATATAAAAACATTGGTTAAACTCATAATTTTGTTATAATTAAAGCTTGCTTTCAAGTCAACTAAGAAACTTTAGAGGTAACATTAACATTTGTAAAACGTTCAAACCAAGCTGTTTCACTTCTATCAATGCACATAAGCTTTTAATATGCTTCTAGTAGGTTCATAAGCTATTTTGTGTAAATAAAATGCACTGCATTTAAAGGCTAATTCTTGTAAAATGCAAGCAACACTGATTAAAGCTAAAAAGTTCGAGCTTATTTTCGAAATAAAGCACACAAAAACTTTTAAAAGTTAAATCACAACTTTAAAACATGCTTAATAGTACAACTTTCTGTTACAAGAAAAAGGCTTTAGTTTATAAGCTATTAGAAAATTATGATAAGAAAACGGTTTTACTACCTGATAAAAACAAGTTTATGTAAGATAGCAAGGTGCTTTTGTGGCAGCAACAGATAGAAAACACTGCGCAAAAAAGCACTTGTCTAAAATTGCTCCCTAACAATAATGTACAAATAAAGTTATGCAAACTGAACAAGTTTTAAGCAAACATTTGCCTGGTAGCCATTCATTAGCAACGGTTTATAAAAGATATAAAAACAAATTTCGCTTAAATACTTTGGAAAACACTGTACAAACGCTAATCAAACAAAGCTTATTCAGAAGCAAGCATTTTTCTTTCAATAAACAACAAGCATAAATCTAAAGGCATTAAACTATTTTATGAGCTGCCTCTTTTGATAAGAACATTTGATTTTAAAACTTTTTAATTATTCATTGTGTAAAACTTTTAACACAGTTGTGCTTTATATTCATCAATATCATAAACACAACATATTTGTAACTTATTTTACTAGCTACTGCTTAAATACAAAATAAAACCAAATTTCAACTTTTTTAACAACTTCCTTTGTTCAAACAAAAACTAACACTTTCGGTTAATAATTATAAGAGAGACACGGCTCTAACACAAAGCGCAAATTTTCACTTGTAATTCAACACTAAATATCTTTCTACTTGAGCTGCGTTCAAGCCTCCCTTTGAAAACGTTCTAATTCAAGTTTGAAGAGAATTTGTTCAAAGCAAATAAACAGCACCAAAGCACAGCCAGCATTGGAAGGGATAAGCAGAAAAAGTTACATAAGGCAAAGCAGAGCAGTTTAAGCAAGCTTGAAAAAGAGCCACTCTTGCTTTGCATCATGACGCATGAATTAGAGTCTAGTGACCTGATGCTTGTAAGATGGTTTAATTTGAGAGCTAGTATCTGAGCTCTTGATGTTTGAGTTGCTTAAGAACGCATGAAATGTAACTTTGTACTAAATGTAAGTAGGTTTGAATGAGGCCAGTCAAAGAAAGTTTAAGCATATTGCAACAAAAATTTATTATAAAGGGTTATATTAAGTCCAATAAGAGTTGACTTTTATAATTTTTAATGTTTTTAAACTTAAAACGAAGCGCTTTAAAAAAAGTTTAGTAACACAAGTCTAAAAAGAAAATATTACAAAACTTAACAAACTAATAAACAAAACACTCTTATGTTTAAAAATATTTTTCTTAAACATTTTGTAGATACTTTAGCAAAAAAACCTTCAAACTTTTATGAAAACAAAACAAATTTTACTTGCAAACAACTTACGTTCTACCAAATCAGATAAACCTTTGTAAGTTTTGTAGAATTAGCAGCTAAAAAAAGTTAAGCAGTTCACTTCATGACGCACGGAATTGAATCGAATGACCCAATGTAAGTTTTATGAGAAATTTATTTTGAGAGTTTTGAAGTTGCAAAGCCGAAGCAAAGTTGCTTGAGGTTGTTTGAAAAGTTGCTTTTTGCGTGAGCCGGTTTATAAATACGTTTCAAGTGGATTGCTAACGAAAGTTTAAAGGTAAGGTTGAAGAAATTGTATCACTGTAAGTTACTTACGTATTTAAAATGTTTTGAAAGTTAGTTAAGGTTGAAATTTAACTTGATTCTCAAATTTAAAATTTTGGTTAAATTTGAATCTTTGAAATTGTAGAAATAACTAATAGTATAATAAAATGTAAATAATAAATGGGAATTTTTAAAACAACTTTTAAATAATTAAAACGTTTAAAATATTAAATTAAATGTTTAATAAAACTGAGTGTGTGTCAGGTGTAAAAGATTATACTTTTTATTTATTACATAATCTTGAGCAATGTTTTTTTAAGCTATTTTAGCAGTAGTATAATTTCTTACAACTATATAATAACATTGTAAATTGAAAAATTAAAAGCTTTAAACATCGTAGCAAACTTCTTAAAACAAATAAATCAATTCTTAACTTTGAGTAAAAAAAGGCCTGAAAGCAGTAAAATGTTATTTTGGCTCTTCTAAGCTCTCAGCAAGTTTAAAGTATATTGGAAAACAATTTAGCTAACCTCACTACAAAATTTTAAATTTCAGCACTAAATATGTTGGAATAAGTGTTTGAAATGTTCAAGTTTATTAGGGTTTTACAGGAAAAATATGTTAGTTTGAAACAACCTTGTAACTTTTATTTAAACTACAAATGCTTAATATTTTCAATAAAAACTTTTATAAGCTTTTTGATAAACATAAATTTTTAAGGCGTTCTTTAATTTTATTTAGTACAGTTAATAAAACGATGTTAAACTTTATTTCTGAAAATAAACTAGTCGTAGTAAATTTAAAACTACTTATAACATTTCATCTAATGAAAAATTAAAAATCGACTGTAATTGACATTATTTCTGCTAAGTTATCACAGAAATCACGTATAAAGTTAAGTTCTATATAAACAACCTTCATCCTAACTAAAACGTGGTATTTAATAATTAATACCTCTTATTTAGAATGAGGTCAAAAGTTTAGTGTGTCTCAATAGATTTGAACTATAAATTTATAAACAAAACTATTCAACCAAAAGTTGTTTCGACTTGTTTATAGTGTACAAAACTTAAAAAACAAAGATATAATCAACATATATTACCTTCAGAGCGATATTCTTTTATGAAGAATTAAATTACAAAACTAAAAGTATACATATAGAACAAGCTAAAGTTTATTTTACAAACTTTTACTTTTTAAAAACAAGTTCTTAATAAACTGTAAGTATAAATAAAATAACCACATAATGAAAGTGCATTTATAGTGCTGTTATAAAATGCTATTAAAAAGAAGATATACTTTAAAGTAGTTGTAAAACTGTTTTAATAGTTTTAATAAATCAATAAATAATCGAAAACCAGAAACAACAAGCAAACTTTAATAAGTTCTACATATTTTGTGAATACGTAGCTTAACGACAACTTAAAAATATTTTTTTAAAAGAAGAAAAACTTTTATTAAGCATAAAATAAAGTAATAAATTATTTGGCATTATCATACAACAACAAAAACTTTCCAACGCTCTACTTAATGTGAAAAACTTTTAAATTGAAAAGTTAAAACATATTAAATCTTCAACAATTTACGCAAATCTAAAATAGATCATTATTTAACAACCGCAAACTAGAGTTATAAAGTTCTACTTCATCCGTCTAACCTGTAAGAAAGCAAAACAGATCAATTCATACGCGGTATGTATACAGAGCTTTTAAACTACACAGATTAATAATACATAAACAAACAAATAAACTCTGACCGAATTAAAATAATAAAATAGGAACATAAACCCTACCTATTTGTAAGATTATTAAGAATAGGAAATTAAAAAAAGCAAAGCTGCAAAGAGTTATTCTACACACAAAATATAATTTATTACCTTGTCAAAAAAACCTTTCACAGAGCTCTACTTAACCTAATAAACCTGCGAAAGCAACAAAGCTTTTCACCATACGTGGCCGGTCAAAACAAAGAGGTTTATTCTGAAATCAAAAGCGGAATTACCAGCCTCAGAACACAAACCACTGCTAAGCTTCTGCTGTGTGGAAGGTCGTTAAAAAGTATTTTAAATATTCGCCACTTCCCATCTACACAAGTGTTTTACGTCTTTAATATGTGTGTGTGTGTGTGGCAACGCATTAATATTGCTTCGAATTATGTGGGAGCGTTTTGATTTATTACTTTTCTTTTTCAGACAATTTATTTTTGCTATACACGGCTTTTTGAGGTGTTTTTAGTTTGAATATTTAATAATTTTCAAGGTGTAATTAAAATAGTGTTTGAAAAACGTTTTAGACGGGCAGTTTCTGTGTTTTATGTGGGCAAATTATGAAGTGTCTTAATATTTCCTTTAACCCAAAAACTTATTTAATTTTAAGTTTAATTTTTTAAGTTGAGGATAAATATCTAAAGTTATTTTTTTTTAATTGAAACTGACTTTTTTTTCAAAAAAAAAAAAGCGAAGTATGAACATAGATCAGTATGTTCTTTAAAGGAATTCAATCTATAATAAAAAAATAAAACTTTTGGAATTATTTTGATTTATTAGTTTTGGTGTAAACAAGTCAGCTTTTTAGTTTATTAAACACAGAAGTTGAAAAAGTATGAATAAAAAGTTTTTAACATTCTAAACCCAAACTAATTATTTGAGGATTAATAGAATTATGATTTATACCTAAACAGAAGAAAGGAAATCCTGAATTTTAAATGCGATTACTATTAAAACATGACAGTTTCTACTGACTAACGAGATTTAACCGGGCTATAACTAATAACTTCACGGATAGTTAGCATGGAGCCTTCAAAACAGAAAAAAAAATTGTTTACTTTATAGACCAAAACTAAATAAGCGTTCATAAGCTTAGAATGTAAATAAAACAAGCAAATGAACAGCATGTTTTTTGACACATATTTACCTAATTTAATTCAACTAATTTTGTTAAATGTTTCCCATAAGAATTTGTCAAAGTTTCAGCAGTTGTAAAACGAGTTTAATGATTATTGAAAGCATTTTAATTAGCAAGGTCTTGTTTTTGTAGCAAACTTCTCAGGAATAAATGCCCTCAAACAAAAATGCTAGCAAAAATAATGTTTAACCTGTGTTTTATGCACGTTTATGTTATGAAAACAGTCTCTAACTAATTGTAATTTCGTGCTTTAAAACTTTTAGCATAATTGCAACACAGTATGCTAAGTCGGTCTAAAAACCTTTCAAAAACAAATCAGTGTGAATTACAAAAATTTAAATACATGATCCTTAATAAACTATATAATTTAAACATACAATCTGGCTATAATGCGCTGTCACAGTGATTTTTGGGGCTTTTTTAATGTTTTTATATGCTAAGTTTGAGGCATTTTAGAGCTTTTAGGCTACTTTTGGAATTTATGATGGTGAAAAACAAAACTAAATTTGAGCTATTTATCTACTTATTTAAACCAAACTGCAGGCAGAAAGTGTGCTTTAAATAAAACTAGGTTGTATATTAAATTGAACTTCTAAACTTGTTTTAATTGAATTACAATTTGAAGTTTAAAGCAACTAAAATTTTTCTTTAAACCACTTTAAATAAAAAGATTTAGCTTTCAGATTATCGAACTAAATATAATTTGTTTTCCAAACTATAGCATGGCAAACATATTTCTAATAGCTTAATTAAATATTTTACCTAACAACTAGTTAATTAATCCATAGTAAACAAGCCTTTGTTTGATAGATAAAATTATGCAATAAAATTTAGATAAAATGTGCAATTTTTAACATAGTTATTATCAGTTCAGATCATTTGAAATTAAAGTTTAATAAACTAAAAATATGTTTTATATATATAACACCTTCAATTTTAGCTGTTGTTGTTTGAATTTCTAAGCTTCTATTAAGTACCAAATACTAAACACAAAATTCACACCTCTTTATAGTTTTGAATTAAACTTTAACTTTCAAGAGGCACTAGAAATATTCGTAAGCAACTTTCTTTAAAGCAGAACAGAATAATATTGAAAAGTTTGATTCAAACATTGGCTTTCTTACATCGAGTCAAAACAACATAGTCGATGTCTTGTTCGCGATGAAAAGTAATATTCAAAAGGAAGCGATTGAAAAGCAGAATTACACAGAGAGAGGGACATTAAACAGAGTATCGCAAGTACACGAACAAGAAGCCGGCGATAAGCAAAAGTTAAAACCGAGGAAAATCAAAGATAATGAAATGAGTTGCGAACGACTGAAATGGGGCGAAAGTGCGAAATCGCCACTTCTTCTGCGAAACGATGATGCTTGTGCTGGTGACACGAAATTTTTTTCAGCTTTTTTTTTTTGTCGTTTGAAACTGTTTTTGCTCGCTTGCGTGTTGTGTTCTTCCAAAAGGCTTTTATTGATTGGGAACGCGCGGATTATTCATTTTTCTCGGAAGAAGCGCAAATTTTGAAGGTGAAGATGGAATGCCATAGCGTGAATGGATAAGAAGTTTGGGAAGTTGTTATCAGTTTTGATTGAAAATAACTCTCCTTTTCTTAAAATTTTCAGCGCTGAAAGTTGCCTCTAACAAGCGAGTTTAAATTATATTTGGCCCATTTTTATATGCTTTGTTTTTACTTTAAATTTCAATTTTTAGTCATTAAAAGAAGCTAAGCATGTAGCTTTACTTAATCAAACTACCAAGAAGATATTTGATTATGTTAAGTAATAAAGTAAAGCTTTTAATATGTACTATGCTTAATTAAAACCATTTATATCAAGTAGTATTAATTAAATATTTAATAATTCTAACTACTTACTGCGTGCTTACTCTTTAGATACACTAAGAGTGACCTTTATAAAAGGGTAAATATACATTGGTAAAATAAAAATAATTTTTCTGATTAATGTTTCCTAAAAGTTTATACAAACTCTTAATCATAAATAAAGCTAAATCATAGCTTACTTACGTTAATCTGTATATAAGCTTTATTACAGTGTTTGAGTAATTAATAAAAGATACAGATTATAGACTAAAGGATATTAGCACAAATTAAGTTATATCAAAACCAGTTCTATCAAGTGAGATTGATTAAAAAGTTGATCATTCTAATTTTTTTCTGCTTGTTTGTTTAAAAAAATAGATACAACGATCAGATTGAAACTATTTTGAGCATAAAAATCCGTTTTAAAATTATCGATAAACAGTAAAAAGTATGGTTTTGAGTGTTTTATTTATTTAACGGCTTATGATGTTAAATTAGGTTACAACATACTTAAGATATTCAAATTCAAGGTATTTTTTTAACTTTTAATCATTTCAAATTTAAATTCCAACAACTGACTTTATTTTTTCAACTCAAAACCACCTACATTTCAAATTGACCTTTTTTCTCTCTTTTAGTAACAATCTTTAAATTTAAGTCTTCGATCGAATTTATTCATATCAAAGTTCATTTACGTGTTTCTTTTAATTCTTTAATACTTTTAAAAGTGTTAAGCACTAGTAACGAAAGCTAAAGAGCGAGCTTTAACCTTGAGACAACATGATTTACACAAAAATTATGTATATAAAGTAATGCACAAAATAAATACTAACCTGTATGGACTGGTAAACAGTTAAGTAACTGAGGTTATTGCCTATCAAGGCAACTAGGTTTTGTTTTTTTTAATTTATAAAAATTCTGTAAATATTGTAACTTTTGTTATTTCGTGTAAGATATAATGATAATTTGCTACAGTTTTTGTTTTTGCTCGAGCGATTAAAAACTGCTTCTATTTAATTTAAACTTTAAATAAGTTTAAAAAGACAAAAAATTAAAAAAAGACTAAAAGCTATATGTAGTTTATATCCACTTTAAATTTGCAACTTAGTTTAATTTTAAGTTATATTTTAAAAATGTGTATTTTATGTCGAAACTCATCATTACATTAAAAAAGTTTGTAAAACGATAAGTTAAGAACATTAATAAGTGTTTATTATAAACGTTTAATCTTAAACAGTAGTTTAATACTTAATAATTACACAGTAAATAATTATTATAAACCTCATTAATCTAATACACTTAGCTAATTAAAGTTTACTGCATATTAGCTAAACTATATTATACACTGTTATAAACCTTAAACAACGATTTATTCTAGTTTCCTTATCTGTTTAAAACAAAGTTTCAAAAACTTTGCTAAAACTAAAAGCTCTACTGAAACTACAGCAAGCTAAAACATATAATAATTCCATCACAAATGCTCTTTTGTTCTAACATATTTTGGTTGATAAAAACATCCTTTGATAAGTGTTAATTAGTTTACAGTATATAAAGCTTATCGTAATCACCTAAACTTTTATTTACTAGATAACTAATTTGTACAAATTATCCAAAAACATTGGCTTCAATGGTAAACTATACTTTGCTAATTTAAAGCTATATTTTCTTTTCTAAACACTTAATAAATACAAACAAGTGATAAATAATGTTTTACGTTCAAGTCAACTTTACATAAACTAAAAATAAATTAATATCTAAATAGAGACAAAAACGTACTTCAAAAAATTACTGGAACATTTATGTTAAAAAAGTGATTTTAGTATTTTTGTTAACAGGTCAAAATCTAAGATTCAAAAATACAGAGTAATAAAAAAAAAAGACTATGGCTACAGCTGCATAAACTATATAGATCGCTGATATATTTAAATAACAAGTTTAAGTATAATGATGAGGGCTACCTTTAAAAATTCAACAAATAAAATACTTAAATTACATTTTTATATCACCAAATAAAAGTTAACTAGTATAAAGGTTTCTGCCAAAATCATTAAAAAGATGTTCTTAATTATTTAATTAACTTACACGTTATAGTGGTATGTATAAATATTATCACCATAAACAATTGAGTTTGTTTTACTCATAACTTTACTAACTTTCAAAACTACTCTTAAATATACTTCTAAAACGAATTAAAACTCTAACATAAAATAAACTAAATTACCTTTTAGTTTATTTATAGTTTTAAGAACTATTTACCACTTAATATGATTACCATTAAAAAGCTTTGAAATATCATAAAATATATTAAAGTTTCGATTCACATTAACAGTTTAGTAGAAATTTACAAAAGCTAAATAGTTTATAATATATACATATTTTAAGCTAAGCTTATACGTTCTATTTTACTTAAAACAAACTTTTTCATACCTGAAGATCTTCAAACTAAAATTCCATGTTTATTTAATGTCATTGAAAACAAGCATATATAGGTAAGCCACGTGCGACGTGTCAAGAAACACATAAGTAACTAAATTGCTTCTAATTTGTTACATTTCGCCCTTCTTGTTTTATATGTATGGTTATCAGTGAGGTATGATTGAAGTATTTGTTATTTATTTATGGTCAACAAAAATGTTTTCACAAACAGTTATATTTAGACGACTAAAATAAAAGAAATTTTTGAAGAAATTTTTGGATAGGCAAAATACATACAATAAATTCAATGGTAAAATGTTACACATAAACTAACACAATTTCTTTAAATTTAAGTTAATATATTATATTGATAAACTTATTATAAGCTTAAGTAAGAAACACCAAAATGAACTTTGTTAATGTTTTAACATTTCTTTATAGTAAAAAGCATCAATTAAAAATAATATTTAAAAATAAATAAACTTTCTGCATAAATCGTAAAATTGTATTCTTAAAATTTTAAACAAGTTTAGATTATATTATAATACGAATAAATAAGATTTAATTTACTCTGAACTAGACGTTAGCTATTAACACAGTAAGTAAAAGAATAAATTCGTTTAGAAAACTTTTGTTATGTTTTAGTACATGGCTGGGTCTTTATTAATTTTTTAACTAAAATATCTAATTAACGAATGCATTGTTATACTTAAAGAATTTTTATAACAAAATTTATTAAATATCTAAAACAGTATTTATAAGTGTTATTTTTCTTAGCTAGTATCCATTTTAGTAGTAACTCTAACAAACAGTTCTACTTTAAAATTTAATTTTACACAAACTACAACTGCAAAAGCTTTAATTAAATTAAATGTTTATCGAGAATTAAAAAGAACAAATAATTATGTAGAGATTGATCAATAAAATAGTTTTATAACAAACGTAGAGTAAACTGACTACTGCAAAAATTTTGTAAGAAACTTTTAAATTGTATAAAAGTAGTTTGTCAAGTCGACATAATTTAAAAAGAAGTTTTTAAAAACAATAAAGCTAAAAAGCCTATTTTGCACTTTAGTGTTCTGAAATTCAACTTAGTCTTTAAAATATATATACTTTTTTTTTTAATTGGTAGAATATTAATCTTACAAGGTTAAAAAATAATGTTTAATGAAATAGCAATATTAAAACAAATTTTACTTTTTTTACTTCTAATCAAGTCCAATAAAGTATTATTAAGCTTGAGTTTGTATACAGTACCTTAATAAAATTTACATTCAATTATATTTAAAGCTGTTTTATTTTACTAAAAGCCAAGTTGAAAAATATTTTTTTTTAACCGTCATAAACTAAAATAAGGAATTATTAGTGGTAGACTTGAATTTAAAAAAAACATCAAGTTTATTTCATCAACCTATTGAATCGATCTTTACATAAAAATAAAATTTAGCTGTCTAAATGAAATCAACTAAATAAGATAATCTAATCAGCTCTAAAACGAAATCAAGGTCTTAAATCAATTTAGTTGGTAAACAAGTTTTACCAATTTACGACGTCATCAAAAAACTCAATTTTTAAGATAAAAGCCTAAGCAATAAACATAATAATAAACAACAACAAGTATAAAATGAAGAAACAAACTCAAAAGCAAACTCAAAACAGCACAAAAAAATCAGAGCTACTTTTTAGTGGATATAATTTTACAGGGCAATACACAATGCGCAGCAGACGACTCTTTACAGCATGAAAGCAGTAGGTTTGTATGAATTACTTCATGAATAATAAATACTACCAGCAAAACTGTGTGAGAGGTACAGCTACTAAGCAGCCATCGGCAGTTTTCAGTTCAAGAAATCTAGCTCAAATGTTTTACAGTTCATACAAGCAATATTTCTGATTTTAGTCCTTTAAACAGTGTAAGTTCGTTTTTTAGGTCTAAACTTAAAACCAATATGTACAATAAATATGTCTGATAGATGAAATATTGAAGCAATACTTTTAAGTAACTTTGCACCATACTATATATGTATATATATTGAATAGGTTGTAATTTGGTTTCTTTGAACTTAAACAATTAAAGCGTGTTTCTTGAAAATTGCTTGTGTACTTTTAACAACCTGGAAAGCAAGTAGTATTACAATGGTTAGTAACAATTAATAAAAAAAAAGTAAAACTGGGTTTTAGTTCATTTTTACTTATAAATTTGTTTTGTATGGTTCAGAATTTAATGAAAATAGTCTGGAATTAGACAAATAAATATATAATAA
Source organism: Thalia democratica (assembly GCF_965202585.1). Classification (NCBI taxonomy): domain Eukaryota; kingdom Metazoa; phylum Chordata; class Thaliacea; order Salpida; family Salpidae; genus Thalia; species Thalia democratica. The sequence goes on from NC_139168.1 coordinate 19,836,453, forward strand.
GCAAAACAACAGTTTCGTTACAGTTTTGCAGTTAATTGCAAAAAAAGTAGTTGTATGAGTCGTTCTTATGCAAAAGTGGAAAGTAAACTTTTTACTATTTGAACTCTTAAGTATGGAAAAATATAAATTCAAAGCTAGCTATGTTGATTAAAAACAAATTTTAGGTTTGATCATCCCTTAAAAGTACGCAAGTAAAGCTTTGAAGAAATAGGTCAGTTGGAATACTTCTACTTTATCGATTTAAACACAAAGTTCTTTTTAGCAGAAATTTTGACAAAATTTTCAGCTTAAAGATATTACACACAATTATTTGTAGCCAATTTTTTAGTATATAAAGTTTTGAAACTGTAACACTGATAGGTGATGTTTAACAAGAAAACGAAAGCAATATTGTTTTATCTTTAAAGTTTTAAATGGAATTTTAAATAACATTTATTAAAAACTCGTAAGCAATGGTAATTTTTTTCCTATACAAAAAGTTATTTAAAATAAACAGAATATGAAATTTGATAGTTTTTAATAACTTTTTTAAAACTAAGTTATAAGACAAGTAGAACTTTATAATTTCAAAACGAAATGTTAGCTTTATTTGAAAAGGAATTTAAAGCTTTTTAAAGTTTGGTTTTAATAGTTATTTTTTACAATCCTTTATGTCCATAGTACTTGGTATACATTTTTACTGCAATTGCAACTGAATTTTGAATGATAAGATAACCACAAATGAAAATGCATAGCAAAATTATCAATAATAAAAACATAACAAATAAGTTTAAAAGATAAAATTCATGTAGTAATATAATAAATAAGCGCATTTAGCATGTATAGTAATTGTTTTATTTAAGCTAGTTGGTCAAGGATAAAACTAATCCAACTCACATTCACTTAGTGTTTATCTTTCTCAGCGGTCAAGTTGCTTTTCTTAAGTTTACATTTCAATTGCTGTCTACGCTTAGAAGCCTCAGTATTGATTTGTTTCTGCTAATTCTTTACAGAGTAGCAAAAACAACTCTGCCTAGTTTAAAAAAGCCACTGCTAAAGTACATCCACAACTAACAGTCTTTAAGAAGTGCATGATGCTAAACCATTTACTTTAATTTTATCATATTAACCACAAATTTAATAGTTTTAATTTTTTATTTAAATACAGAACTGTTTGGCAACATTCTTATATCTCACAATACATAACTTGTGAAAAAATATTTTTTAGAATCATTAGAACACATATTTATATTCTATGGAATAATTTGTTAAAACAAACACTAATTTAAATTTTCTATAAAACATCTATTAAAAAAAGCAATTTAAATTGTATCATTTATTTACATAAACATTAACTCAAAACATTTGTTTAAAATAAGCCCGATTACTTTCATAAAAACCAACTTAAACTATATTTAGTATTATTTATTAAAACTTTTACCTAAAATATGTGTAGTAGAACTGCTGATTATTATAAAGTTAAGTATGCAATCAAAATTTACAGTACAATTTAATCAATCACTTTTACCACAATTAAACTTCAATAAAAGCACTGAATTTAGGCAACAAATAAACTTTAGTAACCAAAATTAATCACATATGCAAGTTAATTTCTAAAACTTTAGCAATTTTACATCTTACAGCTATTTTTGAACACATTTGTGCTAACTTTAATGACTGTATAATAACTCACAATTTTTTAGTGTTCAGTAATTTGATTAAATAAAAAGCAACTTAACACTTAAACTAAAGTAGAAAAACACTTTTATAAAGGTTAACCCAGTTTTAAAAAGAAATATTAAACTTTTCCATTTTTAAATATTTAGGCAGCAAGATATCTTAGTTTTTTTATGTATTTTAAAGTTTATTCTTTTGCTTGAACCCAGTTTGATAAAAACAGCTAACTAATTTTAAACACAAAAACTTTTGTAGCATTTTCACAAAACAAAATTGTAGGTCTTTATTGAAGCTACTTGTAAAGTAAAGTAGTTTTCCCAAAAGAACTAAACAAACAGTTTTTCAAATATTTGCATTATTTAAACGGCTTGACTATTTTTATCCCAAAAACACTCAAACAAGTAGAAAATACAGTGAAATTCATGTAGTTTCAAATTCCAGTATCATAACTAAAATTTACAATTTATCTAATAAAAAATTTAGAGTATTAAATAAAAGAATTTTATTACAACTATTTACTAACCTATTATTACACTGTAAATATTGCAACTGATTATGAATATGTCTCTAAAATAATGTTTAATAATTTCATCCACAAACTTAAAACCTTAAACAATTTATACTAATACAAGACGGTATGATGTTGTAAAAAAACCTCATAAATAGATTTTAAAAGTTGATAAAAAAACAAGCAAAGTTTTTGTATCTCAAACATACGCAACACTACTAACAAAACTGCTATACCGAAAACGCTTATTCTCAGTTTAAAACATCATTTCCACATAAACTTGCAATAAAACCCAACAAAATCACAGTAGATGGCAACTAGCTCAACACGTTTCCAACCGCTCATCACAAGACAGCAGCAAGCAGGAACAGCCGTGAAATAAACACTAGCAGCTCACAAAGCAAATAAGCCAGCCCGATATTTGGCTTTTCAAAACACACTTTTGCAAGCTTAAAATTGTTTCTCGTTTGCTTTTCCATGCAGTGAAGTTTTAAGCTGAAGCGTTTGAGTTTCCAAATTAAAAGAGAGTTGCTGTTTGAGTTTATTTTCTAAATAAGTTAAATCTGTTGTTCAACTTTTTTCTATCTGAGTGTTTTTACACTAGATTAAATTAAAATTTACTGTTTTTATGTTCCAAAATTTCTACTTGTGTTTTTAAATTGGGTTTATGCTTTTAAATTCGTTGGTGTAAATTTTCTGTCAATTTCAATTTATCTATTTCAAAATAGTTTTCTTAATCAAACTAAACCGTTTTTTTATTGTTTTAATATTTTGTGTACTTTTTATTTCATTTTTATCAAGGATTTTTTTTTTCTAATTTATACTACTTGTTACTAATTTTTATAAGCTTTACATACTTTTAATTTCTTTTTGTAAACTGTATAAGTTTTCTAATGGGATTTCAGACATTTCTTTTAACATGGGTATACAGATATACCACTAACAATTTTTTACATGTAACATTCCAAGCCCTATATAAAAAATTTAAAAGCAACTAAAGTACAGTAGAAAGCTAATTTAGCTTTTAACAAGTATGTGGTATTCATTCACTAGCTTTTAAGTTAGCTTAAAGAAGGTTTAAACTACTTTTGGTTTTTTACATCCTATACATCTTTGTTACTACCTTTTTTTACCTTAACTTTTAAAATACTGGAAAAGTTTTTACTGGATATTTTCTAACTTTATCAAATGCTTCCAACTGCTTTAAGTTTTAACGAAACTTGTCACTTTGGTAAGGTTTTAATACCATATTTTTTAAAAAAAATTCTGCTTTAAAGCTTTTAAATTTCTAAATTGAAAAACTGACTAATAAAATTGATCAAACATGATTTTAAACATAAAACAGGAAAAAGCAGTAAGCAGTATTGTTAGACAAGTTTACTTGAAACCCAACAAAAATTAACGCTCATAAATCATATATTTATGCATATAACATTTATAATTTGACAAGCTATCGTCTAACGAAACACTTAATTAAAGTAAAAAGGATATGGTAAATTAAGATAAATTAGTTTTTGAGTTAAAATTTCTGCTTACGTGTTAATAAAATATCTTAAGCACAAAATAAAACACAACCAATTAAAAGTCACATAGATAAACAGCAAGTTGTTTAAAATATTGTATATTATATAAAAACTACTTAAAATTTGTTGTACAAATACATGTTGTTTCAAATAATTTAGGTAAAACTAGTTCGTGAAAAATATGCCTTTAAATTATTCTAAAAAGTTATGAATATTATAACAAAAATAATAACTCCAAATAAACCAAATCAGTGCTACCAAAATCGCAAAACTAAAAACTAATGAAATTGCAGAGTTTTATACTAAGTTTAATTTTTCTTGTTTAGATTAATTTACTAGCAAATGTTCTTTTTACAGAAAAAACAGCACTATTAAAATATTATAAAATATAAAAAAAATCCACTTTCAGAAACTAGCATTTTTCGGTATAACTTCCGATTTACACGTAAAAACAAACAGCAACAAAAACTCACTTGAAGTTCCTGGTACGCCCGAACAGACCCGACCATCTCGCAGTAGAAGCCGAGACCTTTCCAACGATATGCGGATTGTACAACCTTTGAGAAGCTCAACGTTCAAAACTCGGCGAGCGCAAACAGCGAGGCAGAGAAGCAAGCAGTTTTTTTTTCAAATTCATCACAAGTCGCTTTATCAGGCACAAAACACAGCTAATAGGCCGCTCCAGCGCGCATGCGCCGTGCACACGCGCGCGCATGCTCAAAATTTGCGCGCGCTTTTTCTGCCGCGCGTGTGTGCGCTTGAAACAAAGTCGTTTTTTTTTTGTGAGCGCGTGTAATATGTGGTGCGCGTTTCCATTCGGGCACTTGTATGATGGCTGCGCGCGTTGGATGGCTAATTCTTCTGCCTATTATTTGCGCTCGCTCTAAACATTTCGCGAGCCGTCGCGGCTTGGGATTTCGCAGTTTCAACGCTGCTTGTGGCACAGAGGTGTTTAACACGTCGTTTCGAAGCTCTGCTTTTGATGAAGCCTTTCGAGGGGTGACCTTTTAAGTTTTATGTCGAATTATGAGCCTGAAACGATAATAAAAGTGTTTAAAACTTTGAAAAATTTTTAGTTTAATATTATAGTCATTTTGGTAAATTAACTTATTGGTAATTTGAACTTTTATAATGTTTTAACTTTTAAAATTTTTTAATTTAAAATTTTTTAATATTAAAATTGTCATTAGCATAGTTTCCGAATTAATAGTTAAGCTTTTATATTTTATATTTCATAAGATATTAAGTACTAAATACTGTTCTAAACCTTTTTAATTAAACACGTATCATATTACTTCAACAGTTTAAAACTTTTTTAGGATTAATTTATTGGTTTTTTTACAAAGAACTTATCACATAAAAGCAATATCATTTTGGTAGTTATTATTTCATTAAACTATTGTGCCATCAAAATAGTGAAACGTATTTAACTTTTTACTGTTTTTTTATTCAAATAAACACTACATTATTAAGATAAAGGTTATAAGAAAAAATAATATTTATTTATTATTTCCTGGGAAAAAATTTTAAAAGTGTGGTTTTTGAACAAACTTTCAACTAAACAGTATAATCATTTAAAAAAGCTTTCTTTTGAATTCTACTTCAATCATAAAGTTTATCTTAAAAAAAAACATAAAAAAAATAGATTTAAAATGAAAACTATTTATGAAGCTATATTAATAAAAAACCACTTTGTATGTTAATACTAAATTGTAAAATTTAAATTATAAATTTAGTCTCAATTAAATTAGTAGCATTTGATTTTACTGTGTTTTTTTCAGGATATATTGTGAGTAGATACAATGAAAAATTGTACAACTAAAAATTAAAATAACCTTTGTAATAAAACTAAAATAAAACCCAATTATTTGTTATGAAATTTCTGCAAAATAAAATTTATCTAGTTTTAATTAAAAAACCTTGTTTGTATTGTACTTTTTTTTGAAAGTATTATTAACTTATAACATCAAAATAAATAAAAAGTAGAAATCAATATGTTTTTTAACTTTGTTAGATTTTTTTGTTAAAGAATCTATAAAAAAAACTGGAAACATAACAAACAAAAAAACTAAATCAAAAGTGCTGAAAAAATTACTAAGTTTTATGCACATAAAGCATAATACTAAACATTAAAATGTTAAAAACTCAAGTTTTCACAAGCTTCTAGTTTTTTGTTGTAAACAGTTTTTAATGCGCAATCATTTTCAACTGATGTAAAAAAGTTAATCGACCAATCACATTTGAGATGATCAAATTACATTAAACTTACTTTCTTTTCTTTCTTTTTGCTAATAAATACAAAAATAGCTTACAGGCCTTTTCTAGAAAAGTTTTGTTCATTCTAGAATTTTCCGTGAAAATTTTTTTGAATCAAAACCGATATCTATTTTAACAAAATTTCAATTCAACCTTTATTTCGCATTTTTTCGACTAAAATTTGACTATTAATATTTCTAAAACAAAATTAAACCGAATTAAAAAAATTGTTCATTAACAAACTAAAAACTTACATTTTATTTTCTAAACTAGCGGTTAAGCTTTATTATTTAAATGAATTCAATTTTGCTCAAACTAAAAGTTGCAATTTAAAATTTTTATATGTTATAACTATTAAATGCAGGTCAACTATGTGAATATGCAAGCTCTTTAAGTATTCCAAAAAATAAATGAAAACAAAATTTGATTGAAAAAATTGAGATCCAAAAATGAAATTAACGATTAAACATAAATTAAATTATATACGTGGGTTTCACAGGTTATCACGTAGACCAGAAGACATTGAAAAACTGATTCTGAACAGTAAAACTGAATTTTAAAAAACAAGTAAACTAACTTAAAAGGTTTAAACACTTTTCAACTCAAATTGCGTTAGAAAGATTTCAAGAATAAAAAAACAAAATAAAACTGATCAATAAACTTTAATATTTTCTATACGTTTAAGGTAATTTAAAAATTTTTGTAAATAAAAAAAAAACGTTTACTTCAATCAACTTTAAATTTCTCTTTTTACGAATCATTAAAAAACTCAATAATTGTTTTTCTAAAAAAACTTTTTTTAGTAATGATATTGTTAAACTACAATAAATTATATTTTGTACGTAAATCCAACAAAGATGTTAAATTTCTAAGTATTATAGTTTATTATAAGCTGACTTTTTAACATAAACTTCTATGAAATCTTAAGTTACTAATACAAGGTAGATTATTTCATATACTCTTTTTCATTCGTTGAACTGCATCTAAACTTAACTTTGAAAACCCAGCTCTCAAATTATCTAATCACTTTAAAAACTGTAACATAATTAATCTACTTAAAATAAAAGTTAATACTAAAAGACTACTTTAACTTAATTACAACCACTTGAAATTAATACACTGTGGCTAATGTTAATGTAGTTAATTAAAAGTTCAGTTTTCAAATGTAATTACAAACTTCTAGTTTGTCGTGTTAACTTAACAAATTAGAACTTCATTAAATTTTAACTTTCGTTCTGGCAAATGTGAAAGAGATTTAAACAAGCCGAATTTATTTACAATTCGCCGAGCAATAACGGATATTTAAATGCTAGGCAACTCTAATACATGAGGCTAACGTCACGCTCGAGCGCGCACAATTCGATCGTTATGATCTCTTATCAGTGTTCGGCGAGTTTTATTGCTTGAAATTTTATCTGCCTTTTAAATGTTCTGTTTGCATTTTTGTGGCTGAAAATTGTTAATATGAGCGCAGAGCAGTATAAAACTGAAAAAAAAAACTAGCAGATTGTAGTTAACGTATACGTAAATAAAACACGGAAGCCTTTTTCCAAAAAAAAGTGTTATGTTTAAAATTTAAGTTATTTTCACTGGTCAAAACTGTCTTTGCAATCTAATACAAAAAAGTTGGTTAGAATATAGATAACAAAATAAACTAAAAACATAACTTCTACAAAAAAGCTAACATAAACTTTTAGTCTACTCTTGACTTTTTAGTGATTAAACAGTATAACGTTCATAATTTATAGAAAAATAAGTAGAGAATGTAAGATTATTTACAAAGTCTACATATTCATAATTTTTAAAATAGAAATTATTCAGTTTCATATTAAGTTCTACATTATTTTTGTTTTGAACTAAAAAACGCGTAAAATAAACTACTAAGAGTTTTGTAGAAAGTTATGTGTGTTTGTGGCAAATAGCGAAAGCATAAACAAGTTTGAACGTAACTAAAGTATGTTAAAACTTAGACTTATATATTTTCTAGACTTAATCTTTTCCAAATTTTGTGTAACCTTAAAATTAAAAGTTTTTCGGTAAGGCTTTATTTACGTTTGTAAAACTCTGTAAAAACTGAAAACTACAGCAAGGCAAATCAAACCAATTTAAACGTTACAGTTTCGAATTAAGAGTTTTACTGTCGTTTTAACAGGACAGACAAGGTCAATTTTTTATCATCTTCTGTTAATTAACTATGTAGCATGGTCGCCCCAGGGTCCGATTTAGTATTCCACAAGCCGACTGAAATCACGTTTAAAAACACATGTTTACATGTTTGGCATAAGACCAGTGCATTTCCAAACTTACTTACAAAATTCTCAACTTTATCTTTAGTTTAGGCAAGTTTTAAGTTTGTACGAACCACTTAATGTAAGTTAGTTTTCTTTAAAAATTCAAAAAATTTTAATTGTTAACATTTTTTAGAACAAGATAAAATTTCTAAGTCTCCAGGTTATTATGCTTATTTTTTCAGATTATACTAAACGTAAAATAAGTTGTAAGTTGAGATTTTTCTACATTGGACAACATTAAATTTTTTATAAAACCCTAACTAAGTAGGTAACCTACTAAGCGTTTACAGGTTATGATAATTTAATAAATGTTTTTAAGGGTTATCGTGGCTCAATTTTTTTTTAAAACAATTCTATGATAATTTATTCCAACTCATCTCTATGTTGGTCTATAGACATTGAAAACTTATAAAATGTACTTGTAAATTTTAAAATTTTACTGATAATAAATTATAAAATATTTAAATGGTTACTATAATAATTTAAAGTATCATACTTTTGAAAACTTAAACTTGTAGTGGAATACTAGTTAATTCACAAAAAAATTAACAACTTTAAGTTCTTATTTAATTTTCTGTTAATAATATGACATGCTTATAAATTTAATTTCTCAGACCACAAATTTAACATCTGTAATTTTACTTAAAGTCATGCCTAATTTAGCTTAAATAACTTTTTATTTTACTTACAGAGCAAATCACTCACCAAATAATACTTTTTGTATAAGTTCCTGCAAAATTTAAGATTTCATATGACAAAAGTAAAATACTTATATTTATCTACAGTTTAAAACAAAAAAACACTTAATTACTATTCAGTTTACAAACCGCTTCAAATATTTAAAATGAATTATTTAGCTTAATTTAAATTATATTTTTTCGTAAATGTACCTTGCAGTTTTTCTTTGGCTTTAAAAGCATTTTTGTATAAAATCTTTATTAATTTTTCTTAAATAATAGTTTATTAACATTTGCTTAAAATTTTAATAATTTTGTAAAAAACTATTTTGAAGTATGTAGGTAACATTTATTAGAGAACATTCACAAAAAAAACATACTAATACTTAACTTCGTACTTATAGTTTAAATACTAAAAATAAAACTTTCAATGATTTTAAAACTTTTAAATTTAATAAGCTTAAGTTCTTCTAATAATTAAAACAAGAATGTTTGAAACTGTTAAGTTTTTGCAGTGTTTAAGTTTTCTACCCAAATTAACTCCGTTGGGATTTACTTTTATATATAAATCAATTACTTAAAATTTTTTTTTTTTAAGCTGAGCGATGTATAAGTTTTTTTTAAAGTATTTCATTTTGTCTCTTTCAGTTGTACTACAAAAGTTTCAAGTATACTAAAAAATATTTGTAAACAATATTTATTGTAAAATTATTTTAATTTACAATATTTAGCCTTAATTTAGAACAACATTCTTTTTGAGATACTTGCATAATTATGTTGTAATAAGTGCCAAGTTTTAAATTAATGTCAATTCAATTATGCTAACTTAAGTCTATTAGGCTGTTAAGATCATAGTTTGAACACTTTGGTTAACCAAACATGAACAGTATCTTTTCTTTGTGAAAAAATACCAGCAAGTATGAACAAAAGCTTGTATATAATGTTTTAAACGTACTCGGTAAAGTTTGCTTCTATTCCCCTTATATTCGTTTTTTTTTTTTTGTTGGTTGTGTAAACATTCATAGTTATAGTCAAATTTGAATTTGTTCAAAGCTTCAAATGAGTTTTATCAAAAGTTGTGTAAACACTTTAATGACATTAAGTGTCACCCTTTTATAAAAATGAACTTTATTAAGCAAAAGTTTTGGTACGCCCCTGAAAGCTATGAAAAACTTTGAAACTTGGTTTTCGTGTTTAATTTTTAAAAGCAGTTGACTCGTTTGATTATAAAACTGCTAGTGCAAGAAATTTAAGTGTAATGTGGAATTTATTTTTTCAAGCTTTTACTATTGAAAGTTATTAATTCGTTTCACAAAACTTATTAACCAAGTATAAGAAAAAAAAATTAAACAAGTACTTTTCAAAGATCAAAAAGACAAAAATTAAAAATAATACACTGATTAATAAAAAATTTAAACTAAAGAAAAAATTATTAATATTTAAAAAAAAATTTCATGTAAATAACAAGAAAAACTATATACTTTTTTGTTAATTTAAATTTTGTACAGTAAAAAACTATTCATAAACAAGTTGATAAATTGTGAAATAAGTGGTATTATTGTTTGTTAAACGATAAAGAAAAGCACTCAAAAAGTTTGGTTTAAGGACCTGGTGCACAAAGGAACTTTTCGGTTATCGAGTCATACACCACATGCTTATAAAACTTTTTACGAGCTATTACATATATTTTTTATCATCTAGACATTCAAATCTTTAGTAATAAAACAATCAATTTAACGAAATGAAAGAAAAGAAGACTAAACGATTGTGTGTATCACTTTATGTTAGCTATTTCAGAGTAAACACTACAGTTTTTAAAGTAGGTACTTATAATAATAAAATATTAAATTTGATTAAAAAAAAACAAGCTACAAGTATAATACGATTTTAGTATTTATTTTAACAAAAAATACGTACGTTTTTATAATAAAAGCGATTTGATGCAAGAGTTATTTTAAAGTAAAAAATAAAAACCTTACAAAATGCACTGAAATTAAGTTTGAGGTTAAATTTATCAAATTTATTAAGATAATTTAACGAAGTCTGCAGTTTTATAGCTGTAAATATTTAACAATATTGACTGTTATTTAAACTTTTACTTAAATTCTACAAGTTTGATTACAACTTTCTATAAAACCTATAAAAGCAGGCTAGCTTCGGTTATCAAAATAGTGAACGTAGGTAGAACAAAAGAGTTTGTTTCAAACCATATGCCTGGATTGTCGCTTATTTTGCTGATACATACACGTTACACATATGCTTCGTTACGTTGAAGTTAATCCATCATTTTACATGCTGAATTAATACCAAATGATAGCGGTTTGCTCAATACAAAAGTGTAATTTTGTCGTATTGAATTTGTATTTCATTATCGTTCTTTTTTAATACAATCTAGCGTTTGATTTGAAAATGCAGCATACTACTTTATTGTTTAGTTTTAAATATGTATACATTAGTAAGTTTATTTGTAAGTCATTTAAGAAAAAAAAAGACTTTTAAAGTTATCAAATTTTAAATATGAAATAGTTTTCTAAAAAAACGAAAATATGGTTGTGTTTGGACATATTTGGCTGTGAAAAATAAAAGAAAAAACAATTAAGTGATATACTAAAACATATAGTTTAAACGACAAAAATTACTCAGAGTATATAGTCCAAAGACCTGGTGTAAGAAGGAACCTTTCGGTTATCAAGTCTTACACCACTTGGATACAGTTGAACGTCATTTGCTCGGACTAATTTAACGTCATTTTCCAGAACTTATAATAAAGCTGCATTTCTTGTTTCTTAGTGTTAAGTTTTTCTAAGATGTTTCTTAGTGTTAGGCCATACTATGCATTTAATAAAAATCAAATTTGAAAGAAGAAAATAAAGAAAGGTTGTGTAAAATTGTTTGTTTTAAACATTTTATTTACAAAAAAACTAAATAAGTCATAAAAAGTAAGTAAGAAATTACTAAAAGTGGCTGATAAGTTTATAAAAATAGTTATAGCTTTTTACTTTTTTCTTCCATTTGGTTGGAATAGTTAAATAATAAAGCTAAAGCTTGAAAAAAAATATACAAATGGTTTTTTTTGTCAACAAAGCATTTATACCTTTTATTCGTATTAAAAAGTTCTACTACCTGAAATACGTTTTTCTTTACAGTCTAATAACTTGAGATGATAATTATACAAATAAGTTAATATATTTTTATTTCTACCTACTTGTGTTTTGATTAATATATCGTACTTTTTAGATCATACTTAATTACAAAACTAGACTTCGTTAAACAATAATTGTGTTTTATAAAATAATGGCGACAAACTACACTAAAATTACCGTAAGAAATAATTGACTTTGAATTATTAATTGTTTTAATAACAGTAATATATCTTTTCAAGACTACTCTCGAGCATTTTCATATTGAAATCATGGAAAAATATTAAATTAATAATGCATTATTTACGTCATTATAATTGAGTCTGTCCGTAGTTATAGAACAAAACAAATAAAGTTTTGCAGTTCCAACTACTTAACAAATGTAAGATTTAATGTTATTTTTATTGTTATTATTATTAATAGAGCGTAGTTTGTTAAAAATAGTGTTTTAAGAACGTGAGGTAAAAATTTTAAATAATATTAAATTAGTCTCCTTAAACGAGTAATAAATGCAAAAACAAAACAGTAAGGTATGTTTACGTGTATTTACAAGTTTTTTAATACTTTTGCCTACAGATCTAAGGTAGTTTTTAATTTTTTGTTATTCTTTTAGTTTAACTTAAGCAATCGTTTACTAATAGCAATAATTTTGTTAAACTTTTGTTACAAAATAATGTATGCGTTTTTTAAGGTTACAACTACAGTTTAGTATAATGTTTTTGGTGTTTGCTTTCATTAAAATAAAATCCAAAATTTGTTAGACCATCATTTTACATGCTGAATAAATACCAAATAACCGCGATTTATTTCATAAAAAATTGTCGTATCGAATTTTTAATACATTATTGTTCGTTTTACATACTTAAAAGTTTGATATTAATTATAAAAACACAAAACAAAATACTGCAAACTAGATTGAAGAATTTTTTTTATGCAAATATAAATACTAATTTATAAAACAATGCATTAATATGCTTTATTTAATTTATCAACTTAGAACTGTTTATTCTACTATCTTCAACTGAAATGTTTAAGGCATATTTTTATTACATACATTCTTAGCATCAATAAAACTAATTTAGTTTAAGAAGTAAAGCAAAATCTAGTATCTAACCTAAAAATGCAGTATACTGTTTTAATTGTTAAACAAAAGTGTACATACTGCAAATAGGTAAATTTATAAACTGTTTTATGAACACAGTTACTTTTAACATTAAAATGTTAAAGCATAACAAAAGTAGTAGAAGAAAATATGTTTTTCTGGAAATATTTGGCAGAAAGAAAATAAAAAACTAATAAAAACTTTTAGTTTATATACAAATAGGTCTTGATAAGATAATAAAATAATTGATTAAATTTTTAGCTTCTTCAATTGAACTGTTTTAACTGTCTTTTAGTACTAGGCTATACCATGCATTTTTATAAAAATAAATTAATCTTAAAAAGTAAAACACCAAAAGGTTATAAATATAGTTGTTTAACTTTTACACTTTATTCACTAAAACAACCTAAAAAAATCACTCAAGTATCTTAAGTTACTAAAAGTGATTGACAAATTTTAAAACAAAATTTTGGCTTGTTACGATATTTTTTCTTCCGGTTGGATTATTTGAGTCATACACTAAAACTTTAAAAAACAATGAAATATGAAACTTATAAGTTTTATTTTGCTGTCAAATATTGATACTTTTTATCGTATTTAAAAGTTCTAAAACCTGGCTATAATATTTTTTCATAAGCTTATAATTTCAGATGAGAATTATGCAACTTGACTGCAGTTTTACTTACTTGTGTTTTGAATAAAGTATTGTACTTGTTTTAGACCACATCTGATTACAAAAATAGATTTCGTTAGGCAATAATTATCTTTTTAGAAAACAAAGGCGAAAAACTATACTATAAAAACATCCAAAATAATTGACTTTGATAATAACATGTTAATTGTTTTAATAGTAATAATTTTTCCATTTATTATTAGTAAAGTTTAGGAACTTCATGCTAAATGGTAAGTATTAAAATTATGATAAAATATAAAAATTAATAACGCATTATAGACGTCATTATAATTGAGTCTGTTTCCAATTATAACACAAAACAAACAAACTTACTGTTTTTAACTACTGTACAAATGTTAAACTTATTTTTATTACTAAAGCTTATTTTGTTGAATACTAATATTTTTTTTATATTGACTTAAATTACCTGAAGTTAAAGGTAAAAGGAATTATGAAATCAGTCCCTTTGAAATAGTATTAAAAAGAATAGAAATAACCAAAATATATTTATAAGTATTTACAGTTGTTAAACTTTTTACAATACTTTTACCTACAGACATAAATTAGTAACCTAAAACTTTTATTTTTTAGTTAAACGTGAGCTTATAAACCTTAAACTAATATTAATATATACTTTTTTCTTAATAAAATATATAAGCAATTTCTTTGCTTATAAATTTTAGTTTAGTATAATGTTTTGGCATTTGCTTTCACTAAAATAAAATCCTGCAAAGACTTATAAGTGTTCATTAATGTACCTAGGTCGAGTTTTATCATATTTTTAAAAAGCTTTACTGATACCAATCATATCAAATAAATTGCTCTTTATAGATGTTTTTAAGCAATTATATGTCTGATAAGTATAACGTTGAATAGTTCATTGTTACTTTTAACAGGTGATATCATTACAAAATTTAGTATGGGTTTATTAAAAGTTTCTTTGTAAAATTTATAAATTGGTAGCATTGTTTTTATAAATATTGAAAATTTTACCTCACTTTTTATAATAAAACTATATACATTTTTCCACTAAATTGTGGTTGATTATAGTATCAAAACTACATCAACTAATCCTAATCTCAACATATATAAGTAAATTAAATATGTTAGTAGATATTTTATTATTACTCTTTAATTTTCTTTGTATTTGAAAAAAGCTGCTTCGACAACTTTTTACTGGTTATATTTTTTATAAATTATTTTTAACCAGTTCATGTTTATTAACTTTAATTAAACAGACAACGCATAAAACATTTTAGTTTTGTAATTCTGCATCAATCTAAATGATTTAAAAAACTTGATTTTTGACTTGAACTGTTGTTAAAAACAGTTCTTGTAAATGTTTACTTGTTACCAATTAAGAAGTACGTATTTAACTATCAATAATAATTTCATTGACTTAGAAAATAACAAAGATCGATTATTGTTTTACTAAAACATGGGAATGTATTTTATTATTATAAAAAACAACTTAAACTTGAAATAGTTATATTGGATCGTAAAACAAACTGCGTATTCTTATAACACATTTAACTAGAATTTAAATTACTCATTTTAAATTGTTCTGCTGATTGTATTCAAAACTCAAAGTTTTTTATTTTTATTTTTCCGTTTTTCGATCAAGATTAGAATTAAAAATTGTAGGTAATAACATTTTTGATGTCCTGGTGTGCTGACGCTAAAACACGTATGCGTGGTGTGACTTGATAACTGAAAGATTCTTCGTGCACCAGGTCCTAGGACCAAATGTTTTGAGCGTATTTTTTGTCGTTCAATTGACAATAATATTACTAACTTGATGTTTAAAAACTTTTAGTTTTAAAGTAAACCATTGCTGTTTAAAATGAAACGATGAGTATTTATAAGTTTGTATCTATATTTTTTAGTGTAAAATACAAAGTTTACTCTAATTTTTACGATATAAATAGACTAAGATAATTCTACATATATACACTGTGACGAATATTTTATGGAATATCGTTTTTGTAGTTTATAAATATTTTTCTCATTTAAGCTATACAGCTAACAATTACCTTGTTGTTTGACTATAAATAAATTAACAAAAAACTTTTAAAATCAACAATTGCTGGAGAAAATGACCAAAACAAAGTTCATACCTAAAATAGTATGTAAACCCATAAGGCTAACTTTTAAACATTTTATAATTACGGATGAGTTTATATAATTACTAGAATATGTCTTGCATTTGTTTAAATGCCTTATATCGACCTTAAATGCACTTAAAAAATTGTTTTGAGATTTTCGGGAATTGTGTACTTTTTAATCAACTTGTTTGAAAACAAACTTATTATATTTTTATTTGTTTCTAAGTTTACCTGTTTTTAAAATGGTATACTTAGTATTTTTGTAAAAATCAAGTAATCTACGAAATTGTATTTAAAAATACTTTGCCATTATACTAAAGATCAAAAGTTTTATTCGTCATTTCTAATGAAAATAGTGTAATATTCTCTTAAAATAAAACCATTAACAGCTTGTTTTTTTAGAAAATATATTTTGAACGTATGAGTAATAATTTTTTGTTCATAGGCAATTACGTGTGTTAAATTTTTCAAAAGTTACAGATCAGTGTTGCTAAGTTTGACACAATCGTTTGTGACCAATACTGGTGCATACTCTAGTGGATGATACTTAATATTCATATTCGTTATTATAGACACTTTTATCTTTTTTAATGTATTGTATTTAGTCGTGTATTAATTAATATTTAAAATGTATTTGGCCGCTGCTTAATTTATTTTTATTGTTGCTTTAACTTACGTTGTTAACAAATACTTAAAAATAGTTATTAAATATTACTTACTTATATGTAAATAGATCTTGAGCGATATAATGACAACTTTTTAAGGCTTTTGTTTTACTTATAACTTAGCTATGATTTTTTTTCGTTATTTATATTTATTGTTTTTGTTATTTAATGAAATTAAGAACTAATAACTCATTAAAAACCTTATGTATTTTGACAATAAACAATAATTTTAATCTGATTTACTTTAAAAAATTAATATATAAAAGTTGTTCACGTTTAATAATTTATTTTTAGTTAATCAGTTTTATACATTTTTGATTTTTTACAACACAAACTTGAAGCTATTATGTATTGTAAGCTTAAACTACAGCGGTAGAAAAGCTTAAAGCTACACATCTAGCAAAGTAAAAAGTAAAGTTTTGACTGTAGCAACTATTAGATAAATATTGTGTTAACAGGAGAGTTTGATTTTAAAAATATTGTAGAATTTATAAACTAGTTTATAAAATTATTATAAATTTATTATCATTCTGAAGTTTGCTTCAGACCTTAAATATAAAAATTGAAACAGTTGTTCTTATACATCAGAAACAATATTTTTTAATCAGAGTTTTTATTCGCAATTACAATTAAGTTCAAATGAAAAATTTGCATTTGATTAATGTTTGGTTAATGTATTTAGTTTAACTAATTATCAGGCTTTTTCCAGTAAATCTTATCATTTTTTATCCAGATAATGAAAAGAATGACGTAAATAACTAAATCAATTATGTTTTGTTTACGTTGATCGTTGTTCAAAATGTCACCCATAATTGATTTAATGTTTTCCAACCTGAATAAATTTCTGTACTTTTCAAATAAAACTATTTTGTTCAGTGTATATGGTGCTAATAGCGTTTTATTTTTTCAAGTTTGGTGGTTATAACAGTGTTTTGTTTTTAAACTAGGTAAACTATTTACAAGTGTGAAAAAAAAATATCTCTTTTTACAGGGCAAACAGTATTTTTGTAAGTTTTTTTTAAGTTATAAAAAACACAGTGTTGCTATTACTATCAAAATTTTATGCATTAAATTTTTATGAGTGTTTTATGAGTGTTAAATTTTTATTTCTTGTTTTGAACAGTTGTTCAGTAAAAATTAATTAATTGAAAGACTTGTAACTTTAAAATAAAATTGTATTTAAAAGTAAATTTTTTCGGTTATATTTCTTAATTCAAATTTTTGATATCAAATTTGCCAAAAGAATTTTTTTTTTTCTTAACTCTAATTTAGCTTTTTACCTTTTAAACGTTAACAAAGATGTTTTCATTTAGTTATTGAATTAGTTTATTAATGCTTTCGAATTTTTTTTCTATTTAAACTTTATAAGTTTGTTAAAATGCTTCAAATACTTATTTTTCAGAAATTTGTAGTCTAATGTAAGAATATTTAAGTGTCAAAATGTTTAGATATTAAACGATACATTTATTTAAACATAATCTTGCAAAAACTTAATTTTTTGAAAATCGTAACTGAATGTTACAGATGTAAATTGTTCGAAGTGAAACTTGTAGTTAACTGTTTATACACTGAATATATTAATTACTAGACTGCACTGTACAGCCAAAATTTAGGTTGCATTCTGGTTTTGTCCTCGAAAGACGATTTCTAAACTTTAAACTTATTTAAATTACGCTTTAGAGTTGAATTGATATGGAAATTAGCATCTTATAAGATTTTCAGAATACCAGCGGCTTCATAACTTACTTTCTGCAGATTTAGGCTATTTTTGCACAAAAGTTTGTTTTATCAACAATCTACAAGTTATTGTAAATCAACGACAAAGTATTTTCAATTATCGTATGTAATGCGTGTTACATGACTTATCAGAGATTAAAACAAGTTGGTCACTCTGAGAGTGCCTTCAAAATTTGCATGGTTATACTCGTCAATTGAGAAATTTAACAAGTTTTTCATTGCCCAAAATTATTTCAACTGCTGTACTTTTCATGCGAGCCATTCTCAAACTTTTTCGCTTTGTTACGTCAGAAAGGGCAACAGAGCGCGTTATAGTGTTTGCTGAGTTTTTTTTCGTTTTTTATATTAGATATTTATGTTTGCTGAGTGTTTTTTTATTTATTTTTATAAATAAATATATATTGTTAGCACTATTAAAAAAAAACTAAACTTATCATTCAAAGTTTATTAAAAAAAAACAAAGAAGTGACCTTTTAACTTTTAAAATAGTTCTGTAGTTCATTTTACAAAGTTTTCATGTTTTATGTTATAAACTTGATTGTCATAAAATTCCATTATAACTATAAGCTTAATTTGTTTTTGAACAAAAAGTTTCAGCTAATAAACACTTAAAAGTAAAAATAGCTTAATAAGATGACGATAATAAAAAAACTGTCTTGAAAGCTTACTAAACCACATGTATTTATTAATTTACATTAGTCAGTAACTTATTTTTATACCAAGTTAATCGTGTTTTTTAATTTTTCAATTCTAAAATATTTACAGTATTAGTTAAGCTTTACATTTTTTTTTTATTTTATCTAACTTCTGATAATTTTTTTGTTTGATAAATGTTTGTTTCCACAAATAGATTTTTTTTCAATTTTCAATAATTATTTTTTAAAACCGCACTTTTTTGCTTAATCTATTATGTTTGCTAACACTCTATTTAAGTATCTAGAAGTTTGAAAACTTAAAAAGAAGTAATTAATTAACTAGTTAAACTTAAATTAATAACTAAGCAACCGGTAAAGTAATAATAACAATTCACAGCTTTAATAAGTATTTTAATAATTCCAAATAAGCATTTGTTTGAAACAGGGTCGCTAGTTGGATATTAATAAAGGAAAATTTTCCTAGAAAACGATTTTTGCGGATTGTACTTTGTAGATAAACTTTTTGCGGGCAGCAGTTATTTAAAATAACTAAAGTAATCAAGAAAAAAAAAACACTGTTCAAAACCTTGGATGTGATAAAATAAGCAGTGAGAAATTTTTAGTGACTACCATACCAATTATCAAATAAAGAACCAAAATTTAAGTTTTTACCAATTGTTACAAATAGTAAGTTTTGAGTAAAAAAGCATATCAAGGACTGCAAATATAATTTTTGTTTAACGACCTTATATTCTCCTCTACCCACAGTGTGTTGACCCATAGATTAAAAGTACAATAAGGTTTGTCCTACTCAAGAAAACAATGTTTTATACCTAGATCACCATTAACCGATTAAAAAAATAAAGCACATGTTTTCGTAAAAATATATTTAACCAGCCTTTTTTAATTTTCTTGGTATCTTTAAAGAAAGTAGTTAATTCTAAACCTAGGTTTAAAAAATTTAATTTAAAACTGTTTTATACTTATTTACCTAAAATTTTATTTTGATTAACTATCAGAATCAGTAAATATGTTTTCTTTTATACATAAAACTTTAGTTTAATGAGTAACGAAGTATAGTAAATATGTTTTTTAGTTAGTAGAGTTCTGTTTTGAAAATAGTTTTAAACATTTTTAATTGGTTTTTAAAGTTGATGTATATTTGGTTCCCAAAGCATAACTGTTTCTTAGTTTTTTTAAGTAGTTTATAGCATATATGTCGTTTAGTTACCATTTATAGCCAAATGAAAGTTTGTTTTCAAAAACTAGTTAAACATAAAAGCTTTAGTTGTGTTTTACCAGTAATTCTATAGTAAAATAAATTTACTTAACATTGTTATGTATGTGAATACAATTAGTTTTTTATTTGCTCACTTGTTTGAGTGGCTTCAAAATTTCGCTTGGTTGAAATTAGACTTAAACGATTTTTGTGACTTTTACTCTTGAGGAAATATCTTTCTTTCATGTAATCTAAATTTCAGCATTTTCAAAAATATTTTGCTTTGTTACGTCACAGAAATCATCAGAGCGCGTTAGAATGTTTGCTCGGCAAAATACGGGCTTTTGTTTGTTTTATTACAAAAATATTAGCGCTTTTGATAGAGAATGAGATTGCAATATTTTGAAAGTTTTAATTTTAAAGTTGTTTAATAAACGTTTTTTAGTCATTAAGTTATTTATACAACAACTATGTCCGAATTTTTATATGTTTTTAGGTTATAAATAACGCTGTACTTCATTGAACAAAAAATATTGATAAGCTATGCATTTTATGTAAAAAAATATTTAGTGAAACATAAATTAACAAAAAGGCCCCAAACATAAATTTAAAAACTTATTTTCCCTATACGTGTTAAAACAGATGCGCAAAAAAAATTATTACTTGAAATATAGTTTAGTTACTGGAGTAAACATAATCTTCAAAATCTAAAATATTAGTCATAATAGTTAAAGGCTAAGAAAAAACACTTAAAGGACTGCTGTAACTGGTTAAGTTTTTTTTCACATAGTTTGAATGAAAAACATATTTTTCTGAACTTATTTGTAGATGAAAAAGGTTTATTTACTTTTTGTTTTGATTGCTAGACATGTTACCTAATTACTTATAGGTGCTAGACTTAAAAAACTTCGATATTTTAAATAGCTCTGCGTCGTTATGAATTATCGCCTTAAACTGTTTTTTGTTCAATTCACTTTTACCTTCATAGTCAAATATTTCATAAATTTACTTTACATACTTTTCTTATAAATAAGAGCTTGTGAATATTTTTTGTATTTTTAATTTCAATTATTTTATGAGCTTAAGCTGGCATGTAACGATTATTGAAGGTATTTAAAGTCTAAAAAATAAATACAACAAGTTCGTATCATCTAAGTTGTTCGACATTGAAAACGAAAAACTATAAATTTTGAAATAAAATAAACTTCTAAAAAATTTTCTTATCAGCCCGGGCCTTAGTTTATAAATTAACATATTTTTCAAAAATTTGTTTATTAACTGCTTTTTTTTAATAAATCAAAAACAAAAACTTTACAGCTGAAACATATTTAATTTAAATTTTTTTTTATAGATTTCTAATATACAAAATTATTTATACTAAATTAATTATAACAACTTATTAAATTTAGTATATAAAGTTATAAACTATCATGTGGCTAAAGTTAAAACAGGGTTTTACTGAAAATAAAACAAATTTACCTAAAACATAAATGTGAATAAAAAAATTATTTCAAAGCATTTGTAGCTCACTAAATAATTTTTTTTTGTATTTTACTGAGTTTTAAATGCGAAAAAAAACTGTTATAAAACATTAGTCGAATTGTTCTATTTACGCTATCCTTTCAAATGAAAAAAAAATATTACGGGTTTTGAAATGTAAAATTGTAAAAAATAACTATGATAAAACTATAATAATATTTTTTAGTTATCTCCTCTGAATACAAGTTTTAAAAGTTAAGTAAGTAAACTTAAACTGTTTTGTAACAGATATTAATAAACAAAACTATAATATTCTCGGTATGTTTTAATAAAAAATTCCTAAAAATATGTAAGTTTTCAAACAAAATTGTTGACCCTTTTATTCAAAACTTATAAGAATAAAATATCTCTTATAAATAAGATTGTTTTAAAAGGTATAAAAATAAATAGTATATAATGTATCAGATTAAAAAACTATCTGCTTATAATTTATTTTCAGAACAAAAGCGAAACATATTTACTCAAAAAGCAAAACTCAGCTTTAATATAGTTTAAATAAAAATTGTGATACATTTAAAATAAACAATATATGAATAAATAAAGTTTTATTTAAAAGATAAAAACAAGTTATGTATGTGAATACAATTAGTTCTTTATTGGCCCACTTGTGTGAGTAGCTTCAAAATTTACCTTGGTATAATTTCAATATATTTAAGAATTATTTTTGATGTTGAGGAAATATATTTCTTTCATGTAATTTAAATTTCAGCATTTTCGAATATTTTTTGCTTTGTTACGTCACATAACGCATCAGAGCGCGTTAGAATGTTTGCTCGGTGAAAGACTGGATTTTGTTTGTTCTATTACAAAACTAAAAGCGCTTTAAAAATTTATTGCTGCTTAGCTTAATGCAATAAAAAAAACTTGAAACTGATTAAAAAATGTTATTACTAAAACAAAACTAATTTAAAAGAATATGTATACATCATTTTATGTAAAACGTGGAGCTTAAAATATTTTGTTAAAAAGTGTTCAATCTCAGATAATCTGATGAGCAAAACTAATGAGTTTAACTAGACGATGCCGCAATAAAATACATTTTTTATCTTTCCTGTTGTTAAAAACCCTGTAAATAAAGCGTATAAGAAAAAAAATAGTTTTATACTGATTAAAATTTTCAAAAAAAAAACCCAAATATTTTATTAATGAGATGGCAATTTAATTCAAAAAATTTTGCTAATAAATTACCAAAAAAAAAAAGATAACATTTTTCTCAAATTCTTGCTTACTACAAATTAATAACAGTATGAAAATACACAAAATAAGAAAATATTTCGTAATAATTTATTTACATAACAGAAAGTTTAACACACTTACCCAAAAAGCAAAATTTAAAACCTCAGAATATTTAAAAGTAAAAAAAAATAGTATGTTCAAAATAGACAATATATAAGAAATTAAATTTTAGTTTAAAACTACACAAAAAACAAACATATATTGCAGCAATCTTGTTTGATTGAAATTCTATAGCTTTAGATAAAAACTATTTGGTCACTTTAAATGTTTGAAAAAGTTCGTATTTAGTATTTTTTATTGAATAATTATAACTACTAGAAATAAATCAATACTCAAAGCATTGTTCGTTCATATTTATTAAGAAGTTTTCGTGAAATTTTTTGTTATTATTTGTATTTTTAAAACTTTGTTTAAAAATTGAACAACTATCATACGCTAAATTAATAACTTTATTAAAATTTCTAAAAATAATTAAGTAAACATTCATTGGTATAAAAAAAAATTGAAATAATTTAAATGAGGTTATTTAGTTTTTTAATCATTTTCGATTTTACTGTTAAAAAAGGCAGTACTAAAAAATACTTAGTATAACTTTTAACTTTCTGGGATACATAAAACAAGTAAATTGTTTCATAAAGAAAAATAAAAGATTGTCGAACAAATAAACATGTAAACCAGCAGAAAGTACTTTTAAAACTCATTAAAACAAAATAAAAGTTGTGAAATCTGTTTAAGTATATAATTACTATTACGTTACTTTAAGCTAATCTAAAAAGCTATATTTTTGGTATTAGAGTTTAAAAATGTATTTAAGTAGAAATATAAATAAAAAAAAATTTTCGATAGCTCGAACACACTTATTTTATACATGCGTTTAAATTCTACAAAAAAAGAAATAGTTACAATTTTAAAACACGTTATTATGATAAATAGGTAAATGCAAATAAAAGACACATTGATTAGACAGCTAGTAAATATACCTTTTAAAATCATTTAAAACTGAATAAAACTGTAAAAGTTCTAGAACCATGTATAATAGTTGCTATAAGATTGTATATTGAAAAAAATCAAGTAATTTTTAACTAGTAATATTGGTAAAAGTTTATATTGTTATGACTTTTATTATAAAATTTTAAGGTTCTCACTAAGCAATTGACTACCAAAATACAAATTCAATTTAAAATCATTTGTTTTTAATTCTCAAAATAAGTGGCATAGGGTTCTCAAACTACCATTTTTTCAAAATTTTTAACCAGACATGTCATTAACCAATTTGTCGTCGACGTACAGAACGTGGATGATGCCATTTCTCCTGGTGCCACTGCTAATCGCTTTGATGTGGCACGGGTGCGACAAAACTTCAAAGTGGGTTTCGGTGCCCTCATCCGTGAATTCGCCCTTGGATGGAAAAAAAAAGAAAAAATATTAATGAAAAAAAAGTATCTTTAAATTACATTAAAAACAAAATGATACAATTTTCAAACATGTTTCAAATAAAACTCGCCCTGGGATGGAAAATATATTGATAACTATTTAAAAGCAAAAATTTAATTTTTAAATTAAACTTAAATGTTTAATGTATGTTTAACATTAATTAAACTTAAATGTTTAAGAAAAAAGTATCTTTAATTTAAACTAAAGATAAAATAATACATTTTTCGAACATACTAAAAATTAGTAAAAATTTTAAATCAAATTTTTGACAAGTGAAAAAAAAAGTTAAGAATAATCATATTGAAACGATATTATATAATCTTTAATTAAAACAATAATTATTTTTTAAAACTTAATCAATGTAATGTTTAAATTAAAAACTTAAATCCTGGGGTAGTGAACTCGCCCTTAAAAGGAGAAATATTAGATTTTTAATCAAACAAAATTAATCTTAAAAACAAAAATAATTAAATTAAACATTCTAAAAGTTACTAAAAAAATGTTTATTGTTTTTTTGTAAGTTGTTTGTGATCAAAATTGTTCTGTCCTATAGATAAATACCAATATTTTATGAAAAGTTTTGAGAAGTTATTACAATATAAAGAATATTATTGATTAAATCTTTATTTTATGACAAACTTTATAACAAACTAAGAAATTTTGAAAGTTTATTCTACCATGCAGAAAAATTTTAACCAAGTTTTTTTTTGGTAAGATGTTACAATTTTTTTTGCCAAATTAAAAATAAGACATTACCCAATTTTAATTTAATTAATTTAAATACTTATTCAACACTTCTTTCATAAAACTTTACTCAGTTAAAAATATTTATAAGATATTCAGTCAAAATAAATGCATTTTAAACTAGGTAATTCTTAAAACTAATACAGTATTTAATGATTTTGAACTGAATATGCAGTTGAAAAAGTATGTGGTATTTTGATAGGAAGTACTTAAACATTCACAATGAATAAATTCAAGTACGAGTTTGAAAAGTCAATATGTTCTATGTTGTTGATAAAACACACATGAGTAAAAAAATTAGAAATATAAAACAATTTTTGGAACTTTAAAACTTTAATATGAAATAATTAAAACTTACAGCAGTGTCTAGTTTATCACCATTAGCCCATACATCCATAGTATCTTTCTCTGTTTAAAAAAACATATACTAAATGTATGGTATAATTTATATAAAGTAGTATAAAAAAAAACAATATTTATAAAATTTTGTTAAGAATATCATTACATTTACATTTGCAGTTATTTATTAAATTGATAAAATAACTAAAATAATTGAAGCTTTACTTAGATAGTGTATGCATTGGCAAGAACTTGCAAAGCTGTAAACATTTAGAAACCTTTGAAATTCAAAAGTATCAATATGAAACTAGGATTAAGAGAAACTAAATAAACTCAAACAAAAATACTGTGAGTAATGTGAAATAGTTTAAATGTAAACTTTGCAATAAAAAATAAAAATTAAAAAAATGTTTTGTATGGTTAAACTATCTTTGTAAACAACTATTGATTTTTTGGTATAAACACATAATTAGTAAACAGAACTTTAGCTATACATTGACGTAGTTTACACTAAATTATTTGTTCAACTTAAAAAAAATATTCAAACATTTATTTATTTAACTGACCAAGTACGATTCTTGAATCTACACCAGACAATTTTAAAGTCCAGGCTTTTGTAGTTTTTTCTTTGTTTTCCACAAATTTCTTCAAACTTTTTCCGTCAATACTGAGTGTGTACTCGTATGCTAATCCAGATACCGCGTGTATGTCTATGTGTGCTGTAAAATTATATATAATATGTAATAAATAGTGTAAAAATCATAAGATTTATTTACCAAGTAGCATAGTAAAAGTAGTTTATTATTTAGAAATAGTTTTTTAAAGTATTAAACTTTAGAACACTTACTTTTTTTGTAGTATACTGAAATATCCCATTCGCGTACAATTCCCTACCAACTTTTTTATATTTTTCTTTATTTATTCCTTATTCTTTATATTTTTGATTTGTTTTTATCTAATATTTATTTAATTTTTACAATCACTATTACCCTTAACCCTTGGTCAGTAAGCGGTTCTTGGATCTGACTAGGTGTTATTTGATCGCGGATGGGAAATGATTGTGGGTTTGAAATGAGTGGTTCCCTTTTTTTATAATTATAAGCAGAAGAAAAAAAAAACATATTAGCAGTCTGTGTGAGTTGTTAAAACAGGATTAGTTAACTTATTTAAAAGTAATAATTAACAGCTCAACTTTTTATAAGTTTTTATGTTAATAAAGTTAAGAAATATATTATTTTTAGCATGATTAATACATTTAAGTAACTGACAACACATATATGATGTTTATTCTTTATAAAAAACAATACATATACTAAAAACCATAAAATTCTATGATTACTAAGTAACGATTAACTACTTAAAGTTTTTTCTTAAAACTAGCTTGAATTACAATCAAATTTTAAAAGCTCTGTTTTATGATTTATTAAATAGTAGTTTTCAATCTATGTATATCTAGTAAAAATTAAAAATATAACAAACCACTTATGAAAATTTGAAGCTTTATATTCATGTTACTTCAATGTAATTTATTTACATAATTTTAAATTAGCTCATAAGTTTAAAACATTTCAAAAAAAAAAATCTTTTAAAATAAAGCTAAAACAATGTCATAGATATGTTTTTGAAAAATATTTAATGTACTTAAAAATATAAACGTTATTTTTACTTGCGCTAATTTTTTTGAAGGTTTAAACTTAAACAGAAATTAAATAAATATTTCATTACAAAAGCCCTTCGAAAATCATCTGATAAAAAACAACACGTTTTTCAGTGCTACTTCATCAAATATGCAAGAACAAGCTAAAATGTTATTTAATGATTTTACAAAAAGTTTAGTTTAAAACATACTTTTTGTATCATTTAACTTTCAAGTTAAACAAACAACTTATAGATATTCAAGTTAACTGGGAAAGGTCACACAATTGCTGAGACAACTAACTTTCATTATAAATGTATAGATACCCACAGATGCCATGTTTATTTTTTATATACAAATGTAACAAAGTATAATTTTAAGATTTAGTAAAACGTATAGGTTTTATATCAAGTAATTATTCAAAAAAAAGTTTTTTTTCAATTACAGTTTGCTTATTTTATCAAACTTGAGAAATTTCAATAACCATAAAATATAATCATGTAACACTCATGAAATATATTAAAATTATTAAAAACTGAACTTTTGTTGCAACAAACTAACAGTATCTTTATACATACTTGATTTAATAATAAAATGTCTCTAGAACAGTTTAGACATAGCAAAACTTTGTCATTCACTTTTAAAATACTGTTATTCTAAACTTATTAAGGTTTTTTAAATATAAAATTAATTACAAGTTAAATATTTAACAAAACAGTATTGCTATGCCAGTGAAAATTATGTTATGTCTAGTTATTCGTTAAAGTTTAAAATTTAAATTATGAATGAATATACAAGAAAATTATAATTTTAACGTAAAACAATGTAAACTTGTTTTATTCTGAAACATAATTCAAATGTAAATTAACAACTATTTTTAGTGTTTTGAGCATTTCAATGAGTTAAATTTTAGTACACTTATTTAATACATTGTTACTAAGTTTTTATTAAATTTTATTTTTTTTTAACTTACAAAATGTACAGCTTATACAAAAACTCTTATTCAATATTATTAAACTTGGTTAAAATTTAAACAAATAAAAGAAACTTTATCGGTAATAATGTTTAATAACTTTTTAAAACCATAAACAAAATAAAATGGTGAGCAATTTTTTTAGTTTGCAGACCAGATTTACCAGAAAGACTATTTTGATTTAATAAAATATCTGAGCATGGTGCATAGTTTTGAAAATTGTACAATAAAAATTAACAAACTTCATTAGAATAATTTCTTAATGTAAAAACAATTTAATAAGCATTATTGTGAACTAAAAATAAAATTGAGAACACAATTCAAAGTGTTTGTTACAATAAGTTTAATTTATTTCACTTTAGATTTTTTCATGCTAAAAAATACAAAAAATAAATTTACTGACAGGTTTTTTGTTGGGAGGCTATACTTTGCCTACCTTTATTACAACATCTTATGAAAAATTATTTAAAATTTGACAAATATCAATGTCTATTTTAAAACAAAAAACTCCTTTCTAACCTGGTAAATTCTTTTTACCAATGACAAAATTCTCTCTTCCAACTAATCTGAACATCCAGTCTTTTCTCATAAGTTCCTGTATAGTTTTTATTTTTGAAAAATTTTAGAATTATAACAACTTTATGCAATAGTTTTTATTAAGGATAAAAGAAAATCAAGACATGAATAAAATAAATGTTTTTAAAACACTTACTTTCAAAAGCTTGAAAAATCTGATTTGATAATATGTTGAATTGATGCAAATGTTTAAATATTTACTAATGTCAAGGGTATAGTTTTATTGGAGCTTATTAAACTTTTAACTTGTTATGCTAAAATATAGTTTTCAACAGTTTACAAAACTTTGATCACACCAATCAATAAACTTTAATTAATTAATGTAAAAAACTAAAATGTTGTACTATACTTACAAAATAAAAACAAGTTTTCAAGTAAGCATATACTTTCTTGAACTATATGTTACTGAAATGCAACTTTTTAGAAAAAAGCTATAAACTACTACACAAACAACAACCTTTCCATCAACTTTGATGACTCTCTTTCCACTTGAGGTGCCATGTTCAAACTGCACGTTGTAAACTCCATCGCTCAGTGATATGTCCCATTCTGCAACCAAGTCACCAGACTTCTTTATCTTCTTTGTTGACATTAAATTCATTACTTATTTGTTAGCTGCAACAAAAGTAATAACATATCAATTCTACTTTTATTAAAACTACTATAATAAAATTTGAAAAATGATAAATAAAATATGTATAGATAACATTTATAAAAAAATATTTTTAACTTTTTGAACAATTATGTTCATTACAATAAACAAATGCTCAATCACTGATACAATTTTTTTAAGTTTTTGATTATAAACAACTACAAAAAACACTTCTTTGCTTCACAAATAATAATTTTTTTATTTATAAAAAACCTAGCCACAACCTTGCTGTGGTATTATTTTAAATGTGTTAGATATTTAAAACTCTGAAAAAAATATTTTATGTCATAGCAGAGTTGCCAAAAGTTTTTGTAATTTCTTTCAGGCTTTCTGAATTTCTTCAATGTTTTTAAAAATCAATTTTTTTGGTCAATTTTGAGTTTAAAATTTAACTTAAGTTTAATAAACTTTCTAATGTAGTGTAGCAACATTGAAAATATACTGTATGGTTACTTTAAATATTTCTTTTAATAAATAAAAATATTGATACAAAATTGTTTTTATATTTATGTTAGATTTTTTGTGTGTAATTGAAGTTTACCTACTTAACTTAGTTTATTCAGAAAAAGTTTAAAATTAAAGGCTTTTTAAGGCTTTTAGCAACTTTTGTTCAAAATGCTAGGTTTTTTTTTTCAAATTTCTCAAACTTCATGTTTTTTCATCTAAATTGTCAAGTTTTTTGGTTTTTAGAAGATTCCAGGTTGTTTGGCAAATAAAATGGCCAACCTGTAAAAAGTATATTGTTGCAAAAAAAATTGATGTGTGATATCTCATTTTTTTACCATGAAAATAAAAAACTCTACAACTTAGATTTACAATCAAATTTTTAATGATACTATTATAAAATCTAATTATTTTGTGCAACTTTAATTACTTTTACTTTAATTCATAGCTAGAGGGTGTAAAAACCATAACATATTCATTCAAATCAAAAATCATTTTTACAAAACCTTAGTCTCAAATTCTACCCTTTACTATAGGGGTTCTCACAATGAGCTGAAATGGCTTCCTTGAGGGTCATAAGCTGCAAAAGGGGTCAAAGGAGGCCATGACTAATAAAGGAGCCAAAGGGAGCCATAAGGTCATAATTTGAAATTTACATTAGATTTTATGAAGTTGATGATGAACAGGAAAAAAAAAAGGTCTTAGGCGTATTTAAAGACAGTGTTTAGAGAAGTTTTATTAGATGGGCCATTGCTTTTTAATAAAAATTTGAGATACCACATTTAAAAACAATAAAGATTTTCTAGGCAAAAGTGAGTGTGTTAGACCATTTGTAACTTTATTTACCCCTTTAATATTTAGCACTTATTTAATAAAAACTTTTTTTTGTTTCTAAAAGGAATCCTATTAGTTAGTTAAATAATACAGTTTTAAAACCTAGTCAAAATCTAAACAGTTCTAAGTTATAGGATTAAAACCAGCACCTGTTAAAACTTGTGCAAAATTTTTTCAAAGTTGTTATTAAAACTTTAGTAAGAAACAGTCCTAAACTATTATATTTAAAACTTAAAATGTAGTAAAGTTTGAAATACTTTATTATATGAAATAAAATGTAAGTTTCTTTTGGTCTTTATTTTACAACTTTTACTTATAATTCAGCATCTATTCAGATGTGTTGAAATTTCTAGCTGTTTTATAATCTCAAGTGGAAAAAAAACAGAGCAGGGTTTTTTGGACAAGTAAAAGAAAGCAGTTAATAAAAAAAAATACTGTTTGTTATGAGAAAAAACTAAAATCTGTAATTATTTTGTTATAGCAATAGTTAAACTAAATAACGTTATTTTTTTATTAGTAAAATTTACTTAAAATAATTATTTCAATTCAATACATTAGATTTTATGAAGTTGATGATGAACAGGAAAAAAAAAGGTCTTAGGCGTATTTAACGACAGTGTTTAGAGAAATTTTATTAGATGGGCCATTGCTTTTTAATAAAAATTCGATTTTTTTTTGTAATTAATTTAATTTTGTAATCAATTTAAAACACATGTAAGCTCATAAAGCACAGCATTCAAAGAAAAACAAGCAAAATATATAAGTGATTATTTTTTGTTGTTACATACGTATAAATTTTTTTGTGAGTAATTCAAAGTTGTGGCTTCTATTTTGTTTAAATTATGCTAACACAGTGCTTCTGAAATGGGGTTCCGCGAAGCCTTTCAAAATTTAAAAAAGAACATTTATTTAATTAAGCATTTTATGTTAAATTGAAATTAGGGGTTCCGCAGAAAAGTTAAACTTTGGAAAAGGGTTCCGCCACTAGAAAAAGGTTCAGAAGCACTGTGCTAACAGACGAAACCCTTTTTCAATAGTTTGTTATTAATCTAAACTGTAAAAGTTATGTTTGACAATCAAAGTAATATTAGTTTATTTAAACAATTCAAACAATAAACTAGCTTTTGATTAAGTATAAGCGCAGAATTAATGTGCTTTATTATTTTGTGATGAAATAGTACCTTGTATTTATCCATCAATTTTGCGGGTAAATTAGGCTCCCGTACTTTAAAAAAGTAAATGTTCATAATTGTTTTTTTTAATATAAAAGTATACTTAATAAAGTTTTAATAAGTTTTTAAATTATGCAACTTTTATCATTTTCTAAAATGTTAAGCTATTTTTAATCGTAAAGTTGGGCTTTTATCAAGTAAACTTCTATTTTTTTGTCTTATGAAGATTTTGAATAATTTAGGATAAATAATCAAAGTCAACTAATATAGAAATATTCAAGAAGTTTTTTTTTTGTTCTTGTAATACAATTTTACTCATTAACTATGATTGCACTTCTTCAGAAAACTGATATTTAGCTAAAATTACAATACCCTGATATGAAAGTCAATGATGCGAAGAAACATAAAAGTTGTTACAACAAGTTTGTTTACAAGTTTGTGAATTTAAAGGATTGGTTGTACAAATAATTCCATTATCCAAATTTGGTAGTGGAGAAACAACAAAAAATATATTACCTATTGTATATTTTTAGTAAATACAACAATTAAAGTATAAAAAGGAATACTTCTTTTAACATTATGTTTAAAATATAAATTTTTTCAGTTAAGAATTAAAGTGTTAAGAGGGGAGAATGAGTTCTTTTGATGTTTTTCTACCTTAAAAAAAGGAAAGTTAAACAACAGTAAAACCATTAAAAAAAGTCTTATCTAGAAACAAAGAGAGAAAAATGTGAACGCTCACAAATATGGTCAATGGATTGATGTGGAGAAAAACCTATCAGTCATCTAGCCTCACACCATATAATTTATAAATAACGTTGATAAGTTTTAGTTAGAGTTTTTCTAAAATTCAACTTCAAGATCAACATAAATAAATTTTGTTTCTTACTTTGTTAAATAAATAAGTTAATTTTAAAAAGAAAATAAATTGTATGCACTTTTTTTAAAATTCATTACTGCTAATATTAAGGCCATAGGAGGGGGGGGGGGTCAAACACTTTTTTTTACAAAAATTAACTTTGGATTTTTTATGAAAGCTATAAATACAAGCTCCAAGCAAGTTTTTATAGAACTCAAAAAAACCATTTAACTTCTGAGATATTTTATTTTTTGTATAAAGTCTCAATACAAACATATGGACACAAATTTTTCTAAAAAAACTATCTCCTCCTTCATTTTTCAAGCAATTTTCTTCAAACGAAGTGAACCATAGTCTGACATGGACACCACCTTCTCTGGAAGATTTTGATTTTTATGATCATATTTTTCTTCTATTCATATTTTTCTTCTTGCCCTCTCTACAAGAGCAACCCTGAAAAATGCAATAAAACAGTCAATAACAAAAAAAAAAGGAAGAAGTGGCAAAATAGTTTAAACTTACATATTTTTCTTTTATACATATAAAAACAAACTTGAGTATAAGCATTAACTGTAAAGCATAACCTATTCTAATAAGATCTGCAGATCGATGTGCTTATAAATACAAAAAAGCAAAAATGTTCAGTATTTTCTTATACTTTTTTAATATGTAATTTACTAAGTTACAATAACTACTTACTTTAAGGGCATAGGGGGGGGTAAACACCCTTTTTTGGTTTTTGATCTTATTTTATAAAGTTTTTACTAAGCTACTAAATGCTTTTTACAGATTTAAAAAATTCAAAATAATTTTTAAGATATAGCCGGTCAAAGTCAGAGGCAACAAAAGGATCCTTATGGAAGGCGCAAACTAAAACGTCAAATAACTAGAAATCACTAAAAATCTATCTCCTCCTACGTTTTTTAAGATAACTACCTCAAATTTTCAGGATATGTTCCTTGCAGTATTTAGAAAATTCTGTCGGAATAGAATTTAAAAAAATAAAAAATAAAAATTTTATATAAAAAAACAAAAAAAAAACTGTTTTTTTTGTTTATTTTTTATATAAAATTTTTATTTTTTATTTTTTGAAAAATTCCTTCCAACAGAATTTTTTAAATATATCAAGGAACATTTTCTGAAAGTTTGAGGTAGTTATCTCAAAAAACGTAGGAGAAGATAGATTTTTAGTGAAATAGTCTATTTTTCCCTATGCCCTTAATAAATACCAGATACATGTAAGAAAATAATAATAAATTAAGATCATAGGGGGTTTAAACAACCCTTTTCTCAATTTGATCTTGTTTTTATAGAGTTTTAAGTTAAGCTACTAGATGCTTTTTACAGATTATGAAAATTTAAAATTAATTTTGAGATATAGCCAGTCAAAGTAGGAGCTAACAATAGGTTCCTCATGGGAGGAGCAAACTAAAACGTCAAATAACTAGAAATCACTAAAATCTATCTCCTCCTACTTTTTTCCTTGGAACATTTAAAAAATTTTGTTGAGAAGATTTTTATTAATTAAAAAATAAGTTTTATAAAAAAAAACAAAAGCACTTTTTTTTAATTTGTCAAAAAAAATTTGGCAATCATATTTTAAATAAGATTTTAATATTTATTATAAGTTTATGAAACTTAATTTTTTTAAAAGACTTTCAAACTTGTTTAAGTTTTTGAAAACTTTATAATTAAGTTATAACTCTGTAATTTTTTTATACAAAAATATATTTAATTTTAAACCAATTATGCTTTACAAACACATTAAAGGTTCTTGTTTTTCAATCACTTTTAAGTTCATTATTTTATGTATCATCTATTAAGTTTATTTATGGAAAAAATTTTAAACTTGATTAAGCTAACAAATAAAAAATAATAAACAAAGCATGAATTTTGAACGAAAATAATTAAGAAACCTGGAACTTTAAATAGTTTTTAAATGTCAAATGATTAAACTTTGATTAGGTACAAAAAATCAATCATATACAAAATATTTTTTGTCATTTGAAATTTTATTTATTATAAAACACATTTAAAGTAAGCATTACAGTGTATTTTCAATATTTTTAACTATTTAAGAGAGTTCATAGCCTTGAAATTAAATTTATACTAAAAATTAACAAATAAATTTGTTCTTTTGAAAACCTAGAATAGTATTAAATTGGCAACCCTATTTTTTATTAGTATCTTAGTTTTCAGCTTTATATAAACTAAAAACTATCTAAAAAACTAAATACTTCAACAGAATTAATACACAAAATAATGCAAACTGGAACGTCAAACCAAGTGGCCAACCCAAACACAGTGGTTTGGAACAGTCCTGGTATATGGGCCACGTACATACTGGTCGTGGGTGTGGTCCACATCATACTTCTGTCAATACCCTGGTTCACTACCAGCATGTCCTGGACACTCACCAATGTCATACACGGCGTTATAATGTACTTCCTGCTTCACACTATAAAAGTTTGTTGAGTTTTTGTACTAAAACTTTTGATGTTTGTCACTATTCCTACTGTAAAATTGTTTAAAGTTATTTGAGTTATTATTTATAACCTTATAAATTTTAACTTGTAACTGTGACTAGAAAGGTTATCCAGAGTAGTAGTATGTGCCAGTATATAATTTAAGTAAGTCTTATATCTGAAACAACTGTTTCACTAGCCTACCAGTCAAGCCTAGATTGTCTGTCAGTTTATTAAACACAATTAAGGCCATAGGGGGGGGGGTAAACCATGTTTTTTACAAGTTGATCTTATTTTATAGAGTTTTTTCTAAGCTTCAAGATGTTTTTTATTGTTTTAAAAAGTTCTAATTATTTTTTGAGATATGACCAGTCAAAGTTGGGCCGCATAATAGGTTCCCTATGGGAAGGGAAAACTAAAACAGCGAAAAAAGACTATTTTATTTAAAATTTATCTCCTCCTACATTTTTCAAGCAATCTTTTTCAAATTTTCACATTCTAATCTTTATACAATAACAAAAAAACCTTACTTTGGAATTAAAAAAATTTTATGTAAAAGTATATTTTTTTTGAAAAAAAAAAAAACTTTTTTTTTTAATTTTTGTGATAAAATTTTAATTTTTTGAAATTACTTAATTTCTAAAGTAACGTTTTTTCCTTTTATTGTAAGGAACGTTTCCTGAAAATTTAAAGAAAATTGCTTGAAAAATGAAGGAGGAGATACATTTTTAGTGAATTTTAAAATTTTCAAGAAAATTGACCCCATAAAATTTACGGTCCATACGTTTATATTGGAAAATTTTAACAAAAAATTAAATATCTCAAAAGTTAAATGATATTTTTGAATTCTATAAAAACTGGCTTGTAGTTTGTACTTAAAGCTTTCATATAAAAGCTAAAGTTAATTTTTGTAAAAAAAAATGTTGGACCCCCCTATGGCCTTAATCATTTTAAATTTTTAAAACAAATAAGTGTTAATACATGAATTTATACAGTTTTAAAAAGACATACTAGATTTTTTATATAAAAGTTAGACAATTGGTAATTACTCTTAAATAATTTTTCTTTCATTTAATGCCTATCTTTTAATCCAGTTTTGTTTTTCTATTTTAAAGAAAGTACATCTGTTTTTAAGTTAAATTAAATTTTTTCTTTTAAACTTTCTTAATTGATGTTAAAGTGTAGTTTTTTATCTTTGAACTGAAAAGTATATCTTGAAAGAGTAGTTTAAAATCTGCACTTATCATTAAAACAACATTTATGCTGTAGTATATTTTTAATTATTAAATGTACTAATGTATTGCTTTAAATTTATACTGATGCTCTGTATTTGAACATTAATTACTCACTTACAAAAAAAAAAAAACTTTTTATAAAAAGTTTATTGTAAAAGAGCTTGAGTTTGCTTTTATTGTACTAAATTCACAGTTTGCCTAGCCCTGCCATGTAGCCTTAATTTTTAAGTATAAATTAAATTATATATGACCAATTTAATTACCAGTTTAATTAATAGAAGTTGTATGTGATCTCTTTATGTATGATATATGTTTAAATAGCTAATCAAGTTAAGATTTTGTTAATTATTTTGATTATAATGATTATTATTTTATAGTTTTTATTTTTATCAAACTCAAAGTTTGTTTCAAAAAATGTATATTAGTATTTAATGGTTAGCCAAAAGATATATTAATTTTATCTATTCAGCAATTAGTTTAACTATCTTCCATTATTTAAATAATTATTATTTTACTTCAACTATAATACTAAATTTTTCAGTTTATTTTATGGTATTTTTTAAATTAAGAAATATTTTAAAAGCAAAATAAATTTCATACAAAAACTTAACTTATAGAGGGATTTGATTATATGATTTTCCCTAGCATATTAAATAGGATTGAAATAACAAAACTCTATTTAACTTGAATATTTTGATGTGAATTAAAAATTTTTGTGTTTTCAAATGGGGTAAAGTACTTTTTGGTAAGTAAATAAAGTATTTTATGCTTATTTTAACTTATTTAAGTCTTTATATAAAAGTTTAAATACTAACTTACTCAAGTTAAGTAGACCATAAATGTTTATTTATGGCGGTTTTAATAAGTTAAACTATGCATAATAATAAGCATTGTCATTGTTATATACGTATATTTTGCTCTACTGTTAAATTATCTATATAGTTTACTTTTATATTTTTTATTACACTTTTAAAATTGTTGAAATTATGTATATAATTTACTTTTAATTTTATTGTTAAAGTTTTTCATTTGTTGAAAGAACTTTAAAAATAGTTAAAGGTATTAAATTAAAAATAATAAAAAAAAACTTTTAGTTGATTTATTTATTAATTTGGAATAAAAGTTATTTGATTACAAAATACATATTGAATTAGTTTTATTTGTTTATAAGGTTCTTTCTAATATGTTAAAATATTTTAGATATTCTCTTTGATTTAATGTTTTTCTTAATACACTTCAAATATTTACTAGTCTAGTTTCAAGTACAATATTCAAAATAAAAATAGTTTTTTAAGTTTGTAAAGAAAACGTTCTTTGTTAAAATAGATTAAGAATGTTTTGGCTTTATTTATAAAATACTATTAAAAAGTCTTTCAAAATATATGAAAAATTAAAATTACTTTTACATTTAATCAAGCGTTTCATATTTTTATTTGTTAGTTTAGTTAAAATAATTTTACAAAGTATGGTTTTTTATAGATTAGTTACTGTACGCTAGTTTGATAGTGATTAGTAAGTTTATCTAAAGCTATATTTTTTTAAATATTTTAGAAAATAGTTCAATATTAAGCAGATGTTAACTTTTTGTTACATCTATGATAGTATGTAAAATTTATTGTACATAAGTCCAAAAAAACTTTAAGATTTTATAAAATAACTTTTTATTCTCTTTATACATGACAAATTTAAAATTCTTTTCAATAATAAGATTTTTAGTTGCCATGCTTTGTATTTGTTTATTCATAAAGAAATCTCTAAAAAACGTTTTTAAACCATGTTTTCAACTTTCAATTTGATGTCAGCTTAAGGTTAACCAGCATTTTAATTTTTGTGATACAATTAGCTATTTATGTTTTGTAAATAAAATATCATGCTGTGTTGTAAGTTTTAAAGCTCTCCAATTGCGTTTGTTTTTTTTCTAAGGAGTAAGTTTTGAATTCCAATGTTATTTTAGCAAAACATTTTATTATGGCGTTGTTAGTGAGTTATTGAAAAAAATTACTAATTTTATTTTAATTTTTTTTTCAAGAAAAATATTTAAGCTAATTACGACGTAAACTTATTTTAGGATATTCATCTTACTTATTACCATTTGTTCATTGTCTCTATCCCATTAAGTAGTACATAAAACTGGTAGTTACATTTTATTGTTCAATTACTGATATTTAAATGACTATTATAAGCAAATAACACTAATTAAACATGTACCTTGTGACCAATCAGTGTTTATTCCAAGTTAAACAAATAAAAAACTTCTGTAAACATGTTTACAGTTCTTAATAACAATGTTCAAAATAAAACGATGATTAAGATAATGGTACAAACAGGATATACCTATTGTAAATATTTAATATGTGTTTGTATTTATTAAAGCCTGTGGTTTTCATTATATTTCAGTTGAATTGCTTTTAGTCCTGTAGTTTTTATTAGATTCTAGTTGTTGTGGTTTTAATTATTCCATGTCCATTGAAGTTAATAAAGTCTTTGAATTTAGGTTATTTACTATTAAATTCTATTAAATTTTTTGGTGTGCTAAAAAAGACTGACTGATATTTTCTTATTTATAACTCAAAGCCAGTTACTAAAACTCACGATAAAAAAACCTATAAAATATTAAATACGGTTTAAGTTTTGTAAACCTAATATAATGACTTTTAGTTACTGAAGTTTTATTTATAAGTTAATTTTTCTTAGTGTATGTACAGTAAAATACTTATTTATAATGTTTAATTAAAAACGAAAACATAGTAGATAAAATGTTTTTTATAACAGAAAATGTCTAGTTATTATTTGTATTTTTAAATAATTTACGATTAGCAGGTTTTAATAAGTTTTTTTTGTTAGAGTGTTAAAACAAGTAGCCATACCCAAAGTTTAAGAAAATTAAACGGATACCAAAAGTTTAAAATAAGTAAATTTCAATCAGCATTTTTATATGATGTAAGATGTTTATTGGTATAGGATGGATGTGGCTTACATTTTGTGGTATTATACAACATTACATTGAGCGACATCTTTTTAATCTTGTTTGTACTCTAGCTGTAAGCTATGCTTGTGAATTTAAATTAAAAGAAAGTATATACTGATTGGGTGTAAAGCTTGTTATGAATTATAAGAGTTTAAGTTTTTTTATCAGTAACTTTTTTAATAATAAACAATTAAAAATGAAATTTTATGAATATTTTATAATATAACTATTCGAAAATAAAGATTTAAGCGTTTGTTAACAAAAATCCGAGCGAAACAAGCTCACTTGAGTTTATAGTAATAACAAATTAAACAGTATTATTTATTTATTACACTAACACATGTTTCTGTGTGTTAACTAACACATAGTTGAACGAAGCTATTTCTTAACTTTTATAGCTCCGTTGAAATTTAGTTTGTTTTTATTATTTTATAATATATTAATATTTATACTCACTTGTTGATAAATAAAGACATATATTTATACTGAGTGAGTATAGGGCTTGTTTTAAATTGGTCTTAAAAACTTTCTTATAGTATAATTTGTTTTTATGAATAATAATAATAATAATCAATAATAAAAAGCAATTAAAATCCTCTAAAACCTCAAAATTGATAAAAACTTTATTAGATGATAATCATACTTAACTTGACTTTAATGTTACAAAAAAATTATCTATGCTTGTATTAATGAGTTATATAAATTGAACTATTTTTATTTTTGCTAAGTTCAACTAAATGTTTATTGTCTTTTCAAGTAAACTTATACAGACAATTTTGATAATGTGAGAATGTGGTTTTTATATAAGTTATTCTAGTTTTATTCAAAAAGTTGTTGTTTATTAGGTGTTGCATGTTGTCTTTTATTAACCTTTTTAGTTTAAATAAAAATTAATGTTAAAACTAATTGCAATAGCTCATTTCTTATATATTTTGTCATCAAAATTCAATGTAACTTGTTAAAGTAAAATTTATAAAAATTAAGGATATTTGTACGTAAATTTAGTTTTATACCAAGTTTTTTATATTATGTAAAATTTGTGAATTCGTATATGTATCATATATTTTTACTGATTTGAAGGGTAATTTTTCACACACAGGGTTGCCACTTTACCTGGAAAAACCTGGAATTGGACAATTTAGGCAAAAATAACCTGGAAAAACCTGGAATTTGAGAAATTTTGAAAAAAAAACCTGGAAAACCTGGAATTTTGATCAAAAAACCTGGAATTTTTGATAACTTTAACATTTTCAGTAGTAAAATTTCGATTTGACACAAAAAATCTATCATATAAATAAGTTTTGTTTTGTCATCATCAGAAAGCTTTTTTATTAAAAAACATATTTAAAGTAACTTTACAGTATCTTTTTAATGTTTTTATACTATTTAACACAGCATCTTATACAGAAATTAACTTAAAACTAAAAACAGACCCAAAAATGTATACTTTAAAAACCTGGAAGAAATTTGGAAAAAATTTTGAAAAGACGAGTGGCAACCCTGCACACACCTTTAACTTAAAAATTACGTTTTGTTCATTAACAAAATTGTGGTGTCTAACCTGTTTTCTATTCAAGTTTACCTTTTTTAAATATTTAAAGCTGATTAAAATTATACATTATGTACTAGAAACAAGCTTAACTGTGTTTTGAAATTAGTAAAACAGTTTGATATCAAGTAGCTTATTTTAAAATTGGTATATTACTATTAGTATATATATATATATATATCTTATTGTACATAAGTTTATTTATTAAAATACCTTATGATTATATAAGATACCTAATTATTTTATTTCGACAAGTTAATTTTTAAAAGTATAGCTTTTTTTAATTTATAAATCTAGTTTTTGTCATTTTAATGAGAGTTAAGATTAGTCTTTGTTTTTTTAAAATCCATACCTCAAAATCTTTAAAAATCGATTTTAAACGTGTTTCAACTTTCACATTGTTGTCAGCTTAAGTACTTAGGTTAACCAGCATTTTATCTTTGATACAATTAGCTATTTATGTTTTGTAAATAAAATATCATGCTGTGCTGTAGGTTTTAAAGCTCTCCAATTGCGTTTGTTTTTTTCTAAGGAGTAAGTTTTTAATTCCAATGTTATTTTAACAAAGCATTTTATTATAGCATTCTTAGTGAGCTATGGAACTAATTTAGTTTTTAACATTTTTTTCTCAAGAAAAGTATTTAAGCTAATTACGACGTAAAATTGTTTTAGAGTATTTGTTTTACTTTTTACCTTTTGTTTATTTTTTGTATCCCATTGAGTAGTACATAAAACTGGTAATTACATTTTATTGTTCAATTACTGATATTAAAATAAGTATTGTAAGCAAATAAAACTAATTAAATATGTACCTTGTGACTAATCAGTGTTTATTCCAAATAAAACAAATAATAAGCTTCTGTAAACATGTTTACAATTCTTGTTTGCAAGGTTCAAAATAAAACAATGATTAAGATGATAATGAAAACATCGGCGAAAGTCTGCAGAGCAGAAGCCTAGACTTTTGTTATATTACTTACTAAGATGATAAAACAAACTGAGTATTTCCTTCTTGAAATATTTTATGTTTGTTTGTATTTATTAAAACCTGTGGTTTTTATTAGATTTCAGATGAATTCATTTTAAGTTGTTGTGGTTTTAATTATTCCATGTACTTTGAAGTCAGTAAAATCTTTGATCTTATGTAATATATTGTTCATTTATATTGAAAAATTTATGTTCAACCTAAAAGACGACTGATTATACTTTTTATTTATCTCCTAATTAATTTCTAATGTACACAATTTAAAATAAAATCAAAAATAAAATACTGTTTTAGTTTTTAATGAAGCTTCATACTTATTAGAGTTTATTTTTATAACTTAAATTTTTTAGGTTAAATACAGTGCAATATTGTTTTACTCTGTTATACTTAAAACAAAACACCGTGAACTGATTGCTTTTATCAAACAATAATTTCTAGTTTATTTTTAATTTTTATAAAATTTAATGACTAGTGGGTAATTATTTATTGAAATAATTTGTATACATAGTCTTATTTTTAAGAAAAATATTTTGGACACTAAAATTAAAATGTATTTATTCCTAAACATCTTAAAATAGTTTATTTATTGAATTTTTGTTTCAACACTCAAAATAAACTACTATAAATTTTAATAAAATTATACGCGATATATAAATTATGTTAGTAGTTTAGTAAAGTTTTGAAATTAATGAGCCAATAAAAACTTAAACTTTTTGATTTTAAGTGTTTAATTATTAAGATTAATAAAAGAAATCAAGTTTGTTTATGTATAAGTTATTTTTTTAACTTTACAGAACAAAGTACAAAATAATACTCATGTCTAAATTTAAAAACTTGTATTGAATAGAACAAAAATTTCTGTTAAAAAAATTAAAACAAAGAAAAGTGTATTATTAATTTAAAACAAACAATTATCAATCAAGCATTTAAAACAAATAAATATCTATCAAATATTTGAAACGAGTAAACATCCATCAAATATTCAAAACAAACAAACATCTATCAAATATTTAGTACAAATAAATATTTATCAACTATTTGAAATAAACAATAACCTGTCAGAAGTTTCAAACAAATGACAATCTGAATCTATAACAAATTTCAAAAAAGTTAAGTCTACCAAAATTTTAAAGCACATGAACATGTACTCAAAATTTTAAACAATTGAATTTCTATTAGAAATTCATTATAAACAAGTGCCAATCAACATTTTTATATGATGTATATTGGTTTTTAACAACCTCGGCTTACATTTTGTGGTCATTCACAACAATACATTGAGTGACATTATTTTAATCTTGCTTG
This sequence comes from Thalia democratica, assembly GCF_965202585.1. Lineage (NCBI taxonomy): Eukaryota > Metazoa > Chordata > Thaliacea > Salpida > Salpidae > Thalia > Thalia democratica. The sequence continues at coordinate 19,879,585 of NC_139168.1, forward strand.
CTTTATAGTATTATAGCTGTAAGCAATGCTTGTCTGTTTAATTTAAAGTTTGTCTACTGAGTGGGTGTAAAGCTTGTTTTAAATTTGGTCAAATAAAGATCATTGTAGGGATGTAGGTATTAGTTTGATTTATGAATAATATAAACAAGGTTTTAATAAAACTTAAAAAAAAACTCTAATATCTTTAATTTGATAAATATCTTATGAAATTAAGAATCATAATTTTTTTTTTTAAACTATTTCGGCCTATACTAATGCTTTATAAAAGTTTATCTGTTTTTTTTTGCAATTATAATAATTAAACTAAATGCTCACTTTTTTTAAAGTAAAACTATTTAGACAACTATAATAACCAGAGAGTTCGTTTGTGTATATAAACTACTCTAGTTTTATTTAAAAAAAATTATTTATTAGATTTTGTGTGTTAACTTTTGAAACACCAACCTTTTTAGTTTAGACAAAAATTGTGGGTTACAAATAATTATAATAATGATAACAATATCTGATCTGTTTTTTATCACCAAAATTCAATAAAAAAAAACTGTTTAAACTTACTAAAAGAAGTTTATAAGAATTAAGAATATTTATTCGAATTTTTTTATTGTGTTTTACCTAATTTTGAAATGATATAAAGTTATTGAACTTATAAATGTATCATATATTTACTGCTTTAAAGTTTTTCACACCTCAAACTTAAAAAGCATGCTTTGTTACTTAAAAGTTTTGTGGTGTCTAACCTGTATTTTGTTACAAACAAGTTTACCTCGTTTAAGTTTTCAAAGCTGATTAACTTTGTTATACTAAAAACAAGCCCAATTGTGTTTTCAAATTAGTTAAACAATTCAAATATGATTTTATTAAAAATACATTTTACTTTGAGACCAATAAATGTAATTGACATTTAAGCTCGTATTATTTTATATTTAACGTATTATTTTACTAGATTTATTAAAAACCAAGACTTAATTAATCTATTATTACAATCTTTATTTAAACACCTTAAACTTTAACTCTATCTGTTTTTTGCAGTAATTAAATTGGGTTTTAATAACTTTAATCGAAGTAAATTATTCTGATTTAAATTACTATTTCTGACAATAATATAATGATTTTACATATATAACTGTTGTCAAAATCTTAAAATTTTTAAAAGTTATACTTTGAAACAGTTTTATATTTTCTCTACATATAACTTTAAAAAAATTAACATTAAATAATAACTATTACGATCAAACTACCAATGCAGCTGTATTTTTCACGCTACACAAAATATATACATCAAATGTACATATTTCTGGTAAAAGTGAAATTAATTTAATGAACATATTTTACCTTGTGTTAATTTGTAACCTTTAAGGTCAGAAGTACATATATGTATATTACAAAAACAAGTTTCTCACATTTTTTACAGTCTTAAAATTTGAGTAAGTAAACTTAAAGTTAAAAACAATTGATAACAGTTTTTCTTAAAAACAAGTTTAAGACTAAGATTAGTTTGTTACATATAAAAAATTCAATTAAATATTAGTTTAAAATTAAACCACGAAAATTTATTTTAATTAGTTTAAAGCTATTAAGTTAACTAATTTTTAGTTCGATGCTCTGAATTGAGTCAAACCAATTTTTCAAATATTTTATAGTAATACACTGAATATTATTTATAAGTTTTTTATGGCTCAATTAGTTATTCTGGTAGACGTGTTTTTACAACATTTTTTACTAAAAATTAGTTTTCGCATTACAACTAGTTTAACATGTGTTTCAAAACTGCTAATTTTATGTTTGTGAGTATTACTTTTATTGACTGATACTAACTTAATCTATGATAGCTTAATTTTAATTAAAAAATAATTTCTTTAATTTATTTTACTTTTTAGCATTTTGATAAAACTGAAACACTTTTATTTTTAAACAACTTTAAAGTTGAATATTGTTTATACAAAAATAGTTCAAACATGTAAATAAAAATAGTTAAAATACACAAGGTTTCCAGTATAATTTATATTTAATCTTTAATCAAGTCTGGCTGCCATATATCTGTTCAGTCTGTAAAACAAACTAATTTATCAGCTGCTTTTAGCTCTATATTTATTTATTGTATATTAAACTAAAAACTCATATATATATTTAAAGTTTTTATACATAATTTGTGACAACCTTTATACAACAGTTAGATCATTCCAGTTTAAACAGGAAATGATTATTTCAATTATAAGTACATTGAACAATCACAAACAATTTTCTCACATTCAGGGAACCCCCTTTTCCACGCTGGACCAGGGCAAGTACCGGTACATGACCCACTGGGAGCAGATGGACAGTGGGGAGCAGTACACCCAGGCACGCAAGTTTTTCATGGTGGTCCCCTCCGTGATGTACCTGCTGGCTTCGTTCTACTCCATGTACGAGTACCACCATTTCGTTGCCAACACGCTCGTGTTGTTGCTGGGGTTGCTACCTAAGTTGCCCCAGCTTCACGGGGTCCGGTTGTTTGGCATCAACAAGTACTGAGGTTACTTTGGCAACAATGATTTTTGAATAAATTTTTTTACATCAGGCTACAAACTACTTTAAACTTTTTAGAAGTCTTTTAATATCTGATGCTAGTTGTTTTTAACTCCGGTTAGTTTTTTCAAACGATTTTGTCAATGAATTTTCGCATTTATTTTTAATATTTAAATTATTTTTGTTTAATAATCAACTTAATTAATATGTTGTTGTAATCAACATGTAAGCTTTACCAAAATCAGGTTTTTAAATCACTTAAGACAGTTTTTAATGAATGATTTTTTTTATCATGAATAACAACCCTGGTTAAAATTTAATGACGAATTAAAAACCAATGTATGCATTTTCAAGAAAACAATTTAAGTTTTCATAGATTTACAAGATACTACGGACTTAAACAACTAAACTGCAAAAAGTTTTAACTTTATTAGATTAAAAAATACTTAATAATGCTAATATAGTATTTTCTAACTGATCATAAAAATAATACCAATTTAGAATAAGTTAAGTTGATAAAATAACTTTTTTTTGTTTTATTTCTTGAATTATGTAAATTTTTGTTTGCAGTTTCGTATTATCACAGTTTTTTTTTACTAATGTGAATACTTTAATATTTTTTTAAAATCTACATTTATGAAAAAATTTGTAGAAACTTCCTCAATTACTATTTTTGAACTTTTTATCATTAGCTAAAATGCTACAAACTTTTTAGTTTCTATAAGCACTAGTTGAAGTGAGTAGCTGAATAACTTGAGATTTTTTATTTAAAAATTTTGCATCAGATATGAAAGTATTTTGTTACCAAATTTTAACTATGTTTGAGCTTGTTAAGCATTACATATTAGTCATCAAATGAAATAGCTGGTTTAATCAAGTTAAAATTTAAGTTTAAGTACTATTGAATGGTTTTATTTTTAAGTTTATTTCCTAATCTTTGTAAAAAAATATTTTTAATCAACTTAAAATGTGTTCTTGTTTACTTAAAGTGTATCTTGGTAAAGTAAGTTCATTAATATCTATTATGTTAAACTTTTATTAATTAAACCTACCTTTTTTAAAACATTAAAAAGTTGTTTTTAAAGTCTAACTTACATTATAATTTAAAAAAAAAATTAACTTAATCTCACTAAACTTATTTAATAGATAACTGTTTATCAAAATAAAAATTAGTAATTAAAGAGCCAATACTGAATAATTTCTTATCTTTTTTTGAAACCTGATAAAATTATAAATGAGCATAACTCAAAATTTATACTGTTTAAAAAGAAAAACTTTTTAATCTTTTTTTGATAATTCTTACTGCAGTACAGTTCACTATAGCACTTTGAATTTATGAATTCTTCAAATTAAGTATAAATATTTTTCGTACTTTTTAAAATTTAATGAAGTATTTCAGCATTGAATATGAAAATTGTCTCTTTCAAAATCTTCCAAAAAACAGATAAGTTTTTTAATTAAGTTTAAAACTGATCAATTTTGTGTATTTCTTATTAAATATACTTATTTTCTATTTTTACTTATAAAATTAATTATAATTGATATGATTTGTACAAATGTATCATAAATATGGTGGCCTATAACATTGTGTTATTTAATTTGTACATTTTTTTACTGGCCATATATCTCTTACGAAGGTGATTTTAAAAGCGCTCATGTACAAGACTAACTCAAATGTATATTAGGTGTTTAACATGGTACATACTTCATTGAACAATAAAAACAATTGACTAACTTTTATTTCATTTAAAAAAAACTTATTACTATCTAGAACTTTATTTTAATTAACTTTATTAAATTTTACATAACATTAAGTATTGTAGTTATGTTTTTCATTCTAAGTCTGTTTTTATTTATTTCTTATTTGCAGAATAAACTTTATTGGTACATTTTACAAAAATTTTTTTTGTTGTTTTTTTAAACTGGTAAGTTAAAAACTTAAAGATACTGCTTATAACTAAACAGTGTTGTCAACTTTTAATATAATTCATCTTTATAGTGATTAATTTATTTTACAACTATTTAAGTTGTGTTTAAAATGTCTTACAATGTTGGAAAACAACTTTTTATCCAACGTTTCTTCTTACAAAAGCTTTTTTGTCCAATCAAATTTCCAGAGAAAATGCATTTTTGTACTAACATTAATACCATATATCAATTTTAATTAAGTTACTCATAGAACACTTGTTAATACTGAACAAGACTTTTGATATTTAATAGTACATTTTAAACTTTTATTATCGTTTAAGCATACTGCTCACATCATATTGTAGAAAAAACCTCTACTGCAGTTTTCTATTTCGCTGTACTACATCAGTAAGTTCAATTTCGTACAGCTGTTATTAGATGACTGGGAAAAATCAATATTTATTAGTTTTATATGTAATACGAAGTTGCTCTGTAAATTGTGGATTTGAATACAAATTTTCAAAGTATGTTACATTTTTTGAAATTTAGTGAATTTAAACGAACTTATTCTTTAACTTATTTTTAAATATTAATAATTAGGACAATTTTTTTAAATATGTATGTAAAAATTAACTAATATCTATGTAAGGAACTTATTTATTACCATTGTTTTTTTAACTTATCTAAAAATATCACATTTTTTGTTCTCAAACTATGTTTACTTGAATTTAGAATTTATAATGTTTATTTTTTTTTTGTATAATCAACAGTATGAGTTGACCAATTAGTCATAAAATTACAACTAGATTTTGAAATTTGGTTGAAAAATATCTAGTCAATTAATTTATATAATACTGTGAAAACTTAATGCAAAAATTATAATAATACAAATATTTTTTTTAAGCTGAATAAAAAAAAAGGTTTTAGTTCCTTAACCTGTTTAAAGTTTGTTATAATTTTTCATATGCAAACTGAAGCAATCCTTAAGCTAAAAAAATAGTTTGCATTGTGATTAAACATCAGTTTTGATGATTAAACATCAAGAGAGATTACTTATAGTTATTATTAAAAAGTTAAACTATTTAATTCGTTCAATGCAAAAGTAATATAAAGATGTAGTAAACAATAAGGCTAAAACTTTTTTTCGAAACACGCTCTATGATTCACTATAGATGTTAAGTTTAAATTAATCCTCCTATTTTAGATATAGATAAATTCCCTATGCTTTACTTGTAGTTGCCAAGATTTACAAGAAAGCTTTTCTGAAAAGTAATTTTAAATAGACCTCATTAACCCACATAGCTTTATTTATTTTTAAGCAAAACTTGTTTCTAAGCTGAAATCGTCAAGCCTACACAAGTAAGCTAATTTTGTAAAACATTGACTTTTTAACAATACTTTTATATAGTTTTGAAAAAAAAACATTTTATCATGCTGATAAATAGTTTTTTTGCACAAGATATCTCAATATTAAATTTAAGTTCAGAATTGCCAACAGTCTCCTTAAAATTATCTATACTGTATTCTACTGTTGTAAGCAAGTTAGAGATAAAAATTAACTTATTAAATTTTAACTGCAACAGTTCGTTAAAGCTACAAATTTCTATAATTTATAAACTAATGAAGGACTTTTTGCATTGTAAGATAAGCATACATTTGTTTTTTTTATACAATATAACTACTAAAAATATTACCAATAGTACTTTATTCTAAGCATTTTTTTGAAAATTAACTTAGTTTTTGATTAAGGTATAGTTTAGTAAAACTTTAGAAATATATTTTGGAATATTAATTAAATTGTTGTAACATGTATTGTATTAGGCTCAAATAAACTGACTTAAGTTAAAGGATAAAATATTCTGCCGTTGGATACAAAAAGTTCTGAAAGCTATAACATTCTGACTGGATTGTAAATTTTTGTTTCTTTAATTAATAACTATTTTTTGTAGTTATTTTCCACTGGAAAAGACGTTAAACTGTATTTTAATATATATGTAAAGAATATAAACTAATGAACAATAAGTTATTTTGTGCTTTAGGTCCTTAATCAACATTTTTGAACGTTTTTTTTTCTGTCGTATATTAGATAATAAAATTGCTTTAAGGAATAGTAAAATTATTCATTTTGTTGTAATTTAAAGAATAATTTTAAAAGATTAAAAACCAGTTAATCATCATTCTGCATTTATATTATTAAATTAAGGCATAAATAAACTCAAAATTTATAAAAAGATCTTTCTATTGTAGAAAGTGTTTAACTCCTTGCTCAGCTGATAACTTGTTCAAAAGTGAAGCGTGGTTTTATAAGCTTAATTTAGATGTTAATATCTGATAATAAACTTTATTTTACTCTATCTATTGATGTACAAGTATATTTTTTCACAAGTAATAAAATGTTACAATCCTATTTTAGTAGCCTTATAAGCAGCTTACTGTATTTCAACCAAAAAATTCACATAACATTTTCCATGCTGTTTTGCTTTTTATTACGTTGAGAAAATTTGTACAACTAATAGCTGCATGGCATATAGTTTGCTATTTCTAAGCTACGATATTTTTCTTATATTTTATTATAAAACCATTAGCACTGTTTAAATAAAGACAATTGCGAAATGTTAGTAGTTGTAGTATAAAATAATTATTTTAGCTATTCTATTACTTAACTTGTTTAACTTTCATAAATTTTTTCAGGCATAAGATTTTTTTTTTGTTATTAAATCATTTAAAATTTAAGCAGTTAACCAAAAAACAAAACTTTGAAAAATTGCAGGCTTTTTTGTTAATGAGCAATCAAATCAGGGATCAATTTCACTTTTCATCGCATTTCAATTGGTGATTTTAAACAAAACAGTTTTCTTTTTCTGTAGAATTTTTAAGAGCTCAACTTTAAGAAGTTTTAAGTTAAACTTTAAGAATTTAACAAACAAAATAAACATAAGTACTTTTCGTCCAAACTTATCAGTGCTTAATTAGTGGTTAAAAACTTGTGTAAAAAATAATTATTGTTAGAGTTGGTTAACAAAAACAAATTTCATCACATTAAATACGACAAGTTGAAAGGCTAAAATAGTAACAAAAATTTATTACTACTGTAATAAAAAAAATTTTATTTGAAAACTACACTACATGTTCTGTTCAAGGCAGTTTTTGTAAGTTTAAATTTGTGGAGTAACATTATGTCTACAGTAGAGTTTCATGAATTTGTTAATATTGAGCTGTTAATTGATCAATGTTTTTATACCTTATTTTACAAACTTATTTGTATCGTTTTCCAAAATTTTTAACAATTACTTCTTGTGACAACTACTACGGTGTTAAAAAATATATACATGTGCTTATCGAAGTTAACAGTCTAAATACGCCTCTTTTAACAAAATTTATGAAAGTTTATTCAGTTAATTAGATATTAATAACATTTAAAATCTTGAGATTAGTAAACAATGTTGAAGAGCTTTTTACATAATCTGTTTGTTTAGTAAAAAGCGCTGAAAATATTTGGTCCTAGGACTTGGTGCACGAAAAACCCTTTCAGTTATCAAGTCACAAACCACTTGGATACCTTTTAATGTCTTGTCCTGAACTAGTAGTGAAATCATCTTAAAAGCATAGTGTATCTTTTGTTAATAACTAAAAGTAATTTCGTAAATTTATTTTTAAGTGTCAAAAGTAAATTGAATACTTCTTTTTTTAATAGTTTGTTAAAAGGTAAAAAAATAACTTAATATACTTTATTTAATATTTGTTTTTCTATTACACTCGAGCTATTTAGAGGAAATAAAGACTGTTAAATATCTTTATAAAGTTATACACAACGTCAAAAAAATAAAGCTTGAAACATGGTTTGAAACTTATTTTAGTATCAACTAGTTTTTTTTACACTTATCTTCAAGTTTTAAATTACAATTTTACAAAACTTAGAACGATGTATCAATGTGTATAGTACTAATGCAAAAATCCAAAAACAACAACTCTTACCACATGAAAACTTGTCAACACAAAATAAAAACTACTAAAAAGTACATTTTTTATTGAACTAACATATATTTCACGGAGTTATGTAAAAAACAATTAATACTGCAAAATTAGAATATGTCGAGTAGATGAATGTGTCTATTTACTAAAATACAAGCAATAATTAATACATAATAGTTTATAAATCTATAAGAAATATGGCATATATTTTATTAAACACATATATTCATGCATTTACAAGTAAGAACAACTAAAATATCTCCTTATAAATTTTAATAGCAAAAGTAACTGTTTGCACTCATTTGGTAATAATTAAAGTGCTTTTTAAACATATATTTTAAATCAAAATTCTTATTTCTAGACGAAACTTAATTTCCTGGTAGTTTGCTAAAATTCAAAGTATATATCTAATAAGTTAGCTGAATAAAGTAGTTATCCAAGCAGTTTTTAAGTTTTAATATCTTTTAACTTTACTTTGAAACCAAAGACAACATTTTGTTGTTAAAACTTAGTTTGTCCAAAAAATAGTTTTATTGAACAATAAAAGAGCGCTCAAAAACTTTAGTCTAAGGACCTGGTGTACCCGCAATTGGCCCGCGGGCCGCATTTTGCCGATCCCTGGTCTAAGGTATACAAAAAAGCTATTTGGTTGTCGAAACGGTACACCACAATAAATATGTTTTGTAATACTTAAAATAACTTCACAAAATTTAACCTAATGTACAGGAAGTTTTTTTTTTATAACTTTTGGTCTTGAATACACTTTACAGCATACACATTTTACCTAAAAATTACATAAAGAAAACAAGTACCTTAATAGTTTCAATATAACTTATTCGCTGTACTACAAATTTATTTGATTTGATTTTAAAGAAATAAACATATATTTTGAACTAAAGTTGCTGTTCAAGACAAAACGCCTACAGACTTTTGAACAAACTATGTTGCTAAATATGTCATTGCCTCTTTCTACGTTTGTTTTGGTATACTTTCTAATTCAATCTGCTGTTACTCCAAAACAGCTGCTTATTTTGATACCAAGTTACCTCAGATCCAAAATCCTACTTTTCCGATACTTCGAGGTTTTGCTGACTTCCTTACTCGTGCCTTTTCAATGGATACGTTTGGGTTTCGCCCAATATTTTCCGACTACTTGATGCCCTTCGCTACTCGTGACTTGCACGATATGTTTTTTTTTTTTTTTGAAAACTTTATGTTACTTTGTGATGGCTTTTATATTAACATGTAATCGTTCAAGCCGCTGTTGTAATTGTTATATTATGACTGTGCCGAATTTTTAACCTTCCTTTTACTTGATGTCTTCTTGTATGTCCTTTACACAAATAGCGATTAATGGTGTACCAAATGATATGAACTAAACGAACTTTGTTTTAATTATGCTGACATCATTCTGTTGTTAATATTGCTATAAAACTTACTTTTAAAACAATAATACTACTTTTGAACATTTTGAACTTAACTGTATTGTTATATTTAAAATAAAATCATAAACTGAGTTAAAATGAAGATTTTGTTGCAGTGTATTTAATAGCGAAAGTTGTACACTATGGATATTAGTTTATCAAAAAAAACTGTTTAAACTGCAAAACTTATATTAGTTTATGCAAAAGTGAAATAAAACAAAGCTCTAATTTTAAACTTGAAAAATAAATATACTTTTTAGCTGCTTAAAACTAGTTTGATATCGTTTAATCATGGTGCAAGACTCTATGACCGAGAAGTCTTTTTGTACACCAAAACTTTGTTTTTGAGCCTTTTCTTTTTGTGTTCTATAAACTTGTTATTAAACGACTACGCTAGCTTGTTCAAAACTGTAAATTTCTTGCTCGTTTCGAACTAAATTTATTCTGAGACATACTTAGATGAATGTTTTAGTAAAGTTAAGATAAACGCGAGTTTCATACTTCTTAAATATACAAAACTCTGTGAAGAGACTATTTTAAATTATATAAAATAATGTAATTTTTAACCCAAAAAGATTTCTTCTGATTACCTTTTGAAGTTGCTCTTAAACTATCGATCACTTTAAAATAGAGGTCGGCAGCCTTATATAAGAAGCGGGTCAATTTTTTTACAGAACTTTGCTCGCGGGCTGCACTATACAGAAAAAAAAGTCTTCGCGGCCCGCAGTTTATAGAGTTTTATTGTAATAAATAATACAAAAATACCTAATATTAGACTAAAAATTGAGGCAAAACAAGCTATTAAACAGCACTAGTAATGAGAAAATACTTAAATTAAATCCTAGTTGTAAGTTTTCACCACCAAAACTTTTTTTTCTATTGTTTTAAAAGAGAATGTTTTTAGCTGAAATGTACCTCGCGGGCCACAGATTTTGTTTTCAAGGGCCGCATTTGACTCGCGGGCCGCAGTTTGCCGACCCTTGCTCTAGACTCCAATTTAAAAAACTCTGACAAATTAGTAATTATTATAGCAATTAGTTTAAAATGTCTACAATAGTTCTACAATAGCTTTTTAATTTACAGTTTTTAATTTTAATTACATGATTGCTGTATTCAGTTTACAATTTTTATCTCCCAAAAAAAGGATCAGTGAATGATTCGGAAAAACAAGTTTTAAAGTTGAAATTTTATGCTATTTCTTGCCGTTAAAAATGGCCCAGTCGGTGCTAAATTATAAAGATAACTAAATTATGTCGTACCAGATAGAGTAAGAAAAATTGAAGGTAGTTAACAACAACTTATAAAAATTACTGAGCCCTTGAAAGTTTTTTTTTATTGCAATTTGTAGAACTTTTAACTTTGTGTGTACGGAAAATATATATTTTGTGAAATTAAAAAGCTAAGAAGCTAAAGAGATTGATTTTGTAAGTATTTCAAACTAAAACAGTTTACTAAACATTAAATAACTTATATTTTCAAGGTAACGCCAATAGAAAGATTTAAGGTTTTTAAAAAAAGTAAATATTTCGTGATTGTTTAAAATTGATGAGATTGTGCTCGTATACAAATTTTAGTTATAAATCTTTAATAGGTAGTTTGTTCAAAAAGTTTGTGTTTAGAATAAATACTAATATTTCATAAAAAAGATTATATTTAATTATTAACAAGCTCACATTTTACTTTTACATATATAAAACATTGTTTTTGAAAATGTATATCAATAGAATTATGAAATATTTTTCGAGATATAGAAGATAACAATAATCAATTTAAAAAAAAAATGTTTTTTATAACTATTAGCTAGTGTAGTACTTATTTTAATAAATAAAAACAATAAAGTATTAATTTTATAAAAATATGTATCCTAATTTTTTGAAGTATTCAGAGTCTCTTGTTAGCAGTTTGTTAGCAGCTACTAAAAAACCTTAAGAATCGCTTGTATAATAAATAGTAATAACATAGTTTCTATTGGGATAGTGTCTTATTTCTCGTTGAAAGTATTTAAAAACTTTAATTTATTTGACAAAGTTTGTGAATTGTCAATATAGCAGAGGATAAACACACTTTACATAAAATTGCAGTAAGTAATTTGAACAGCCGTTTTTCATAACTATTGTATTTCAAAACTTAATGTTTTTTATATAAAGACAGAAAATGCTTTATAAGTATTTTGTTTTACAACTAAATAAGAAACTTGGAGTATTTTTTTCAAACACATGAAAATAAATAGTACTTTATTTTAATATAGTATTTTATGTTTGCGAATTATTAACTTATAAATAGTGATCTACGGATCCACTATCTGGATCCGGCAGGATGTTGACTTGTTAACGAATATTAATTTTAAAAAATGGATTCTGTTCAGGCTAAATTTTAATTTTGTGTATCCGATAGGTTACTAGATTTGACATACGTTTTTCTACAGTATGTCTGGATTCAACTGTTCAAAACTAGCAAAAATATATTTTTTTTTAAATAGTCTTTAAACATAGAGACAACCTCACTAAGTTAAATAAAACCTTCTTTCATGACACAAAAACTTCTTAAACGAATTTATAGTATCGGTACTTATAAAAATCTTAATTGATAGATACACATATGTTGTAAATGTATAACTTATTTTTATGTTTTCCCGTAGCTATCGAAAAAAAAATGTTTGATAAAACAAGCAAAGGTAAACTTTTTAATTGCTCTTCATTGATAAACCAAACCATAGTTGTATCAATAAAAGAAAATTGATTGATAATTTATAATCATTTTGCTTCTTTTCTTACACTACAAACCAATTTTAGTTTTCTAAAATAAATTTAGACAATTTTGTTCGTCTGTGGACCCGATTTAGCATCATTTCGTAGACGAGATTTTTTGTATAAAACTTTTGCGGGACGCTTTACTTTATAAGTTAATTATATTTAGAAAAGATCTACTAGTAGAGTGCAAAAGATAGCAAAGCTCAGTTTCACACTTAAAATTTTCTTAAACACTGATTTTAGTATTACGTATTTTTAAAATAAATAACAGTAAAATTACCAAAAAAAAAACTATTTAACATATAGGATAACAAATTAAAATTAATCATGGTCAACTACTTATAATTAAGTTTTTTTCATTTATTTGGTGAGATCAGGTTCCATCCTTTTTCACTAATACCCAGATGCAAAATTTTTTAAATGAATCCAGATTTTAAAAATAGATCGGGATCCGGTAGTTTTAATGTTTTTACAACAAAACCACTAAAGGAACATCTAAAACTTTTGTCCAAAAGAATCTTTTTCAACGAACTATAAAAGGGACTTAACTAAATTCATTTTTAATCAATAATTAATTCAATACTCAAGTTACTTTATTTTTTTTTTTATTCGACATACATGAAGATAAATACTGCTTGGTAGGAGATATATATACCGTTGTGAAACATTTTGTTTTTCAATTTTATAAGCATAACTAGATTTCATGTTGTTCATTAAAACTTATAAATCATCGTTTAGGCTAAAAGTGAAGATGTTAAAAATAATGACAGAATTTAAGGGTATAAAGATTTCTGTTGTATATTTGACTTATAACTATTATGAGTATTATGATAACAAAAGTTTTACCATTCTTCATTTAACTTTATTATAAACTTTATATAACATATTGGTTTTTAAATGATAAACTAAATTTAAATAATATAATCAACTCAACACATAACTTAGCTTTATATTTTTAGAGATATTTTGTTTATTAAAACCTTAGTAGTTTATGCAACTTAGAATAAATACATGCTTAAACTTTTTATTATACCTTTAAGACTTATGTTTTACACAATTTCTGTAATTTAAATTTATGTATCCAAAACATGTTACAACTTCTAAAGAGCTTTCAGTGCTAATATATTAATCTATTTAAATTGTGAACAACTAAAATAACAACTTATATATTACATACAGCTATGTTACATAAAAAACAACAGATTTATTAAAATAAGTTTATTGCCTAAAACGAACGACGAAACATACACAAACTGAAATCCGGGCTGCGAGACGGTGTGAAATTATAAGGAGCTGAAAAATTAATAAAAACATTAAAGACAAAAAGCGCTCGTTTGATCGATCCGACAAAAAGCTATCTTAAACAAAAAAAGACACATTTTTACACTCGGTACTGAAGCGTTGCCTACTTTCAAAAAAAAAAAAAACTAAACGCTCCGGAGCGACTGGAAGTTTCGGCGCGAAAAAAATTGGCGCCAAATCGCCCATGCTCGTCACGCTTCGCTCGGTCTGCCCTCGAAAGAAGTGCGAGATTTGTAAAACTACTTACAACCCGCAATGTACATCTCTTTTTTATTTTCTTTTTATTTTTTCTTTGGTTTTTTGTTTTTTTTTTTCAATCGAAACGAATCAAAAAATTGGAATCAGCGTCTTCGCCTGCTGTGGTCATCGGACCTGTATGGAGTTGGTTGAAAAGTTCGCAGGTTAAATTTGAACTAAACAAGCAAATAAATTTAAAGATTCTTAAAATCTGCAGTTTGTACTTTTATACTATTTTAAACGCTAAATTTCTATATAAAAACTACAAAGAGCCTGCTGCTATAATTATTAAAAACTTTATATACAGATTTAATAAAGAGTATAAACGTTCTTTAGTGTCTTTTATCAAAATAAGAACCACTACAATAAGTACAAATACTGAAAGTGAAATTTACAAAATGACAAAGTAAAACGTTTTAAATGTTATATTAGTTACAAAAAACTTCAACATATTAGATAGAAGTATCAAGATATTAATTTTAACATTAAAGTAAAAGGTCATAAAACTTAAAGAGGAATCAAATAAACACTAAATTATTTAAATATTTTAAAAACATTTTTAGCGTGTTATGTTGATATCTAATTTAAAACTTATTCCTAGGATGTTTATTTAATTTCAAAAAAAAAAAAATATTAACAATCATTCTAAACTCTCAATAGTAACTCTAAACTGCTTGTAGATTACAAGCTAAATATAAATAAACTTATTTTAAACATAATACATCTCACCCTCTATTATTGTGATGGTGTCTTGAATTGTCGTAAGGTTGATACCTGCCCCCCTGGTGGTGGTTACCATGGTGATGTGACGTAGACGAACCGTTGTTGCCATGCATTTGGTTGCCATACCTCTGCTGAATGTTCTGTTGCTATGTTGATTATTTGTCAGTTAGCCGCCAGGGTTTGATTTCAAAAACAAATCGTTGAGAGTTTATTAATTAAGTTTGTCATATAAAAAATGTTAAAAAATATTTTTGGAGCAATTTTTAACGAGAAGATATAGTCTTTAAAAAAATTTTACAATTGTGAATTATTCAATATGTATTAAAAAAAATTTAAACAGCTTTTTAAGATCAAATTATTTTATATATGGCATTGAAACGATTTGCTTTTGAAATCACCCGTTACCAAGAATGACAAAATTTAATTAAACTAACAATCAATTTATCTCACCAATTGTGATGCTCTCAGTGTTTTCAGGTTATTCATTTTATTTTATTTAATATAATTATATATAATTTCAACATTTACGGTTGATAAACTACAGTAAAACTAAATCCAACTGTTTTTATAGGTCTAACCTTAACAAAAGTATACATCTTTTCAGTATTAGGAAAAATAAAATAAAATAACAAACATTTAACTCATGTAACTATTAATTTAAAATGAAATAAACCTAATTTAACTAATTTAAAACCTGGTGGTTGTTGATGTGGTTGATGAAGTTGAAGTGGTTGTACAAACTGTACTGGCTCACCGGAGGTTGGACCTGGTGGGGCTGGTACCTCAGGAAATTCTGGACCTGGTTGTTGAATCCCATCGGTGGGTAAAACCCCTGATTGAGAAAAACCTTACATGTATTGTTCCGTTAGTTAAATTTATACTTATTTATAAAATTTAAAACTTGTACTCACTTTAAATAAAAAAATAGTTGTTTTAGAAAAAAGAAGAATTAACATTGTGCTTGATTTAATTTTTATAGTATTAAGTGTTGAAAAGCATTTTATTTTTTTTTATATAACCAAACAAAGTAAATTATTTTGAAACTAAACGATTCAAATACAAGAACAAATACATTTGTGCTAATTGTTTTAGCAAGTAATAAACTAACATATTAAATGTTAAACAATAAAAAACTAATAGTAGTACAAAATACTAACATTGTTGTTGAAGTTGTGATAACTATTCTGCTGTTGTTGTTGTTGGTGTTGTTGGGGAGGTTTTATCAGGGGGGCCGATTTGAAACCTGCACCCTGGGAGTTGTAGTTGCTACTGACGACCGTCGGTATCATGGAGACCTCCTTCGGTTTTTGTTGTTGAGGGGACTTTATGGGGGATATTTTCAGCTGAGGTTTTTCCCCTCCGATGAGCTCGGTGGATTTTGATTGGCTGCTGGGAGGAGTTGAGGGTGAGACGATGGAATTCTGAAAATAAAAATATTTAAAATTGTCAAAAACATATTAATTAAGTTTATGAGGTAGAAATAAGACATACAATTAAAAAATGTATACAGATTAGTATGTTACTGAAAATTAGAAATGTTTTTTAGTATTTTATTTAAAGTGTATTTTGATAAAAACAGTTGAGGGTGAGACGATGGAATTCTGTAAACAAAAATAATTAAAACTAATTAAAATATTTTTTAATTAAGATTATAGGGTAAAAATAAGACACAAAATTAAAAACAAAGATAAATTAGTAAGTTACTGAAACCTAAAACTAATTTTGGGTATGTTATTAAAAATGCATTTTGATAAAAACAGTTTAACTGAGATAATAAAACAAACATTTTTGTAAGGATGGTATCTATTGTTCTCTGGTTTTTTAGGTTCCTCCTTCACAGGAGTCTCCTGTTTTATTTCGGGGGCTTTTTCTTGGGTTTGAGGGGACTCTTGCTTGACGACGGGTTTTTGGGGAGTTGTGTCGATTTTGTTGACCACATCCAACGAAATCTGTTTAAAAACAATTACTTAAATTATTAACAACATTAGGAAAAAATACCTCTTTTTCTTATTTTGTGGTGTCAAAAACAGTTATTCAGATGAAACAAACTTAAGAACTCTAACAAAATTGAAAAAGTATTATTTGTCTACATAATTTTTAAATAATCTTTTTTGTTAAACAACCAATTATTTTTGTTGGACACTTTTAAATAAATTCAACTCATTAGTAACTTGATACAACTATCAAACCTTTTTGTTGGACACTTTAATGTTTTTGGCGTCTTCTTCGGGCAAATGTTCCGCGATTCCAGTGTGACGACAATATTTGCATGCCAGCTGCAAATAATATATTTATTTAGTTAAATTAGTCGTCAATATTGTAAAAAACTTGTTGGGCAAAAATAAAAATTTTAGTAAGAGAAAACAGATTATATGGTAATAAATTTATGTTTTATGTAAAAATTGTAATATTGCAGCAATAGATTATTAAACTACCTGATAATATACAGGGATGTGTTACTTTATTTATCAGCCATCAATACTTATTTATTCACTATTGTAATTATTTCTTTAACGTGATAAAATCAGAGCTATTTGTGTACTTAATATTATTTTTAAACAACCTGATAAAATTCAGAATTTTGAATATCGTACTAATTCATAAATTTAATATTTTTCTGATAAAACACAGGATTCTTAATGTCATACTTATTAATAACCGTTTGTATTATTATTAATTTACCTGATAAAGTTCAGGGTTCTGAATATCGTACTGGGGGCAGTTGGTCGGATCCATCACGTGATCCTTGAACAACCTGATATCAGGAGTGAGGCAAACCTTTCTCCTCACCCCTTCCTGCTTCCTGAATTTCATGCCTATTATCCATTTCTTAACGTGCCACTCTTTACTGTTAAAATTGTATGAAAATATATTCAAATTCAACAGCTTTATTATTAAAATATTAAATTATAAACATTATTAATATTAATAATATATTACTTCTTAACTTGCCTTTACTTACTGTTAAGAAAATAAGTAAATACAATAAAATTATATAAAAAATTAATATCTTTACTATGTACATACTAGATAAATGAAAATAAATATTTTTTAGCATGCAGTTATTTACAATGAAACAAAATTTTGAAAAAATCTTATAAAGTGTATATTACTTACTAATAAAAAGAAAAACAACAAACTATTTTTTAGCATAAAAATACAAAAATTGCACAAATGTAGAATTTTATGTGATAATTTACAGTTGTACTTTTTAATTTTGCTAAATAAAAACAATCAAATCACTGTTTTAAATATTTTAAACACATGCCATATATTAATACTTATTTTCATTTTAAAGAAAAAATTATCAACTTATAACCAATATTAATATTTTGCAAAAATTGCTTTATAATTTCAACTCCCGAACTTAAAATATTTGCTTAAAAAACATTAAATCATTCATACATGATGTTTACATAAAAATTAACTCCTTTTTATTTCAATATCCACGCTGGCTTATGATAGTAAAGTAGTTTAAAACATTCTTTAAAAACAGTTTGCAGTTTTAGTAGTTACATAAATAACACTTGAAGCAAACGCAAAAACATGATGTTAGATAATTTCTACTTCAACATTGTTTATTACTTAATTATATGAAATCTTAGTTAATATATACTTTTAAACACACAAGGTAAATTTAATAAATTTATTAGAGTCTTGCAAGTAAGAAGCTCGTTATTAAAAATCTTGTAAAACTTTAAAATGTACAAATAAAGACTTTATAATACTTTTCGAGCTACTATTTAAGAAACCACAATACATTGAAAATCTTTTCTTGTTTGTATTTAAAAACTTTATTTTAAATTTAATTAATTAGCAAAAACAAAAAGTTTTATCATTTTTTTACCAAAACCAAAATAGGATGTTTAACTTTAGAAAAAAACCTAACATGTTACTATTTATGACAAAAACAAGAAGTTTAATTTCTTATTTAAACTTCTTTAAAGTTTACAAACTCGGTATCTTGGGAATGCGTTGTATAAGTTGAATTGTTGTGAAGACTAACATTACAAAATAGAAAAAATATATAAACAATAACTAAATTTACCCAGTTTCTTCAGAGTGAGTTGTAGATGTTGGATTGTTGTGCAGATTAACATGTGCCTCTTCTACAAAATCGTTCTGATCCAAGAACTTGATCAACTTTCTCACCTTCGATTCTACGTGGCCCGTCCTGTGTTAATGAAAAATAATGAAAACTTTTGTAAAAGTATTAAAATTATGTTAATAATTGTTGAAATTTATTATAATTTGTTGACAAAAGTTGCAAAAAATTTTAAGATATTGAAATTTGTTGTAGTACTTTTGAAAAGTTATGATGAAATTACTAAATTCGTTTGGTGAAATTGTTATTTTTACCATGGATAAAAAACTGTTCCAAGTAATTATTTTGTAATTTTAAAAAATCGTATGCAATAGATTAGTTCTAGGAGTTCAAACTCATTCAAACTCATTAACTTTTTTGACTATAACAAAAAATAAGATTCACTTTTTTAAAACTTGTTTGAAAACATATTACAAATTTTAACACATTACATAAATGTTACATAATACAAATTATTAGCAACTTATTTGTAAACAAAATCATTATTTTTACTACAGATACGTAAATAATGCGTACACATTACAAGTATGACTAAAAATTATTGTCAACTGACATAAATATGTAAAAGTATTGAACGTATATATTAGAGTTTCAAAGTGTAACTTCAATAACAATGTTTTTGTTGCATAAACAAACCATGGAACTAATGAGGCAATAAATGATTTCACATTTTACCACACAAATGCATAAAACATCAATTTTTAAAGACAACACAAGTCTGTTTACAATTTACACAAAACACAACATAACTGGAAAAATTTTTTTGAAACTAATAATTAACCTTTACTAAATAAATGGATAAATATTTTTTTTAAATTAAATCAACAAAAATTTATTAACTTTTTTTAAGTTAAGTAGATAAGTAAATACATATGAGTATTTCGTAAGTACCATAACAACAACTAAAGCATGTAGTTTTCACTAAACAGATATACACAAAGTAACATTAAACTAAGCTAGTGTTAATCTTTTTAAACTTAAATATTAAAACTATATGGTATTACAATTTAACTAATTTTGTTTAAAACTTGCTATAAAACATTTAAAAGTGATCAATATAAAAACCATATTTTTAAGAAATAAAAACGATCTAAAACAATAAATTCAAATAAAAATAAAAAGTCAATTGAAAGCAGGTAATAAAGTTTAATTAAAAAACAAACTGTTAGTGAACTTAGTACACTGAAAAACATGTGATTAGTTTATTGAGAATTTGCTTGTTACGATACTTTAGAACATTTTCTCTATAAGCACTACATAAACATGGTATGTTTCAAAGAAATAAAATAAAATT
Source organism: Thalia democratica (assembly GCF_965202585.1). Taxonomy (NCBI): domain Eukaryota; kingdom Metazoa; phylum Chordata; class Thaliacea; order Salpida; family Salpidae; genus Thalia; species Thalia democratica. The sequence continues at coordinate 19,899,805 of NC_139168.1, forward strand.
CCAACAACAAACTGTCAATTTTCTAACGTTTTAAAATGTTTGTAATTTAGTAAAACTTTCTTTAGAGAGAATTAAAAAACATATTTGTAGTTAAAAAAGAAATACAACTTCAAGTTAGTAAGGGCAAAGTTTAAATATTTCGAAAAAAGTAACTACATCGAACAAGTCTAAAAGTGCTATTTATAGATTTTCTTATTTGTTGATAAGTTCAACTTTAGATTATAAGTGAATATACTAGATAATTTGAAGTTTACAAAAAGTTACTAGTAAAATATTTAACAAGTGTTTACTAAAAACTTAACACTTTTTTAATGTTTTCAATACTAAATGTTCACTAAAAAAAAATAAAAAAATTCAATGAAACAATTTTAATCAGTAACTTTTTTGTGAGCACAAAATTATAATTAAAATAAGTAAGTCTTATTATATTATGAAGGCTTTGCACAAACATTGCGAAAAATTTAAGCACAAAGCTAGATTAGCTGTCTTATCAACAAAATGTATAACTTATTAAAGCTTAAGTTCTTAACACTTTATAAAATATAACTTAAGATCAAAAAAACAACAAAGTGTTTAATCTTAAAACTAAGAAACAAATAAAACTTATATTACTTTTTTAAACTACGTTTTATAAGCTAACAACTACGTTATTAACATTACAACACATATTTTGAACCGAAACAATTGATAGCTTTAAATATGTTACAATTTCTCTTAACTAGGTTGTGACTTTTTAAACTAATATTCAGATAAGTTGATAAAAATGCAGATAAACGTATTAAAAGTTGTTATTACGTTCACAGAACAAGTAAAAACATCTTTTATCAATAGCATTATACGACTTATGCTTAATTAGTATGTATAAGGGAAGTGTATTGGTAAATATACAGTATATAAAGAAAAAAATCACTTATAAAAATATTACCAACAGTGCTTTTAGTACTTAATAATAAAAATTATAATGCAAATGTATTTTTTTTATCTAAGTTTGTTAATTTGGTATCATTTATCTGGCTATTTGTTCTTAGCATAATTAGTCTCTAAATAGTCTACAGATAAAAACTACTTACAAAAAACTAGTACAGTGTACTTTTTTTGCAATAAAAACTACTACTTAGCAATTGTATATTATACAATGTGTACTCTACTGTACGGTAAATACAGCGTATAGTACTATCAGTAGATAAAAACTATAACAATGTCAACAAACCAGAACTCGAAATTTTCCTCATTGTTAGCTGATATGATGATGACAATGAAGTGCCTGTACTCGTTGAAGAAGTCGATCTTTTCAAAAAGCTTTCCCCAATCCGACTTCGTCCCCATCGTTTCGTAAATCTCCTTCGTTATTTCGTACGCTCTCTTGATTTCCTGCAATAGGGGGTTTTATATTGATGATTCATTTTTATTTACAACATTTTGAGCTTTGTTTAATACGGTAAATAAAGATTTTTTTCGAATTTTAAAAATTAGTAACAAGTAAAACTTGTATTAAACACTGGAATACAGTTTATTGTACTTGGTGAACTTTAATGATCTTAAAATCGAATAGCTTTAAACAAAACTTAAACAGGAATTTAATTTGGTGCCAAGAAATAATAGCATATATAAATAAAAACATATTTAAAAAACTGTATTTCTTTAGTTATTACAAAATAAAAATCATAGCATTATAGTTTCCATACGTACTTTATTTTAATTACTAAAAATAATTAAGAATTTCTATTTTTAGCCATTACAAAATAAAAATCTTAAATAATTTCCATAAAAAAACAATCTTACAAACCTTGCAAATGACTTGTCGTGAGGAGTGGGTGATGTTGTAGGTGGAGTTCTGCTGGGGGTAGGCGGGAGTGATGATGGGGAAGAGATCGTTCCGGTCCGAAAAGTTCTTCTTCGGATCCCAGATCTTGTGGCCCATGCCCTCGTCGTACACGTTCTTCAGCGTCACTGGTACCGGCCATTTCCTGATTATTTATTATTTTAAAGTAAACTAAAATGTAATAAGTATGTTATAACTTTGGCAGGTTCTAAGAATTTCCTATAAACAATAATTGCATTATTTGAAGAAAAAAATCTATTTATTCTTACAAATGGTCAAACTTTAATATTTACACCAGTTTTTACCAGCTTGTTAGGAACAAAATTACAAAAATTAATCAAAAAAAATCTATTTCATACAACTTTATTAAAATTGTAACTGAATTTGTATTTTTGTTATAACTTTTTTCTAAATGTTATTTATTCTTTATTGAGTTAGTTTTAATAGTTAAGTATCCTATCTCCAGAAAAAAATATTTGGATAGCAGAAATACTAATAACCATACTTTGCTTTAAAGTTGCTGTTATATACGATTAAAAAAACAAACAACCAATTAATCAAACATATATTTTCTAACATTGTTAATCAAACAAAACAACTAATACATATTTTACAATTATTTCTAAAAACTATCAAACAAACCAATTAATTACTTACTAAATAAAAATAATTAATCAAACATTTATTTTCTAACATTTTTATCAATCAAACAAACTAACTAATTAGTTATTTTTTCTAAAAACTATCAAACAAACCAAGTGCTCATGACCCAGAAGAAGCGGTGCATCAACGTGTTGCTGGAAGCGTTCGGGTAAAGCTGGCAGATCCTCACCACGAGCATGGCGCACTGCACACCTCCCAAGTATCCCATCATGTTGCTGTATATTCCCCTGTCTGTATGATAGTTGTTTATTTATATTTCTCTGTCTGAAATTAATTACACTATATTTCACTGTATAAATTTATTTGCCTATTTATGTTCCCTTTTATAAAGTTGATTATTTATTTATATTCCCCTGTCTAAAATTGATTGTTTTTTTTTATTCTCCTGTTTAAAATTAACTATTTATAATTTTTCATTGTCTAAAGTTATTAATTTATATTCCCCTGTCTGTTAAAATTATTTGTTATGTTCCTCTGTCTGAAATTAACTATTTATGATATTTTGTTATACTTATCATCTCCGTCTGTACTTAATCTTAAAATATTTCTATCAGAAGTTAACTATTTCTTATATCTTTTCTACACATATTAAATATAATTTTTGTTGAGTACATGCATTCAACAACTGTGAAAACCATTTCAATAGTCGAATAGATATTAACACGCATCTTTTGGCGTGCGACTAAAGCAAGTTAATGTATTAAAGATTTAAAACGAAACAAGCAAACCTTAATTCTGAGAAACTAGTAAACAGTAAAATGCGCAAATATTTGTTTTAGGCACACCGTTGATCTACAACTTGATTGTAAAAAAAGAATACAAACTGACAATATATTTTTAATAAATCAAAACAACCCTCAAGCCTAAAGCATTGTAAGAAGATAGAAAACAAGTAACAGTTATTTATTTATTAATAACAGTCAAATCATTTTAATTAAAATATAAAATCAAATTTTATATATTTATAAGCAATACTTATATTACTGAGTAATTCAAATTTATTTTGGGACTTTTTTAATGTAAGAGTATCAGTATTATTAAAAAACTTTAGCTATTTTATTTATTATGAAAGCCTGAAAAAAAGATAAAATTTCAAAACTTATACAGACCTTTAGCCCAAACATAATACATTATAACGGGTTCTTGTTATTATAAAACTTGGCACTGGTAACTAGTACAAATTAACTTTACAACACATTTACAGAAATAACATAATTTTGGCTCAAAATTTCTTAGTTCTCCTAGTATACTAAAGATATGTAGTACTCTAGAACCAAAAGAATACTTAAAAAATTACAATTCAATAGATCTCAAATACTAGTATGAAGTCCAAAATTTATTGCAAAGTAAATATAAACTACAAACTTTTAGCCCACAATTTGATGGTTTTCAATGTAGGCCTGAACTGCTTCTTGTTGGGTATCAGGTACGATATATTATCAAACATATAAAAACAAACATCTACATATAAAATATTAATACAAACTTTTAGCCCACAACTTGATGGCTCTCAACGTGGGTCTGAACTGCTTCTTGTTGGGAATGAGGTAGAGTATTTCCTCGGTGTTCCGCACTCCGTTCAGACTCCTCACGCACTTAAGATCGAGGTTCTTCAGGATCTTGTCGTTCCTGAGGTCGATGTTCTCGGGAACCCTGGAGTCCGCCACGCGCGCGAACAAGATGTCCAACTGTTGAGAAAAATAAAATATTGTACTTTAATGGCTTTTTGTTATAATAAAACTCGACTGGTAATTAAAACAAACAAACTTAAACAATTTACATATAAAACATTATATGCTTTTAGCTCACAATTTCCTGGTTTGAATATTAAATGTAATACTCAACAATACATATATATATAAAAGTATTTATTCAGATTTACCAAATAAGATGTCCAAGTGTGGAAATATTGTTTGATTGTAAACGTATACAAACTAGCTTTGCATAGATCTACAGGCTTTATTTAGATCAGCTTTCAACAATGTTTTCTCTTTTGGGGCTATTTTGGTTATCAGGGGGCAGCAAGTAAGGGGCAGAATATGTATTTATAAAAGGGAGTGATTATTTTTTAATATCTGCCAAGTGAGTGATTACGAAATTAAGTTAGGAAACCCTAATTTAGAGATATTGTTGGAATTTAAACGTGTACAAATTAGTTTTATAATTTATTTAAGTACAAAAGTTTTAAAGTGCAGAACATAGAGTATGCATAAAAATATGTTTATTAAAGCTTGCATATATAAGAAAAAATAAATTGATTATTAACAAAAACATATAAAAATATAAGATCTATCCCAAGTTTAACAAATAAAATCTCCATGTGTTAAACTAATGTTATATTACAACCATATACGCACACAAACCATATTTAAAGGTAGAGGATGTACTTGGAGTTACATGTTCGAGTGTTAAAATAAGCAGTATAAAACATATGTAAATGTATTTAATTGTGTTTAACTAACAAAACAACCGATTTTGAATATAATATAAAAAAAACATATTCTATTTACACAAAAGTTTGTTACACACTTTAAACGATTTTAAACCGCAAAAGTGACTTTTGAACTGTATTAAGGAAAACAAAAGTCACATTTATAGAAAAGTTGAAGGATTTCCTAGTTTGAATTATCAATTTAGTACATGATTATTAGACTTTAAAATTAACTTTTTTATTTACTTAAAAGGCAATTACAAACAAAATTCTATATAGCAAAAACTAAAAATTAAAACTTTTTTTTTCAGTTATATAATTTTTATCAATCAATCAATTTAATTGAGTGTAATATATGAGGAAAACTACATGAATTCAAAAAGTACTTGTTTATAGAAAATTACAGTTAATTTTAATGGAACGAAGTCAATAAACTTCTCAAGTTAAAATAAAACTTACAAGAAATTCACGTTTGCTTGGAATTTAATGAAGTATAAAAATCTTGTTTCAAAACAAAAACAATTTCTCATTACAAAATACCATGCCGTTTCGTGACATATTGTTTTTATTTACTTAATTAATTATTTGCGTTCTTGTAACTAAGTTGCCAGAAACTTTTTATGTTTTACAAGAATTTTACAAATTACAATTGATCTTTTTTCATGTATTGATTTAAACTACTTTAGTTGTATATTTTATTTTTTTTAGTTTTAAAAAGTGATAAAAAATAAATAGTAATTACATAAAAATATTTGTCTTATTCATTTTTAAATGTCTTTAAAAGGTTTGAAATATGCTATTGTGAAAAATAACTAAAACTCTTACCTCTATGTTGTCGAAGACGGTCTTGATGATTGGTACATATGCTTCACTTACAAGCTGAAAAAATAATTTTATTTTATTTGTTATTTACTAAAACCCTAAATCACATAAAGAAACATGAATGAAATTAAATCACAATTTATTGTGTGTTTGGAAAAAAAATCAAGTATATACATAACTATGTTTGCTTAAATGACAATTTAAAGTTTAAACCTGGACATTAGCTTAAAATTTAAACTTTTTTGTTTTACACTTTTATAAGTAAGTGCTACATTTATTTGAATAATAAAAGCTATTAGAATCCAGTCCTAGTATATAAGCTAAAGTTTCTAACAAGGTTTAAATTGAACTTTAGTAAGTTATTTACACGCAGTTGATGTGTTTAATAACATTTAATTTAAAAACAAATAAAAAACTACATTAAAATATTCATGAACCCTAACCAATATTTGCTTGTATGCAATAAAATAAAAACTAAAATACAGTTGGCAATTTTTTGTTTAAACTCTATCTTTGAAAACCTTTACAGTAGAAAAAATAGTTGGTTTCAAGTGAAAAAAAATAATTTTCTGCTGATTTACAAATAATAACTATTACATAAAAAATGACCATGTTTGAACAAAATAGACAAAATACTAAATTATTATAATAATTTCAGTGTAAATGTTTAATTAAAAAGTATACATCCACAACTCGCTGTATATTAGCAAAAACTAGTTATAGGCTTTTTTCGACAACAATAACATACTTTTAGAATATTTCGACACTAATTTTTAAAACTGCACTTACAAAAATATCTACCAACCATGTATATATCAAAGTAATGTATACAACAATTATTTTTAAAATAACCAACTAACCATTAACGTCTACTTTGAAACACCAACAAAACAACTAAAATCCAATTCAGCTCAATTAAATTAAATTTTTATTCAACTGTATAATAGTAATATATATATAGAAAATAAAAACATCAACCAACCACGCACGACGAGGTCTCGGGCCTCTCCTGCAGCATTTGCACGAACGTGGTGTTGAAGTGGTCGCGGTCCACGTGCCTGGGCACCACTATGAGCGTGTCGATGTCCGCGTTGGTGCCACTCACCCCCAGCCGGAACGACCCGAACGTGCACAGCTTGCCCCCCACGTGCTCTATCTCCTCCTCCGGCAAGTTCTGTTTTGTTTGTAATAAATTGTTTAAGATTTATTTTATTTTAAATAAGCTTAAAATATTATGGTTTAACTGGTTGTTAATTGCAAATATATACTAATTACATTATATACAGTATTTAACAAGTTAATTTAAATTTAAAACTATTCGAGCTACAAAATTGTTTAAAGTTTTAAATATTCCTAACCTGTGATGAAGACTAATCTTTAATTATCATAAAATAAAAGAGTAAGTGCAATTAAGTCAAATATATTAAAATTGTAGGACTATTTAAAACATCTCTTATTACAGTGTAATTTTATCTACATTCGCTCTTATTAAATACTAAAATTAAATTGTTAATGAGTAGAATATTATAATTCTAATAAACTTACTGTTAATGACAAGCACTTATTCTTGATAAACAACTTAATTCAAATAGTGAAAAAGGGAAACAAACTTTTTCTATTGACATTTATTACTAAAATTGTAGAAATATTTAACACGTCTAATATTACAGAGTAATTTTTATTTAAATTCGTTCTTATTACATACTTGTAATTGTTAATGAATAAGTGAACAACAACTGATTTTTCATAAACAACTTTATTCAAATATGATACAAAATCAAACTTTTTCAATCGACACGGTCTTGACAAACTCCTTCACCATGCCGTTCAGTTTCTTCAGCACAGCGATCCTGGTGTTCGTTGCTCGCTCGTCCTCGAACGCGGATGTCGACTGGATGAACTTGCACAGCTCCTCCGTCTGCTTCAAATCGAACTCTGCGATTGTTTGATTGTTTAAAATTGCTACTTAAGTGTAGGTAAGCATTTACATCAGCACTTTAATATTTTTGTATTGCATAAAGACTAGTACAGTTTGATTTAAGGGAGATTAATTTTTGTGGCTTTGATTTGAATATTAATTCAATTTCAAATTGAACTCTGCGAATATTTTGTAATTGTTTATACGAAATACCATTTGTTGCGGAACAGGATGAGTTATCGCAATTATATAGCCATGTTTATACAAATTTTTTTTAAAATCAAGTGCATTCACAATATCTAGGCTTACAAAAACTACTGTAGTAAAAAAACTTGAAGTTTTAATGCTTATAATTGCTAAGGTAATTAATAACTTGAAATTATTTACACAACCTCAATTAAGATTTTATAGGATTGTTGTCATTTACTGCTTACTCTTTAAAAATGGATAAAAATTAATGTGTATGAAATACAAACAGTATCTAAAACCTTAAAAGTAAATACACTTTGCTGTACTAATTTATCTTTTTTTCATAAAACTTTCATTGAATTAGTTTTTTAACATTAAATTTATTACACTTGTTTAATATTCAATTAAAGTTTAATAAGCAATAAACAGCTTATTCCTTGTAAGCCATACATATGAACAAGATATCAAAGTTACAGGTTTAAATTTATTTTTGTTACATTTTTACGTTTTATTTCAAAAAATTACTTTTGATTTTGTTATATTTAAACATTTTCTAACATTGCAATTGGACTTGCAAAATAAAAACTCAGTAGATATGATAAAATAAATAAAAACGTAATGTTATTTGTAACAACATTTTAATGTTTATTTTAAATAACTGTTTTCAAATACAAACCAAAAGCATTATTTAGAATAATATTAATAAAACGAACACATAGCTTTCATTTTAAAAATATTTAAGTATCTACTTAAGTTTTATTAAGTTTAAGTATAACTATTTTTTCTAACAGACTAATTATTTCACCTCTTCTAATTAAATTTACAATAATATTAATTATTAATTCAAATCCTTAGAGTCTCACAGAAACAGAAGAATAATTTTAGTATCATTAAGAAAGTATTTATTGCTTTAAGATATCTATATAAAAAAACTATTTGATATTGTTACAATTAAAAAAAACCTTTAGGCTTTTAACATAAAAAATTGCTAAAGCATAACATTAAAAAGTAACTTAATATAAAACAATTTATTAAATAACAAACAAACCATTTGGTTCAGCATATGAAATAGGTTCTGTGATTCCTTTATCGTAAACGTCGCTAACTTCTGGGTTGCTACTCATTATGTAAATTATTTTATGTTATCTGTTTTAAAAAATTAAAAAAAAATAAATAGAGCTTTGCATAAAAAAACAATTTAACTTACTTATAAATTAAAAAATATTAATACTCTAGTTATTTAATTTATTAACTAATAGAGTAAAAACTTGACTAAGTCATTTTTACCTAATCAGTTCTTTCTATTAAACTAATCAAATAAACTAAAAAACTTTTTTCGTGTTTTGTAAAAAAATTAAAGAGAGTAGTTTCAAAATTTAGTTTTAGTTTAAACTAAGTTTATAAAACAATATTTCAAATACTTAAAAAATATACTTAAAACTTAAACAACCATGAAAACAATTCCTAGCTTTGTAGTAAGTCATATAACCAACTAATTCCTATATTATTTAGTTGAAAAATTATAAGTACTTTTCTTCAGTTAGTTTTATTGTGATAATAATCAACACACTATTTGCAAACTTTATTAAGCTTTCAAATAATTCACTAAAAAATTACTTAGCAAAAAACATATAATTTAATAGAAAAACAAATGTATTAAAAAAACTTAAAACATAGCACAAATAGTAAGCTAAAAAATTTAAATACTTTAATCAATGTAACTTAAAAATACTTAACTTATAAATTTTTAAAACCATAAAGTAGTGATAATTAAATCTAATTTTACAACCTTTAAAACATTTTGGAAAAAAAAAGTAAAACGAACTTTTATGATGTATGAGTAAGACTAACATGCCAAAAATAATATTAACACAAAAACATTTTAGATATAGTTTAAACAAGTTCAAAATAATAAAGTTCAAGTTTTGCTGCAATTTATTGAAAGTATCTAAATGTTACAATAGTAAACATTTTCAAAATCAATTTAGTGTAAATAAAAGTTTACTAACACCATTGCAAAATAGCTTGAAATATATAAACTAAAATTTAATAAACGAATCTTAATAAGAGCACATATAAATGATGAATTGTTTAAAAACTTCAGTATAAAAACAAAAGTAGTTTTTTTTTACCATCTAAAAACTAGGTTATTACTATTTTAAATTGTAGTTATATTCAAACTACTCAAAATGAACAAGACGAACAGTATTAAGTGTTTAAGAGCAGCAATAAGAACATTTAACTGAACCATTCAAGTATCATTTATTTCAAGTAACTATTCAAAACTATGGATAATTCATAATATTTTGTAGACAAGTTCATCCCTAATGGATATTTATAAAAATATTATGATTATTTAAATTATTTGTCAAACTAATTAAAATATTCTACAGATGCTTTAGAGTTTGTAAAATTCATAATGTTAGGCCAACAATAAAGCAAAAAATATCTGTCTACAAAAACTTCAAATAGCCTATATTACTAATTTTTATATAATTTATTTTAATTCAATCACTGCAGATATCCTCAACAAGGGTGTCCACCAGCTTACCAACATCAAGCCTTTCTCCAAACATGTTCTCGTACATCTTCCTGGCGTTCCTACCCCCTCCCTGGCTCAGCATCTCCCTCCTGTACCTCTCTCCCTGCTTCCTACAAAAGGGGTTTTCCCTGAAACACTCCACCCACAAACGGCTGGCAATGGCCCTGGAAACCAGGTAGGCGTGGTACTTGGCCCCGTAGGCGGCAAAGTGGTTGAAGCGGTGCTGGTAGGATCCGTGGTGGACCGCGGGAACGCAGCTGTGGTCTTCTTCTATTTTAGCAAGTATCTCTGAGGTTGTTTTGCTGCCGTCAAAGTCACCGTGGAAGGCCTGGTCCATCAGGGAGTACTTGACCTGCACCTGAGCATCCAAGGCCTGCCCGTGCTTGTCAAAGTTTGCCATGTAGTCCAGCAACTTCTGGCTGATTGGTGTGCCTGTTTTGTAGTGACGGGCGAAAGTCTTTAAAACCCTGGGGTCTCTGGCAAAGTACTCCATGAGGATGGCAGGCACCTCAGCAAAGTCAGTGGCACACCTGGTACCAGTGACGTGCTGGTAAGTGGTTCTGGCCAGCATTGAGTGCATGGCATGGCCCATCTCATGAAACAAGTTGCTCAGTGAGTTAGGGGTCAGCAGGGTTGGCTTCAGCATTGATGGGGGACTCAGATTGAGGCATACAGCCACTTTTGGAAGCTGGTACGTCCCGTCCCTCAGCCTCCTGCCGCCTTGTATTGTGAACTGGCAGTCCTGATTGGGTTTGCCATTTCTGTCATACAGATCGCAGTAGATGTAGCCAATCACATCAGTGTCTTCATCCACAACAGCCAGCTTCACCACATCCTCACTCCACAGTTCACCCTTGCTCGCCTTCTGAGGCTGAAACTCCACCCCATATAGCGACTTGAACAGATTGCTCAGCCCCTGCATGCAGTGGCCCAGTGAAAAGTAGCTGGAAATGTGGCTGTTGTCCGTTGCAGAGGTGGCTGCTCTGAGCTTAGCGCTGTACATTGGCACGTCCCAAGCTTCAAGCTTGTTGGATTTGCTCCTTCTCCTGTGGAAGTCTTCCACTTTCAGATCTTCCAGCTGCTTGCACTCTTGCTCAGCAACCGGCTTCAGCTTTGAAGACAGAGTGAGTAAAAAGTTCATTACAGTCTTTGGATTGTCTACTGTTTGAAGCAACAAATTCCTTTCACTCCAGCTTTTGTAGCCAAGAAGCTTTGCAATCTTGTACCTTGTACTCAATATGCCTGACAAAAGCTGCTCGTTTTGGGGGTTGTCGTGGTGGAACACTTTGTAGGCAAACTCCCTGACTTCCTCGTTTGGGTTGCTGTAAAGAGGCGAGGTGACCAGCATCGTCTCATCTTCATAGTACTGGAAGTTGTGGCGCATTGATTCAGGCACCATGCTGCTTGGAATTAGCACTGGCTGGTTGCAGGTGTGCTGGAAATTTCCCAGCAGCTGAAGCAGCTTTTCATGATACCCGACCGCCTTCTCTCTTTTTGCACTCTCCAAATGAACTCCTGCAATCTTGAAATCAGCAAGCAAAAGTTCAGCAACAATCCTGGACTCTTCATCCAGCTTGCCCGAGGGTTCATCAACTGCTTTTTGCAGCTGCTTGAAAAGCTTTACGTTTGTGTTCAGCTGCTCCACCATGGTGGCAATGCTCAAGTGGGCCTCACCTGCTGCGTTTTGATACTTCTCTTCTGGGTGGCAAGTCCTTATAAAGTCTGCCAGGTCCGCCACCCTGCACAGGACATCTGACAGCTCGTCCACGAGCTTGATGGTCTCCACTCCAGGCTCCACCTTCTCAATGTCTTCCAGCAGCTCCTGGGCTTTTTTCAGAGCTTCCTTCTTGACAGTGTTGAAGCCGCCGGGGCTGGTCAGCTGGGGAACTTGGAAGAGGCCTGCGTTGTCGTTTGTGACAAAATCAGTGAACCTCTTGAGTGGGGAAACGGACACAGAAGCGGGGAGAGTGTTGAAGGAGGTCTTCACGAGCTCGTGGTTGAGCCGCCACTGCTGGTAGGTGGATCCTGCCAAGAACCTGCCACGCTTTGATAGGTGCTGCAGCAGCCTGCTTCCATTTTGCATTGTTTAAATTCAAAAGCTGTTTGTTTTATTTATATTAAAAAGTTTGTGGAATTAAGTACCATGACAAATTTAATATAATAAGATAATGTGAAAAATAAGTCAATTAGTTGAAAACTATTAAAATTGTAATTAATTTATATAAATATTTTAAATAATAAATAATTTATTATTTTTGAGAAAAACAACTGCTAAGTTTCACCGCAGAGCGAATTTCCTAATTGTAGATCTAGTAAAATAACAATGGTAAAAATGACATATAATTAAAAATTGGTTTGAATTAAGTTTTTTTTTTTAAACTATTAAAAAAATTAATAAATAAAATAATATTAAGTTAAGAATTATGTTGATGCTAAACAACCTTTAAATTAAAAACTATTAAATTATAGTCCATAAAAAATACAATTATCCATGGTATACAGTGGGGTATTGATACCTAATGGGATTAAAAAACAAAACTTTACAGAGTTAGAAACTATAGAGTTGTAAATTAATATTATTAAGCACATTTTTTTAAGTTAAAGGTTGTTTAGCATCAATATTATTCTTTTTTTTTTTGTTAAAAATCTTAATTCAAACCAATTTAATTTTACCATTATTATTTTACTAGATCTACAATTTGAAAATCCGCTCTGAGGTGAAACTTAGTAATTGTTTTTTCTCAAATATAATAAAATATTAATTATCAATCGCCCTTGTGGATAGATTACTGTGTATTATTTATTTGTTTTGAACTTAATAGTTAAATATTTTAAATAACCTATGACTATTCTTAAATTAAAAATTTATACAACTATGAAGTATGAGGTGAGTATTTAATATAAGTACAAGTAAATATCAAAATTCAAAACATATGAAATTTTACAATAAAAAGTAAGATGAATTAATACTTTTTATTAGAAAGTACATTCTACAGGGTTGCCACTTGTTTTTTCATAAAATTTTCTAGGTTTTCAACATTTCTTCCAGGTTTTTAAAAGTAAACCTTTTTGGGTCTATTTTTAGTTAAAAGTTAAGTCTAAGCTAAGAAACTGTGTTAAATAGTATAAAAACATTGAAAAGATAGTGTAAAGCTACTTTAAATAGTTTATCAATAAAAAAATTTTAGATGATGACAAACTTTTTTATTTATATGATAGATTTTTTGAGTCAAATTTGAGTTACTACTGAACATGTTGTAAAAAAAATTGTAAAAATTCCAGGTTTTTTTAGTGACTTTGTTCAAAATTCCAAGTTTTTCCAGGTTTTTTTCAAAATTTCTTAAGTTCCAGGTTTTTCAAGGTTTTTCCAGGTCTCCAGGTAAAGTGGCAACCACGATTCTGTTTAGAATGATTGAAGATGTAAACTTATAAGATTGAACTTTTTTGTAAAATTTAATAATTTTCACCTTAGTTATTGAGTACTGTTAACATAAATTCAAAACACCAAGCATCATAAGACCCAAAGGTTAAAACCCATGAGCTCTATACTAAAGGATTTTCTTTTTAGCTATAAAAGAAATGATTTCTTTGAAAAAAAAAACTTCACTAAAGCTTTAGCCTAAAAATAAAAAAGACTCTTTATATTTTTGAAGAATATATACTTTTAATTTAATAATTTACCTTTATTTTAAGGGTTATTTTAATCAGGATAGTCACTCACCCAGGAAATAAAACTAGCATTAGGTTATTAAAAAAATTAAAGAAATATTTGTGCATCTTTTGTGCAAGTTATGTATACATTAAGCTTTTTAGATTTTTTAATCTATAAGTATAAACAAATATTATATCTAAATATTCATCAAATAGTATATTTGTTTATTTGTATGAGTAAAATGGCAATATTAAGTACTGAGTTTGTTTAAACATTTTGAAATAAAATGAATGGTAACAAGCAAATATTAAAATTTTTTTAAGAAACATTAAAATTTAAACAAACTTACAGAAAAATACTCAATTTTTATTATGATTATCTACAACAAACTTGTAACAACAGCTCAAACTTCTTTCAATCTAAACTGTTTACTGGTGTACTATTTATATATTTTAAATAAATGAACTATTTTGGCTCAAAACCTGATTAGAATCAAAAACAAAGATATGAGGTCCTAAAAACAAATATTAGTATCAGTCTTTAAATAAAACTTTTTACTAAAATAGAGAAAGCCACAGGGTTGAAAATAATACCTTGTAATTCAAATCATAACAAAAGTTTAGAGTATTTAAAATATACTATTCAAGTAAATTTAAAATAACAAGTATTAAAAACTTAATGACAAAATATTATTAGGTTGAAACAAAAAACAACCTAAGTTTTACAAAATTCATACTAGCTGGAGTTTCAAAAAAAAAACCAAAGCCAGATTAAATTCTTAAGTAACTTTTTAAAAGTTCAAACTAAACTGAGTTTTTCAAAAAGTTCCTAACTAGTCTATATTAACCTGATGGAGTGGCAATCCTGTTTAATAGAATATTTTAACTTTTTTAATTCATTTTAGTTGTCAGAATGACAGTAGCTACTTTTGAAAAAAAAATTGTCCTAACTAGGTTAGTATAATCTATAAGTACACTTAGCTTGACAATTTCAATTAAAATACCTTGAAGCTATGAAAAACATATTAAGATAATTAAGGGCATAGGGGGGTAACACCTTTTTTTGAAACTTGATCTAATTTTACAGAGTTTTTAGTAAGCTACAAGATGCTTTTTACAGATTTTAAAACTTCACAATAATTTTTGAGATATAGCCGGTCAGAGTCGGAGGCAACAGTAGGATCCTTATGGCAGGCGCAAACTAAAATGGCAAATAACTAGAAATCACTAAAAATATATATTCTCCTACGTTTTTTGAGGTAGTTATCTTAAAAAAATGTAGAAGATAGATTTTTAGTGAAATAGCCTATTTTTGCCGTTTTAGCTTGCTCCTCCCATAAGGATCCTATTGCTGCCTCCGACTTTGACCAGCTATATCTCAAAAGTTATTTTGAATTTTTTAAATCTGTAAAAAGCATTTTGTAGCTTAGTAAAAACTATATAAAATAAGATCTTATTTTAAAAAAAAGGTGTTTTTTCCCCCTATGCCCTTAAATTTTTTCTTTATTATTGTAAACTTTACTACAATTTAAACATTTTAGAGTAAAAGATAACCTAATTCAGCATAAATTCATTGTTAAGCCATAAAAACTAACACCTTATATCATATTTTCTAAATATTAATTAGAAGGCTTAAACAACATTGATTTAAAAGAAATTAGAATCAAAAAATCATAAAAAGAGTTATTTAATCAAATTAAATATTGACTTTTAAAACTAAAAGTACATTTATCAATTATCTATGTTTCACAAAATATTTCTATTAAGAAATCAAAAACATTAACTTACCTTAACACCTTCTTCAAAAAAGATTTAGTACCTATAACTTTTACTTTAAAATTTATGTTATCATCATGTCTTAACATTAAAATTCATTGCTTTTTACAAACACTTTACTACTTTCACACATACAATGCTAAACTTTTTAAACTTCTTTAGTCATTTTCAAACTTATTTTAAATGTACTATTTTGGCTTAAAACCAGTTTAGAATCAAAAACATAGATATGAGGTCCTAAAAACTAACTTTTAAGCCTTTAAGGTTTTAGTGAATCTAATCCAATTAAAGGAAACTTAATAAGATTATAAAACCATTCATTATACATGATTAAGGCATAAGTAAATTGACACCATACATTGTTCTTTTAATTAAAGCAAAACTTTAGTATGCAAGAAGTAATATCTAAATTATAGTGAGAAAATATTTTAACTAGAAGCATAAAATTCTAAAAAAACTAGGAAGTATATTTGAAAAATTAACTGCTTTATCAAAAAGGTCAAAGAGATAGCAGATATCAGATAAAGGGTCAGCAAAACACATTCTAACACACAGAAAATCATGACCCTCAACACACTTTTTAAATTAAAAAAAACAACTTGAACTTGACATAACTGAAATTAAGTTTGTTTTATAAATAAAATGTGTCCTTATTTCAATCAGGAAAAAACCTTAATAACTAATAATAACTAATTATTTTGTTAAAATTTTGTTTTTAATCATTTTTATACTGGGTTACCCCTAAAATATTAAAATAAAACAAGAAAATTTTTCATAGGCACTCCATCTTATTTTTAGACACCCAAAATTTTAAAATATACACTTTTTATTACTGAAATAAACTTGGCTGAAGTCAGTAAAAAATATTCTTTAGTGAATAATAGAGAGATAAACACAGTTTTCTGTTTAAAAACAAATTTAGTGTTAAAAACACAATCAGAGTTGTCAGACCTTTAATCAAAGAACTGTCCTGAGTAACCTTAAACTGTCCTGAGTCATTTCAAGTTATTTTAAAATTCATAAAATTCAAGTTTTATAACAAATTAGTTACAAAAGAAGAAAATATTAATATTAATCAACTAAATCTCATTCAAAATCTAAAAAATTATGTCTTACAATTTCAAAAAAAAATCTTAAACTATTCTAAGTATGCCTAGGTTTGAAATAAAAATCAAAACATTCTGAATTATCTAGAGCCATCCTGAAATTAAAAAAAAAAAATATCCAAAGTGTGTGGCAACTCTTCAAAATTGTCAGTAAAAGTTTTTGTAAAAAGGTTTTTGAATAAAATAAATAAAAATAAACATATTTAGTTTCATGGTTTCTAAAAAGCCTTACCCTTTTCTTATGTATACAATTTTAAATTTCCAAATTTCCTTATCATTTATATTTTACAAAACAAAATGATATCTTAAAAAGCAAGGAAGTCCTATAAAATTCTTTAAGTCTAAAATAACTTTTTGTTCATGTTTAAATTCTCATTTTCTGTTTAAATTTGAACTTTTATAACTGATGAGCTCTTTTAATAAAACTTTGCACTATAACAAACACTTGAAAGTAGAACTCTAACCATAAACAGACATATTTAAAAGTATAATATATTGCAAATAAAGTTAACTTTATCAGAAACACTTGTATATCTAAATAGAAACTAATCAACACTAAGCAAAAAAAGTAAGTTCAAGGAAAAACTAAATGTTTTAAATATTTTATCAAATTAAATCAAAAAAACTTTAAAGTTTTAAAAATCAAGGAAAAACAAGAATAGTGGGAACACTGTTTATGGCAATTTTTTATTAGTGTTGCAAAAGAGTATTTTAAAGATTCCCTTTAATTTTAGGGTTATTGACCCCTGTTTTAAATTGAACTATAAAAACTTAATATTTCTCATAGTTACATCACATGCAATATTAGGTTATATTTGTTTATCTAATGATGCTTAGTTAGTCTTATATTACAAGGATATAAATAATAAAATAATATAAGAGTACAATATTATTAGAAACATATATACTTATCTAAACATTCATTTTTGTTTTTATTTTAAGTCATATATTTTATTACATGACTTAAAAATTTTTAAACATGTTTTCAACTTCTAGTACAAGTTGTAGCAAAAAAATGTTAAACATAAAACAAAATTTAAAAACTGTGATATTAATTGTGCTACTAAAGTTCTCATTCAGGTATTTAGTATTGCATATTATTGAACAGGTTAAAATATATTTCAATTTGTGTGGTAAACAAAATATTTTTTTGAATTTTTACACACAGAGATACTGATTCTGATAAATAGTCAAGTAAAGTTAAAAAGAAGACTTATGAAAAATATATTTGGAAGTTCTTTTGATTTGGCATATGCTTTTTTTTACTGTTTCACAGCACTTACTATCATTTGAACCAAAAAAAATCGAGGCCATAGAGGGATAACAACTAAGGATAAATTAGTTACAAATATTGGTTTTTGTTTTAAAGATTAAGTTAAGTACTGTGAAATACTTTTTTTAGACAAAAATATCAAACAAACTTTTGTGATATAGCCAGTTTACTTAAAAGATTTTGATATACATATATGAAATAATAATTTTATTGCCAGTTTTTTTAAAGTTAAAAACACTATTAAAAACAATATTTTTAAATTTTTAAGCAAATTAATTTAAATTAAAAAAAAAGTTTCTTGATTTATTTTTTTTCAATTAACATAAAATAAGAATTGGTACTTCAGAACAAAAAATTAAAAATAAAGTGTTTTAACATAAAAATAAAAGAATTTAACTGATAATTTTTAAAATCCCACACATGATTGTTATTATAAATTTAACAGCAGACTGAGAAAGTTTGAGAATAGCAACTGTAAGAAAAAGATAGATACTAGAAAGACTTTTTTCCCCATTTTTCATTTGATAAAGAACCTATTAAATACTTTTACTTTGTATCCTTTTATCTCAAAAACTAACTTGGATTTAACTTAGGCAAAAAGCAACTGCTAGAGCAAAATTTAAAAAATTTAAACTTGATTTACTTGTAAAAAAGTGCCTTAACCTCTTATGTGGCTTACAATTATTAGATACTCCAAAATATAAGACTAATATTCAGAAAAAAACACAATAATCCATATTCACAGATAGAGTTTTTAGCAAAAACTATACTTGCAATAACTAAAACTTACAACTTTGCAAGTAAAAAATTCACAAGCATACAAACTCTCTTTTTTTTTTAATTGTGAATTATTTGTTTTTAATTTAAAAACTTCAACTTTTAAATGCTTTTTTATGAATTAAAAAAAAATGTCACAATTGAAATATTTAAAACAAGGACCAATATTTGTAACAACATTGTTGTATCACTTTATCAGGATTGGAAACAATTTTACGTTGCTGTTGCAGTAAGCATTTAAAAAAACCAATGAATAAAGTATTTGGAATGATAGGAAAATAAATACCCTAATAGCACAGTATCATTTACTAAATCAAGTTTTAAATTTGTTTTATCTATTCATGTAGCTTGAGAAATTCAAAAATTACACTATTACATTCTAGATTTTCAAAAAATTAAATTATTATAAGTATTCATGATGTTCTGCTCCACCCTTGGTTTTATCACTAGTTATTACTACATGCTTAAAAATGTTTACTGGCACACTCAGCAATTCTAGATTCTATTTGTAATATTAAGCAATACTATAAGTATACAAACTTTAATCAAAATACCAATAGTTTAATTGCACATAAAATTTAATTTTCAAAATTTCCGTTATATATGTTTGTATTTTTAAAATTAACAAAAAGAAATTTAAAATTATAACTATACTAATTAGTTGGGAGTTACAATAATAACAATAACTAATTAAAATTATGAAACACAAACAACATTTTTAAATAACATTTTACCTTTAAAATTATTTAAAACTAAATAACATAGTTAATTTTTGAATTATTAACCTTCAAAAAATTAAGATGTTAGTATTATGATTAATAGCGTAAAAAGAATTTTACAAAATTAGGGTATTTTGTATAGACAAGTGTAAATTGATTAAAACAAAATACTGCACATAAGTTTAAAAAACTTTTTTATTTAGTTGATTTACCATATATTTCAATTTACTACTGACACTACAAATTTGTCATAAAAAATTTAAGTTTGTTTTTTTTTTTTAGTCAGTTTAAATAATTTATTTTTCAAATTTAAACATTAATTAAGTAAAGAATTTTAAATATTTAGCCATGTTGAATAAACAAATAAATACAACTTATACCAAAAATAATTTGTACAACATTGTTCATTTAAGCTAAAAAGCTTGTCTAGAGAAATTGAAATACTTGAATCATATTAAAATAAAAATTTCAAAAAAATAAAACAGATAGCATTTTTATTTTGTTAAAATATAAAACTTTAAATTTTTAATGAGTAGGAGAGTATTTTTGGTTAGACTGAACTTTTTTTTAAATTTTTACTTGCCATTGAACCAATGCTTCTTATATAAAATAAATTATTACTAAAATTTTCAATGATAAAAAATATTTTAACTGCATACTAGCTTCAATAAACTGTAATAGTATTACTTAGCAACTTTTTTAGTAAAGTTAAGTTTTTATTACTCTTTCATTTACATCAATAAGCAAGCAAATTACATTGTTGGCCTCATTTTAAAATTAAAACTTAATGATTTTTTTCAAAAGAAACCTTAAGTAATTTAGCAAACACTTACATGTACAAATATGTAACAATATATTTGTACTTACATGTACAGATATGTAATACAAGATGGGAAATTTTAAACTAGTTTACTAAAATTTGAACCCAAGCAAGTTTTCACTGACATTTAGACCAAAAAATGCATTAACATTAACAGACACTTTTAAGAAACATTAGGTTTAGGACAAATTGTTAAACTAAGATTTTAGTTTCAAATTATTTCGGGGTTGCCACTATTTGAGGCAAAAAAGTTAGCCTGAATGATCAAAAACTAGCCTGAGTTAATAAAAAAATTCAATTAATAAAATGAGAAACAAATGAAGAAAATTACTGTTAGTTAACCTCAATACCTAAAAATAATAATTAAATAACAACAGGATTTGATAACAAACACAATTTAAAAAAAACATAAAAGTTTAAGTCATAAACTAGCCATAGATTTTGGAAAAAATATAAAGTAGCCTAAGTTTAAAATAAACAAGTTTAAGTCTGCTACATTTTTTCATCAAATTCAAATTAGCCTAAACTGACCAAAGTTTTCCAGAATTTCAAACCTGAGTAATCATAAGTAGCCTGAAAGTGTAAGATGGCAACTTTTTTTTAATAAATTTAAATAAAATAATCAAACTAAATCAATGATTGTAAGAAACTAACACAAAAGAGTAATCTAAAAAATTAAATCTGAAGCTAAAAAAGTAAATACAAAAAAATAGAAGTCTACTTAATAAATACATGAAAAGTTATAGAAAAAATTAACAAATTCAAATAAAATACTTAACTATTAAATGTAAAATAATATGTACATTATTGATAGAGTAAACAATTGACTATATTGTACTATTTTCTGAGCAATTTATGTACTATTTTAAAAAACTAAAGACAATATAAAAAACAAATATTAAATAAAAACTAAGTAAATAAAAGTATGATTATATTTAAAAAAAATGTCATTATAAAACATCTTTTTTGTAATTTGTAAATTTGTTTTAAATATTAAATGTGTATGGTACTAATAACAACATGTACATTATTAAGACATTAAAATTACAAATTCAAACATTAAAAACTTTTTAAAAAGTTATTTTTTTAAATAAATGCTTTTTTAAAAGTGTAAATAGTAAATATTATTAAAATTTAAATATAAACCCAAATAGTTACAGTTAACTAAACTAACTTATTTAACCTAAACTAATTTAAAACAAGTATTATGAACAAAATTTATGTTTATTTAGTTCCTCCAAGTTTATTTATTTGTTCTATTCTTAGTAATATTTCTCAAAATCAGTGGCAACTAGCAAAATTTCAAGCAACAGAAAATAAACATTCTATGAAAATAGTTACAATTCAACTAAAACTTACTAACACTATTAGCACTAAAACACTGTACATAGTTTTATACATTATAGACTATGGGTCACAATCGGAGTTGAATTGAAGTACTAAAAGGACTATAATTCATATTACATTTTCTCCTAACTTAGCTAAAAAAGTTAAGCTCTTTTTTTGTTAAAAAAACTAAAAAATTACTCTTGGATAGACAGCTACAATTAGTGCAGTTTTATTTTTATCTATTGTATAGAAAGTCTGATTGGGTAATTTAATTTTAAATCCTAAATTAGAACTGACTCTCTAAGTGTATTTTAATAAGAATGGGAAAAAGTGTTAAAAACTTTAAAACAAGTCATTTATGTTTTATTTTTGTAGATTATTTAGTACTATGATATATTTCTAGACTTTTTGCTACAACCGAATTCGTACATATAAGTTATAATAATTAGAATAACTAGTATTTTTATGAAGTAAAAAAACAATAAAAATTATCATATTTCAAGTATTGAAAAAGCATATAAGTTTGAAAGCCTTAAGGGCTTACAAACTAATATGTTCATTCAATATTTATTTATATAATATATGTTTTAAGTTTTCAACAAAACAAACAAAACTATTACTCTAGTCAAATACAATAATTTACAGATTGTAGAAACAAATTACAATTTATTTTCAGGTTAAATAATTTTAAAATATAGAAAAAATAACTAAAAAAGTTTAAATAAGTAACTTAGAAACTAACTAAAACTTAACTTAGTTTGTAAGACTTATTACATAATTGTTTTTTTTTGTTAATAGGTCCTAGGACCAATTAACTTGAGCTCTTTTTTAATTTTCAATAAATAATGTTTTTAATACTTTCAGTTCTTTATCGTGATCGATACTTTAAAACTGTTAGATCCAGTCTTTACTCAATTATGATGTATATATAATTCGTTTTTTATAATTAATAGATAAATAAATAAAAAACTGATACTCATCTTGTAGGCAACTCCTATTGCAAATTTTAAAAGAATTGCACAATATAAGGCTGTTAAACTTAAGTTATTCGTGACCATAGTAGTCACTCATATTTGCTAAGTCAGCAAAAATAACATCTTTTTTAAATGTTTTGTTTTAATTTTAACTATTTAAACTTTGATTTTTTGCTTAATTTTTATTGTTTTCAAATAAGGTGGAATATAAAAAAATGAATAAAAGTTTCTTTTAAATAACTTTCTGAATCAGCAAAAATGCAAATCAGACTAATCTTTAGGTTTACTTACCCAATATATGTACAATATAGAAACTTAACATAGTTGTTCCTTTGTTTATTACAAAAAATGTTGCACTTCATTATATTTTTAAGAAATTTTACTTAGACAATCAAAGTTTTATCAAGACAGGAACACTGAAAAGTATTGCAACCCAAGTTTCACTATTTATTACAAAAAGTACTTGAACATAAATCGTTTGTTTGATAAAGGTGCTACTTATCTAGTATTTATATACAAACGAAACACAAACTTCTCAACACAAGTAGAGACCAAAATAAGGCAGAGTTTTAAAACAAACGTACGAAAATTTAAAAGAACTTATTGAGTGTCTCATACATGCTCCAAAATCAAAATAACAAGCTTAAAATGATGGACTACAAATCCAAAAATTTGAAACTACTTTTCCACATTATAATATTCTTACCCTTATAAATTTAATATTGCGCTTTTCGAAATTTACCCATTAAAGATGGTAAACTGTCCTTCCCCTGTCGCCGTTTCGTTTTGTTGGAGATCAAGTTAAGATACATACAAAATGTATTCCTACTATAAAGCCTTTAGTTATACCGTATAATTAATTAAATTAACATAAACGAACTAATGTTGTTATATTTTGAAAAGAATTTCCAGATTAAACCAGATTTATCAGTTTGAAAACAATTTTTGATACATAGCATCACAAATATAGTCAGCTAATATTAACAATGTCTAAAATTATACACATCTACTATGGATATAGGTGTTTTTTTATTACTTATATATGTACTAACTAAACGCAACTTTTCTACACAACTAAAAATCAAAATAAAGTAAAGCATTAACACGTACGTATGAAAATAATAAAAACCGAGTAAATGTTTTGCACAATTTCCAAACTCATAAAGAAAAAACGAAAAAATAATACAGAAAGAAACAGACTACAAATAAAAAATTGTTGATTATCGTACGTATAATCAAATCCTCATTTTTTTAGTTACTCTTCAACCATTCAAACCTCTTTCTTATTCATTTCTCAGCTGTACAATGTGGCGATTTCCGAAATTTACCCACTGGGGATGGTACACTGCACTTCCCCTGTCCCCGTCTTCTGCTACGTTGAAATAATACCTCCTTTAGATAATGAAATATATAGTAAATTATATTGAAATAATAATAAATTGAAATAAACAAGTATTTAGAAAATAAAAAAACTGACAATATAAGAAAGTTAAATATAAAACCTCTTCTCTCCGTGACCCGGATGTAGAGTGATAAAATAGATCTTTGTCACGTGACACGCCTTTTCTCCTTCGATCTCATTCATGGCGAACATGAAATTATACTCCTCCTCGTCGATCTCAAAATCCTCCTCATCTTCGTCCAACTCATCCATCTGGAAGGTCACTCCTCGGAGGGAGAAGGACAGTTCTCCCGGGATTTCCATTTCTATGTTTAAGATGCGGGCGGGGATATCGTTTTCGACGAGACCGCATCCGAGGTAGACAGCGTCGTAGACGATCTCCTTGCCTTTTTTGAAGGACTCGATGTGCTCGGTCATAATTTTAGACGCTGAAAAGATTAATACAAGTTTAGTTAGAGTCATATCAATTACCTTTAGTTACCATAAGACATTGTTTACACTTAATAGTAATTTTTTAGAGTAGATTTTCTAAATAAAACTTTATTTTTTATTATACTACTATATCTACAGTTACTATATTTTACTATTAGTTGATTAAACAGCTGCATTTGTACAGTACAAGCAAACTAAAATTTCAAAAAGCGAAACACAGTCATATTTAACCTATAATTCCCAACGTATATAAAAATTTAATATTGTCAACATCAAATCGAATCATTTGAAACAAATTTATCTTATACTAAACTTTGTTGTAACTGTGACACTTTTTGTTAAAAATTTAATCTTTCATGGTAAAGTTAGTTTTTATTTCAAACTGTTTTTATTAAAAGAATTTTTAATGTATATTGTTTGCATAGATCTACATCATAAAAGTGTTACTTATAAAATCTCATGATAGTTTGTTTTTCAGTCTATAAGCAGTATAAAAGAAAAAAAAGCCTATTTTGACCTCAAATACCTTTGAAAGCTATTAAAAATTAAACTATGCTGTATTTATGTACAGTTTTATGTAAAAAAATATTTTAATGTCATATGGTTCTTATAGTTTAATAAGTTATAAGTTAAACTAATATTTAGACTAGTCACAACAATTTCGTATAAATTTTCATTTAGTTTTTTGATTACTGATAAATCAAGTTAGTTATTGTATTTAACGGACGAAAATAAGCTTATTTATTTTATAATGTAAGTTAAGTTAACAAATTTTGTTTAAACCTGATAATAAATTATTTGAAAAAATTTTATGAATAAAGTTTTATATTTTTATAAAAATTTTAATTCAGTTACTATAAACAAATTATTAAAAGGCATTAATAACTTTAAGAAAAAAAAAAACAGTTTTCTAATATATAAAAACAAGCTATTTACATTAAAAACTCTATAAGTCAATATATGCTTCTTCAGTTAATCTATAAAAAAAAACTGATACTTAATTGTTAAAGTAAAACTAAATGTCATATGTACAAAACGTAATTTAATTTGAATATAATTTTAATTATTTTTTGAATAGTGAGTGTATTTCAAGCAACCAAATTTCTACTTTAAACTATACATATTGTGAGTATAATAAAAATAGTTATAGGTCGTAATTATGAGAGCCTCCAAAGACGACAAAAACAAATTTATATTCACAATTATTCAAACTAAATTTTTTAATGTAAAGTTCAGTTATTTTAATTTTTAGAATATTGTTTTTTGAATCAATTTCAAAGTTATTTCGAACAAACAATTAGTAATTCACTACTTTTTATATAAAACTATGAAGCTTACATTAAAAAATACAAATTAAATGAAGCTTAAACGTTTTTTAATTGGTCTAAAAATCTATATATTTTTTTTAAAGCAACATAGTTTTATCTATAATAACTTAAAATATAAAAGCTTGCATATTAAACAAAAAGTTTCTTTTGGGTTTCATTTCCAATTGTTAGAACTTTATTTATTAACTCAATTTTATACACTTTTACAAAAATAACTGAAAATTTACTGCTTAATTTATATTACTTCAAAGGTTCAAAAGTACTGATATTTTAAATAATTTTGGATAAGGTTGAAGCGTTTTTTTAAATTGGTCGAAAAGTCATTGTTTATTTCTTTTTACCCAACAGAGTTTTATCTAGTTAATTCAAAATATAAAAACTTGCAGTTTGAACAAAAGTAGGTACTCGGAAATTTCGAACAAAAGTGGAAGTTTTTTGGGTAAAAAATGCGTACTCGACGGGAAAAGCTCACCATAAAATGTGTTCTTGGAGAAAAGTGATTATTGTTAAAATTAAAGTATTCATAAAAGTAACTAGGAAATTTTAATGATACAGTTTTAGCTATCGATTTTAGTTTGTAATAAGTACTATTCTATTTTTGGTATCACTATGAAGTAGTTTTGTTTATGATTTTTAAGTTTAAGAATTTTTCGTTGTATTTAAAACCGGGTTTCCCAAACTGAATCATAAAGGTTCAGTCAGGTGTATTCACATAAGGAAATTTAGATGACCACGCGAAGTAAAGGGGCTACAGGGGGCAACTAGACCATAACTTGAAACTCGCACTTGATATTCTTGACTTGATGGTGGAGAGCAATATAAAAAGGAATGGTGTCATTAAGGGAAGTTTTGTAACTCATACTAAAAATTATGCAGTTGATAGTATAGCAAAACAAAAAGTTTTCAAATGAATTTAAGGGTAGTTTTTTGAGAAGTATTTTTGGAGGGGCCATAGCTTTTTGATTTCTTTAAAGGGGCCTTATGAAAAAAAAGTTGAAAACTGTGATTAAAAATATTTAAAGATTTTTCTATTTAATTTTATCACTAATGCTTACTTTTAAAAACATTAACCTTTATAACACTTTAAATTAATCGAAGGTTAAGCTTTAACATCAAAAAAGTAGTAATAATTTCAAGTTATTCTAAAACTAATTAACACTTATTTACTAAAAACCGTATAAAATTAAACAAACTTAAGACTAATGTTTAATTGTGTATAGTTAAAACATATTTAGTCTTTTTATAGAAAAAACTTTATATGAAAAACAAACTACATTAAATATATTGTATTAAAACAATGACTAATTTTTCAAAAAACATATTTCTGCAAAAAATATATTGGAATTTTTTAATTAAGTAACTAGTTGTGTTTAAATAAACTTAGAGCATGATAAAAAAAGCTTTACATACAAACTAAGTATTTTTAAATAGAAATAGAAATTAGGAAAAAAATACTACTTTTGTAAATATACTTCTTTACTTATTTATTAATAACATTGATTTAAAAAGTTAAAAAAAAGAAAAAAACAGATAAAAAGTGTGTATGGTTTTTTCTTTACTTTTAAAATATAGTTCTTTAACGTACGTTTTAAACCATTGGGTTATATGAAAAAATTAGATTTCAAAATACTTAAACAAATGCTTTATTTTTTTATTATCTTTACTCTGTTGTAGCTATTAAAAGTATAAACATCATAATGTCGCCACAATAACAAGTTATGTCGTATAATTGAAAACCCATTAGTTTGAATTATCACACGTGACAAGACGACTTAGCTGATCAGTAAATATTTCAAATAGAAATTTTTAAGCAACAAAACCTCAGATTTTCAGTAATACTTGAACTACGAATTGTTACAAACTTTTTTTTTATTACTTTATAAAAAAACATATAAGTGTGTTCTAACAAAGTTCAAATTGTATTTATCAAATTAATTATGCAAATAGCTTTTGAAATATTTAGAGAGTTGATTAATTTTCATAACATTAAACATTTAATGTTACTAATAAAATAGTATTTATACTTTCCGGGACAAAACGTTTAACTGTGTCCGAGTAGTGGAAGACCGGATATAAAAAATATTTCTCGAATATTTTATTTTACTAAGACCAAATCTTTTTGAACGTTATGTTTTGCCGATCAATAAACTATCGCAAGTGTACATTTATCAATTAAGAAATTACAACATATGCTTAATAAACTAATTAAAAAGAGACTCCTTCAAAATAAGACAGTTTATTGAAGCATAACAAAACTAAACACATCAACTTATACTCACTATGTCAATTATCGTACACAATAACAAGACGTTTCAACAAAACAAATAATACATACTGATGCAACCGAGGTTTACTTAATACACAATACAATACGATTCCGTTTTCAGCCTGACACTGAAACAGATTCAAATTTTCATCTAGCAAATTCCCATTGTTATCTTGTTTGGACAAGCCATTTACTTGTAACCTTGAATCATTAATAATACGCTGCTTGACCGCAGCAATCAAATCAAACCTGATAGAAGATAGTTTGCAAGCACATCTTCTTCCATCACGATCGGAAGGCAAAATGACGTAGAAATGCGCCCAAGTAGAAAATTCCCCTGTTGTGAGAATGAGTTCGGCCTTCGGGGTGCCCTGAACAAAACGGTGATTATCTTCGCACAAACTCAAACCAAAACCCTGTTGTAGCTTGTCAGGATAATAAAACAAACGTTGGTCTATAACTGGTACGCCGACAGTATCACAAAACCTTTGTTTGATTTCACGCACAGTGATGGGCAAACTGATGACGTTACATGTAACTGTTTTAACTTCTAAATGTATTACCAATTGCATCTTAACAAACCTTCAAAAATTATAAATGTTTACCGATACTGATTAAAAACTTGATTTACACTTAACTTTATTTACCCTATATGACCTAGATGATAAATATTATAACTTTTTAACTGACATAACTATTAAGTTTATTTAAAATTAAAAGTGTTAACTCAAAAGATGTTATAAAAACTGCTAAAATTTACAAAAACCGTCATTAATACATTACCTAGATTCCACATAATAATTTTGATACTTTTTAAATAAAAATAGTTTTAGGCCATTCAATACGTGATTAGTACTAGTTTTAAGTTTTTTTTCTAAAAATTGTAGATCAAAGCTTCAATAAATAAATAAAAGTAAGGTTTAAGTAGTAGTTTAACTAAGTTAAGATAGTTTTTTTTTCTTTAAAGTAAAAACAAAATTATTATATATTTTAAAAATTATGCTCGAAAAAAAGGTAATAAATAGATCTTGTATTAAAATTATGTTAAATTTTAATATTAATGGAAATATTGTAAATTGTAAGAAATTTCAACAAGATATCTAAATAACTTAGCTGATACAATACAAAGTTAATTTGTGCCAGTTTATTAAAAATTAATAAACGAATGTGTCGTTTGACATATTTTAATCTTAAAACTGTCACTAATGCATAATTTGTTTATACAATAACTATTACCACATTTAAAGTATAAATTATAAGCAAAACAAATTAACAAAAAAATATGTAACAAAATTCTTTTTTTTCAGGATATTTCTTTGACTTTGCTTCTCTAAAAATCCTGTTGATATTTCAAAATTAAAAATTTTCGTTAGAATATATATATATAATTTATAGCAGTTTTGTTTATTTAAAGTCAACTATCGTTTACGTAAAACTTTCATAACTATTTTCTACATGTTATAACATTTTATATAAAAATAATTAATCACATTATTGTTTATTAAACATCGATTTTGAATAAAAGAAAAAATAAAACAAAAACTTTTATTTTGAAAATTTAGTTTTTTAGTTGTGAAATGTAAATTGGTTGATATATTATTACACAGTCTTCTGGCTAAAATATATTTTTGTTTAATTTGTTTGGTATAAAGTTTATAGTTTCTTATTATTGGAACAGTTCTAACATGCACGAAGACATTTTTGCACGAAGGGTCAATTATGCACGAAAACAATTTAACACGAGCAATTTATGTTGCTATGATTCAACAAACTGTTTTGATTATCGAAAATCTTCATAAAATATAACAAAAACTCCATAATATCTAATATAAGTTTATAAACTACCCTTAAGTACACCTGAGAAAATCATGTTTTTAACGAGAGCAAAAATCTCTTAAACTAAATATCATGAACAAAACTACTTACAAAAAATGAAATAGTACTTTAAATTATCTAAAACCGAACACTAAAACTGTGCTATTAAGTACATCCTACTTGCTTCACTAAGTAATTTAATTTTAACAATAATAACCTTTATCTTGAGTACAAATGAAGCTTGATTAAATTATTTAAAGTAAAGTTTAAGTACTAGGTTACTTGATTAAATTATTTAAATTAAAGTATAATTTTAAAAGATTAAACTAAACTATATATATATACTACTTAGTTGTTAAAGTAAAAAAAAAACTTCTTAACTATAAAACGCTCTAAATTATTATTAATATTATTTAAATTTAATTAGTTTTGAATAGTGATTGTAATTCAAGCAACCATTTTTCTATCTTTAGCTATACTTATTATGAGTATAATAATATAGTTGAATATCAAAGTTATGAGTGCCTTAATAAACGAAAAAAAAAAAGAGTTTATACTCACAGTTATTTACAATATATTTTTTAAATGTAAAGTTCAAACATTTTAAAAGTTAGTATAATACTTATTACTTCAATATTAAAAAGTTCTTACAAAAATAACTAAAAATAAATTAACTTATTTCTTATTACTATGAAGCTTCAAAAAGTGTTGAATTTGAAAATAATATAAATCAAAAGGGTTTAAACGTTTTTAAAATTGGTTTAAAATTGATCGTTTATTGTTCTTACTAAAAGCGTTTTATTTAGTTTTTACTTAAGAAAAAAGCTATTATTGTTAAAACTAAATTTTCTAGTGAAGCAACTAAGATTTTTTAATGATATAGTTTTAGCGTTCGGTTTAAGTTTATATGAAGTACTGTTTGATTTTTGGTATCACTGTGAAGTAGTTATGTTTATGATTTTTAAGTTTCTGAATATTTTTGCTCGTCTCTAAAACAGTTTTTTCAAAATTGAATCATTTATAATCAGTCAGGTTTAGTCGTATTACAGAAGTTTAGGGGCCATTAATAATAAAGAGGCCACATGGGGGTTATGATACCATAGTTTGAAACTTACACTAGATAGGTTTGACGGTGAACAGCAAAAAACAAAGGTCTCAGGTGTATACAAGGGTATTTTTTTATAGAAATCGTTCCGGAGATGGCAGTAGCTTATTTTATTTCTTTAAAAAAGTCCTTATGGAAATAAAGTTAGGTAGATTCTAATTTAAAACATTTAAATTTGTTTTCCAACTCTATTTTACTAGTGATGTGCCGGACTTACTATCCGGATCCGGCTGGATATTTCCATTTTTGTCTGATTTCCGGATCCGGCCGTATTCCAATTTGATAAAAAAGTCCGGATCCGGTTTCGGCCGGATTCTAATTTGAAAAAAAGTCCAGATCCGGTTCCGGCCGGATCTTAACATAGATCCGGCCGATTCGGATCTAGTTAGTAAAAAAGAGCATACAAAAAAGTATTTTTTTAAAAACAAATTCTTTGTAAATTAAAAAGAGTCATTTTCGTCTGTTAAAATTAAACACCTACCATGATTGGCTAGATTTGAACACATGACTAATTTACATTTGTTTACATTTAAACTATGAAATAAAAATTTAAGAAATGCAACTCTTTACCTATGTTGTATAATTAAAAACTTTACTACCAAATTGTTAGGCTAGTTTTAAGATTTTTTGAAAAACTCAGGCTAGTTTTCTTTTAGATTTTAAATGAGTTTAAGCTGATCCAGTTTTCAATATTTTGTGATTTTCTAGTTAATTTTGTTCAAGAACTTGATTTTAATTGATTTTAAATTGGTAAGGCTATAGGGGGAGGGGGGGGTCCTCCTTGATTTTTACAAGTTGATCTTATCTTATAGATTTTAATCTTAGCTACCAGATATTGTTCCTGTGATGTACTTTATCTCTCTATCAGTTTTCCTTATACTAAATTTAAAGTTATTCATAGTTTTTTTAGCTTTTATAGAAATGAAATTTTGAAACTACAAATGTAAGCTCTACTTTTTATGTGAAAACTAGTAATGTGCCGGACTCACTATCCGGGTCCGGATCCGGCCGGATATTGCCATTTTTGTCTGATATCCGGATCCGGCCAGATCTTGATATGAAAAAAAAATCCGGATCTGGTTCCAGCCGGATTCTAATTTGAAAAAAAAGTCTGAATCCGGTTCCGGCCGGATCCTAATTTGAAAAAAAAAGTCCGGATCTGGTTCCGGCCGGATTCTAATTTGAAAAATAAAGTCCAGATCCGGTTCCGGCCGGATACAAATTTGAAAAAAAAAGTCCGGTTCCGGATCTGGTACATCAATATTTTTTACTAATGCTTACTTTTAGAAACATTAATCTTAATCATTATTTTAAGGGGTTGAAAGTCAAGCTTTACTACTAAAATAAAAATATAAAAATTTAAGTTTATTTTAAAACTAATTATAATTTAATAAAATTAATACTAAAATGTAGGGACACGTTCAAAATCAACTCGCGATTAAAATCCACCCTCGTGTAAATTCTATCCAATCAAAATCCACCCAGTCTAAACTCGATAACCACTTACTGATCAAACAATACTTTATATCGAATTGTTTTAAACTTTGTATATTTTTTTAGGTTACTTTGAAAAAATCATTTAGTATTATTTGTATTAAATTAAATTAAAATAGTATAGCGTTTAGTAAATGGACTTTATATAGAATTTTCTTAATTTAAAGTCATTAGTTTTTCATGACGTTGGAAATGTAATATTTCCAAACAAAAGTATTTTTACTATCCTGGTAATGACGCTAAGATGTATCCAAGTTGTGTAAGCCTTGATATAAAGAATACTTATCAAAATATATATTATTCCCAGGATCAAATACTTTTGACCACTTTGTTTTGTCAATCAATTAACAATTGAAACTATTATTTAAAGTGTATTTTTATCACTTAACAAACTACAACACAATATATACTTTAATTAATTAAAAAAAGACTCCTCGTAAAAAAAATAGTTTATTACAACAACACAAATACGTCAACTTATACTCACTATGTCAGTTATTAAACACAATAACAAGACATTTCAACAAAACAAAAAATACATACTGGTGCAACCGAAGTTCACTTTATACACAATGCAATATGGCTCCGTTTCCTACCTTACTTTGAAACAGATTCGTATTTTCAACCAGCAAATTCCCATTGCATTCTTGTTTAGACAAGTCATATACTTGTAACTTTAAATCATTTATGACACGCTGCTTGACCATAGCAATCGAATCAAACCTGTTAGAAGATATTTTGCAAACACATCTTCTTCCGTCAGGATCACGTGGAAAAATGACGTAGAAATGCGCCCAAAAAGAAAATTCCCCTGATGTGAGAACAAGCTCGACTTTCGGGGTACCCTGAACAAAACTTTCATCATCTTTGCACAAACGCAGACCAGGACCCTGTTGTGGCTCATGTGGATTCTCAGGATAATATAACAAACGTTGGTGTCTGACTGGCACATCAAAACATTTAAATAATCTCTGTTTGATTTCAAGAACAGTAATGGGCACACTGATTTTGTTAAATTTAAATTTTCTAGCTTGTAAATGTATTACCACTTGCATCTTAACAAACCTTCTAAAATATTAAACGTTTACTAATAATGATCAAAAAATAGCTTCGATTTAATAAAGATAAATTAACTCATAAGTTTTTTATGCCTTTTAGTTAAGAGCAAAGTATATAAGTAAAGAACACTTTTGTAATTTAAAAAAATCTGTTTACATTAAAAGTTCTAAAAAAATCTTTACTTTTTCAGTTAATCTAGAAATAAAACTGACACTTAGTTGATAAAGTAAAACGAAATCTCTTATATATAAAACGCTCCTAATTGTTTCAATGTTGTATAACTTTAACTAGTTTTGAATAGTGATTGTAATTGAAGTAATCAAACTTCTACCTTTGGCTATACTTATTATGACAATAATAAAATAGTTGTATATCATAGTTAGGAGTGCCTTAATAAACGAAAAAATAAACAGGTTATACTCACAGCTGTTTAAATTATATTTTTTTAATGTAAAGTTCCTCGAAAAACATTTTATTATTAGTATAATACTTATTACTTAAATATTAAACAATATTTACAAAAGTAATAGAAAATTTTTGACTTATTTATTATTACTATAAAGCTACAAAAAGTTTTGAAATTTAAAAACAATATAAATTAAAAGGTTTTAAGCGTTTTTAAAATTGGTCTAAAAATTATTGTTTAATTTTTTACAAAAACCGTTTTATTTAGTTTTTATTTAAGAGAAAAGTTATTATCGTTAAAACTAAATTTTTCAGTGAAACAACTAACACAATTAGTGATATAGTTTCAGCGTTCGGTTTTAGTTTATATAACGTACTGTTTAATTTTTGTAAAAATGTCTATGAGTATGACTTCTAAATTTGTTTATGATTTTTAAGTTTCTGAATTTTTTTGCTTGTATCTAAAACAGGGTTTTCAAAAGTGCTTCTAAAAGGGTCAGTCAGGTATAGTCGCATTACAGAAATTTAGGGGCTGTGAATAGTAAAGGGGCCCACAGGCGGCTAAGAGACCACCATAGTATAAAACATACACTAAATATTCTGGATTTGACTGTGAACAGAAAAAATAAAACAAGGTCTCAGGTGTATTTAAAGGTATTTTTTCAAGAAGTCTTTCCGGAAGTGGCAATAGCTTATCTTATTTTAAAGTTCAATGAAAAACATTGGGCAAATTATAATTTAAATTATTTAAAGATAATGTCTAACTTTTTTTTTACTAATGCTTACTTTTGAAAACACTTATCTTAATCTTTTTTTTTTAACTGGTTGAAGGTTAAGCCTTAACATTAAAATGAAAATATAACAACTTAAAGTTTTTCTATAACTAATTACAACTTTAATATAATTAATACCGAAACGTAGGGACACGTTCAAAATCAACCCGTGAATAAAATTCAATCGCGATCAAAATGTACCCATCCTATTAAAACCCATCTAGTCAAATTCGAGAACCGCTTACTGATCAAGGTTAAGGATTAGGAGTAACAGTGATAGTGAAAAATATATTAAAATAAATAAAAAAAATGCAAGAAAATTATTAAATAAGTTTATAAATAAACAAAATGTAAAAAAATATCGGGTTGATTTTGAACGCGGGTAGATTTTGAACGCGGGTGGATTTAAATAGTATACCGAAATGAAAATGCGTATAATTAAAAAGTATCAAGTGTTTGTTGAACAATTTTTTTAATAAAAAACAAATTACACTAAGTCTAATCAATAGAAGCAATAATTAATTTTTCGAATATATATACATCTGTGTTAAAAAAATATGGGAATTTTTAGTTTAACAATTTATGCAGAGTAACTAACCGTATTCTTATTTTTTAATAGAAGTGAATATAAAAGCTAAACCATGGTGAAAAAACGTTATATACTAGATACGTTTTTAAAGGTATAAGTAAAAATAACAACAAATATACTTTTTTATAAATACTTTACTAAATTTATAATTTAAAAGCATCATTTAAAAAGCTTAAATAAAAAAAAGTGTTTAAAGCAAAGAAAAATAAAACATAGTAGTTGAAAATAAATTTAAAGCCATATTGTTATACAAAAAAAAAATGTTTTTAAAATATGTTTGCTAATGACTTACTTTTTATTTTCTTTAAATTGTTGTAATTACTAAATGTACTAACATTCTAATGTCGCCACCAAAGAAAGTATTTTGTTTAAGTAAAGACCTTTTGGTTTTAATTATTATTAGTGACAAAACCATTTAACTGATTAAAGAATATTTCAAATTAAAACTTTTAACCAATGAAGCATAACGTCAATAATATTACTTAAACTTCGAATTGTTTCAATTTTTTTATATTTTTGCTAGAATAATTTGAAAAATTAAACATTTAGTATTATTTGTATTAAATTAAATTAAAATTATAGTATAGCTTTTAGTAAATGGACTTTATATAGAATTTTTTTATTTTTGAAAAGTTATATATCTTTCATGACGTTGGAAATGAAATGTTACCTACTGAAAAGTATTTTTACTGTCTGGTAAAGACGTTAAGATGTATCTAAGTAGTGCAAGCTTGGATATAAAATTTTTTTACCAAACTATATATTGATCCTAGGATCAAATACTTTTATCCGATTTGCTTTGTCAATCAATTAATTATTGAAACTATTATTAAAAGTATACTTTTTATCAATTAACAAATAATAATATATATTATACTTTAAATAATTAAAAAAAGACTCATCTAAAACAAACAGTTTATAAAAACATAACAACACAAACACATCAACTTATACTCACTATGTTACTTATTATACACATTAACAAGACATTTCAACGAAATAAATAACACATACTAGTGCAACCGAGGTTCACTTCATACACAATACAATACGATTCCGTTTTCAGCCTGACACTGAAACAGATTCAAATTTTCATCCAGCAAATTCTCATTGTTATCTTGTTTAGAAAAGCCATTTACTTGCAACCCTGTATCGTCAATAATACGCTGCTTGACCGCAGCAATCGAATCAAACCTGTTAGAAGATGTCTTATGAACAATTCTTCTCATAGGATCAAGCTGAGAAATGACGTAGAAATGTGCCCAATAAGAAAATTCCCCTGATGTTAGAACGAGTTCGACCTTCGGAATGTCATGAACAAAACTGTGACAATCTTTGCATAAACGCAGACCAGGACCCCGTTGTGGCTCATCAAAGTAATATAACAAACGTTGGTTAATGAATGGCACGCTTAACCATTGAAAAATTATCTGTTTAATCTCAGGAACAGTAATTGGCACAATGATGTCGTTAAATGTAAATTTTCTAGATTCTAAATGTATTACCAGTTGCATCCTAACAAACCCTGAAAAATATTGAACGTTTACTAATAATGATCAAAAACTAGCTGGATTTACACTTTATTTTAGTGTATTGAGTTTTAAAAAGTATTAAGTATATTTCAACTTAAAAAGTGCTAACTCAAGTGTCATTTTACTCTACGTACCTACATTATTTTGACAATATTATAATTACTAATTAATTTTTTTACAACAAATTTGAGATGAAAGAATGTTAAACTTTATGTGTTTTTATTTTTATCAGCTTTTTTGTTTTAAGTTTAATTTCACTAAAACAAATAATTTTAACGAATAACAGTTTTCATTTAATGAGTTAGTTAAATTAATTGCTAAGTTGTTTTACAAAGTTAATCTAAATTTATAGTTTTTATTCTTGTTGGACTGAATTTTAATAACTTGTAATTTTTAAAGCGTTTTGTTTAAGCAACTTCGAGATTTCAAGTCTTAAATAATGTTTTTTTTTTTTAAATTAAGAATATCTTATTGTCATAACAACAACTTTAATCACAAGTATGAATAATAGTTAGGAGCTTTAAAAATGAAGAAAAGCTCTTTTAAAATAGAAATATAAACTAGCTTTTGAATCACTTTTCATTACATATTCGAAAAACTGCTAAAATTTACAACCAAATCTCAATAACAACATACTTATATTTCACATAATACTTCTGTAAATTTCAAATTAGATTAACATTAGACCTTTCAATATATGATAAATTATGCATTTAAGTTTTTTTTTTCCATTTCAATAGATAACTTAAAGTAAAATCTAAGATCTAGGTAATTTTAAGTGAAAAATTTTTAAATAAGAACATAACTGAAATATATTTTTAAAATTGTACACGGAAAATAGTTCCGAATATAATTGTAGTTTAAATTTTGTAAACTGTAAGAATTTTAAACAAGACAATTTTGTAACTAAGCTCATACAATACAAAGTTAATTTGAGCTGATTTATTAAAAACTAATAAACGAATGTGTCGTTTAACATGTTTTAATCTTAAAATTGTCACTAATGCATAATTTGTGTATATAATAACTTTATTTATACGAAAAAACAACTTTGACTAAATATAACCTAGTATGTACTTGAATTCTACTCAAAGTTATTTATTGAAACTTTATTCAGTAAGTTTTTGATAGTTTTTACAAAAAAAACTTACAAGCATAATGCAGTATATATTAAAAATCAAAAAGTTTATTTAATCTAAAAATTTACAAAAGCATTTATTGAAATATAAGTAAGGTTTTATGGATATGTTGTTGTATTTGATTTTATAAAATATTATTAGGTTTTTTCTAATTATAAAAAATTTAAGCAGCTTTTGTTACATCTAGTTTAAAACGGTTAAAAAGCTAGTTTATATTTTTTATTGAATTAAGCAAACTTTATAAACTTAAATACTGTTATTCATTTTTAAAGCCCTAAATCAGTGTTATTTGTGATCAAATTATTGTAGCAAAAATAGAATGTTATTACATAGAATAATAGCATTTCATATTTAAAATAATGAAGTTACTTAGTTAAAATGCTTTAAAAAATTTCAAATTGTTCAAATTTCATCAAATGAGTATTAAAATATGAAGTTAGTCTAATTCATTAAAACATTCTAGCAATTTCCTTAACTTATTCATTAAACAAAAGCTATTAGTTAAAAGTAATGATCTTAGTGAAAGTTTGAAATAAAATTTTTAAAAGTGGATTTAGTTGATTACAAATGAAGTTAATCACATCATCTGAAGTCTGTAATAAGAAAATCTAAACAGTAATTACAGTATTGACAATGAGGAGAAACTTTATGTACTGACGCTCTGGTTGTATTTTCAAACTTAAAACAACTTTTAATCATATTCAAACATTAAACTTAATTCATTTGAAATTAATTTTCTTCTAGGTCGCAAAGTAGTAAAAAAAATAATAAGAAAATAAAATTAAGTGTAAATCAAGCTTGTTTTTATTGAGTGTCACTAAACATTTAATGTTTTTGAAGGTTTATTAAGATGCAAGTGGTAGTACATCTAGATGCGCACAGCACATGTTTAACGACATAAAAGTACCCATCACTGTGCTTCAATTCAAACAATCATTTTATCTTATGTTCGGCGTACCAGTAAGACAACAAAGTTTATTTTATTATCCTGACATGCCACAACAGGATCCTGGGCTGCATTTGTTCGAATATCATCACAGCTTTGTTCAGGACATCCCGAAAGTCGAACTCGTTCTCACATCAGGGAAGTTTCTAGTTGGGCACGTTTCTGCGTCATTTTTCTTCCTGGTCCTGATAAAAGAAGAGTTTTTAGCAAGCTATCTTCTAACAGTTTTCATTCTATTGCTGATATCAAGCAGACAACTTTTGATGATCAAGAGTTACAAGTCAATGGCTTCTCTAAACAAAAACATATTGGAAGTTTGCTGGATGAAAATTTGAACATGTTTCAATGTCAATTAGAAAACGCAACCATATTGTATTTTAAGTATAAAGTAAACCTCAGTTGTACTAGCATTTATTTTTGTTTCGTTGATACGTATTTTTTACGTGTATAATAATTGACAATGTGTGTATAGGTTGATTTATTTTTTGTTCTATTGTTTTAATAGACTCTTTAATTTTCGAGTAATCTTTTTTTATTTATTAATTAAACTATAATATTTAAAAGTATAACGTTGTCTAATTTGACCTATAATTCCCAATCAATAAAAAATTAATATTTTTCAATAAGCTTTTGTTTATTTTATACTACACTTTGTTAAACTCTGACATTGTTTTGTTAAAAATTTGATCAATTATGGTTAGGTATGTATTTATTTCTAATTATTTATATCCGAAAACTGTCTAGCTTATTTTATTTACATTGATCTTCAACAAAAATATATTTAAAAAAAAACTCATGATAGTTTAGAAGAAAGCTAGTAAAAAATAAACTAAGCGTTAATTTTTGTAAAAACAAGTTCAGATCTATTTAGATACATTTAGACTTCAAGTAACTAGTTTTTATTGTATAATTTTTAATATTTCAAATTTATTAATAGTATTTAAAAACTTTTAGACAACTCATGACAATTTTATATAAGTTTTATTTTTTACTCACAAAACAATTAAACTAGTTTTTGTATTTAAGTGACGAAATAAGCATATTTATTTATCAAATTCAAATTATTATATTATAATGTTTTCACATGATGAGAATTTATTTATTAAAGTTAGGTGGTAGAAAATTAGTAATCTTTACTATTTTAGCTCCTTACTGGGAACAAAATTCGTAAGATGTTAAACACTTATTCTAAAATCAAATTATATAAAAACAAATGTTTTTCTAATATAAAACCAACTAAGGATCTCTAAGTTCTTAACTACAATCTACACTTTTTGATTTAAATTAAAAGAAAAAATTGATTGTTGAATTACAACTAAGTTTGATATATTTAATATAAAAGTAGAAAATAAATATACTATTTGATGTATTTTTTTTATTTAATAAAGTAAAACTACTAAGTAAAAAAATTTAAAAAAAAATATTATAAAATACGATTAGTTTTTTTTTTAAATAAAGAAATAAAAGTTTGAATGATAACCTTAAATAAAAAAAAATCTTTTACTTTTTACTATCTTTACAATGTTGTAGTTATTAAATGTAGTAACGACGTAATGTCGCAACCAAAAAAAGTTTTATCGTTTAAGTGAGGACATATTAGTTCAAATATTATTACAAGTGGCAAAACCACTTAATTAAATAGAATATATCTCAAATAAAAACTTATGTCCAATGAAACCAAACGTCACTAAAAATATTTAAACCAACAATTAGTTTAAATTTATCTGTTTGTTAAATTAGTTTGAAAAAAAAAAACAATTAAATTTTTTGTCATCTGTATTAGTTTTTTAGTATTTCTGTAGAGTTTTTGGTTAGTAGAAAATTTAAAAATGTTTTTATAAAATTTAGAAATCTTTTAACTTTTCATAACATTGTAATCGAAATATTGTATATAATAACAATATAAGTATTCCTACTATCCTAGTCATGAAGATAAACTGTATCCGAAGGTAAGACTAAATAACAGAAGTATTGTTCGAAATATATAAAAGAACTTTTTCTTAAGAAAAAATCCTTCTAAGCGCTTTGTTTTGTCCATCAATAAAATATTGCATCTATCATTCAAAGTGTATTTGTAACAATCTACAAATAAAATATTTATTGTACTGAAATTAGTCACAAAAAAGACTCCAAGAAAACAAAATAGTTTATTGAAACATAAAAACACAAATACGTCAACTTATACTCACTATGTCAGTTGTTATACACATTGATAATACATTTCAACGAAACAAAAAATACATGCTGGTGCAACTGAGATTCACTTTATACAAAATACAATATGGTTCCGTTTTCAACTTGACATTGATACAGATTCGAGTCATCCTCCAGCAAATGCCCGTGGGGTTCTTGTTTAGACAAGGCGTGAGTTCTCAACTCGTCATGATCAGCAAAAATCCGATGCTTTATCTCATGAATTAAATTAAACCTGTTGAAAAAAACCTTGAGAACTCGTCTTTCATCGCCAGGATAACGTGGAAAACAGACGTAGAAATGCGCCCAATTTGAAACTTCCCCTAGTGTGAGAATAAGATCGACGTTCGGGTTGCCCTGAACAAAACTTTCATCATCTTGGCATAAACGCGGACCAGGACCTCGATGTGGCTGGTCAGGATAAGAAAACAAACGTTGGTGTCTGACTGGAACTCCGAACTTAAGATAAAACATTTGTTTAATTCGAAGCACAGTAATGGGCCCAATGATGTTGGTGAATGTAAACTCTTTTGTTTCAAATTTTATTACCACATTCATCTTGACAAACCTTCAAAAATATTAATACTTACTGGTATTGATTAAAATTTAGCTTGATCTACTATACATTAGTTCTTTTTTATGATATAAAATGAAATTGATTTCGACAGTTTTAAGTCAAATGTTTTAATATGACTAAACGTGGTTTTAAGCTTGAAAAGTGTTACTAAAATGTCGTATACTGTACGTACCTACATTTTTAGTTATTGTCAATATTATATTTACTACTTACTTATTCTTATAACAAATTTTAGATGAAAAAGGTGATTAACTTCACATTTAATTAAGTTAATCCGCTTTTAGAACCTTTTTTCTTAGTTTAGCTTCCCTAAGTTCAATAGTTATAATCAAC
This sequence comes from Thalia democratica, assembly GCF_965202585.1. Lineage (NCBI taxonomy): Eukaryota > Metazoa > Chordata > Thaliacea > Salpida > Salpidae > Thalia > Thalia democratica. The sequence continues at coordinate 19,942,005 of NC_139168.1, forward strand.
AGTAGTTTTTATTTTAAAAATAAGTTAAATTGCTAGTTTATTTTAGTTAACTCGCTTAACTTTTAGTTTTTATACTTATCGGACTGAATTCGAAAAATATGTGACTTTAAAAAGTTTTTGATAAATAAACTTTTTAATTTCAAATATGAAATGTAATCATTTTAATGTAATAACATCCTATTGTGGCTACAAGAAGTTTGATCACAATTAACACTAGTTCAGGGCTTTTATAATTTTTGTTTGCAATCAACTAGAAGTATAAACTAGCTTTTGAAACACTCTAAATGAGATGTTATAAAAACAGCTTAAGTATTTAACACATATATAAAAAAAAATATTTATTTGCCTCAAAATATTTTTGTAATATTTAAAATGAAAACAACTTCAGGCCATCTTTATATGCAAATTATGAATTTAGTTTTGTTTTAAATGGATTTAAACTAAGAGAATAAAGCTTCAGTAAATAAGTAAATAAATTGAAATAAAATTAATGTACTAGTTGATTTAAAGTTAGTGACCTTTTTGCAAGTAAGTACAAATCTATAATACAATTTATAAATTGTGCACAAAATAAAAGTATAAATAGAACTTAAATCAATAATAAATAAATATGCTGTAAATTAAAATAAATTTAACAAGACAATCAAGTAATTTAGCTCATACAATATAAAGTTAATTTGGGCTGAATTATTAAAAACTAATAAACAAAAGTGTCGTTTAACATATTCTAATCTTAATATTGTCACTAAAGTATGACCTGATTAAACAAAACAATTATCATAGTTAAGGGCAGGAATCTAATATGCACGAAGGGACACTTTTGCAAGAAGACACTTTTGTACGGGTTGATTTTTTTTTTTTTTTATAGTTTAAGTTAATTATTTTTTTACTATCACTACCGACCCTAACCTTACCCGCGGTCTTATTTTAATTTACTCGTTTTTGTCATCTAGAAAAACTCTATTAAGTTTTTTTTATATTTTCTTAACTGTTACTCCTAACTCTTATCCTTGATTGGTAACTTTTTTTCTTTTTTTGATTTTTTAGTATATATTTTATTTATTTATTTTTTAAGTTATTGTATTTTTTTTCTATTTTTCTTTTACTATAGTTTTTATCTCTAACCCTTACCCACGTGCATTTTTTTTTAATATACTTTTATCTGCTTTATTTCTTTTTTAATTAATTTGTTTATTTTCTTATTCTCGGGCAAAAATGACCTTCCGTGCAAAATAGTCGTCGTGCAAAAGTGACCGCTCGTGCAAAAGAGTTTTTGTACAAAGTTGTTCCTCCATGAAAAAAAGACTTCGTTCAAAAGTGTTAATTCGTGCAAAAATATATATGTGCCTATTAGAACCGTTACTCATAATTAAACGCTATAATCTTTAAGCCAAATAAGTTAAACAAAGATATATTTTAGCTGAAAGACTGTATGATAATACTTAAGCTAGTATTTCAATTAAAAGTGCTGTAAAGGTAAAATAAATTTATGTAGTAAATTTGGATCTTAATTAGCTTTTATGATAGTTTATCGTTAAAAATAAAAGAACTATGAATAAATATCTGTAATTTTAGGATGTTTTTAGACTTTGGTACTTCTGAAAAGCCTGTTAATATTTAAAATTTATTTAGCATTTTTAAAATATATATTTAAATTATAGGAGTTTTGTTTATTTAAAGTCAATTATCTATTACGTAAAAATTTCTTAATAGTTGTCTACATGTTATATTAAAGTTATTAATCAATAAACATTTAGTTAAGTATTAATTTTTTTAAATATTGGAGAACAATAAAACGTAAATAATTTTTCTAAATATACAAGTTTTATGTAATATATTTTCATATAGAGGTTTTTTTTTTCTTTTTTTTTTCATTTTTAGCTCGTTATAAACTTTATTAATTTTGGTATGCAACTCGATGACCGAGAGGTCTTTTTGCGTATCTAGGTCGTTCAACCAAAAAAAATTAAGTAATTTTTTGTTTTTGTTTAATAAACCACTAAAAGTTTTTAAATAGAACTAAACGTTTTTTTTTCAAAACATTTACATCAATAACGAATAGTTTATTAGCTTTTTGTCTAAAGTATCATGAACTTTTAAAAATAATATGTTTTTATTGTAGATCTATGTAAATAAAATAAATTATACAATCTTTTGATACAAACAGTTTGAAATAAAAATAATTTGAAAGATTTAGTTTTTTAAGAAAACAGTGTCAGAGTAACAACTAAGTTCAGTATAAAATAAATAAAAGGTTAATAAAAAAACAACTCGATTATATGTTGACAATAATAATTTTTATATATTGGAATTATAGGTTAAATAAGACAGCGTTACACTTTTCAATATTATAAGCTATTAAATTAAAAATAAAGACCTCGAAAATAAAAGAGTCTATTGAAACATATAAAAAGAAAATAAACCAACCTATACTCACAATGTCAATTATCATACACGTTAACACGACACTTCAAGGAAACTAAAAATACATGTATAATATGCACGAAGGTACATTTTTGCACGAAGACACTTTTGCATGAAAACACTTTTGCACGAAGGGTAAAGAAAATTAGTTTATACTCACACTTATTTAAATTATTTTTTTTTAAAGTGAAGTTGAAACATTTTAATTGTTAGAATAGAACTTTTTACTTCAATATTTAAGGATTTTTATAAAAATAATAGAAAATTGTAACTTATTTCTTATTACTATGAAGCTTCAAAATATGTTAGAAATTAGAAAAAAAAAAAAAGGGTTTAAGCGTTTAAAAAATCGGTCTAAAAGTAATTGCTTATGTTTTTACTAAAAGCGTTTTATTAAGTTTGTACTTGAGAAAAAGTTATTACTGTTAAAACTAAATTATTTAGAAAAACAACCGAGATTTTTTAATGATATAGTTTTAGCGTTCGGTTATAATTAATATAAAGTATTATTTAGTTTTTGGTATCACTATGAAGTAGTTTTGTTTATGATTTTTAATTTTCTTAAAATTTTTGCTTGTATTTCATCTACAGTGATGGGTAGATTGATGTTGTTCAATGTAAATTTATTAGTTTTTAAATGTATTACCACTTTCATCTTAACAAACCTTCAAAAATATTTAACTTTAACTTAATTTATACTGATTAAATACTAGCTTATTTTACACTATACTTTCGTTTTTTAGTTTTTGTTTGCTTTATAAAATGAAATTTATTATGAAAAATTTATATCAAATGTTTAGATATGACTAAATGTTGTTTCTAGCTTGATAAGTGTTACTCAAATGTCGCTTTACTGTACATACCTACATTTTTAGTTATTGTCAATATTACAATTACTACTTAATTAGGCTGCATGAATAGTAAAGGGTCCCAAAGGGGGCTATGAGACCATAGTTTTAAATTTACACTAGATATTCTGAATTAGACGGTGAAGAGCATAAAATAAGGTCTTAGGTGTATTCAAAAGTAATTTTTCAAGAAGTCTTTTCGAAGCTTGCCATAGCTTATTTTATTTATTTAAAATAGGCTTTATGAAAAAAAGTTATGGATAATCTAATTTAAAAACAAAAATTTAAAGATATTCTCTAACTATTTTCTTAGCTAATGCTTACTTATGATAACATTAGTCTAAATATACTATATTTTTAAGGGTTGATAAGCTGAGCTTTAATATTAAGATAAAAGTATAAAAATTTAAAGTTATTCTAAAAATAATTAGAACTTTAATACAATTAATACTAAAATGCAAATAAGTATAATCGAAAAACATTTAGTGAATGTTTAACAAATTTTTTAATGATAAACAAACTATACTAAGTTTATTGCATAGAAATAATCATTAATTTTTTGAATATATGTATTTCTAATAAAAGTATACGAGAAGTTTTTACTTATCAATTTATGATAATAATTTAATGAATACTTATATTTGTTTTAATGTTTAACAGAAAATAAATTGGTATAATAATAATATTTAATTACTATTCTTAAAAATTACAAAAAATATACTTTCTCTTAATTATTTACCTAACTATGTTTGGTTTTTCTTTACTTTTAAAATATAGGAATTTAAAATAAGTAGTAAAAGCCTGGATATTAGAAATACTTTTCAAAATATATATATATTATTCCTAGGATTAAATCCTTTTGAGCGCTTTGTTTTGTCGATCAATTAACTATTAAAAAATTCTATTAAAAGTGTATTTTCACCAATTAACAACTTACAACATATGTTATACTTTATATAATTAAAAAAAGACTTCTCGAAAACAAAACAGTTTATTGAAACACAAAAACAGAAATACGTCAACTTATACTCACTATGTCAGCTATTATACACATTAACAAGACATTTCAACAAAACAAAAAATGCATACTGGTGCAACCAAGGTTCACTTTATATACAATACAATTTGGTTCCGTTTTCAACTTGACACTGAAACATGTTCAAATTTTCATCCAGCAAAATTCCATTGTGCTCTTGTTTAGACAAGCCATTTACTTGTGACCCTGAAACATTAATAATACACTGCTTGACATCAGCAATCAATTCAAACCTATTAGCACTTACCTTGGAAACACGTCTTCTTCCGTCAGAATCAGGAGGAAGACAGACGTAGAAATGCGCCCAAATAGAAACTTCCCCTAGTGCGAGAACAAGCTCGGTTTTTGGGGTGCCCTGAACAAATCTGTCATAATCTTTGCACAATCGCAGACCAGTATCCTGTTGTGGCTCGTCAGGATAATAAAACAAACGTTGGTGTCTAACTAGAACGCCTAACTCATCATGAAACATTTGTTTGATTTTAAGCACAGTGGTGGGTAAATCTATGTCGTTTATTGATATAAACGCTTTAGTTCCAAATTTTATTACCAATTGCATCTTAACAAACCTTCAAAAATATTAAATACTTACTGATACTGATTAAAAAAATCTTAATCTACTTTAGGTTTTAGTGACTCACTTCTAGTTTTTATTCTTAATTGACTAAATTTGAACAATTTGTAATTTTCAAAGCGTTTTGATTAAGCAACTTTTAAAATCAATTCTGAAACGTAATAGTTTTAATGTAATAGCACCCTATTGTCGATACAATATTTTATATCACAATTGACACTGATTAAGGGATTCAAAAATGAGGAAAAGATTTATAAAGTTTTCTTCAATCAAATAGAAACACGAAATAGCTTTTGAAACACTTTTAATTAGATGTTGTAAAGACTAATGAAATTAACAACAAAATATCCACAACCCCTTACTTAAATTCCACATAAGACTTTTGCAAATTTTTAGGTTAAACAACCTTTAGAATTTCGAAAGATGCTAAACTATGAATTTAAGTTTTTTTTTAATTATTCTAAACTGAGAGAATAAGCTTGATAAATAAATCAAAGTAAACTTTAAGTACTACCTTATATCAAACAATTTTTTTTTATTAATTGAACTAAACTGTAATACATTTTATTTTTAACACTGTGTACAAAAATGTTTAAACATAATTTATATCATAATAGAAATATACATATTGTAAACTATAAAAAATTTAAACAAGATAGTTAAGTAATTTAGCTTATACAAAATTAGTTCTGCTAATTTATTAAAATATAATAAACGAAAATGTCGTTTAAAATATTCAAATCTCAAAATTGATACTAATGATGTATCACTTGGTTTTAAAACTATTATCATAGTTAAGGGTAGGAGGCTAATATGCACGTAAGGACACTTTTGCACGGGATGAAATTGTTTTTTTTTTTTTGTTTTTAACAGTTTAAATTTACTATATTTTATACCATCATTCACTACCATCCCTAACCCTTACCAGCGGTCTTATTTTTTTACTCGTTTTTTTATTGATTTTACTTATTTATTGAGTTTTGTTTTTTACTTTTACCCATAACTCTTATTCTCGATTGGTAACTTTTTTTTTCGATTTTTCAGTATATTTTACTTTTTTTTCAATTGTTTTTTATTTTTCAATTTTTCATTTTTCTTTTCTATAACTTTTATCCCTAACCTTTACCCTCGGTCGGTAACTTTTTTTTCGTTTTTTGTTTATTTATTTAAGTTTTGTTAATTTTTTATTCTCATGCAAAAATGACCTTCCGTGCAAAAGAGTCGTTTGTGCAAAAGTGACCCCTTGTGCTAAAGTGTTTTCGTACTATTTAGATGGTTTCAAAACTTCAAAGCTAACGCCTTACTTATTTATTATTTATTAAATAATATTATTACTGTTATTATTGTTCGAGTTCAACGTTCGATAGCCCATAGCCCATAATCAGTCGTGACCATAACAGTCACTCATATTTGCTAAATCAGTAAAAATAACATCTTATTTTGTTGTTGTTTTTAATTTTAAGTGTTTAAATTTTAAATTTTTCGCTAAAATTTTATTATTTTTGAGTAAGGTGGAATATGAATAAATAAAAACTTCATTTAAAAAATTTCCTGACTCATCAAAAATGCAAATAAGACTGACTTTTTAGTTTACATACCCAAGGTATGTACAACATAAAAACTTATATTCATAGAAAGTTTGGTTTTATTTCAAAATCAACATATAAATGTTCAAAATAATTGCCACTCTAAAACTTTATATAAACATAGTTGTCCTTCGTGTATTACAAAATTTAGTTTAAACTTTTGTTAGTTATTAGCAGCAAAAGCAACTAGAAGGAGTAAACTATCAAATTGAATATACTTTACTGAACAAAACAAAAGTTTTTGAGAATTTTCACTTTGATAATCAAAATTTTATTAAAACTTAAGTTAAATTTTGTAGGAACACTGTTACAGTTTTGCAACCCAAGTTTTACTACCAAAGCATATACAACAAATTTTCCAAACAAAAGGAAATTTGTAGTCCTCAAGGGCCCTGGTAGGAACTACCTTTAATTGGGGGAGAGCGTTTAGCTTTAAAGACTTTTACTGAATTTACCTTACTAATTAGGTTTAACTTAGTAATTAATAAGTATGTAATAAACTTAGTATAAACAATTTCTATAGTAAAGTGAGTTTATTGAATATGTTATTTAAATGTAAATGAAAGTAGAAGTGACAAAGCAGCCAATTTATCAGTAGAATAGACCCGCAAATATAAACACAACAAATAAAAACAAAATTCTACAAATTAAAATGTGTTAATAATGTTCTTAAAATTTTGAATGTCACAATCTTAAATACAAAATAGGTCTTACTAATAAAACTACTAATAATACAGAGTCTTTATATATGTCGTGCTTCATGCACAACGATGGCTAAACTAAGCACAACATAATACGATAATGTAAATAAACATCAAGATCTTACAAAAAGAAAATAATAAAAAAGTTCTTATAATCAAATCGTGTGCCTCTCGCACGGTCTTATGGCTTAACTGTGCCATTTAATAAACGTTGTTAAAGTTTTATTGTGTGTTGATTTAATAAACAATCGTCTAATGCCCTCTGGCGGTCATTTAAAAATATTAAAATATTCATTTTTGTTACAAACTAAGAAGAGGCTCACAAAAAATAGTGATCAAACAGTAATTGAAAACAAGTTTTAAGTAGTGATGTACCGGACCTGGATCCAGACTTTTTTTTGAAATTAGGATCCGGCCAGACCCGGATCCGGATAGTTTTTTCAAAATTAGAACCCGCCTGAAGGCCGTATCCGGAACCGGATATATAATATTCTAAGTTATTTGTAATGTAAATAGGAATAAAAACTACTATATTCGATAATGCAATTTTATTTAACTAACAACTAACTAAGTATAGTTGTGAAATGTTTATCTTTTATATTTTATATCTAATTATATCATTTTGAATTTTGAAAAAATATAGTTTAAAAAAAATTTAGACTAAAAAATATTAATGTGCTGCTAAAATAAATAAAAAATCAGAAAGTTTATAATATGTTATTAAGGTCTAGTTAATATTAACAGTTAAAAATAGTAGCTGGTATGTTTGCTAATTTAAACTTTTTAATTTGTTTATGAAAAAATTCTTTTTTGTATGCTCTTTTTTACTTACTAGATCCGAATCGGCCGGATCTCTGTTAGGATCCGGCCGGAACTGGATCTGAATCTTTTTTTCATATCGAGATCGGACCGGATCCGGATATCAGACAAAAATAGCAATATCCGGCCGGATCCGGACCCGGACAGTGAGTCCGGTACATCACTAGTTTTAAGCCATATCGTTATATTTAAAAGATATGAGATTTTAAAATATGTTTGTAAATGAATTACTTTTTATTTTCTTTACTTTTTTGTAGTTATTAAAAAGTATTAACATACCATTGTCGCTACAATAATAGATTTTGTCGTAAAACTAAGGACCTATTAGCTTAAACTTTCACGAATTAAAAAATTAACTGATTAAAGCATACCTCAAATGAAAACTTTTTAAGCAAGGAAACCTGAGGTTACTAAGAATACTTGTAATACTATTTAGTTTAAACTTTTTATATTAACTTTAACTCTAAACTTTAACAACTTTGGAAAAATAAATTAGTCAAAAGAAATAAAAAAATAAAATAGTTTATAGCCCATGGAATTAAACTAGAGTTTGTAAAATGTCTAGAAAGCTAAAAAAATTTTCATAAAATTAAAAATAATATGTTACATATTCAAAAACATTCCTACCAGGAGAGTCGTGTGGAGTGTTGGACTGCCGCAATTGCACCACCTTAAAATTTAGTAAGTAAATTAAGTACCTGCAACGTTTTAGTAATTTTTTAGAACTAAATTTCTTGTAAGACTCCAATTCAGACAACGACCATTTTACTCACTACACTACGGCAAACTTTCAGCTGACTGCGAATGAAATCAAAAAGCAAAAATTTTTTAAGAATTACCTTAAAGTCAATATGAGCGTGAACTTAGCTTAACAGCGTTTTTAGGTACTTTATAAAAATGTCTAGTTTTAAGACCCAATTATTTTCCTTATCTTAATAGCAAATTAAAAACTTCTTTTTTTATACTAGAGAACGGTCTTTTGTCTTTAATTGAAAAAAATCCATTGAACTAGGGTTTGACTTTCTGAGTTGGGCCCCTTTAAAATTTTACCCGTTATGACTTTTTTTGATGCTTTGATATGCTTTTCCCAGTTAATTATTGCTTTTAGAATATATGACCCATACAAGCTTTACCTAAATTCTTAGAAAATCTATTTAAGAGATTTTTTTGAAGAGTTTAGGTAAAACTTGTATGGGACATATATTTTAAAACAAAAATTAACTGGGTATAACATATCACAACAACATTAAAAATAATTTTACAAATCTGTTAAAAATGAAAGTTGTTAGAAAAATATTTTATTTTGCAAAAAAAGCTGTAAATGAAGCCGAAGCAACTCCATTAGGGACAACTGGAGCGGAGGCAACTCGAGCAAGGATAACTCGAGTAGTAATTAACGGAAATTAAAGCACCTCTGATTTTTTTCTTCACCATCAAAGAAAATACCAGACGGTGCCACTGCTTCCTACTATCCTCAGAAAGACTTTAAGTTATCCAAGTAGAGTAAATTGGTTCACACAAATATTTTCGAAATATTTAACGGGATCTTTTCCTAGAACCAAATCCTTTCAAGCGCTTTGTTTTGTCGGTCAATAATCTATTGCATCAACTAATATAAATGAATTTTTATCACTTAATAAGTTAAAATGTATTTTATACTCTAGTTAATACAAAAAAAACTTCTAGAAGAGAAAACAGTTTATTGAAACATATAAAAACACAAATACTTACAATGTCAGTTAATATACATATAACGAGACACTTCAACGAAACAGAAAATAAATACTGATTACAACCGAGATTCACTTAATACACAATACAATATAGTTCCGTTTTCGACCTGACACTGAAACAGATTCAAATTTTCATCCAGCAAATTTCCATTGTTGTCTTGTTTAGACAAACCCTTTACTTGCAGCCCTTCATCAGCAACAATTCGCTGCTTGACCACAGCAATCGAATCCAACTTGTTAGAAAATGCCTTACGAAGATTTCTACTTCCATCAAGAAAACGAGGAAAAATGACGTAGAAATACGCCCAAGTAGAAACTCTACCGAGTGTGAGAACGAGTTCAGTATTTGGGATGTCCTGAACAAATCTCTCATAATTTTTGCACGATCGCAGACCGGATACTTGCTGTGGCTTCTCAGGATAATAAAACAAACATTGGTTTATAACTGGTACGCCGACAGTATCACAAAACCTTTGTTTGATTTCACGCACAGTGATGGGCACTTTGATGTCCTTACATGTAACTGTTTTACCTTCTAAATGTATTACCACTTGCATGTTAACAAACCTTCAATAGTATTAAATGTTTAGTCATAATGGTTAAAATCTACCCTGATTTACACTTAATTTTACAGTTTGAATTCTTTTTTGCGAGCTTAAAGGAAATTTATTGTAGATGATTTTAGTGAAATGTTTAAACATGATTAAAAGTTGTTTTAAGTTTGAAAATGAAACCAGAACATCACTACAAAAAGCTTTTACTTATTGTCAGTACTGTAATTACTATTAATTTTTCCATATTACAGACTTGAGATGAAAAGGTGATTTGTTTCATTTGTAATCAACTTGATCTGCTTTGAAAAGTTTTGCTCCAAGTTTATTTTCACTAAGATAATTACTTTTAAGTGATAGTTTTTATTTAATGAACAATTTAAATAAATTGCTAGTTTGTTTTAATGAATTAGACTAACTTAAGATTTTTATTCTTCTTGGACTAAATTTGAACAATTTGTAATTAAAAGCGTTTTGATTAAGTAACTTCTTTATTTCAAATATGAAATGCAATTATTTCAGTAACAACATTCTATTGTTCCTACAATAATTTGATCACAAATAACACTCATTAAGGGATTTAAAAATGAAAAACAGTATTTAAACTTATAAATTTTTCTTAATTCAATGACAAATATAAACTAGCTTTTGAATCGTTTTAAATTAGAGTTAAAAAACTGCTTAAATTTTCTGTAATTTTCAAAAACGTAAGAATATTATATAAAATAAATTAAAACAAAATATCCATAACACCTTACTTATATTTAAACAAATGCTTTTTTTAATTTTTAAGTTAAATAAATAGTTGGCCTTCTAGTACATGCTGCTATATGGTTCAAAATCTTCTTGTAAAAATTTTCAAAAACTTACTGAATAAAGTTAAAATAAACATCTTTAAGTATACACTATGTTAAATTTAGTTAAAGTTATTTTTTATAGAAATTAATAAAAAAATATTACATTTTTGAAATTGTGCACAAAAAAATGTTTTAAATAAATTTTATAAGTTAAGTTTAAATAAAAATGGAAATGTTCTAAAGTATGAGAAACTTTAACAAGATAACAAAGAAGGTTAACTCATTCAATTAAAAGTTATTAAAAATTAATAAACGAAAGTGACGTTTGACATATTTTAATCTTGAAATCGTTAGTAATTCATAATTTGTTTGTACAAAAGTTATTACAACATTTCAAACCATTAGTATAAAGAAAAAAAAGAAAGTATTTATTAGCTTTAACACTGTGTAATAATATCTATGTTAATATTATAAATATAAAGTAATGATTAATTGTTTGTTTTAGTTTGTTTTCATAAGATTTTAACGCTAAATATAAAAAATAAATGTAGTAAAGATTTGTACTTCTATGTTTCTTTTTACTTTGCTATTTCTAAATAGGCTGTTGGTTTTCTTTAACTTAATTATTTTTTCAAGAATTTTTAGTTAGTATATAGAAGTTTTGTTTGTTTAAAGCCAACTATCATTCATGTAAAAAAATTATAACAGTCGTCTACGTGTTAAAACATTATTTATCAAAGTTATTTAGAGTTTCAGAGTTGATTACAAAATTTAAAACTAAAATAATCATTTTTGTCTGTGCAATATTTTATCGTTCATTCTTTACAGTGCAATAAATATTTTCTTATATCATTTTCTAACTTTTTAATGTATAAAGGAATTTACATTTAACAAATAAAGATGTGAATATGAAAAACAAAAATATTCATATTTTATTGTTTCCTTTTATTTAATGAAAATCAGTATTTAGCTAAGTTTTGATGTCATTAATAACTTTAAATAAAATGTTCTTATATGTAGATAAATATTATTAAATATATGTAAACGATAGTTATTGTAAATAAACAAAAGTGCTATAAATTAACTAAATATTCTAAAAAATCTAACTAAATTAAAAAAAAATCAACAGCTTTTTTAGAACAAGCAAAGTCAAAAAAAAATACTGAAAGTACAGATTTTAATTTTATAGTTTATTTATGTTTGAGCTTTAACATATCATAAAAACAAAGTCTGATTTAAACTACCTACATAATAATATTAATGTATAATGATATATACAATAATGTTGTTTTAACTTTACATTACTATATATTTAGAATACTAGCTTAAATATTATTATAGTGTTCCAGATAAAATGTATATTTTTGGTTAATTTGTTTTGGTTTAGATTTTACAATTTTTAATTATGATAATAGTTAATGTATAAACAAATTATGCATTAGTGACAATTTTAAGATTAAAACATGTCAAACGACATTTTCGTTTATTAGTTTTATATAAATCAACACAAATTAATTATAGTTTGTATGAGCTAAATTACATAATTGTCTCATTCATATTTCTATTAGCTTACAACATTTACATTTTAATTTGATATAAATTATATTTATAACATTTTTTAGGGCATAATTTTAAAAATATTTTACAGTCACATTAAAATATATATTTTAATTTAAAATACCGTACTACTTAAATTGAAGCTTTATTCTCTCAGCTAAAAAAATAAAACTTAAATCCATAGTTTCGCACATATTAAAAGGCCTAATGTTTTTCTAATTTAAAATTTACAGAAGTGTTATGTGGATTATAAGTATGGTGGTTTTGATATTTTGTTGTAAATTTTAGCAGTTTTTCAATTATCTAATCAAAAGTGTTTAAAAACTTAGTTTATATTTCTATTTTTATAAAAATTTCGTCATTTAAAAAGCTTCTAATTATTATTACTTGTGATCAAACTTCTTGTAGTGACAATAAGATATTTTTACATTTAAAAGTATAGTTTCAGACTCGATATCAAAAAGATTCTTAACCAAAACGATTTAAAAAATTACATGTTATTCAAGTTCTGTTAAATAAGTGTGAAAACTAAAAGTTTAGAGTAACTTTGTTAAACAAACTAGCAATTAATTTAGCTAATTCATTCAATAAAAACTATTATTAGTTAAAAAGAATTATTTTAGTGAAATTAATATAAACTTAAACAAAACTTTTAAAAGCGGATAAAAATGATGACATATGAAGTTAATCACCCTTCCATCTCAAATTTGTTTAAAAACAATTAAGTAGTAATTACAATATTGACAATATAAAAAATGTAGGTACGTAGAGTAAAGTGACACTCGAGTTAGCACTTTTTAAGTTGAAATATACTTAATAGTTATGTGAACTTACTGAGTATATCTAATTATATTTATAAAAAATAACCTTTTTAAAACTCAAAACACTAAAATAAAGTGTAAATCTAGCTAGTTTTTGACCATTATTAGTAAACGTTCAATATTTTTGAAGGTTTGTTTAGATGCAAGTGGTAATACATTTAGAATCTAGAAAATTTATATTTAAAGACATCAGTGTGTCCATTACTGTTCTTCAAATCAAACAGAGATTATTTCAATGTTTTGATGTGCCAGTCAGACACCAACGTTTGTTGTATTACTATCCTGAGAAGCCACAACGGGGTCCTGGTCTGCGTTTGTGCAAAGATGATGAAAGTTTTGTCCAGGGCACCCCGAAAGTCGAGCTCGTTCTCACATCAGGGAAATTTTCTTATTGGGCGCATTTCTACGTCATTTTTCCACGTGATCTTGACGGAAGAAGATGTGTTTGCAAAATATCTTCTAACAGATTTGATTCGATTGCTGATAACAAGCAGCGTATTATTGACGATACAGGGTTACAAGTATACGGCTTTTCTAAACAAGGACACAATGGAAATTTGCTGGATGAAAATTTGAATCTGTTTCAGTGTCAAGTTGAAAATTGAACCATATTGTATTGTGTATGAAGTGAACTTCGGTTGTATCGGCATGTATTTTTAGTTTTGTTGAAATGTCTTGTTATGTGTACAATAACTGACATTGTGAGTATAAGTTGACATAGTTTTGTTTTTATGTTTCAATAAAATGTTTTGTTTTCGAGGAGTTTTAAAACTTCAATTTTTTGCTTAATTTTTAATTACTTTTAAGTAAGGTGGAATATGAATAAATGAATAAAAATTTATTTAAAAAATAATCCTGACTCAGCAAATATGCAAATCAGACTGACCTTTAGGTTCACTTACATTATATATGTACAACAAAAATTTTATATTCATAGAAAGTCTGGTTTTATTCCACGATTAATATATAAATTTTCAAAATAATTGCTTCTCAAACATTTAAAAAAAACATAATTGTTCCTTCGTTTATTACAAAATTTATTACAAAATTTTTGTACATGACTGTATTTTCAAGAAATTTTACTTCGATAATCAAAATTTTATTAAGACTTAGTTTAATTATTTTAGGAACACAAAAACGGTATTACAGCCCAAGTTTCACTAAATATTACATAAAGTACTTCAATATAAATCAGACTGAAATAAGGTAAAGTTTTAAAACAAATGTATGAAAATAAAAAAGAACTTGATGATTGTCTCATACAAGCTTTAAACTCAAAATAACAAGCTCAAAATGATGGACTATAAATCAAAAATTTTATAATTACTTATACTCATTCTAACGTTTTCGACCTTATCAATTCAATATGAATCGGCACATTTCAAAATTTAACCATTGGAGATGATAAACTGTCCTTCCACTGTCGACGTTCCGTTTTATTGGAGATAAAGTTAAGATACATACAAGATGTATACCTACTAAAAACATTTACTTATTACCGTATAATAAATTTGTTTAACACTAATAAACGAACAAATATTGTTATATTTTGAAAAAATTTCCAAATTAAACCAGATTTATCATTTTGAAAACAATTTTTTTAAACATAACACATAAATTGCGTCAACTAATATTTACAATGTAAGAAATTATACATTTTTATTACTTATTTATATATAAACTAAACGCAACTTTTCAACACAACTAAAAATCAAAATAAAGTAAAGTATTAACACGAACGTATGAAATTAATAAAAATCGAATAAATGTTTTACACAAGTTCCAAACTCATGAAGAAATAACGAAACAATAATACAAAAAGAAACAGGCTACAAATAAAAAATGTTGATTATCTTACGTATAATCAAAACCTCATTTTTCTAGTTACTTCTCAACCGTCCAAATCTCTTCTTTATTCATTTCTCAGCTGTACATTGTGGCGCTTTCCGAAATTTACCCACTGGGGATGGTACACTGCACTTCCCCTGTCCCCATCTTCTGCTACGTTGAAATAATACCTCCTTCAGATAATGAAATATGTAGTGAGTTAAAATGAAATAAACAAGTATTTAGAAAATTATTTATAATAACGATAAAATAAATAAACAAATAAATAATAAATGGTAATAAAATAATAAAACTGTAATAAAAACAAAAAAACCTCTTCTCTCCGTGACCCGGATGTAGAGTGATTAAATAGATCTTTGTCACGTGACACGCCTTTTCTCCCTCGATCTCGTTCATGGCATGAAATTGAACTCCTCCTCGTCGATCTCATCTTCGTCCAATTCATCTGGAAGGTGACTCCTCGGAGGGAGAAGGACAATTCTCCCGGGATTTCCATGTTTAAGATGCGGGCGGGGATTTCGTTTCCGACGGGACCGCATCCGAGGTAGACAGCGTCGTAGACGATCTCCTTGCCTTTTTTGAAGGAAACGATGTGCTCGGTCATAGTTTTAAACGCTGAAAAAATTAATAATTGATTATATTTACTAATTATATTAATAATAAACAAACGAGATTAATTTTAACTGCTTTTATACATTATTTTGATAAAAATATACTATTTATTATAAATATAAAGGTTAATTTAGACCTCAAGTTAAACGAACTATGAGATACCTAATAATCAAGTATCACAAAGTATACTTGAAATTTGAATTAAATTTTAAACGAAGTTCATTAAAAATGCTTTAAGTACCTTATTTTGATAAAAATATACTAATCATTATATATACAAAGTTTAATTTAGACCTCAAGTTAAACGAATTACGAGAAGCCAATAATCAAGCATCAAGATAAAATATACTTGAAATTCGAATTAAGTTACAAATGAGATTCATTTAAACTGCTTAAGCACATTTTTTTAATAAAAATATACTATTTATTAAAAATTTAAAGTTTCATTTATACCTGAAGTTAAACAAATTGTGAGATACCCCATAATCAAGTATCACATAATATATTTTAATTTAAATCAAATTACAAACGAGATTCATTAAAATTGCTTTAAGCACATTCTTTGATAAAAATATACTAATCATTATAAACTAATCATTTTAAAACTTTTAGACGTTTAATGTTTTCTATTAAGGCTTTTAAACAATTTTTATTAATACAATACATCTTCAGTTACAAAACAACGTTTAAGTGCGTATAACTTAATTAGTTTATTATATTATCAAATTGTTCACAAATTTAAAGTGCTTATGCCTAAAATTAAACATAAACACTCTATCAATGCAACTATCAATGAAACTCGAACCCAAAATATTTTATTGGAATAAGCACAATGGAGTTAATTTGAAGCCTTATCAAAAAGTAGTGTTTAAATACAACATTAAACAAACTTTGATGCTTTTTATACCTTTCAAAGACAGTTTTATTGTTATCGCACTTTTGCACAGTTATTTAATTTTACTATTAGTGTTATCCCCAACCCTTACCCTTGGTCGGTAACTTTTTTTCTTAACATATTCGAAAAAAAGTTTTCTTGTATCATTTCTCGTTTTTTGAAAAAAAAATGGAGGTTCAAGAAAACTTACAAAAAGTGATAAAAATTACATAAAAGAAATTCCACAACAATACTTCATTTGAGTCGTTTCAAATTTTTAACATGTGTTTGTGTGTAGCCACATTAAAAAAAAATCAGCTTAAAACTCCAAGGTCGCATTTTTTGAATCCCATACATTTTGCATTGGGGTGGTAATTAGAAAGTCGGTTTGAGGTAAGGTGAAAGTTTCTTCAAATCATAAAAGTCAACACAGAAGAATTAACACCAAGGCATAACTTTTCTAACAATTTTTTTAACCATATTTCAGTTTTTTGTGTTTGTTTTTAATGACATTAGAACTATTTTATTCAATGTATGTTTTTTGAATTAAGTTTATTCTGTTCGTTGATATTTATAAAAACATTCTGGTACGGAAGTATAACTGTAAGAACGCAATTTTTAAAATTAAATCGTTTATAATTTATTCATATCTCTTCTACAACCTACTTTTTTACATAAAAAGGTTAAGGAATAATTTAAGATACTGACAAATTAAACCTAAAATATTGATAAAACTTTGCAACAAAAAGTGCTAATCACTGGAGTCGATCTTGCTATCTTAGGCTCTCAGATCGGGTTGACAATCGCTGAACCACACAACCACTTGCAAATTGCCTTCCATGCTGGTATATAAACTTAATAAAATAGTATATGGTTAGATTTATACAAAACAATTAAAGAGATCTCAATTACTAGAGGAAATACATTATATTTTATTCTTTCAAGACTCTATGATGCAAACTATGATTCGGTAAAAGACCTCGTAAGTGCTTAATTAAGTATAGAATACTTTAATTTTGAATAAGTTTATTTAGATTTTATTTTTTTACTTTACTATAAATGGTTATTATACTTTTTATTTGAAATATTCTTACACACATAAAACTGTTTGTTTTACACAAAACTTTTACGTGCATTTTAATATTTCAAAGTTTTCCATTCAAAAGCTGCAATAGCAGAGCAAGTGTAGTTATTAAAGGCAGTTTTGATTTTTGTTGCTTATGTCTAAATATATACTGTTAGGCTATATTTGCATCGGTCTTGTTATAATAGCTAGAAAAATTTGAACTTTCTATAATTTAAAAAGTTTTAATACTTTAAACGTACAAAAGAAAGTTTTTGCACGCTCAATTTTTCTAGTTATCAAAGCATTTAATAAGTTTTGTTCTTTTTTGTTGCTTATGTCTAAATGAAAAGAACAAAACTTATTAAATGCTTTGATAACTAGAAAAATTGAGCGTGCAAAAACTTTCTTTTGTACGTTTAAAGTATTAAAACTTTTTAAATTATAGAAAGTTCAAATTTTTCTAGCTATTATAACAAGACAGATGCAAATATAGCCTAACAGTTTATATATTATATATTACCAAAAACCAGAACTAAAGCAAAAGAGTTATATTTCAAAACTAAAATCAACATTAAAATAGCATTTATATCACAAAATAAAAACAAAATTTTAAGTTTGATAAACATCACCAGCATTTACGTTATTGTTTTGACATTTTGTTGAAATATTTATCAGTAATTCTACCAAATTTACTGGTTAATAATTTGTTTACCTCTCTTCTTTATATTCACACAAGGAAATTTCCTTTTAAATGCACTTTATGGTTACAAAAAAAAATAATGAACCAACTTTTTACAAAGCTTTGTTTAAATCTTAGGCACCTTATTACATAATACATTGGTTTGCTTAGTACTTATTAATACAACAATACTTCAATCTAGTATTAGATAGAACCTTTAGTAGTAAGTATGTAAAAAAATGTTTATTCAGACACTAAGGTTTAGCTTAAGTTTACAAACTATAACAAAATATATCAAAACACTAATGAAACTGTTAGGCAAAGTAAACTTTAGAATAACTACTTAAATTAATAGAGTTGAGGAAAAAGTAGCATTCATCTGATGGCCAAACCAAATGTAGTCATTCAAATTTATGCAAATTTTTATGCAACAAAATCGAATGAAAAAGAACAAGTATAACTTTTTTTTTATATTTGCCAATACTTAAAAATAAACATCTCCATCGTTTCTGGCAGAAAATTTCATGCGAAAAAACTGCAAAAAAATATTAAAACGATGAAAAATAAGTTTTATTTAATTTTCTTTTCATGGTTCTGTCTTATGGCAAGTTTAAAGAGGAAAATTTATTTTATCACGTGGTATCTATTCTCTTCTTTTAAAAACTTTAATCTGCTTTTAAACTTTTCGCTATATTTTGCTTAAACCTTGCTTTTTTCAAAAACTAATTTTACCTGCATAGAAAGTTTATTTAGAAAGCAAATTTCGAGTGGCTCTCAAAAGTCGCTGTTTTTATTACAAGGGTGTTTTTGTTAAACTTGTTCAAATATTTTTTCAAGGAAATATCCTGTTAACTTGAGTTTAAATCTATTTATTTATAGTAAAGTCGTTATAAAGCTGATATGGTATGTCTGAATATCAACTATTTATACAGAAGTAGACAGCAGTGGTGATCTACATCATTTTATAAATGAAGATTCACAAACACATTAAATATTCAAAATGCGATTAATACTTAACTGATTTACCTATGAAAATATATTTAAAATCACATATACTTTCTCGTTATTTGTCATTAACTTGAAAAAAAAAACATTAACAATCTGGCCTCACACTGTACGAAGCAGAAAATGACTGAGCTATTTTTGTAAGCCTGTGCAACAATAGTATTAGATAAAACGAATTGTTCTGTAAAAGTTGAATTGTGTTTAGTTGTTTAATAGCAGATCAAAAAATGAGAATGCAATTACTCTAATAGAGACAAGTGTAGTCAAACTCAGAGGTTTATCGTAAGGAAAACTGGTGAAAGATGTTGGATAAACTGTTGTATGAAATTCTATTTAGTCTTTACTTCACTAAGCTTAAACTAAGCAACTCGTTTGAACAAGTATGTTGCAGAAATTTTAAAACCAAAAACTAAATTAAATATCTTCAGTCTTTGGCAGCGATTCTTAACCTGGAGTAAATTTGTCCCTTGTTTAAGGAAATAAATTTTCTTTATTTCAAGTTATGTAAATTAATGTTTATAAATTTTCTTTTTAGTTGGTCTTTTTAGAAGCTAAATAAAGTCTTAAAAATTTACGGTTTTTTATATTTATTTGATAAGCGTGAATTTCAGAAAAGTTTTTATTTTACTCAAACTTTTGTAAATTGGGATTAAATTGGTAATTGCCTTCAAAAAACGGGTAAAACATGAAAAAAGGTTAAGAACCACTGGTCTACATTATAACTAAATACTAAACAAACAATTTATTTGCTATTTATGAGACTTATTATTAAGTTTAATTAAATAATATAACTATTTGAATTGCAATAGAATTAAAAAAGAAACTAAGTTTATGTAAGAAAACATAACAATAGAGTTAAACATGTTTAAATGATAACACGAATTAGATAGAAAACTTTTATAAGTAAACGAACTGGTATGTAGAACTAGTAAATTTATTAGACGAAATACAATACAATGATATTAATAAATCAAATTACAATAAGTAAAGTGTTATATATAGAATAATAGATTGATTGTCTACTCCAAAACCATACCATTTGGAGTACTACATCAATGTTATATACTATAACACATAAAAATTTACTGTAATTCGAATATGTTTAATACCAAACATACATATGGACACTTGAAAGGATATACAACTAAAATTAAGAGAAAAATACTAATCAAGACTGTATGATGACGTAGTGGGTAAATTAAATTTCAACTAAAACACTTAAATTAAATGAATAAAAAAAGACATTTTGCGACTATGATAATGCATACAATTTGTAGAATTTTATGTGGACAATTTAAGACGTTTTTCATTTGAAATTCTAACTTAGTTGGTGGTTAGGAAGAAATTATTCTCACTTAAAATACATGAGTAGTTACTCGTACATCAAACAAATAACTAATATGATACCAAACAGCAGAGTGACGGGGCCTAATGAACAGAAATAAAAAATAGAGCAAAGTAGTGGAAGTGAGTTGGCCTAGCGAAAAGCAGCCAACGAAGACAAACGAAAGAAGAAAACTGAAGACAAAACGAAAATCTTTAATTTATTCTAAACCCAAATAAGTAAATAAATAATATTTGCAAGTAGCATGAATTGTTTTGTCTAACTTTGTTTAACTAAAGCAGTGCCATAACTAACTTTTAATTGACCGTTATACACAAATAAACTAAGGTGTAATTTATTTAAGAGATATACTTAGTATTCAATACTATGTAACAATATATTTAGTTAAAATAACAAGTAAATGATATGGATAAATAAGATTACAAAGTAAGTTGAAGTGTTTATTATAGAATAATACCAGGCTGTCTACTACAAAACTGTATTATTGGTAGTACGACACCAAAGATACATACTATAAAACATAAAACTTTACTTGTAATTTAAATATGTTAGTATTGAATTTAAAGGAAAAATAACATACTAAAAAATTGTGCGTAACTACTCGTACATCAAACAAAAAACTAATTAGGTGCCGACCAGCATAAGGACACGGCCTAAAGGACGGCTTTCGTTATTTGTGCCAAAGTCCCGGGAGCAAGAGTTCCTCCGGAGGAGAAACTCGCAGCGGAAGGACTTATGCACAAATAACGAAAGCTGTCCGCTACCACTTTAACTCAAAACCGAACTACTTCTTAGAGCTCAGTACCACACTTTTATGTAGTTTGGCGGTCAGGCTTACTACCTGAACTCCAAGCGTAATTAGGTTTTGAAGAAAAAATGGTTGGGAAAAAAGTGAAAAAATTTTTCGCCGGCGGAGCCGGCGAAATGCCTTAAAAAAATATTTTTATCATCAATCTCAAAAATTTTCATCAAAAGTTTTACTTTGGGGAAATCCCCCATTTGTGAAAAATTGTGTGGGGACCTTAATAATTAGTGCGTACCTTTTGCGTGTGCGTATTTCTTAAATGACGTACCTTATAGAAATCACGTTAATGCATTGTTACAAACTAAACCATACTACTTCATGTGAATAACAAATTATTTTTTGTTCAAAATTTGTTAACTACTTGGATCTTAAGTAGTTCTAAGGTCCGGCTGCAGTTTTAACGTCGCTTCTGATTGGCTAATATATTACATTTTGTATTAATTTTAAGTTTGCAGTAATAAAACTTGTTTTTTATTTTATTTTTATGTAATTTGGTAATTGTTTTTAATATTGTGCTGTACTATCACTTCACCTCATAATAATATGAATGAAAACATATACAGAGCCTTACAACTGCAGCCGACCAACTTAAAATATGGCTCAACCTACCTTATCTAATTACTAACATATTTAAATTTAAACAACCCCTGTCAAAAACTATGTTGTTTAACCAATAAAATAGAGTAAAACTGAGTTATTACGAAATGTTATAAAAAATCCAAAAGGAATATTAGTGATTTTATTTTTTTAACAGTTTTTGACAGAGTTTATTTAAATAAAATAGTTAACATGTTTATATACCATATAAAAAACTAACTTTTATTAATTATCAAAATAGTATTTGTTTAGAGTCTTTTTTGTGACACTATCTACTAGTATGAGTGATGAAACTACCAAAAAACACTTGGAAATAATGCTGCACAATACATAGTATCAAGTTTGAGATAAAATAAACACCTATGTTAATTTGTAATGTCACAACAGAAATTCCAGACAAAGGCTTCTTTAAACTATTAGTAGTGTTACAAAAAAAGTTCAGCATGTCTATATAACAATCATATGTAGTCAGATAAAAGTCTGGTTTTGTCAGCTAGTCACAGTTTGTTTATCATAACTCTGTTAAACACTAAAGGGTTATCAACATTTGTTTCTAAATATTAATTTTATATTTTTATCTTTTATTAGCTTTTAAATACACTCTATAACCGTTACAAGTAACAAACCAGATTCTTATCTAAATTAGCATTATCAATTATTACATAATTCTCAAAACATTTATTAAACACCTTGTTATGGTTTGAACAGTTTTTGTTCAAAGAATATAGTTAACATGCTTGTATATTATATCAAAAACTAACTATTAATCGTTTAAATAATCTTTCATAAGAGTTTTTATGGTGCCACTGTCTAACAGTAAATCATAAGTGTTTGTTTTATACAGCATTTCATTAACTAACACTGGTTTAGATGAAACTAACTAAAAACGTTTGATTTAATGCTACACATAGTATCAAATTGAAGATGAAACAAATACTTATGATACACTATTTCATAATGTCACAATTAAAACTCCAGACAAAGACTATTTTGAAATATTATTAATATTCCAGAAAATATTATCATTTCTATACAACACAGTCTTTTTATAAACATCATATATAGTCAGACAACAGTCTGGGTTTTTGTTAGCTAGTTACAGCTTATTTATCACAACTCTATCAACTATAATAACCACTTAATGATTATCAATCTTATTATACATTTAAACTTTACTACCACTTTTAATTATAATCACTACAAGTAACTGAAACAAACCGGACTTATATCTAACTTAGTTATATAAACACATAAAAACACAAACTAATATCTGTCAGTTGATCAAGCTGTCTAAATATTGTTTGTGTTCTTATATGTTTATTTGTAATAAAATATGTAACTATACATTTTACACTGTAGCTTTAATTGCTTAGTGGTTAAAAAAATAATAATATCACTCTTACTTAAATAATTAATAACAATATATCTCTAAAAGTGTGCAAAGAATTAACCACTTAGTTATAAAGCTTGTTACATTCAGAGTTACACTAAACAAAAAACAGCTCGATTTTTAGGTCTAGAATGATTAACTTCTTTATAAACTTTAAAACACATAAGTTTTGAAATATTAAATGCTCATAAGGTTTGAAAGTAACAGCGCTTAGTTACTTATGCACACTTTAAAAACTTTATATGATCTATTTTCATCTAAAATTTTCATTACAATGTTCAAACTGGAATTTTTTAAATTAGTTCATACTTCTTGACATAATATTATAAATGCCAGGGCTGCCAATCTTCAATTCTAAAACTGTACTCAGCTTATCTTGAATAAAATAAGAAACTAAGCAGCAGAAGCTGTTAATGTGTTATGTACTTTACTTATATATGATATCAATTGAGATTCAGCACTAATTTATACTAATGATATTCTATATTTAAAAAATAAAGACAATATTCAATTAAACAAGTAATTTTTATTTAAAATTAAGCTGAGTATTACTAAAATATCAAGTGCTTGGCAACCCTGAAAAATAATCTTGAATGAAATTTGTCTATTTTATTTTTAATAAAACACTAACCTCAGTATGAGCCGCAATAGTCCAAGAACTGACTGGAAATTTCCAACAAAAGGGTTACTGAGGATTGATTAGAAAGGTGATTACTGTAGCATTTAAGTAAAGATGCCCAGTTTATTTCTGCTCAGCATTAGACTTTTCAGTGAATGTATGAATATGAAGTAAATCAAACAATTGGTCATTGACATAAAGTAGAAGAGTATTGATTTAAGATAAATTTTAAAAATACATGTGAAAAAGTTGGAAAGAATAAAGAAAATAAAACACCATAAGGTAGAAAACTGTTGATTTAAAACACTTTTACATCATACCTATACCATAGATTTAACTTGTATACATTTTTTTCAAACATAAACAGTTCAAGTTTCAATTTTTAAAGATAACTTTGATTTTTTTCACACTATGTGACTGGTTTTAAATCATATGTGCTTGTACTTCAAGTACCTTTTAAACTTACAAACTCATATAAAAGGTAAACTCTAAAAATTATTATGAAAAGAAAGCTAAATTAAAAAATTTCAAGAACTTCCACTTCTAAGAAAACGTTTCTAAAATGAATTGCATTTTCATAAAAAAATTCTGCAAACATATAATTTTATAATTACGTAACAAATAAAAACTTTTTGCAAAAAACGGGATCTCTCTTCTCTCGCTTTGACAGTTTTAAGCTAATTTTCAACTTTTGGCTATAAATTTTTTAAACCTTGTTTTTTTCAAAAATAAATTTTACCATCCTTTTCAGCACAAAATTCTGCTTCAAAAAACACCAAACACTTTATAAAAGTTATGACGAATAAGCAAATTACAATTTTAAACCTTCAAAGCTTTGAATTTACACTATTCAGTTTTTCAAACACCTTTCAAACTTGTATGATATGAATAAGAAGTTAAACAATTATAGGCACTAGTACTCGATCTATGTTCATAACAAATATCACTGCTATATTTCTAATTTAAGCTTTAAACCTTTCTTTTGGTTAAAAGATTTACATTTGTAACCATTCTTTAACTGCTTAAACAAAAAAGTTACAAAAAAGTAACTTAAATATTATTGGACAGTGTTCCAGATAAAATGTAAATTTTTGGTTAATTTGTTTTGCTTTAGATTTTATAGTTTTAAATTATGATAATAGCTATTGTATCAACAAATTACGCATTAGTGACAATTTTAAGATTAAAACATGTCAAACGACACTTTCGTTTAGTTATTTTTAATAAATCAGCAAAAATTAACTTAATATTGTATAAGCTAAGTTACATAATTGTCTCGTTTAAATTTCTAATAGCTCACAACATTTACATTTCAATTTTGATATAATATATGTTCCAGTTTTTTTTTTTTTGTGCACAATTTTGAAAATATGTTACAATCATGTTAAATGTTTTTAATTTAAAATACCCTGTACTTAAATTTTACTTTAAGTTATCTATTGAAGCTTTATTTTCTCAGTTTAAAAAAAAAAACTTAAGTCCTTAGTTTCGCACATATAAAAAGGCCTAATGTTTTTATAATTTAAAAATTTACAGAAGTGTTATGTGGATTATAAGTATGGTGGTTTTGATATTTTGTTGTAAAATTTAGCAGTTTTTCAATTATCTAATTAAAAGTGTTTAAAAACTTAGTTTATATTTCTATTTTTATAAAAATTTCGTCATTTTAAAAGCTTCTAATTATTATTACTTGTGATCAAACTTCTTGTAGTGACAATAAGATATTTTTACATTGAAAAATAAAGTTTCAGACTCGATATCAAAAAGTTTCTTAATCAAAACGCTTTAAAAAATTACATGTCATTCAAGTTCTGTTCAACAAGTGTGAAAACTAAAAGTTTAGAGTAACTTTGTTAAACAAACTAGCAATTAATTTAGCTAATTCATTCAATAAAAACTATTATTAGTTAAAAAGAATTATTTTAGTGAAATTAAATTAAAACAAAACTTTCAAAAGTGGATAAAAATGATAAAACATGAAGTTAATCACCCTTCCATCTCAAATTTGTTTAAAATACATTTAAGTAATAAAAATACAATGTTGTCAATTAAAAAAATATAGGTACGTAGAGTAAAGTGACACTTTAGTTATAACTTTTCAAGTTGAAATATATTTTATACTTATTCAAACTGAGTGAGTATGTCTTTCTATATTTATAATAAATACCTTTTTAAAACTAAAACACTAAAACAAAGTGTGAATTTACCTATTTTTTGATCATTATTAGTAAACGTTCAATATTTTTGAAGGTTTGTTTAGATGCAAGTGGTAATACATTTAGAATCTAGAAAATTTATATTTAAAGACATCATTGTGCCCATTACTGTTCCTGAAATTAAACAGAGATTATTTCAATGTTTTGATGTGCCAGTCAGACACCAACGTTTGTTGTATTACTTTGATGAGCCACAACGGGGTCCTGGTCTGCGTTTGTGCAAAGATGATGAAAGTTTTGTTCAGGGTACCCCGAAAGTCGAGCTCGTTCTCACATCAGGGGAATTTTCTTATTGGGCGCATTTTTACGTCATTTTTACACGTGATCCTGACGGAAGAAGATGTGTTTGCAAAATATCTTCTAACAGATTTGATTCGATTGCTGCCGTCAAGCAGCGTATCATAAATGATTTAAAGTTACAAGTATATGACTTGTCTAAACAAGAACACAATGGGAAGATGCTGGGTGAAAATATGAATCTGTTTCAGAGTAAGGTAGAAAACGGAACCATATTGTATTGTGTATAAAGCGAACATCGTTTGCACCAGTATGTATTTTTTTTACTCAAATGTCTTGTTAATTTGTAAATTAACTGACATAGTGAATATAAGTTAACGTATTTGTGTCGTTATGTTTCAATAAACTGTTTTTTTGAGGAGTTTTTTTTGCAGTTAATTACAGTACAACATGTTGTAATTTGTTAATTGATAAAATACACTTAAAAGAGTAGATTCAATAGTTAAATGAATCTTTTTTGTTGATTGATAAAACAGTGCTTAAAAGGATTTCGCCCTAGTAAAATAAACTGTTGCATAATTCTAGGAATATATTTAACATCTTGTTTTACACTACTTGGATACAGTTATACGTCTTGTCCCGGACAGTATTTGTTTTAAATTAATATAAACACAATGGTTTTTTTTAATGTAACAAAAACATAACATTTTATGGTTTTGTTGCTTTAAAATTTCAACTTGAAAAATTAAGTTGTTAATCACGGGTTTAATTCGGTATAGTTTGTTAAATTACAATATTTGTTTATATTTACATAATCTTAAATCATTAAAAAAAATTTTAATAAGCTAATAGAATATCAATTAAAAAAAGTAGTGAACCTCTTTCTAGGAAAACAAACCACTGCGCGGACTTGAACTCAGGTTTTTCGCTGCGCGCCCGCCGACACTCACTTCTACACCATTCATTCTTTGGATAAGCCGAATATATATACTATATAAATACTAAATAAGTTACTTGAGTTAAATTTTACTTTATTCTAAGTTTCAAAAATACTTTTCAACTATGTATTTCTAAGCTAACATTATTGAATCATATGAAAGTATGTATCTAAAGTTCTAATAGCTTAAGTAAAAACTAAAAAATATAAGTCTAAACTGCTGTTACAAATGAAATAAAATTCTGCTATCAATAAAGTAATAACTTTAACTTGACGAACAAAATATATACGACCAGGAAACTATTGAGCTGTTGAAGGATCTTAATACTGATAATTAGCTTTCATTGAGTTTTACGGCAGTCAACAGCAACGCAATGAAAATTTTTATTCGAAAGTAGCTTTTTTATGATAACTGTAGGTAGTATATTTCTTTAATAAACAAATATTGGCTAGATTAAAAAAAAAGTATTGATCTAGTTTTATTTGATTTAATATAAGGTATAGTATAACAGTTATTCAACTTTTTTTAACTAGTTTTATAGTTTTATTACTTTTAGTACTTAATATATTTACTTAAAATATGTTAGATGTTTTCCAGTCGTTCAAATTATATTTTATCAAACAAAACTTACTATGCAGAGAAGTATTCCCCTTGAAAACGCACTTTGAACAAAATTTTAAAGTGCTCTTCAAGGGAAGTATGTACTCTAAAAATTTTGGTATTATTTTACAAAAAAGAAAACTCAGATATTTTAAAAGTAGCAAATGTCGTCTTAAATCTCTACATTAAGATATAAACATATATTTGAAGCAATACTTGTACTAATTAAACTCAATTACGCACAAAAACAAAATGTTGCTATTTATAAAGTATTAGATTCAAAAAAACTTTTTATTAGTTTATTTAATTTCTCTTGTTATAAATAAGTTAAACAGTTACAAATTCAAAGTAATCTCTATTTTTTTTTCTCAAAAGAGTGCTTAATAAGATGTTTAATTATTAATAAAGATTTTTAAAAGAAAACAAGGAATTGTTAAACTCGTGAAAATTTTAACACTATTTTTTTTCTGACTATAGGCTGACTATAGATATATATAATATTTAAATATTTTGCAAAGAAATAAGAGTGAACATGTTATTTTGGGAAAAAAAAACTGACTACAATAAAAAGTTTAACTTAACTTTATTTAAGTATAACTTGTATATTAAAGTAAAAACAATAAAGTATAAAACGAAAACTTTAAAAATAAGCAACTAGCCTAAAAGGCACGTTTAGATGTTACTAGTTTTTTTATTTTGTTTATTATAATTAGCCATTAAACAATTATTTTAAAATTTTGAAAAGTGCTAGTTAAAGTGACAGGTTAGAAACAAAAAGACTTGCACATGTCAGGTTCGAACACGCAAAGTCTGGATTTCAGTTCCAACTCCTTGACCACTGGGCCATCACTGCTTGTCGGTTAAACTTGATTTGAAATATATATTCTTATGAGAAAGGAGTATAAAGTTGTAAACAGTGCTTGGGTCAGAACGAAGCGTGTCCATTTAATTGGAGGACTTTCTGTTTTTAAAATATTACTTATACTATAATTTTAATGTTAGTAATACAAAATTAGAGATTTGTTCACTCTAATATGTTAATTTAATGTTCAAATTAACATTGAAAGTAAAAACTAATTTGTAACAGAGTTTTTTGCTAAAAACTAAAGGGTTACATGCGCTGGGATATTTTAACCACCAAACTAATAGACAAATAAGTATACAATTTTATGAAATAAAAAAGGTTATCTATGTAATGATTTTTTATTTTTTATAAAGTTTTTATAGATTATCTTAGTATCAATATGCATTTTGTTTACTTTTAAAATTAAAACTTATATTTTTGGTACTACCTTAAGCTTTAGATTCTATTTTTAGGAAAAATAAGTATTGATTTAGACCGTTTGATTGCTATTAGATGAATTTTTATAGCTTGATAATAATATTTAGTTTTAATTATAATCATTTGTATAAGCCAGCTCAGCTAAGACAAATGCCTAAAGAAAATAAGCAAGTCAATATACTCCGAGATCACGGGTTTAATTCGGTATAGTTTGTTAAACTACAATATTTGTTTACATTTACATAATCTTAAATCATTAAAACAAAAACATGTATTGCTTATAACCTCATTTTTATAATAGCTAATAGAATATCAATTTAAAAAAAAGTGAATTTCTATCTATAATAAAGGCCACTACGCGGACTTGAACTCAGTTTACTTGCTTCGTGTGCGCCGACACTCACCCCTACGCCATTGCTCCTTTGAGTAATTCGAATATATATACTATATAATATATTTAAAAAGTTAAATTGCATTAAATTTTACTTATTTTAAGTTTCAATGACAATTTTGAACTATGTATTTGTAAGCAAATATTATTGAATCATATGAAAGTATGTATCTAAAGTTCTAACAGTTCAAGTAAAAATTTAAAAGTATTAGTCTAAACTGCTATTACAAATGAAATAAGACAAAGCTATCAATAAAGTAATAACTTTTTTCGAGGACGTGATCTAAAACATTAAACACTTGAGAATACTAAGTTTAATATCCATCAAGCTATAAGATAATTTTATAAGACAAGGGTCGGCAAACTGCGGCCCTCAAAATCAAAATATGCGGCCCGCGAGCTCCTTTTCAACCAAAATATATTTTTAAAAAACAATATTTTGAAGTAAAAACTCACAGTTAGGCTCTTATTTCTTTATTTATGCTCTAATATTGCTCAGTTTATCATATTTTTGATCGTTAATAATATTTTTCTACTAATACCAGAACTATTTTTAAATAGATGCGGCCATCAAAGGTTTGTTTCTAAGTAGTGCGGTCCGGTAGCAACTTTTCCCAGGCCCGCGAGTTACATATGGCTGCTGACCCCTGTTATAAGACTATAAAACTACTTTGTACTTAGATACCAAAATAATTAAAAAAGTACGTCTTTTTTGTTGTTTACCACAAGTTTCAATAACTTCAATTTACAATAAACAGTACTTAGTATAGTTTGTATGTATAGCTTGCTATTTTTGTTATACTCATCATGTTTAATTGAATTTATTCAATAGTTTAATGTGAGGCTTATCTTTTAATAATATCGATTAGACCTTAAACACTTATATTATTGAAAACTTAAATAATTATCAAAAAATATTGATTTAAAATAAGAATTGAAATAAATTGAAAACAGGGTCAGTCTATTATACAAATTCATAAAGTATTCTGTTATCATTGATAAACTATTAACTTAAGTCAATCTATTTTTGATTATCCGTAATTTTAGAACGCTTTTTTACAGCTAAAGTTATTGTTAGCTTAAGTATATAAAAACTTATAAAACTATAGTTTGAGTTTAAAACTCAAAAATGACTCATAATCTTAATTGAAATTAAACTGAAATAGTGACATGAACAACTTTTAATTGACTTTTATAAACAGACAGTCTACAAGATAGTAAAATACTAAACAAAAATTTTATTTGATATTTATGAGGCTTAGTACCATAAACACTAATTAATTAAATAAAATAAATACAATAAAATAGTTTAACTATTTGAATTACAATAAATACTGAGAAACTAAACTACAATGCAAAACTTTTGTGTTACTTATAGAATAATACCAAGGTTGTCTACTATAAAACTGCATCATTCATAGTACAACACCATAGATATATACTATAAAACATTAAGCTTGACTTTTAGTTTAAACCTATCTGTTAAAAAAAAATTCTTCTTAGATTGGGCTGTTAGTAGAATTAAATACGAAACAGCATTAACTCTCAATAACAAACGCTCAAAGTTCAGGTTGAACAATAAATAAAATAACTTGACAGTCATAAGAAATCATAAGCTACCTAACAATACGAAACTGGATACAATTTAATGTCGTTAAGATTGAAACATATATTTTAGTTAATCCAAGAGTTTTATTCACTTATAAATAAATATCCTACCTTTAACGACCCTATAAGATTTCCAAAGCATGCAAAGTACACTTTAAATATAAATATATACAACTATATTCAGTCTTTACTTATTGGGCAAGAAATAGAACTAAACAGAAAAACATAATATAACAACAAAATAGACTTATACACAAATGACATTTATTAAAAAGAACACATAGATTTCTTTTTAAGTAAACCTTAAAAAAACTTTACTGTAATAATAATATATTAAAGTAGAATTAATTTAAGAAATAAGCAATTTGAAGCATAATTACAAATTAGACTTATAAATAAACATTAGAATAATTTTATAAGAAACCATACAAACATGTTTTTACACTTTTACAACTTTAAAAAATTCCACAGTAACATCAATGAATTATTAACTAGAATATGATGTAATTTTGTTAAGAGGAAAGAAAAAAATCATTAGTATAACACATTTTTCAACTAATTTCGAGTTTTGTTGAACTTTAAGCCAATACTTATCCAATGGAAAACGATCCCATAACATTAGAAAAAACTACATTGAGTACAATGAATGCTACAACGAAGTAGTTACATTCGGAAAACTCGCAGACATTTGAAACGAGAATTAATTTGCCTTATTTCATTGAGTTTTATATTGGTGATATATGGAGAAATAGTATAAATGATCAGAATCGTTAAGAAAAGATGGGCAATAAGTTAAAAATTTAGTTAACTGTTTTAGTTATTGAAACATGTATTAAATATTGAGGCATTGTTAAACCAGACAGTTTAGATTTCATAAGACTCAAAATATAGTACTTATTTTCAATGTTTTTCAACTTTATTGAAAATTTTCCAAAAATACAACTTGGACAAGACCATTATGTTTGAAATACAAAAAAAACTTAACTCTATATGGAGTAATCAAAATTACTATAAACAATAACTAAACGAGACCCCAAAATTAAAATGGTTTTTGAACTGGCCTTGATTATAATAAAAACATAAGTTAAGTTGGGTGTTGTTTAATTTTTAAATTTAGAGACACATATAATGTTTGGAGGTAGAAAACTTGATAAGTTTTACAGGTCGTGAAACTAAGACTAAAAAATCACAAAGCTTTTATATAAGAAGTATATTCGAGCTGTAATTATTATCTGTAAGTTTAAGTTAAATGTTGGTTAAAGAATACATCTGGAAATAGTTATATATACCAGCGCGACAAGATGACAGTTAATGATAAAAAATTAAGAGCAAATTTTAATTTAAAAATCAGTATGTTCTGAAAATAATAGGAGAATAAAACAAAATATATAGAGATGTATATATTAGATTGATTAAAGAGAAACCATAGGAAGAAAATTTTAGTTAACATCACAGTAATACGAACAAAACAATGTTATACCAACTAAAAATACGAAATTGGATCTAATTTTAGTCTTTTTAGTTTGTCAATTGAACGCTGAATGCTTATTAAAAGTTGGTTCATTTAAAACTAAAATCTCTAGTGAGTAACAATTCGTTTAAACAAGTATGTTGCAGACATTTAAAATTAGATTTAGGGATTCAATTGAATTTTATATCGGTAATAAACAATTTTTTTTAGTAAAATTAAGATGATAACTAAAGATAAATTACTTAAAGGTTATTGCAGTCTGTATACACTTTTAATATAAGTATACTTAAAACTATAAAATCATTGTATATAGATGATTGTTTACTAAACACTGCTGTAATATAAAACAAAAGGTGAACTAATGGATCATTAACAAGAAATAGAGTTTATATTTTGATAATTAAGACTAAACTGATGGCCTTCGATTTTAGGTAGAAATAAAAATTATATATTTGTGCTTAAAAAATTGTATGATTGAGGTTGATTATCGTATATATTTATACGTAATAGTTTAACTTAATTACAGACTATCTAATATTTATTATGGATAAATAACTAGAGTAGTAAAGTTTTTTTATACAAATACACAAGTTGCTCTACTTTGTCCATTAAGTCTATAGCAGTTTAAACAAAAATTAAGTTAAGTGTTATCTAATACTTGTTACGCATAAGTAGTTAGTGTTAGCTGTGTCTGTATTATGTAAGTTCCGTTTCAATTAAACATTTTATATATCAATGTATTTACTACTATATTTAATAGAAAAATAGTAAGATTATATTTAAAAAGTTTAAACATAACTGACTCATTTTCGAAAAAAGTTTATTTATTAATTTCGTTTAGCTCTCTTCAGAATAACATTGCTAAAAACTATGAATATTGTAGAGTAATTTTAGTTATATATAATGAATTTGAAAAGTCTAACAAAAAATAGTTACGTCATAAAGTATAAAAGTCTGTTTAGAAAAAGTTTGAAAAATAGAATAGAGCTGTACTGAACTAACTTGAAGTAATTTATAAGACAAAATTGCTAAAACAAAAACATTTAAAATAGTGGAAATTTTTACCTTAAACTAAATTAAATAAAAAGCACATTAAAAAATACGACAATAACGACAACAAAAATAATACTACTAAAGACCCTATTTGTAAAGTTTTAAATTGTAAAAATCTCTTTGTTTGCAAATTTTTGGCTCGCGAGATCTAATAAACAGAGATTCTAGAACTGAAAGATGGTAGGTGTTTCTAGCTCGGGATAGGATTTCAAACCTATTATCCAGGTAGTTCTCGGCACAAACAGGGTTGTTGAGGAGGTGCTGATGAATAGATGACTGTTCACCTTTAGGCTTCACGTCGTCATTAAAAATAAACCTTTTAAGCTTTTTCGTGACATGCTGCTCTCGCCTGACGTGGAAACGTTGAGATGTACGACCTACGTAGTCATTTCCGCAATGACATTTAAATATGTAAACTACATTACTCAAATCATGGGTAGGTGTGGCATCTTTTACGATTCCGTTAAGTGGGCGGTTTTCGAAAATGAGTCAGTTATGTTTAAACTTTTTAATTAAAACCAGTACCAAAACCAAACTATTCAAAGATTATATTTAAAGATACTATTGTACTATGACGTAATGATAATAATTAAAAAATTTATTTAAAATCTTAACAAAATTAAATGAAAAACTATGGACAAAAACAGTATTTTGATAAAGGCCAAACTTTTTCATACAGATTAAGACGTAAATACTTGTTTATGGAAAGGTATATAAAAAAAAAGATTAAATTCTAACTGAATGAATTAAATCTTCTACCTACAATTATGTGGTACAAATGTGTTAAAATTATAACAAGTTATGACTTGAACCTACGACCACATCAAATTCAGTTATAACTTAGAAGTACTAGCACTTTAAGTTAAGTTATGAATAACTAAACTTATTTACAAACATTATTAACTAAAGATAACCCGTGGAAAAGTTTTTAAATAAGTCTTAAAATAAATTAATAAAAGGGTTAACTCGTGATAATTAGCTATTTACTGAGTTTTTAATTAGACAATTAAAACCAAACTGATGATCTAAACAAAAAGATTAAGATATTAAGTGTTTATTATCAGTAATACAATAACTTATCACACACTTTTACGTTTATAACATATTTAATAGAAAAATAGTAAGATTATATTTAAAAAGTTTAAACATAACTGACTCATTTTCGAAAAAAGTTTATTTATTAATTTCGTTTAGCTCTCTTCAGAATAACATTGCTAAAAACTATGAATATTGTAGAGTAATTTTAGTTATATATAATGAATTTGAAAAGTCTAACAAAAAATAGTTACGTCATAAAGTATAAAAGTCTGTTTAGAAAAAGTTTGAAAAATAGAATAGAGCTGTACTGAACTAACTTGAAGTAATTTATAAGACAAAATTGCTAAAACAAAAACATTTAAAATAGTGGAAATTTTTACCTTAAACTAAATTAAATAAAAAGCACATTAAAAAATACGACAATAACGACAACAAAAATAATACTACTAAAGACCCTATTTGTAAAGTTTTAAATTGTAAAAATCTCTTTGTTTGCAAATTTTTGGCTCGCGAGATCTAATAAACAGAGATTCTAGAACTGAAAGATGGTAGGTGTTTCTAGCTCGGGATAGGATTTCAAACCTATTATCCAGGTAGTTCTCGGCACAAACAGGGTTGTTGAGGAGGTGCTGATGAATAGATGACTGTTCACCTTTAGGCTTCACGTCGTCATTAAAAATAAACCTTTTAAGCTTTTTCGTGACATGCTGCTCTCGCCTGACGTGGAAACGTTGAGATGTACGACCTACGTAGTCATTTCCGCAATGACATTTAAATATGTAAACTACATTACTCAAATCATGGGTAGGTGTGGCATCTTTTACGATTCCGTTAAGTGGGCGGTTTTCGAAAATGAGTCAGTTATGTTTAAACTTTTTAATTAAAACCAGTACCAAAACCAAACTATTCAAAGATTATATTTAAAGATACTATTGTACTATGACGTAATGATAACAATTAAAAAATTTATTTAAAATCTTAACAAAATTAAATGAAAAACTATGGACAAAAACAGTATTTTGATAAAGGCCAAACTTTTTCATACAGATTAAGACGTAAATACTTGTTTATGGAAAGGTATATAAAAAAAAAGATTAAATTCTAACTGAATGAATTAAATCTTCTACCTACAATTATGTGGTACAAATGTGTTAAAATTATAACAAGTTATGACTTGAACCTACGACCACATCAAATTCAGTTATAACTTAGAAGTACTAGCACTTTAAGTTAAGTTATGAATAACTAAACTTATTTACAAACATTATTAACTAAAGATAACCCGTGGAAAAGTTTTTAAATAAGTCTTAAAATAAATTAATAAAAGGGTTAACTCGTGATAATTAGCTATTTACTGAGTTTTTAATTAGACAATTAAAACCAAACTGATGATCTAAACAAAAAGATTAAGATATTAAGTGTTTATTATCAGTAATACAATAACTTATCACACACTTTTACGTTTATAACATAAGACCCAACCGTACCTGTATTATTCGTTTTACCTAGGTAAATGCCTTTGTTATTTGAAATATGAACAGTGTAATGCTAAGCAAGAAAATACTTATATTAAATAGATGTGCTTTAAAAAATACGAACTAGGGAATTAAATTTATTTAAATTACTAAACAGCAAGTTTGTGCTTAGATAAGACATTAGCAAACATTATGTATGGTATACACAACCTTGTAGACCAAAAGTTTGGCTTAAATTGCACAACATAAAATACAGCTGAAAAACAACTTTAAACAAAAACTTTAAACTTTTAAAGCCTCTAAGTAGGATGTATATTTGAACTGTAATTATTACTTAGAGGAAACAGTTTAATCTTTTAAATAAATAGATAAATATACACTACTTACCTTGAAAAATTCTACCAAAATTAACCTTTTAAAACGACTTAAAAGTTGAATAGAAAATGAGAATAATAGTAGTAAACTAAATAAAGAAATAGAAGAAACGAGCTAGTTGAGCTACATAAAGCCCAAGCGTAATCTACAGTTTTGAGACAAGTGTACCCTTGTGTTTAAATTAAATCAGTAAGAAAATATAAAATCTTTAAATTAAATGTACACGCATTACAAACATACAAATTTGAAGACACAAAATGCTTATAAGAAAAAATATAATTTAGACAAGACAAGTATGTATTATATTCTCATTCTTGTATACAAAAAAAACTTTGCTACTATAAAAATTATTCTTAAAAAATCATAAACAAGACCTCAAAAATAAAACAGTTACTGAATTGGTGTAACTCTGTTCGGTTAAAAAATTATTTAAAGCTGGTAACCAGTTTATCAGTTCGCCATTTTAAGTTGAGGTCGAGACAGTTTTATAGTGTAAATATATACAGGGTTGTCACATATCTAGTTGAAAAAAATTTACGGATTTTTGGATTCAATTCAAAAACACATATACTTAAAAAATGGTAACTTTACTTTTAATCTCATTGAATTTCGAGTGAAATAAATATTTTTCAATGCAATAAATACAACAGTATAAACTAGCGCAACAAGATGATAATTAATGATGAAATCATAAGAGTTGGTTGTAGTTTGAATATTTGTTTAAAGTAAGTTTAGTAAGGGAGTGTACATAATTACATGAATAAAACTGTTTAAGTAAGAAACACTTCTCTATCAAATAAAAATAGTAGGAAAACAAACAACAATGATTGTTTGATATCGAAATTGATAAAAACAAGACTTATTATCAGGGTTGCCCCTGATTATGACGTCAATAATTGTTTTTATTTTTTGAAACTTATAATCCAAAGAGAAAAGGTTTATTAGATTAGCTGTACGAAATATTACAAGGATACTATCAGTAAAAATAGAAATATTTCAAATAGAGTACGATAAATAATGGTTATACAACATTTTCATCTTAAACAGCCGATTATGACGTCAATAATTGTTTTTATTTTTCGAAACTTATAATCCAAAGAAAAAAGGTTTATTAGATTAGCTGTACGAAATATTACAAGGATACTATCAGTAAAAATTGAAATATTTCAAATAGAGTACGATAAACAATGGTTGTACAACATTTTCATCTTAAACATCTGATTATGACGTCAATAATGGTTTTAATTTTTTAAAACTTATAATCCAAAGAAAAACTGTTTATTAGATTAGCTGTACGAAATATTACAAGGATATTACTAGTAAAAATTGAAATATTTCAAATAGAGTACGATAAACAATGGTTATACAACATTTTCATCTTAAACAGCCGATTATGACGTCAATAATTGTTTTTATTTTTTGAAACTTATAATCCAAAGAAAAAAGGTTTATTAGATTAGCTGTACGAAATATTACAAGGATATTACCAGTAAAAATTGAAATATTTCAAATAGAGTACGATAAACAATGGTTATACAACATTTTTATCTTAAACAGCCGATTATGACGTCAATAATTGTTTATATTTTTCGAAACTTATAATCCAAAGAAAAAAGGTTTATTAGATTAGCTGTACAAAATATTACAAGGATACTATTAGTAAAAATAGAAATATTTCAAATAGAGTACGATAAATAATTAATGGTTATACAACATTTTCATCTTAAATATCCGATTATGACGTCAATAATTGTTTTTATTTTTTGAAACTTATAATCCAAAGAAAAAAGGTTTATTAGATTAGCTGTACGAAATATTACAAGGATATTACCAGTAAAAATTGAAATATTTCAAATAGTGTTGAATATGAATCTTAGCCTTTGAATATGGAGCCAACTATAGAATCGTAAAGTTTTCCAGAATTTCAAACCTGAGTAATCATAAGTAGCCTGAAAGTGTAAGATGGCAACTTTTTTTTAATAAATTTAAATAAAACAATCAAACTAAATCAATGATTGTAAGAAACTAACATAAAAGAGTAATCTAAAAAAATTAAATCTGAAGCTAAAAAAGTAAATACAAAAAAAGTAGAAGTCTACTTAATAAATACTTGAAAAATTATAGAAAAAAATTAAGAAATTCAAATAAAATACTTAACTATTAAATGTAAAATAATATGTACATTATTGATAAAGTAAACAATTGACTATATTGTATTATTTTCTGAGGAATTTATGTACTATTTTGAAAAACTAAAGGCAATATAAAAAATAAATAATAAATAAAAACTAAGTAAATAAAAGTATGATTATATTAAAAAAAAATTGTCATTATAAAACATCTTTTTTGTAATTTGTAATTTTTTTTAAATATTAAATGTGTATGGTACTAATAAAAACATGTACATTATTAAGACATTAAAATTACAAATTCAAACATTAAAAACTTTTTAAAAAATTATTTTTTTAAATAAATGCTTTTTTAAAAGTGTAAATATAAATATTATTAAAATTTAAATATAAATCCAAATAATTACAGTTAACTAAACTAACTTATTTAACCTAAACTAATTTAAAACAAGTATTATGAACAAAATTTATGTTTATTTAGTTCCTCCAAGTTTATTTATTTGTTCTATTCTTAGTACTATTTCTCAAAATCAGCGGCAACTAGCAAAATTTCAAGCAACAGAAAATAAACATTCTATGAAAATAGTTACAATTCAACTAAAACTTACTAACACTATTAGCACTAAAACACTGTACATAGTTTTATACATAATATACTATGGGTCACAATCAGAGTTGAATTGAAGTACTGAAAGGACTTTAATTCATATTACATTTTCTCCTAACTTAGCTAAAAAAGCCAAGCTCTTTTTTTGTTAAACAAAACTAAAAAATTACTCTTGGATAGACAGCTACAACTAGTGCAGTTTTATTTTTGGAAAGTCTGATTGGGTAATTTAATTTTAAATCCTAAATTAGAAACTGACACTCTAAGTGTATTTTGATGAGAATGGGAAAAAGTGTTAAAAACTTTTAAAAAAGTCATTTATGTTATATTTTCGTTGATTATTTAGTATGCTAATATATTTCTAGATTTTTTGCTACAACCGAATTCGTACATATAAGTTATAATAATTTGAATAACTAGTATTTTCATAAAGTAAAAAAACAATAAAAATTATTATATTTCAAGTATTGAAAAACACATAAATTTGTAAGCCTTAAGGGCTTACAAACTAATATGTTCATTCAATATTTATTTATATAATATATGTAATAAGTTTTCAACATAAACAACAAAACTATCACTCTAGTCATTTTATTTTCACAATTTATTTTCAGGTTAAATAACTTTTAAATATAAAAAAAACTAAAAAAGTTTAAATAAAAAACTTAGAAATTAACTAAAATTAAACTTAGTTTGTAAGACTTATTACATATTTTTTTAATTTTTTTTTTTGTTTAATAAGTCCTAGGACCAATTAACTTGAGCTCTTTTTTTAATTTTCAATAAATAATGTTTTTAATACTTTCAGTTCTTTATCGTGATCGATACTTTAAAACTGTTAGATCCAGTTTTTACTCAATTATTATGTATCTATAAGTCGTTTTTTTTACAATTTATAAATAAATTAATAAAAAACTGATTCTCATCTTGTAGGCAAATCCTGTTACAAATTTCAAAAGAATTGCACAATATAAGGCTGTTAAACTTAAATTATTCGTGACCATAAAAGTCACTCCTATTTGCTAAGTCAGCAAAAATAACATCTTTTTTAAATGTTATTTTTAATTTTAACTATTTAAACTTTGATTTTTTGCTCAATTTTTATTATTTTCAAATAAGGTGTAATATAAATAAATGAATAAAAGTTTCTTTTAAATAACTTCCTGAATCAGCAGAAATGCAAATCAGACTAATCTTTAGGTTTACTTACCCAATATATGTACAATATAGAAACTTAACATAGTTGTTGTTTCTTTTATTACAAAAATGTTGAACTTCATTATATT
This sequence comes from Thalia democratica, assembly GCF_965202585.1. Classification (NCBI taxonomy): domain Eukaryota; kingdom Metazoa; phylum Chordata; class Thaliacea; order Salpida; family Salpidae; genus Thalia; species Thalia democratica. The sequence goes on from NC_139168.1 coordinate 19,982,998, forward strand.
TTTACGAAAGATTACTTAGACAATCAAAGTTTTATCAAAACAGGAACACTGAAAAGTATTGCAACCTAAGTTTCAGTACTTATTACAAAAATTACTTAAATATAAATCGTTTTTTTAATAAAGGTACTACTTATCTAGTATTTATATACAAACAAAACACAAACTTCTCAACACAAGTACAGACCGAAATAAGGTAGAGTTTTAAAACAAACGTACGAAAATTAGAAAGAACTTAATGAGTGTCTCATACATGCTCCAAAATCAAAATAACAAGCTTAAAATGATGGACTACAAATCAAAAAGTTTGAAACTGCTTATCCTCTTTTTAATGTTCTTTTCTTACCCTTATAAATTTAATATTGCCCTTTTCGAAACTTACCCATTGGAGATGGTAAACTGTCCTTCCCCTGTCGACGTTCCGTTTTATTGAAGATCAAGTTAAGATACATACAAAATGTATTCCTACTATAAAGCCTTTAGTTATACCGTATAATTAATTAAATTAACATAAACAAACAAACGTTGTTATATTTTGAAAAGAATTTCCAGATTAAACCAGATTTATCAGTTTGAAAACAATTTTTGATACATAGCATCACAAATATAGTCAACTAATATTAACAATGTCTAAAATTATACACATCTACTATGGATATAGGTGTTTTTTTATTACTTATATATGTACTAACTAAACGCAACTTTTCAACACAACTAAAAATCAAAATAAAGTAAAGCATTAACACGAACGTATGAAAATAATAAAAACCGAGTAAAAGTTTCACACAATTTCCAAACTCATAAAGAAATAACGAAACAATAATACAAAAAGAAACAGACTACAAATAAAAAAATGTAATTATCGTACGTATAATCAAATCCTCATTTTTCTAGTTACTTCTCAACCATTCAAACCTCTTTCTTATTCATTTCTCAGCTGTACATTGTGGCGCTTTCCGAAATTTACCCACTGGGGATGGTACACTGCACTTCCCCTGTCCCCGTCTTCTGCCACGTTGAAATAATACCTCCTTTAGATAATTAAATATGTAGTGAGTTATAATGAAATAATAATAAATTGAAATAAACAAGTATTTAGAAAATAAAAAAACTGACGATAAAATAACAAAAATAAACAAAAAACCTCTTCTCTCCGTGACCCGGATGTAGAGTGATAAAATAGATCTTTGTCACGTGACACGCCTTTTCTCCTTCGATCTCATTCATGGCGAACATGAAATTATACTCCTCCTCGTCGATCTCGGAATACTCCTCATCTTCGTCCAACTCATCCATCTGGAAGGTCACTCCTCGGAGGGAGAAACTCAGTTCTCCCGGGATTTCCATTTCCATGTTTAAGATGCGGGCGGGGATTTCGTTTTTGACGGGACCGCATCCGAGGTAGACAGCGTCGTAGACGATCTCCTTGCCTTTTTTGAAGGACTCGATGTGCTCGGTCATAGTCTTAAACGCTGAAAAGATTCATGTAAGTTTAGTTAGAGTCATATCAATTACCTTTACTTACCATAAGACATTATTTATATTTTTTAATAACTTTTTTAGAGTAGATTTTTAAAATAAAACTTTGTTATTAATAATATTACTTTTTCTACAGTTACTAGATTTTATTATTAGTTGATTAAATAGTTGCATATGTACAGTAAAATTAAACTAAAATTTCAAAAAGCGAAACACTTTCTTATTTAACCTATAATTCCCAACGTATATAAAAATTTATTTTTGTCAACATCAAATCGAGTCATTTAAAAAAAATATCTTATACTAAACTTTGTTGTAACTGTGACACTATTTTGTTAAAAATTTAATCTTTCATGGTAAAGTTTGTTTTTATTTCAAACTGTTTTTATTAAAAGAACTTTTAATATATATTGTTTGCATAGATCTACATAAAAAAGGGTCAAAAGCTCATGATAATTTGTTTTCCAGTCTATAAGCAGTATAAAAGAAAAACAAAGCCTATTTTGAGCTCAAATAGCTTTGAAAGCTAGTAAAAATTAAATTATGCTTTATTTATATCCAGTTTTATGTAAAAAAAAATATTTAGATGTCATCTGGTTCTTATAGTTTAATTAGTTACAAGTTTAACTAACATTCAGACTATTCACAACAATTGCGTATAATTTTTTATTTAGTTATTTGATTACTGATAAATCAAATTAGTTTTTGTGTTTAAGGGACGAAAATAAGCTTATTTAATTTATAGTGTAAATTACGTTAACAAATTTTGTTTTAACCTGATGAGAAATTATTTCAAAAAGTTTGATGAATAAAGTTTAATATTTATATGAAAATGTTAATTTAGTTATTGTAAATAAACTATTAATAGGCATTAATAACTTATCTTAAGAGCAAAGTATAGAGCAAAAAACACTTTTCTAATATTTAAAAACAAGCTAATCACATTAAAAAATCTATAAATCAATCTATGCTTCTTTAGTTAAACTAAAAACAAAACTGATACTTAATTGTTAAAGTAAAACTAAATGTCATATGTACAAAACGTTAATACTAATTTAAAGAATATATAATTTTAGTTAGTTTTTGAATAGTGAGTGTATTTCAAGCAACCAAGTTTCTACTTTTAACTATACATATTGTGAGTATAATAAAATAGTTGTAGGTCCTAATTATGCAAGCCTCCAAAGACGAAAAAAACAAATTTATATTCACAATTATTCAAACTAAATATTTTAATGTAAAGTTCACTTATTTTAATTTTTAGAATACTTTTTTTAAAATCAATTTCAAAGTTTTTTCGCCTAAACGATTAGTAATCCACTAGTTATTATATGTAACTATGAAGCTGACATTGATAAAATACAAATTAAATGAGGTTAGGCGTTTTTTTCAAATTGGTCTAAAAATCTATACTTATTTTTTTAAAGCAACAGAGTTTTATATATTATAACTTAATAAAATATAAAAACTTGCATATTGAACAAAAAGTTTCTTTTGGGTTTCATTTCGATTGTTAGAACTTTATTTATTAACTCACTTTTATACACTTTTACAAAAATAACTGAAAATTTACTGCTTATTTTATATTACTTCGAAGGTTAAAAAAGTACTGATATTTTAAAAAATATTGGATAAGGATGAAGCATTTTTTTAAATTGGTCAAAAAGACATTGTTTATTTCTTTTACCCAAAAGAGTTTTATCTAGTTAATTCAAAATATAAAACTTGCAATTTGAACAAAAGTGGGTACTCGGACATTTCGAACAAAAGTGGAAGTTTTTTGGGTTAAAAATGCGTACTCGACGGGAAAAGCTCACCAAAAAATGTGTTCTTGGAGAAAAGTGATTATTGTTAAAATTAAAGTATTCATAAAAGTAACTAGGAAATTTTAATGATACAGTTTTAGCTATCGATTTTAGTTTGTAATAAGTACTGTTTTATTTTGGTATCACTATGAAGTAGTTTTGCTTATGATTTTTAAGTTTAAGAATTTTTCCTTGTATTTAAAACCAAACTGAGTCATAAAGGTTCAGTCAGGTATAACCACAATAAGAAATTTAAAGGACCATGCGTAGTAAAGGGGTTACAGGGGCAACTAGGCTATAGTTTGAAATTCGCACTTGATATTCTTGGTTTGATGGTGAAGAGCAAAATAAAAAGGAATGGCGTACATAAGGGCAGTTTTGTAACTCTTACTAGAAATTCTGCAGTTGATGGTATGTCAAAACAAAAAGCTCTCAAATGAATTTAAGGGTAGTTTTTTGAGAAGTATTTTTGGGGGGGCCATAGCTTTTTGGTTTCTTTAAAGGGGCCTTATGAAAAAAAGGAAAACTGTGATTAAAAATATTTAAAGATTTTTCTATTTAATTTTATCTGCTTACTTTTAAAAACATTAACCTTTATAACACTTTAAATTAATCGAAGGTTAAGCTTTAACAATAAAAAAAAGTAGTAAAAATTTCAAGTTATTCTAAAACTAATTAAGACTTAAATACTAAAAACCGTACAAAACTAAACAAACTTAAGACTAAAGTCTAATTGTGTATAGTAAAAACATATTTAGTTATTTAATTGTAAAACATTTAAATAAAAAACAAACTAAATTAAGTCTATTTCATTAAAACAATAACTAGTTTTTCAAAAAACATTTTTATGTAAAAAATATATGGGAATTTCTTAATCAAGTAACTAGTAACTAGTAATGCAACATCATTAAACGAATTCTTATACTTATAAAATATTTAACAAACATGTTTAAATAAACTTTAAGCATGATAAAAAAAGATTTATATACGAAATAATTATTTTAAAATGAAATTAGAAAATAAAATACTAGTTTTATAAATATATTACTTTACTTATTTATTAATAACATTGATTTAAAAAGTCGAAAAAAAAAAACAGTTAAAAAGTTTGAATGGTTTTTTATTTGCTTTTATAATATAGTTCTTAAAATACGTTTTAGGCTATTTTGTCATATAAACAAATTAAAATTTTTAGGAATTAAAAAAATGTTTTTTTTTTTACTTTGTTTATTCTGTTGTAGTTATTAAAAATATAAACATCCTAATGTCGCCACAATAACAAGTTTTGTCGTATAATTAAAAACCCATTAGTTTGAACTATCACACATGACAAGGCGATTTAGCTAAACATTAAAGATTTCAAACTGAAATTTTAAAACAACAAAACCTCAGGTTATTAATAATACCTAAACTACTAATTGTTTAAAACATTTTTTGTTACATTATAAAAAAAACATGTTATTGTGTTTGTATTACATTAACATTCAAACAGAACTTAGCAAATAAACTTTGCAAACAGCTTTTGAAATATTTAGAAAGTTTATTAATTTTCATAACATTAAACATTAGATGTTACTAATAAAATAGTATTTATACTTTCCGGGACAAAACGTTTAACTTGTATCCGAGTAGTGGAAGACCGGATATAAGAAAATTTCTCGAATATTTTTTTTTACTAAGACCAAATCCTTTTGAACGCTATGTTTTACCGATCAATAAACTATTGCAAGTGTATTTTATCAATTAAGAAATTACAACATATGTTTTACTTAAATTTATTAAAAAGAGACTCCTTCAAAATAAGATAGCATAACAAAACTAAACACATCAACTTATACTCACAATATCAATTAATAGACACGTTATAAAGACATTTCAACAAAACAAATAGTACATACTAGTGCAACCGAAGTTCAATTCATGCACAATACAATATGGTTCCGTTTTCAACTTGACACTGAAACAAATTTATATTGTCATTTAGCAAATTCCAATTGTGTTCTTGTTTAGACAAGCCTTTTACTTGAATCCCTTCATCAGCAAAAATCCGCTGCTTGATCTCAGCAATCGTATTAGACATCTTTAATATTGCCTTGTAATAACGTCTTCTTCTTCCATTAAGATAACGCAGCAAAAATATGTAAAAATGCGCCCATGCAGGAACTACCCCTTGCGTGAGTACGAGTTCGACCTTCGGGATGTCCTGAACAAAACTGTCATCATCTTGGCACAAACCCAGACCAGAACCCTGTTGTGGCTCGTCAGGATAAGAAAACAAACGTTGGTTGATGACTGGTAAGCCAAACTTAAGATGAAACATTTGTTTTAATTGAAGCACAGTGATGGGTACATTGATGTTGTGCATTTCAATCTCTTTCGTTTAAAAATGTACTATCACATTCATCTTTACAAACCTTATTTATATTATTTAACCTTAATATTAATTTTTACTGATATTGATTAAAATTTTGCTTGATCTACTATACATTAGTTCTTCTTTGCGATATAAAATGAAATTGATTTTGACAGTTTTAAATCATTTATTTAAATATGACTAAACGTTGTTTTAAACTTAATAAGTGTTACTGAAATGTCGTATACTATACGTACCTACATTTTTAGTTATTGTCAATATTATAATTACTACTTACTTATTCTTATAACAAATTTTAGATGAAAAAGGTTATTAACTTCAGATGTAAGAACTTTAATCCGCTTTTAAAACTTTTTTGTTAGTTTAGTTTCCCTAAGTTAATTATAGTTATAATCATCAGTAGTTTTCATTTTAAAAATAAGTTAAATCAATTGCTAGTTTGTTTTAGTTAACTCGCATTACTTTTAGTCTTACACTTATTGGACTGAATTCGAACAATATGTGATTTTAAAAAGCTTTTGATTAATGAACTTCTTTATTTCAAACCTGAAATTTAATTATCTTAATGTGATAAGATCCTATTGTCGCTACAAGAAGTTTGATCACAATTAACACTGGTTCAAAGCTTTGAAAATAAAAAAGAAATTCTTTTTTTTTTTCAATCAACTAGAAGTTTAAAGTAGCTTTTGAAACACTTTAAATGAGATGTTATAAAACAGGCTCATATTTACAACAAAATTTAAAAAAAATCTTATTTATATACTATAAAATATTTTTGTAAGTTTTTTAATTAAAAAAAACTTCACACCATCTTTATATGCAAAATTATGAATTTAGTTTATATTTCTAAAAATTGATTTAAATTAAGATAATAAAGCTGCAGTAAATAAGTTTTAGTAAAATTTAATTACTAGATGATTTAAAGTTAGTGGTTTTTTTATAAGTAAGATCAAATATATAATATTTTTATTTAATTGTGCACAAAAAAAAAAGAATAAAAATAGTATAAATTAATAATGAATAAATATGGTGTAAACTATCATAAGTTTAACAAGACAATCAAGTATTTTATCTGATACAATATAAAGATAAATTGTGCTGATTTAATAAAAATTAATGAACGAAAGTGTCTTTAATTAATCTAATCTTAATATTGTCACTAATGTATGACCTGATTAAAAAAAACTATTATCATAATTAAATGTAGGATACTGATTCGCACGAAGGGACATTTTTGCAGGGGTTGAAATTTTTTAAGTTTTTTTATAGTTAAATTTAATTATTTTTTTTCTAAAACTACCACACCTAACCCTTACCCGCTGTCTTATTTTAATTTACTAGTTTTTTTCATATAATAAATTTTATTAAATTTTTTTATCTTTTTTTTAACTATTACTCCTAACTCTTATCTTCAATTGGTTTTTTTTTTCTTTTTTGATTTTTTAGTTTTATTTTTTTTTCTAGTAATTGTATTTTTTTCTATTTTTCTTTTACTATAGTTTTTATCTCTAACCCTTATCCTCGGTCGGTAACTTTTTTTATTTATTTTTTTAATATACTTTTTTCTGGTTTATTTGTTTTTTTTTTAGTTTGTTTTCTTATTCCCGTACAAAAATGACTAAAAAAGTCAACTACAGTTTACGTAAATATTTCTTAACAGTTGTCTACATGTTATAATATTTTATATTAAAGTTATTAATCAATAAAAATTTAGTTAAATGTCAATTTTTTTAAATAAGAGAAAATAATAAAACATGAAAAATTTTTCATTTATCTAAATATACGTGTTTTGTATAATATATTTTCCTATATAATTTTCTTTTCATTTTTAGCTCATTGTAATTTGAATTAAGTTGGGTATGCAACTCGATGACCGAGAGGTCTTTTTGCGTATCTAGGTCCTTCAACCAAAAAATTAAGTAATTTATTGTTTTTGTTCAATAAACCACAAAGTATTTGTAAATAGAATTAAACATTTGTTTACAAAACATTGTACATAAATAAAGAATAGTTTATTTTTTATTAGCTTTCTTCTTAAACTACATCAAACTTTTAAAAATAATATGTTTTTATTGTAGATCTATGTAAATAAATGATTATGACAAATCCTTGGATACAAATAGTTTAAAATAAAAACAAACTTTAACATAAAAGATTAAATTTTGATGAAAAATGTGTCAGAATTACAACAAAGTTTAGTATAAAACAAATAAAAGGTTAATAAAAAACAACTCGATTAAACGATGACAATATAAAACTTTTATATATTGGAAACTATAGGTTAAAATGACAGCGTTACACTTTTCAATATTATAATTTAATAAATTAAAAAAAGAGACCTCGAAAATAAAAGAGTTTGTCGAAACATATAAAAAGAAAACAAACCAACCTATACTCACAATGTCAATTATCATACACATTAACACGACACTTCAACGAAACAAAAAATACATGTCTAATATGCACGTTGTATAATATGCACGAAGGTACACTTTTGCACGAAGGCACTTTTGCATGAAAACACTTTTGCACAAAGGGTCAAAAAAATTAGTTTATACTCACACTTATTTAAATTATATTTTTTTAAAGTAAAGTTAGAACATTTTAATTGTTAGAATAGAACTTTTTACTTCAATATTTAAGAATTTTTATAAAAATAATTGAAAATTGTAAACTTATTTATTATTACTATGAAGCTTCAAAATGTGTTACAAATAAAAAAATTAAATTAAAAGGGTTTAAGCGTTTAAAAAATCGGTCTAAAAGTAATTGCTTATTTTTTTACTAAAAGCGTTTTATTTAGTTTGTACTTAAGAAAAGTTATTACTGTTAAAACTAAATTATTTAGAACAGCAACCGAGATTTTTAATGATATAGTTTTAGCGTTCGGTTTTAAGTAATATAAAGTTTTATTTAGTTTTTGGTATCATTATGAAGTAGTTTTGTATATGATTTTTAATTTTCTTAAAATTTTTGCTTGTATTAAAACAGGGTTTCCAAAAGTGATTAATATAGTGTTAGTAAGGTATAGTCAAATTATAGAAATTTAGAAATGTAAAGGTCCATGAATAGTAAAGGGGCCCAAAGGGGGCTATCAGACCATAGTTTGAAACTTACACTAGATATTCTGGATAAGACGGTGAAGAGCAAAAAAATAAGGTCTTAGGTGTATTCAAAGGTAGTTTTTCAAGAAGTTTTTTTGAAGCTTGCCATAGCTTATTTTATTTATTTAAAAAAGGCCTTATGAAAAAAAGTTAGGGATAATCTAATTTAAAAACAAACATTTAAATTTGTTAAGAAAACGTTTAAAAATGTTCTCTAATTATTTTTTTTAGGTAATGCTTATTTTTGAAAACATTAGTCTAAATATATTTTTTAAGGGTTGATAAGCTGAGCTTTCAGATTAAAATAAAAATAAATTATTTAAAAACTAATTAGAAATTTAATACAATAAATGCTAAAATGCAAATGAGTATAATCGAAAAATATTTAGTGTTTGTTTAACAATTTTTTTAATGAAAAACAAACTATAATAAGTTTATTGCATAGAAACAATCATTATTTTTTGAATATGTATTTTTAATAAAAGTATACAAAAATTTTTACCTAAAAATTTATGCATAATAATTTAATGAATACTTTTATTTGTTACGTTTTACAGAAAATAATTTTGTATAATAAAAACGTTTTTAGGAGCAATAGTAAAAATTACAAAAGAAATTAAAAATTAACTAAAATCATTAGTAAGAAAGTTAAAATAAATAAAAAAGTGTTAAAAATTATGTTTTGATTTTATTTACTTTCAAAATATAGGAATTTAAAATAAGAAGTAAAAGCCTGGATATAAGAAATATGTTTCAAAATATATATTATTTATAGGATTAAATCCTTTTGAGCGCTTTGTTTAGTCGATCAATTAACTATTTGAACTACTATTAAAAGTGTCTTTTTATAAATTAAAAAATTACGACATATGTTATACTTTAATTAATAAAAAAAAAAAAAGACTTCTCGAAAACAAAACAGTTTATTGAAATATAAAAACACTAATACGTCAACTTATACTAAGTTTGTCAGTTACTATACTTATTAACAAGACATTTCAACAAAACAAAAAATACATGCTGGTGCAACAAAGGTTCGCTTTACACACAATACAATATGGTTCCGTTTTCAACCTTATACTGAAACAGATTCGTATTTTCACCCAGCAAATTCCCATTGTGTTCTTGTTTAGACAAGTCATATACTTGTAACTTTAAATCATTTATGATACGCTGCTTGACGGCAACAATCGAATCAAACCTGTTAGAAGATAGCTTGCAAGCACATCTTCTTCCATCAGGATCATGTCGAACGATGACGTAGAAATGCGCCAAGTTGAAAATTCCCCTGATGTGAGAATGAGTTCGACCTTTGGGATGTCATGAACAAAGCTGTCATCGTCTTTGAACAAACGCAGATCAGGACCCTGTTGTGACTCATGTCGTAGGTTCTCAGGATAATGTAACAAACGTTGGTGTCTGACTGGCACGCCAAAACATTGAAATAATATCTGTTTAATTTCAAGAACAGTAATGAGCACACTGATGTTGTTCAATTTAAATTTTCTAGATAGTAAATGTATTACCACTTGCATCTTAACGAACCTTCAAAAATATTGAACGTTTACTAATAGTGATCAAAAACTAGCTAGATTTACACTTTTTTTTAGTGTTTTAGTTTTAAAAAGTATTAAGTATATTTCAACTTAAAACGTGTTAACTGAAGTGTCATTAACTCTACGTACCTACGTTTTTTTTGTCAATATTGTAATTACTAATAAATTTTTTTTAAACAAACTTGAGATGAAAAGGTGATTAACTTCATTGGTTTTCGTTTTTATCAGCTTTTAAAAGTTTTGTTTCAAGTTAAATTTTTAATAAAATAAATAATTTTAGCAAATAACAATTTTCATTTAATGAATTAGTTAAATTAATTGCTAATTTGTTTTACAAAGTTATTCTAAATTTATAGTTTTTGTTCTGTTCGACTGAATTTAAATAACTTGTAATTTTTTAAAGCGTGTTGATTAAGCAACTTCTAGATTTCAAGTCTGAAATAATGTTTTTTTTATTTAAAAACATCTTATTGTCACTACAAGAAGTTTGATCACAAGTAATAATAATAATTAGGAGCTTTAAAAATGGAGAAAACCCTTTTTAAAATAGAATTATAAACTAGCTTTTGAAACACTTTTTATTCTATATTCGAAAAACTGCTATAATTTATAACCAAATCTCAATAACATCATACTTATATTCCACATAAGACTTCTGTAAATTTCTAAATTAGATTAACATTAGACCTTTTAATATATGATAAATTATGCATTTAAGTTCTTTTTTTACTGAAAGAATAAAGTTTCAATAGATAACTTAAAGTAAAATATAAGATCTAGGTCACTTTAAGTAAAATTATTTTTTAAGTAAAAACATAACTGTAATATATTTTTAAAATTGTGCACGAAAAATAGTTTTGAATGTAATTTATATTATAACTAAAGTGTAAATTTTGTAAACTGTAAGAATTTGAAACAAGAAAATTTTGTAACTTAGCTCATACAATAAAAAGTTAGTTTGTGTTGATTTATAAAAAAACTTATAAACGAATGTGTCGTTTGACATGTTTTAATCTTTAAATTATCACTAATGCATAATTTGTTTTTAAAATAACTATATTTATACGAAAAAACAACATTGACTAAATATAACCTAGTAAGTACTTAAATTCTACTCAAAGTTATTTATTGAAACTTTATTCAGTAAGATTTTGACAATTTTTACAAAAAAAAAACTTACAAGCATAATGCAGTATATACTAAAAATCAAAAAGTTTATTTAACTTAAAAATTTACAAAAGCATTTATTGAATTATAAGTAAGGCTTTATAGATATGTTGTTGTAATTTACTTTTTAAAATATTATAACGTTTTTTTAATCTATAGAAAATTTAAGCAGTTTTTGTTACATTTAGTTTAAAATTGTTAAAAAGCTAGTTTATATTTTTTATTGAATTAAGAAAACTTTATAAACTTAAATACTGTTATTCATTTTTAAAGCCCTAAATCAGTGTTATTTGTGATCAAATTATTGTAGCAAAAATAGAATCTTATTACATAGAATAATAGCATTTCATATTTAAAATAACGAAGTTACTTAGTTAAAATGCTTTAAAAAATTTCAAATTGTTCAAATTTCATCAAATGAGTATTAAAATATGAAGTTAGTCTAATTCATTAAAACATTCTCGCAATTTCCTTAACTTATTCATTAAACAAAAGCTATTAGTTAAAAGTAATGATCTTAGTGAAAGTTTGGAATATAATTTTTAAAAGTGGATTTAGTTGATTACAAATGAAGTTAATCACATCATCTGAAGTCTGTAATAAGAAAATCTAAACAGTAATTACAGTATTGACAATGAGGAAAAACTTTATGTACTGACGCTCTGGTTGTATTTTAAAACTTAAAACAACTTTTAATCATATTCAAACATTAAACTTAATTCATTTGAAATTAATTTTCTTCTAGGTCGCAAAGTAGTAAAAAACATAATAAGAAAATAAAATTAAGTGTAAATCAAGCTAGTTTTTATTGAGTATCAGTAAACATTTAATGTTTTTGAAGGTTTATTAAGATGCAAGTGGTAGTACATCTAGATGCGCACAGCACATGTTTAACGACATAAAAGTACCCATCACTGTGCTTCAATTCAAACAATCATTTTATCTTAAATTCGGCGTACCAGTAAGACAACAAAGTTTGTTTTATTATCCTGACATGCCACAACAGGATCCTGGTCTGCATTTGTTCGAATATCATCACAGTTATGTTCAGGACATCCCGAAAGTCGAACTCGTTCTCACACCAGGGGAAGTTTCTAGTTGGGCACGTTTCTGCGTCATTTTTCTTCCTGGTCCTGATAAAAGAAGAGTTTTTAGCAAGCTATCTTCTTACAGGTTTCATTCTATTGCTGATATCAAGCAGACAACTTTTGATGATCAAGAGTTACAAGTCAATGGCTTGTCTAAACAAGAACATATTGGAAGTTTGCTGGATGAAAATTTGAACATGTTTCAATGTCAAATAGAAAACGCAACCATATTGTATTTTAAGTATAAAGTAAACCTCAGTTGTACTAGCATTTATTTTTTGTTTCGTTAAAATGTCTTTTTTACGTGTATAATAATTGACAATGTGTGTAAAGGTTGATTTATTTTTTGTTCTATTGTTTTAATAGAATCTTTAATTTTCGAGTAATGTTTTTTAATTTATTAATTAAACTATAATATTTAAAAGTATAACGTTGTCTAATTTATAATTCCCAATCAATAAAAAATTAATATTGTCCACACTTAATCAAGTTATTTTTTCAATAAGCTTTTGTTTATTTTATACTACACTTTTTAAACTCTGACATTGTTTTCTTAAAAATTTGATCATTTATGGTTAGGTATGTTTATATTTCTAACTAATTATTTCCAAAAACTGTCTAGCTTATTTTGTTTACATTGATCTTCAACAAAAATATATTTAAAAAAAAACTAATGATAGTTTAGAAGAAAGCTAGTAAATAATAAACTAAGCGTTAATTATGTATGATTTTTTTGTAAAAACAAGTTCAGTTCTATTTAGATACATTTAGACCTCAAATAACTAGATTTTATTGTATAATTTTTAATATTTCATGTTTAATAATAGTAATTAAAAACTTTTAGACAAATCATGACAATTTTATATAAGTTTTATTTTTTACTCACAGAACAATTAATTTAGTTTTTTTATTTAAGTGACGAAATAAGCATATTTATTTATCAAATTCAAATCATTATGTTATAATGTTTTTACATGATGAGAATTTATTTATTAAAGTAAGATGTTAAAAAATTAGTAATCTTTACTATTTTAGCTCCTTACTGGGAACAAAATTTGTAAGATGTTAAACACTTATTCTAAAATCAAATTATATAAAAACAAATGTTTTTCTAATATAAAACCAACTAAGGGTCTCTAAGTTCTTAACTACAATCTACACTTTTTGATTTAAATTACAAAAAAAATTTGATTGTTGAATTACAACTAAGTTTGATATATTTAATATAAAAGTAGAAAATAAATATACTATTTGATGTTTTTTTTGATTTTTAATTAAGTAAAACTACTAAGTAAAAAAATTAAAAAAAAATATTATAAAATACGATTAGTTTTTTTTTAAATAAAGAAATAAAAGTTTGAATGATAACCTTAAATAAAAAAAAAATCTTTTACTTTTTACTATCTTTACATTGTTGTAGTTATTAAATGTAGTAACGACGTAATGTCGCAACCATAAAAAGTTTTATCGTTTAAGTGAGGACATATTAGTTAAAATATTATTACAAGTGGCAAAACCATTTAATTAAATAGAATATATCTCAAATAAAAACTTTTGTCCAATGAAACCAAACGTCACTAAAAATATTTAAACCAACAATTAGTTTAAATTTATCTGTTTGTTAAATTAGTTTGAAAAAAAAACAATTAAATTTTTTGTCATCTGTATTACTTTTTTAGTATTTCTGTAGAGTTTTTGGTTAGTAGAAAATTTAAAAATGTTTTTATAAAATTTAGAAATCTTTTAACTTTTCATAACATTGTAATCGAAATATTGTATATAATAACAATATAAGTATTCCTACTATCCTAGTCATGAAGATAAACTGTATCCGAAGGTAAGACTAAATAACAGAAGTATTGTTCGAAATATAAAACAGAACTTTTTTTTAAGAAAAAATCCTTCTAAGCGCTTTGTTTTGTCGATCAATAAAATATTGCATCTATCATTCAAAGTGTATTTAAAACAATCTACAAATAAAATATTTATTGTACTGAAATTAGTCACAAAAAAGACTCCAAGAAAACAAAATAGTTTATTGAAACATAAAAACACAAATACGTCAACTTATACTCACTATGTCAGTTGTTATACACATTGATAATACATTTCAACGAAACAAAAAATACATGCTGGTGCAACTGAGATTCACTTTATACAAAATACAATATGGTTCCGTTTTCAACTTGACATTGATACAGATTCGAGTCATCCTCCAGCAAATGCCCGTGGGGTTCTTGTTTAGACAAGGCGTGAGTTCTCAACTCGTCATGATCAGCAAAAATCCGATGCTTTATCTCATGAATTAAATTAAACCTGTTGAAAAAAACCTTGAGAACTCGTCTTTCATCGCCAGGATAACGTGGAAAACAGACGTAGAAATGCGCCCAGTTTGAAACTTCCCCTAGTGTGAGAATAAGATCGACGTTCGGGTTGCCCTGAACAAAACTTTCATCATCTTGGCATAAACGCGGACCAGGACCTCGATGTGGCTGGTCAGGAAAAGAAAACAAACGTTGGTGTCTGACTGGAACTCCGAACTTAAGGTAAAACATTTGTTTAATTCGAAGCACAGTAATGGGCCCAATGATGTTGGTGAATGTAAACTCTTTTGTTTCAAATTTTATTACCACATTCATCTTGACAAACCTTAAAAAATATTAATACTTACTGGTATTGATTAAAATTTAGCTTGATCTACTATACATTAGTTCTTTTTTATGATATAAAATGAAATTGATTTCGACAGTTTTAAGTCAAATGTTTTAATATGACTAAACGTGGTTTTAAGCTTGAAAAGTGTTACTAAAATGTCGTATACTGTACGTACCTACATTTTTAGTTATTGTCAATATTATATTTACTACTTACTTATTCTTATAACAAATTTTAGATGAAAAAGGTGATTAACTTCACATTTAATTAAGTTAATCCGCTTTTAGAACTTTTTTTCTTAGTTTAGTTTCCCTAAGTTCAATAGTTATAATCAACAGTAGTTTTTATTTTAAAAATAAGTTAAATTGCTAGTTTATTTTAGTTAACTCGCTTAACTTTTAGTTTTTATACTTATCGGACTGAATTCGAAAAATATGTGACTTTAAAAAGTTTTTGATAAATAAACTTTATAATTTCAAATATGAAATGTAATCATTTTAATGTAATAACATCCTATTGTGGCTACAAGAAGTTTGATCACAATTAACACTAGTTCAGGGCTTTTATAATTTTTGTTTGCAATCAACTAGAAGTATAAACTAGCTTTTGAAACACTCTAAATGAGATATTATAAAAACAGCTTAAGTATTTAACAAATATATAATAAAAATATTTATTTGCCTCAAAATATTTTTGTAAACTTTTAAAATGAAAACAACTTCAGGCCATCTTTATATGCAAATTATGAATTTAGTTTTGTTTTAAATGGATTTAAACTAAGAGAATAAAGCTTCAGTAAATAAATTGAAATAAAATTAATGTACTAGTTGATTTAAAGTTAGTGACCTTTTTGCAAGTAAGTACAAATCTATAATACAATTTATAAATTGTGCACAAAATAAAAGTATAAATAGAACTTAAATCAATAATAAATAAATATGCTGTAAATTAAAATAAATTTAACAAGACAATCAAGTAATTTAGCTCATACAATATAAAGTTAATTTGGGCTGAATTATTAAAAACTAATAAACAAAAGTGTCGTTTAACATATTCTAATCTTAATATTGTCACTAAAGTATGACCTGATTAAACAAAACAATTATCATAGTTAAGGGCAGGAATCTAATATGCACGAAGGGACACTTTTGCAAGAAGACACATTTGCACGGGTTGATTTTTTTTTTTTTTAATAATTTAAGTTAATTATTTTTTTTTTACTATCACTATCACTACCACCCCTAACCCTTAACCGCGGTCTTAACTTAATTTACTTGTTTTTGTCATCTAGTAAATTTTATTAAGTTTGTTTATCTTTTTTTGTAACTGTTACTCCTAACTTTTATCCTCGATCGGTAACTTTTTTTATTTTTATTTTTTAGTATATTTTTTATTTATTTATTTATTAATTATTTTAGTTTTTGTATTTTTTTCTTGATTTCCTACACTATAAATCTTATCTCTAACCCTTACCCTCGGTCGGTAAGTTTTGTTACTTATTTTTCTTAATATACTTTTTTCTGGTCTATTTCTTTTTATTTTATATTATTTTTTTTCTTATTCTCAGGCAAAAATGAACTTCCGTGCAAAATAGTCGTTGTGCAAAAGTGACCGCTCGTGCTAAAGTGTCTTCGTACAAAATTGTTCTTCTATGCAAAAAATCTTCGTGCAAAAGTGTTAATTCGTGCAAAAATATATATGTGCCTATTAGAACCGTTACTCATAATTAAACGCTATAATCTTTAAGCCAAATAAGTTAAACAAAGATATATTTTAGCTGAAAGACTGTATGATAATACTTAAGCTAGTATTTCAATTAAAAGTGCTGTAAAGGTAAAATAAATTTATGTAGTAAATTTGGATCTTAATTAGCTTTTATGATAGTTTATCGTTAAAAATAAAAGAACTATGATATAAATATCTGTAATTTTAGGATGTTTTTAGACTTTGGTACTTCTGAAAAGCCTGTTAATATTTAAAATTTATTTAGCATTTTTAAAATATATATTTAAATTATAGGAGTTTTGTTTATTTAAAGTCAATTATCTATTACGTAAAAATTTCTTAATAGTTGTCTACATGTTATATTAAAGTTATTAATCAATAAACATTTAGTTAAGTATCAATTTTTTTAAATATTGGAGAACAATAAAACGTAAATAATTTTTCTAAATATACAAGTTTTATGTAATATATTTTCATATATAGGTTTTTTTTTTTTTTTTTTTTCATTTTTAGCTCGTTATAAACTTTATTAATTTTGGTATGCAACTCGATGACCGAGAGGTCTTTTTGCGTATCTAGGTCGTTCAACCAAAAAAAATTAAGTAATTTTTTGTTTTTGTTTAATAAACCACTAAAAGTTTTTAAATAGAACTAAACGTTTTTTTTTCAAAACATTGTACATCAATAACGAATAGTTTATTAGCTTTTTGTCTAAAGTATCATGAACTTTTAAAAATAATATGTTTTTATTGTAGATCTATGTAAATAAAATAAATTATACAATCTTTTGATACAAACAGTTTGAAATAAAAATAATTTGAAAGATTTAGTTTTTTAAGAAAACAGTGTCAGAGTAACAACTAAGTTCAGTATAAAATAAATAAAAGGTTAATAAAAAAACAACTCGATTATATGTTGACAATAATAATTTTTATATATTGGAATTATAGGTTAAATAAGACAGCGTTACACTTTTCAATATTATAAGCTATTAAATTAAAAATAAAGACCTCGAAAATAAAAGAGTCTATTGAAACATATAAAAAGAAAATAAACCAACCTATACTCACAATGTCAATTATCATACACGTTAACACGACACTTCAACGAAACTAAAAGTACATGTCTAATATGCACGAAGGTACATTTTTGCACGAAGACACTTTTGCATGAAAACACTTTTGCACGAAGGGTAAAGAAAATTAGTTTATACTCAAACTTATTTAAATTATAATTTTTTAAAGTGAAGTTGAAACATTTTAATTGTTAGAATAGAACTTTTTACTTCAATATTTAAGGATTTTTATAAAAATAATAGAAAATTGTAACTTATTTCTTATTACTATGAAGCTTCAAAATATGTTAGAAATTAAAAAAAAAAACTAAAAGGGTTTAAGCGTTTAAAAAATCGGTCTAAAAGTAATTGCTTATGTTTTTACTAAAAGCGTTTTATTAAGTTTGTACTTGAGAAAAAGTTATTACTGTTAAAACTAAATTATTTAGAAAAACAACCGAGATTTTTTAATGATATAGTTTTAGCGTTCGGTTTTAATTAATATAAAGTATTATTTAGTTTTTGGTATCACTATGAAGTAGTTTTGTTTATGATTTTTAATTTTCTTAAAATTTTTGCTTGTATTTCATCTACAGTGATGGGTAGATTGATGTTGTTCAATGTAAATTTATTAGTTTTTAAATGTATTACCACTTTCATCTTAACAAACCTTCAAAAATATTTAACTTTAACTTAATTTATACTGATTAAATACTAGCTTATTTTACACTATACTTTCGTTTTTTAGTTTTTGTTTGCTTTATAAAATGAAATTTATTATGAAAAATTTATATCAAATGTTTAGATATGACTAAATGTTGTTTCTAGCTTGATAAGTGTTACTCAAATGTCGCTTTACTGTACATACCTACATTTTTAGTTATTGTCAATATTACAATTACTACTTAATTAGGCTGCATGAATAGTAAAGGGTCCCAAAGGGGGCTATGAGACCATAGTTTTAAATTTACACTAGATATTCTGAATTAGACGGTGAAGAGCATAAAATAAGGTCTTAGGTGTATTCAAAAGTAATTTTTCAAGAAGTCTTTTCGAAGCTTGCCATAGCTTATTTTATTTATTTAAAATAGGCTTTATGAAAAAAAGTTATGGATAATCTAATTTAAAAACAAAAATTTAAAGATATTCTCTAACTATTTTCTTAGCTAATGCTTACTTATGAAAACATTAGTCTAAATATACTATATTTTTAAGGGTTGATATGCTGAGCTTTAAGATTAAGATAAAAGTATAAGAATTTAAAGTTATTCTAAAACTAATTAGAACTTTAATACAATTAATACTAAAATGCAAATAAGTATAATCGAAAAATATTTAGTGTATGTTTAACAAATTTTTTAATGATAAACAAACTATACTAAGTTTATTGCATAGAAATAATCATTAATTTTTTGAATATATGTATTTCTAATAAAAGTATACGAGAAGTTTTTACTTAACAATTTATGATGATAATTTAATGAATACTTATATTTGTTTTAATGTTTAACAGAAAATAAATTGGTATAATAATAATATTTAATTACTATTCCTAAAAATTACAAAAAATATACTTTCTCTTAATTATTTACCTAACTATGTTTGGTTTTTCTTTACTATTAAAATATAGGAATTTAAAATAAGTAGTAAAAGCCTGGATATTAGAAATACTTTTCAAAATATATATATATATTATTCCTAGGATTAAATCCTTTTGAGCGCTTTGTTTTGTCGATCAATTAACTATTAAAAAATTCTATTAAAAGTGTATTTTCACCAATTAACAACTTACAACATATGTTATACTTTATATAATTAAAAAAAGACTTCTCGAAAACAAAACAGTTTATTGAAACACAAAAACAGAAATACGTCAACTTATACTCACTATGTCAGCTATTATACACATTAACAAGACATTTCAACAAAACAAAAAATGCATACTGGTGCAACCGACGTTCACTTTATGTACAATACAATTTGGTTCCGTTTTCAACTTGACACTGAAACATGTTCAAATTTTCATCCAGCAAAATTCCATTGTGCTCTTGTTTAGACAAGCCATTTACTTGTGACCCTGAAACATTAATAATACACTGCTTGACATCAGCAATCAATTCAAACCTATTAGCACTTACCTTGGAAACACGTCTTCTTCCGTCAGAATCAGGAGGAAGACAGACGTAGAAATGCGCCCAAATAGAAACTTCCCCTAGTGCGAGAACAAGCTCGGTTTTTGGGGTGCCCTGAACAAATCTGTCATAATCTTTGCACAATCGCAGACCAGTATCCTGTTGTGGCTCGTCAGGATAATAAAACAAACGTTGGTGTCTAACTAGAACGCCTAACTCATCATGAAACATTTGTTTGATTTTAAGCACAGTGGTGGGTAAATCTATGTCGTTTATTGATATAAACGCTTTAGTTCCAAATTTTAATACCAATTGCATCTAAACAAACTTTCAAAAATATTAAATACTTACTGATACTGATTAAAAAAATCTTAATCTACTTTAGGTTTTAGTGACTCACTTCTAGTTATTAATTGACTAAATTTGAACAATTTGTAATTTTCAAAGCGTTATGATTAAGCAACTTCTAAAATTAATTCTGAAACGTAATAGTTTTAATGTAATAACACCCTATTGTCGATACAATATTTTATATCACAACTGACACTGATTAAGGGATTCAAAAATGAGGAAAAGATTTATAAAGTTTTCTTCAATCAAATAGAAACACGAAATAGCTTTTGAAACACTTTTAATTAGATGTTGTAAAGACTAATGAAATTAACAACAAAATATCCACAACCCCTTACTTAAATTCCACATAAGACTTTTGCAAATTTTTAGGTTAAACAACCTTTAGAATTTCGAAAGATGCTAAACTATGAATTTAAGTTTTTTTTTAATTATTCTAAACTGAGAGAATAAGCTTGATAAATAAATCAAAGTAAACTTTAAGTACTACCTTATATCAAACAATTTTTTTTTATTAATTGAACTAAACTGTAATACATTTTATTTTTAACACTGTGTACAAAAATGTTTAAACATAATTTATATCATAATAGAAATATACATATTGTAAACTATAAAAAATTTTAACAAGACAGTTAAGTAATTTAGCTTATAAAAAATTAGTTCTGCTAATTTATTAAAATATAATAAACGAAAATGTCGTTTAAAATATTCAAATCTCAAAATTGATACTAATGATGTATCACTTGGTTTTAAAACTATTATCATAGTTAAGGGTAGGAGGCTAATATGCACGTAAGGACACTTTTGCACGGGATGAAATTGTTTTTTTTTTTTTTTTTTAACAGTTTAAATTTACTATATTTTATACCATCATTCACTACCATCCCTAACCCTTACCAGCGGTCTTATTTTTTTACTCGTTTTTTTATTGATTTTACTTATTTATTGAGTTTTGTTTTTTACTTTTACCCATAACTCTTATTCTCGATTGGTAACTTTTTTTTTTCGATTTTTCAGTATATTTTACTTTTTTTTCAATTTTTTTTTTATTTTTCTATTTTTCATTTTTTTTTTCTATAACTTTTATCCCTAACCTTTACCCTCGGTCGGTAACTTTTTTTTCGTTTTTTGTTTATTTATTTAAGTTTTGTTAATTTTTTATTCTCATGCAAAAATGACCTTCCGTGCAAAAGAGTCGTTTGTGCAAAAGTGACCCCTTGTGCTAAAGTGTTTTCGTACAAAATTGTTCTTCCATGCAAAAAAAATTCTTGCAAAAGTGTCCTTTTTGTCCAAAATGTCAATGTGCATATTAGAACCGATATCATAATTAAAAACTATAAAGTTTAGGCAAAACAAGTTTAACAAAAATATATGTTAGCTAAATAACTGGATAATAATATTTAAGGTAGTATTTAAATTATAAGTGTTGTCGAGGTAAACTAATATTATGTAGTAAATTTGAGTCTTAGTAATAATACTTTAACGCTAAACATAAAAGAACTATGTTAAAAATATATGTAATTTTAGGATTTTTTTGGACTTTGGTACTTCTTAAAAGTCTGTTGATTTTTTTAATTTAATTAATTTTTTTAGAATAATAGATATTTAATTTATAGGAGTTTTGTTTATTCAAAGTCAACTATCGTTTAAGGAAAATTTCATAACATTTTTCTTAATGTTTTAATATTTTATATTAAAATTTTTAATCAATAAACATTTAGTTAAATATCAATTATATATAAAACATTATAGAAAACAATAAAAAATGTATAATTTTTCATCTATCTAAATAAAAATGTTTTATATAATATATTTTCATATATAGGTTTCTTTATTTTTTTTTTCATAATTAGCTCATTATAATTTAAATAAGTTGGTTTTGCAACTTGATGACCGAGAGGTCTTTTTGTGTATAAATGTCCTTTAACCAAAAAAATTTTGTTTTTATTCAATAAACCACTAAATATTTCTAAATAGAATTAAACATTATATTTTACAAAACATTGTACATAAATAACAAATAGTTTATTTCATACTAGCTTTCTATATAAACTACAATGAACTTTTAGAAATGATATGTTTTTATTGTGGATCTTTGTAAATAAAATATATTAAACAATCTTTTGTTTCATACAGTTTAAAATAAAAACAAACTTTACCTTTTAAAATAAAATCTTTAAGAAAACAGTGTCAGAGTTACAACAAAGTCTAGTATAAGATAAAAAGAGGTTGTTGAAAAAACAACTCGATTAAATGTCGACAATATTAAGTTTTTATATCGGAAATTATAGCTTATATAAGACAGCGTTACACATTTCAATATTATAATTTAATAAATTTAAGAAGAGAGCTCTAAATTAGAGATTATTAGTTCTAATCCACATTTTCCCAATTTAGATATAAGTAGCTAATGTTCAAGATCGGGATCGTGCCGGATCTTAAATTCTATAAGTGATCTTGATCTTGCCGAAGAAAATAAATTTTGAAAGAGTATGAGTCAATTGTTTTGGTATAAACAATAAAAAATTAACTTAAAAACAATTAAGCTATATTTGTAATAAAAAGTCATCTGAAAAAAAACTTATCAAATAATTATAAAAAAAACTTGAGTAGATACAAGGAACTAAACAAGTAGCTTTTTATAAGCTAGCCAAACTTTTTTAGAAAATATTTTATATAAAACAAATGTGTAACTAAATGAATACAAACTTATTTTTTTATCTTTCTGTAATTTTTAATAGTACTTGCTGTTTGATTAGCGAAAAATTTTTGAACAAATATTCAATAAAATAAATATTACCTCTTATAATATATGTAGAAAATTATAGCCAACTCTAGCTACTGTTCCTATAAGAGTTTACACTGACAACAATGGCTACCATGAAAACAGTGGTTACCATGACAACAATGATTATCAGCGTCTTAAGACCTTAGCTACTCTGAAAGCCACCTTTGTAGAGCTTAAGTAAATTTAGAGTCCCCCAATAAATTTTGTTTTTAAGAAATCTGAGTTTTTTTAAACTATTGGGTTGTTAAGGTGTTTGAGTTTCTTAGTTGTACTGTTTATATTAGTTTATTAATTTAGTTGTATTAAAAGCTAACGCTTTGCCCGTTTTTTTTTAATACTGTTATTACTATTATTGTTGTTTAAGTCCAACGTTGGACACAGGCATGGAACCTAAGCGATTAAACAAAAAGACATGAGAAGAATAAAATATTAGTGGTTATACAATAAAATAAAAGAGATGTTTAAATAAAGAGAAGAATAAAATATTAGTGGTTATACAATAAAATAAAAGAGATGTTTCGTTTACAAAACAGTATAATACAAATCATGACTTTATTGTTTCTAAGATAGAAATAAAGGGTTGACGTAAAAACGAAAACTTGAATATAAAAAGACTTTCATAACAAAACGGATAAAAAATAGACAGCTATAACCACAATAAATTTAGTATAGAAAATTTGTATATTTTGTATTAAAATGTAAGTCTATTTATAAAAGGTTCATAAGGATTTAGGAGATTTCATATTAAAGTAAAATATGGATAACTTAATTAAGTGTTTATATAACTTCAGGTGGAAGTTGTTGTATAATTTTTTTTTGTTAAAAGTGAGTAATCATCAGCAGTAGCTAAATGGAATTAAGTTTCATGTTTTTAGACAATTCTAAAGTTTATGATTTTTTATATATTCTTTTACTACTAACAATTATTTTATTTAAACAAAAATAGTGAAGTTTTATATAGATTAATCTGATCTTTTACTAAAAACTATTTATTGAGGACGTTCATTCAAGTTACTTGCCTGTTCAAAAAAGAGTTATGCCAATGAGTATTAATAAAGTTTATATTATTTTTATAAATTTTTTATCAGTATACTTACACAAATAATAAGTTTGAATTGACGCATTACGTCGAATTCCCATCTTCTAAACTTGAAAGACTTAAGGCCGAGTTTAGTCAGTTTTTCTTGACTTGACCTGTTATGCAAGTTCCGAAGATTTTATATTTATCGTGTAAACTTTCTTAGTACTGCATCGATTATTTTTACATGATTTTAGACCGAGAGATTAAACTAGAACAAATTAAAAAAGGCCGGCTGCAATTGTAAGTTTTTGAAAATATTTTCATTGATATCTTTATGCAAACTTATGCAAATGAGGTAAAGTGATGATACAGCGAAACATAAAGAACATCAATACTCTTATCTCTAACCCACCTTAGCCAAACTTTAAAAAAATAAGAAATTATGTTTTAATGCTCACTTAAAACAGTAATTATCGAAAACTTTGAGAATTTTTATTATAATTGGAAATTTCTATAAAATATTAAACAAAAATTTTTAAAACAAACTCGTTTAATAAAATTTTAAATTCGTTTATAATAAAAAGCTAAGATCATAGTCGTACTCGCGCGCAAAGAGCGCAATAGTGTTAACTTTTTGATGAAATGTCGAAGAAAAAAAAACTTTTTAAAAAAGAGATTTTGTTTTAATGGTAAACAGTAATTACCGAAAGTTTAGAGAACTTATAGTAGTAGTTGGAAATTTCCACAGAAAAAGTTCGAAACAAGTTCGTAGAATTAAATTAGAAATTCGTTTATATTATATGGCTTAGATGAAAATATGTGCTTTTGTGTTAAAATGCGCGCTTTGTGCTAACTTTGCGTAACTTTTGAAAAAAATCCATAGAAAGCAAATATTTTTGATAACTAAACTTAGTTTTGGGTGCTTTTTTAAGCTTAAGTTTTTAGTACTACGAAGAAAAGTTCGATAAATTTTAGTAAACTATGTTTGAATTTTTTCGTAGTAGTCGCTAAAAATTAACACTAAAAATAAAAGCTTGTGTAATATTCATAAACTGCTTATACAAAACGTTTGAAACTTCTTATAAACAAAATTACATTCTGTTGTTTGCCAAATTCCTGTTCTACCTAGATAGACCAAATTTCAGCCTAAGACTCCGCTTCCATGCCTCGAAAGCTTAGCTCTCTTTCGGCTTTGCTCCGTAAATAAAGCACAATAGCGCGCTTCGTACGAGATTTTTTTAAGCTTCCAGACATCGAGGGCTTCGCTCCGCTCCAAATTTTGTACTGCTGCTTTGGGATTTTATTCCCAACCAACTACTCCGAAAACTATATCGATTAAATATATAAATTATCTAGAAAGTTTCTTGAAACTTCATGTTACGTCACTAACTCTTTTAAATGTCAACTTTCAGCCGACATAAAGTCGTTCGAAAAACTATCCAAAAAGTTTGCATAAATTGCATAATTTTTTTTTGGATTAATTATAATACTTAATATCATTTATGCTCGTTATTGCACTTGTGAAATTTTGAAACTACCAAAAACTGTTATATAATTTTCTTTTAATAAAATATCTGTAAAGCATTATCATTGTTTTGCTATACATTTTAACTACCTTTGGCTAGTCTTTGATACAAGGTTAGTGTAATTAGTAGGAAAGAACGAGTAGACAGTTTTTGGAACTTATAGTAAAATTTTAAAAGTAACTTCCGTTTACTATTAACGCTAGCTTTTAAAATTATAAACATAAAAACACATACTTTATACAATTTAAGAGCTTCAAGACACAAAGGTCTAAAGCAGGGGTCGACAAGTTACAGCCTTCAAAGCTAAAACTATCAGTAAATAATAAAACTTATTTTCTAACAGGAGAAAACATACTATGTGAGATACATGAGCACGCCGGGTAATTTGTGCGTATTAGTAACATTCATTGATATTGTGATGTACTTAAAGAGAATGACAATCTAATGTAACGTGAGTATATTATTAAAACAAGCTTTTGATTATAAAAATACAATGTTTACTGCATTGCGACTAAATTGTTTCAATATGAACTTCGAGTCTACCAGTTTATTAATGGTATTTTTTCAAATATACTCTAAATAACAAAATAAAGCGTTTTAAACGTTCTTATATCATTGTATTCCCACTTTTTAGTAAAATATTATTTTTTTATAACAATAATTTAAGTTTAGTTTTGTGTGCACCTTTGTAATTTACCGTTTTGTTTTAAATAACTACATCAAAATATTACAACTATAAAAAAGGGTATTATGGTATGAAATCATCTAGAATTAGTAAACTATTATATTAAATATACTTTACTGTACAAAACAAATGTTTTTGGGAATTATTACTTTGATAATCAAAATTTTATTAAAACTTCGTTTAAATTTTGAAGAAAAACTGATACAGTATTACAAATCATCACTAGTTATCACTAGTTATTACAAAAAGTACTTAATATAAATCGTTAAACTAAAAATGGTCACACTTTTTTAGTATTTATATACAAACGAAACACAAAATTTTTAACACAACTACAAACCGAAATGTAGTAACAGAAGAATTTAAGAGAAAACAACTTTATATAAAAAATACGTCTTATTCATAAAAATAGTAAATTTCTTTTTTTTTATTTATATAAAAATACAAAAAAAATATTTTGTTTATACTTTTTTTACCTTTAAATTAAATACATTAGTTGAAAGTTAAAATAAAAAAGGTTAAAGATTATAGAGTTTTTTCTTTGCTTTTGAAATTTTGCTTAAGCCGTATTTTTATATAAGAAAAATCGAAAGTTAAAAAATATTTTTATAAATGATATTACTTTTTGTTTACTTTACTTGTTGTAGTTATAAGAATAATTGAATCCTATTGTCGCCTTACCAACCAATATTGTCGTAATGTTAAGAATAAAATAGTTTAGTTAAGTGAAAAGACAACTTAACTGATTAGTAAATATTAAGCAATGAAAGCTCAGATTACTAAGAATAGTTAACTACGGTTTGATTTAAATTTTTGATGTTTATGAAAAGTTACTTTTAAAACAATGACTAAAAGAAAAAAAACATTTTATCTTTAATTAATCTAACTTTAAAAAATAGTTTTCAGTAAACTGACTTTAAGTACAACTTGTTAAATTTGAAAGACAGTCAAAATTGAGTGTTCCTACTGCCCCGGACAAAACGCTAAATTATATCCAAGTAATGTTATCTTGGATAACAGAAATAATTTTCTTACAGGCCCAACTCCTTTTTAGCGCTTTGTCCTTTAACACATTACTCTAAAATCTTAGGACAAAATATTTGAAGCGCTTTTTTGGTCGTCAAACATAGATATCTATTATTATAGGTGTATTTTATCGATTAACGAATTACAGCATATGTTATAGTTTATTTAATACAAAAAAAAACTTTTAGAAAATAAAACAGTTTATTGAAACATAACGACACAAATACGTCAACTTATACTCACATTGAAAAATATTATACATATAAAATGACATTTCAAAGAAACATAAAATACATGCAGGTGCAACAGAAGTTCTATTTATACACAATACAATATGTTTTCGTTTTAGACCTGACTCTGAAACAGATTCAAATTTTCATCCAGCAAATTCCCATTGTTTTATTGTTTAAACAAGCCATTTCATTGTATCCCATCATCAGCAAACATTTGCTGCTTGACATCAGCAATCGAATCCAACCTGTTAGAACGTGCCTTATGAACAATTATACTTCCATCAAGAAAACGAGGAAAAATGACGTAGTAATAAGCCCAACTAGAAACTTCCCCTAGTGTGAGAATGTGTTTGAACATCGGAATGCCCGGAACGAAGCTGTCATCATCTTGGCACAAATGCGGACCAGGACTCGCAGTGGATTGTCAGGATAATAAAACAATTGTTTGTTGATGATTGGCACGCCAAGCGAATTGTTAAGTACTTGTTTGATTTCAAGCACATATATTTCATTATAATTGATCGTGTCTAATGTAAACTCTCTAGTTTCAAATAGTATTACCACTTGCATATTAACAAACCTTAAAAATATTTACTGATAATGATTAAAAACTAGCTTTATATACTTTAAGATTTTAATGTTTAATTCTTCGTTAAAAACTAAAATGAAATGTATTTTGAATAACTGAAAACTACAGTTTAAACATGATTTAAGTTACAAAGTGCAACTCAAATGTCTATTCATAAAATTTTTCCGATTTGACAATATTGATGAAAAATACCTTTAAAAAGTTTTGTTTGAAGTCTATTTTTACTTATATAAATACTTTGACAGAAAATAATTTTTATAGAATGACAAGTTTAAATTAATTGCTAGTTTGTTTTAATTAATAAGACTAACTTCTAGTTTTTATTCTTAATGCACGGAATATGACTAATTAGTAATTTTTTATAGCGTTTTAATTAAGCAACTACTTGATTTTTAATCTGAAATATAATTATTTTAATGTAATAACATCCTATTGTAGCTACAAGAAGTTTGATCACAAAAAAAAAACTGATTAAAGACTTTAAAAATAAAGAAGGGATTTTTAAAATTTATTCTAACCAAATGAAATACAAACTAGCCTTTTAAACACTTTTAAATAGATGTTATAATAACCGCTCGAATTTACAACAAAATATCATTAACACCTAATGTATATTTAGGTTTCAAATTAGATAAACTTTAGGCCTTCCAATATTGCTAAATTATGGATTTGAGGTTTTTTTTATAAAAGATATCTTAAACAGAGATAATAAAGCTTGAAGTGTTCAATAAATTATTCAATGAATAAGTTAAAGTAAAATTTAAGTGCTAGGTTATTTTAAGTTATAGGTTTTCTTTATATGTAAAACAAAACTATAAGATATTTATAAAATTGTGCACAAAAAAGTTCTCAATATGGTTTGTATTAAAATTGAATGAAAACGTTGTAAACTGTAAGATATTTAAACAAGACAGTAAAGTTATTTAGCTCATACAATATAAAGTTAATTTGTGCTAATTTATTAAAAATTAATAAACGAAAGTGTCGTTTAACATATTTGTATCTCAAAACTGTTACTAATGTATAACGTGTTTATACAAAACTATGTTTACAGTTATAAACTATAAATTTTAAGCAAAACAATTTAAACAAAAATATATTTTAGATGAAACATTGAGTAATGATATTAAAGTTAGCTTTTAAACATATAGAAACGTTAAGATAAAATAATATTATGTAGGTAATTTGGATTTTAGTATTTTTCTTGATGTTTCAACGCTAAAACATAAAATAACTATGTAATAAATATGTGTACTTTTAGGAGTTTTTTGACTTTGCTTTTTTGAAAAAACCTGTTTATTTTTTTTAATTGATTATAGTTTTTAGAATATACTATTACTTTATAAAAGTAGCATTAGACATTACTTATATAAAATAATTTTACACGGCACTTTAAAATAAGATACAAAAAAAAGATACAAAATTCCTTTCAAATAGAGTTTTGACCGGTGCTTTAGTAGTTAACAGAATTTGCTGAGATTAAAATTAAACTAGAAAGTAAAGCAACTTTGCACTTTTTATCCAATTATAATTGTAAATTTAGAATGCTGAAGCATGTTATGGCTATATTTTAATTACTTATTTGACGATAACAGAAACTAGAACTTTTTATAACCTAATTTCATTTTGCTACGACGGTTTGTAAACATAAGATTATTTTTACAGTAGATTTTGCTTTAGGTACAATGTTAAATGTTTCGCATTAGCATTAGCTTATGTAAAAAGTATGTTTAACTACATTTAACTTATTTAAAAGCGCTAGAGCAAAAAAGATAAGCTTGAATTTGATTTGAAAGTTAATACTAAGTAGTTTAAACTTTTGGCTCAGTTATTTATTTAACTTATTTTTTTGAAACTCAACACTAAAAAAAACTTTTTTATTTCATTGTTTTAGGTATAATAGTATAAGCTGAAAGTTTTATACAATAACTCTAAAAAAAACTTTTGTTACATGTACAGTAATTCAAGTAGAAAAAATCTATTCGTTTTGAATTTAACATGCAAACGAATCAATCTTAACAATTCAAACATTAAAATTTATATATATTTTCTCTATATTTACTAAGAGTTTGGAATTATAGAATTTGAAGATGCTAAATTATATGAATAATTAATCAAATTTCTTTAAAATGTTGTTTAGTTGTATTTTTTAAATTTAAAGTTAAAAGTTATCAACTATTGTCTGACTTCATCGAAGCTATCAACATAAGTTTTATTGAAGATGTAGTTTATCAAATAAACGAATAAAAATATTAAAAACTAAACCGTGAACTATTAAGTTAGACAAACAAGCATGTACAACAAATTTTCCAAACAAAAGGCGATTAAGAAGAGGCTCACACAAAATAGTGATTAAATAGTAATTGAAAATAAGTTTTAAGTAGTGATGACCGGACCAGGAGCCGGACATTTTTTTTTAAATTAGGATCCGGCCGGACCCGGATAGTTTTTTCAAATTATGATCCGGCCGGAACCGGACCCGGATCTTTTTTTAAAATTAAAATCTGCCCGGATCCGAAACCGGATTCTTAATACTCTAAGTTATTTGTAATGTTAATATGTTATTGTTAAATAGTTAAGGATAGTAGCTGGTATGTTTGCTAATTTTCTGAACAGTATTTACATTTAAATTTTATTAAAATTAAAAAAATAAAAGAATTTTTTTTTACAAAATTCAAAAAAAAAACTATTTTGAAAAAAGGGAACTTTTTCTCAAAATAAAAAAATTTCCTACTCTTAAATGATTTAAAATTTAGTAAAGATTAAACTGTGAAAATTTGAATAAGATTGCTTAAAAACTGTAGGAGGAGATAGACTTTTACTGAAATGTTTTTTTTTTCGCCTTTTTAGTTTGCCCCTTCTACAAGGAACCTATTGAGCTAGCCGGCTTTAATCCCTTTACCTCGAAAACTACTTTGAATTTTGTTAAGCTGTAACAAGTATCTAGTAGCTAAGATTAAATATATTAAATAAGATCAACTTGTAAAAATCAAGAAGGACCCCAGAATAAGAATTTTAAAAACTGAAAAATTACTTTAATCTAATAATCAGTAGAACAGCTAGTCATATGTTTGATAATTTGGTAGTAAAGTTTTAAATTATACAACATATGTAAAGAGTTGCATTTCCGAAATGTTTATTTCATAGTTTAAATGTAAACAATTGTAACTTAGTCACGTGTACAAAAAAAGCCAATCACGGTAGGTGTTTAATTTTAACTGACGAAAATGACTCTTTTTAATTTACTCGGGATTTGTTTTTGAAAAAATTCTTTTTTGTATGCTCTTTTTTACTAACTAGATCCGAATCCGAAACTAGAAAGATCTGGCCGGAACCAGATCAGGATCTTTTTTCATATCAAAATCCGGCCGGATCCGGTTATCAGACAATAATGATAATATCCAGCTGGATCCGGACCCGGATAGTGAGTCCGGTACATCACTAGTTTTAAGCCATATAGTTATATTCAAAAAATATGAGATTTTGAAATATGTTTGCAATTGAATTACTTTTTATTTTCTTTACTTTTTTGTAGTCATTAAAAGGTATTAACATCCCATTGTTGCCACAATAGTAGATTTTGTCGTAAAACTAAGGACCTATTAGTTTAAATTTTTACAAATTTAAAATCAATTTAACTGATTAAAGCATACCTCAAATTAAAATTTTTAAGCTAGGAAACCTCAGGTCACTAAGAATACTTGTAATACTATTTGGTTTAAATTTTTTATGTTAACTTTAAAAGAACTTAAACTACTTTGGAAAAAATAAATCGATCAAAAAAAAAAAATTAAAATAGTTTATAGCCTATGGGATTAAAATAGAATTTGTAAAATCTCTAGAAAGCTAAAAATTTTTTTTTAAATTAAAAATAAAATGTTACATTTTAAAAGACATTCCTACCAGGAGAGTCGTGTGGAGTTTTGCACTGCCGCAATTTCACCACCATAAAATTTAGTAAGTAAATTAAGTACCTACAACGTTTTAGTAATTTTTTAGAACTAAATCTCTTGTTCAACTTCAATTCAGACAACGACCATTTTACTCACTACACTACAGCCAATTTTTTTTTAACCGGCCGGATTTTAATTTGAAAAAAATATCCGGGTCCGGTTCCGGCCGGATTCTAATTTGAAAAAAAGTCTGGAAATAGTTAAATTAATTGCTAATTTGTTTTACAAAGTTATTGTAAGTTTATAGTTTTTATTCTTGTTTGACTGAATTTGAATAACTTGTAATTTTTTAAAGCGTTTTTATTAGGCAACTTCTAGATTTCAAGTCTGAAATAATGTTTTTTTAATTTTAGAATGTCTACTGTCATAATTAAAAGTAATAGTTATGACCTTTAAGAATGAAGAAAAGCTTTTTTAAAATATAAATATAAACTAGCTTTTGAAACACTTTTCATTATATATTCGAAGAACTGCCAAAATTTACAACCAAATCTCAATAACATCATACTTATATTCCACATAATACTTCTGTAAATTTCTAAATTAGATTAACATTAGACCTTTCAATATATGATAAATTATGCATTTAAGTTTTTTTTTTTAATTGAAGGAATAAAGTTTCAATAGATAACTTAAAGTAAAATATAAGATCTAGGTTATTTAAAGTAAAAATATTTTTTAAGTGCCAACATAACTGTAATATATTATTAAAATTATGCACGAAAAATAGTTCTGAATATATTTTACATTATAATTGTAGTTTTAATTTTGTAAACTGAAAGAATTTTGAACAAGAACATTTTGTAATTTGGCTCATACAATAAAAAGTTAGTTTGTGTTAATTTATTAGAAACTAATAAACGAATGTGTCGTTTGACATGTTTTAATCTTAAAATTGTCACTAATGCAAAAATCTTTTATATAATAACTTTATTTATACGAAAAAAAAAACTTTGACTAACTATAACCTAGTATGTACTTGAATTCTACTAGTTATTTATTGAAACTTTATTCAGTAAGTTTTTGACAATTCTTACAAAAAAACTTACAAGCATAATGCATCATATACTAAAAATCGAAAAGTTTATTTAATTTAAAAATTAACAAAATTATTTATTAAAATATAAGTAACGTTTTATGAATATGTTGTTGTAGTTCATATCATAAAATATTATAAAGTTTTTCTAAAATTATAGAACATTTAAGCAGTTTTGTAACATCTACTTTAAATTGGTTCAAAAGATAGTTTATATTTCTCATTGAAAGAAAAAAAACATTATAAACTTAAATACTGTTATTCATTTTTAAAGCCCTAAATCAGTGTTATTTGTGATCAAATTATTGTAGCAAAAATAGAATGTTATTACATAGAATAATAGCATTTCATATTTAAAACAATAAAGTTACTTTGTTAAAACGTTTTAAAAAATCTCAAACTGTTTAAATTTCGTCCAATGAATATAGAAATATGAAGTTAGTCTAAAACGAACTAGCAATTTATTTAACTTATTCATCAAACAAAAGGTATTAATTGAAAGTAGTTATCTCAGTGAAAGTAAACTTAGAGAAAAACTTTTAAAAGCAGATTAAGTCGAATACAAATGAAGTTTATTACCTTTTTATCCAAAGTCTGTAAAAAGAAAAAAATAAATAGTAATTACAGTACTGACAATAAGGAAAAATTTTATGTAGTGACGCTCCGGTTGTATTTTTCAAACTTAAAACAACTTTTAATCTTATTTGAACATTAACTTAACTCATTTGAAATGAGTTTTTTCTAGTTCGCAAAGAAGAATTAAAACATATTAAGAAGATAAAATTAAGTGTAAATCAAGCTTGTTTTTATTGAGTATCAGTAAACATTTAATATTTTTAAAGGTTTATTAAGATGCAAGTTGTATTACATCTAGATGCGCACAGCATATGTTTAAAGACATCAAAGTACCCATCACTGTGCTTCAATTCAAACAATCATTTTATCTTATGTTCGGCAAACCAGTAAGACAACAAAGTTTATTTTATTATCCTGACATGCCACAACAGGATCCTGGGCTGCATTTGTTCGAAGATCATAACAGCTTTGTTCAGGACATCTTGAAAGCCGAACTCGTTCTCACACCAGGAGAAGTTTCTAGTTGGGCACGTTTCTGCGTCATTTTTCTTCCTGGTCCTGATAAAAGAAGAGTTTTTAGCAAGCTATCTTCTAACAGGTTTCATTCTACTGCTGATATCAAGCAGACAACTTTTGATGATAAAGAGTTACAAGTCAATGGCTTGTCTAAGCAAGAACATATTGGAAGTTTGCTGGATGAAAATTTGAACATGTTTTAATGTCAAATAGAAAACGCAACCATATTGTATTTCAAGTATAAAGTAAACCTCAGTTGTACTAGCATTTATTTTTTGTTTCGTTGATACGTCTTTTTTACGTGTATAATAATTGACAATGTGTGTATAGGTTGATTTATTTTTTGTTCTATTGTTTTAATAGACTCTTTAATTTTCGAGTAATCTTTTTTAATTTATTAATTAAACTATAATATTTAAAAGTATAACGTTGTCTAATTTGACCTATAATTCCCAATCAATAAAAAATTAATATTGTCCACATTTAATCAAGTTATTTTTTCAATAAGCTTTTGTTTATTATATACTACTTTTTGTTAAACTCTCACATTGTTTTCTTAAAAATTTAATCATTTATGGTTAGGTATGTTTTTATTTCTAATTATTTATGTCCAAAAACTGTCTAACTTATTTTATTTACATTGATCTTCAACAAAATTATATATAAAAAAAAACTCATGATAGTTTAGTAGAAAGCTAGTAAAAAATAAACTAAGCGTTAATTATCTATGATTTTTTGTAAAAACAAGTTCAGTTCTATTTAGATACATTTAGACCTCAAATAACTAGTTTTTATTGTATAATTTTTAATATTTCATATTTAATAATAGTAATTAAAAACTTTTAGACAACTCATGACATTTTTATATAAGTTTTATTTTTTACTCACAGAACAATTAAATTAGTTTTTGTATTTAAGTGAGGAAATAAGCATATTTATTTATCAAATTCAAATCATTTTATTATAATGTTTTTACATGATGAGAATTTATTTATTAAAGTTAGGTG
Source organism: Thalia democratica (assembly GCF_965202585.1). Classification (NCBI taxonomy): domain Eukaryota; kingdom Metazoa; phylum Chordata; class Thaliacea; order Salpida; family Salpidae; genus Thalia; species Thalia democratica. The sequence goes on from NC_139168.1 coordinate 20,018,444, forward strand.
GTAAAAAATTAGTAGTGATGTACCGGACTCACTATCCGGGTCCGGGTCCGGCCGGATATTGCCACTTTTGTCTGATATCCGGATCCGGCCGGATTCTAATTTGAAAAAAAAGTCCGGATCCGGTTCCGGCCGGACTCTAATTTGAAAAAAAAGTCCGGATCCGGTTCCGGCCGGATTCTAATTTGAAAAAAAAGTCCGGATCCGTGTCCGGCCGGATCCTAACAGAGATCCGGCCGGACCCGGATCTTGTTAGTATAAAAGAGCATACTGAAAAGTATTTTTTCAAAAACAAACCCTGTGTAAATTAATAAGAGTCATTTTTGTCAGTTAAAATTAAACACCTACCGTGATTGGCTCATTTTGTACATGTGACTAATTTACATTTGTATACATTTAAACTATGAAATAAACATTTTAGAAATGCAACTCTTTATATATGTTGTAAAATTGAAAACTTTGGAATGAATACTTGCATTATTTATTGTTTAAATTTGAGCTCAGAGAATATTTAGAGTAAATACGGTTGAATGTACTAGCTAATGAAAATCATATGACGAAATGTTTCAAACTATATACTGATGCAACAAAACATCAGAAAATGACAGGCAGATTATATGTAAGCAGTTAGTTAGTTTGGTTTGCAGCTTGAAGCAACAAAATATCTTGAACTTTTTTGTGAATGCTTGTTGTAAGTAGTGTTTTGTTTTAAAAGTGAATATTTCAACTGGTGTTTAATTGTATAAATATTTAAGCCAGGTTTATAGTTTAAAAGTTAATTAAAAATTTTACAGTTTCTTGTTTACTAAAAGTTTTATTTAATTTTTAGTTTATTGTTTTAAGTCTTTTGATATAGATTTAAATAGCTTCCAGTTTTTAAAGTGTTACCAAATTAATTAACAGTTTTGTATATGCTAGTATTTCTTGTTGTGTTTTATATAAAAGATTCATCACTCAAAACTGTCGTGTCTGATAATAGAAAATAGTCTCAGTTAGAATTTAGAATTTTTTAGATATTAATTAAATAAGGTAGGATTTAGTTATGATGGGTAGTACTAATAAGTTAAGTGTTCCACAATCAGTCCACAACTTTACTACCAAATTGTCAACCTTTGCTAGCTGTTCTACTGATTATTAGGTTAAAGTATTTTTTTCAGTTTTAAAAAACTTCATTCTGACTCAGGCTGGTTTATACTCACTCTAGCTAGTTTTGTTGACTTAAACAGTGGCAACACTGCTAGTTTGAAAATTTTTGGGAATTTTAGAAAATCTTGGACTGCCTAAGGCTAGTTTAGTCTTTTATAAAACTCAGGCTAGTTTTCTTTTAGATTTTGAATGAGCTTGAGCTGATCCAGTTTTTAATATTTTGTAATTTTCTAGTGTATTTTGTTCAAGAACTTGATTTCAGATTTTTAATTGTAAATAACACCTAAATTTGTAAACCTTGTGGCTAGCTGTTCTACTTATTATTAGATTAAAGTTCTTTTTTTTTCAGTTTTTAAAAACCTCATTCTGACTAGTGATGTACCGGACCCGGATCCGGACTTTTTTTTCAAATTAGAATCCGGCCGGAACCGGATCCGGACTTTTTTTTCAAATTAGAGTCCGGCCGGAACCGGATCCGGACTTTAATTTCAAATTAGAATCCGGCCGGATCCGGATATCAGACAAAAATGGCAATATCCGGCCGGACCCGGATAGTGAGTCCGGTACATCACTAGAATAAACTAGCCTGAGTCAGAATGAGGTTTTTAAAAACTGAAAAAAAATAACTTTAATCTAATAATAAGTAGAACAGCTAGCCACAAGGTTTCCAAATTTAGGTGTTATTTACAATTAAAAATCTGAAATCAAGTTCTTGAACAAAATACACTAGAATATTACAAAATATTAAAAATTGGATCAGCTCAAACTCATTCAAAATTTAAAAGAAAACTAGCCTGAGTTTTTATAAAATCTAAACTAGCCTGAGGCAGTCCAAGATTTTCTAAAATTCCCAAAAATTTTCAAACTAGCAGGGTTGCCACTGTTTAAGTCGAAAAAACTAGCTAGAGTGAGTATAAAAAAGCCTGAGTCAGAATGAGGTTTTTAAAAACTGATAAAATTACTTTAAACTAATAATCAGTAGAACAGCTAGCTAAGGTTGACTATTTGGTAGTAAAGTTGTGGACTGATTGTGGTACACTTAATTTATTAGTACTACCCATCATAATTAAATCCTACCTTATTTAATTAATATCTAACAAATACTAAATTCTAACTGAGACTACTTTCTATAATCAGACACGATAGTTTTGAGTGATGAATCTTTTATACAAAACACAACAAGAAATACTAGCATATACAAAATTATTAATAACTTTGGTAACACTTTAAAAACTGGAAGCTATTTAAATCAATATCAAAAGACTTAAAGCAATAAACTAAAAATTAAATAAAAATATTAGTATAGAAGAAACTGTAAAAATTTTAATAAACTTTTAACTATAAACCTGGCTTAAATATTTAAACAACTAAACACCAGTTGAAATATTCATTTTTATAACAAAACACTACTTAAAATAAGTTTCCACAAAAAAGTTCAAGATATTTTGTTGCTTCAAGCTGCACACCAAACTAACTAACTGCTTACATCTAAACTGCCTGTCATGTTCTGATGTTTTGTTGCATCAGTTTTTAGTTTGAAACATTTCGTCATATGATTCTCATTGGCTCGTACATTCAACCGTATTAATTCTAAATATTCTCTGAGCTCAACTTTAAACAATAAATAATATAAGTATTCATTCAAAAGTTTTCAATTTAACAACATATGTAAAGAGTTGCATTTCTGAAATGTTTATTTCATAGTTTAAATGTAAACAAATGTAAATTAGTCACGTGTACGAAATGAGCCAATCACGGTAGGTGTTTAATTTTAAGTGACGAAAATGACTCTTATTAATTTACACAGGGTTAGTTTTTGAAAAAATACTTTTCAGTATGCTCTTTTTTACTAACTAGATCCGGGTCCGGCCGGATCTCTGTTAGGATCCGGCCGGACCCGGATCCGGACTTTTTTTTCAAATTAGAATCCGGCCGGAACCGGATCCGGATCTTTTTTTCAAATTAGAATCCGGCCGGAACCGGATCCGGACTTTTTTTTCAAATTAGAGTCCGGCCGGATCCGGATATCAGACAAAAATGGCAATAACCGGCCGGACCCGGACCCGGATAGTGAGTCCGGTACATCACTAATTCTGACTCAGGCTAGTTTATAGTCTAGTGATGTACCCGGACTCACTATCCGGGTCCGGGTCCGGCCGGATATTGCCATTTTTGTCTGATATCCGGATCCGGCCGGATTCTAATTTAAAAAATAAGTCCGGATCCGGTTCCGGCCGGATTCTAATTTGAAAAAAAAGTCCGGATCCGGTTCCGGCCGGATTCTAGTTTGAAAAAAAAGTCCGGATCCGGTTCCGGCCGGATTCTAATTTGAAAAAAAAGTCCGGATCTGGGTCCGGCCGGACCCGAAATTGTGGGTCCGGTACATCACTAAAAATTAGTAATCTTTACTTTTTTAGCTGCTTACTGGGAACAAAATTTGTAAGATGTTAAACACTTATCCAAAAATCAAATTATATAAAAACAAATGTTTTTCTAATATAAAACCAACTAAGGGTCTTTAAGTTCTTAACTACAATCTACACTTTTTGATTTAAATTAAAAGAAAAATTTGATTGTTGAATTACAACTAAGTTTGATATATTTAATATAAGAGTAGAAAATAAATATACTATTTGATGTTTTTTTTTTTATTTTTAATAAAGTAAAACTACTAAGTAAAAAAATTAAAAAAAAAATATTATAAAATACGATTAGTTTTTTTTTTAAATAAAGAAAAAAAAGTTTGAATGATAACCTTAAATAAAAAAATAATCTTTTACTTTTTACTATCTTTACATTGTTGTAGTTATTAAATGTAGTAACGACGTAATGTCGCAACCATAAAAAGTTTTATCGTTTAAGTGAGGACATATTAGTTCAAATATTATTACAAGTGGCAAAACCATTTAATTAAATAGAATATATCTCAAATAAAAAATTTTGTCCAATGAAACCAAACGTCACTAAAAATATTTAAACCAACAATTAGTTTAAATTTATCTGTTTGTTAAATTAGTTTGAAAAAAAAACAATTAAATTTTTTGTCATCTGTATTACTTTTTTAGTATTTCTGTAGTTTTTGGTTAGTAGAAAATTTAAAAATGTTTTTATAAAATTTAGAAATCTTATAACTTTTCATAACATTGTAATAGAAATATTATAGCGAGAAACCCACTATTGAATGGAAAATTCTCCGACAGACAAAAAGCAGATTTAAACCAAACTTCATGTGCTCGATATGTAACCTTGAAAGACTGTTTATAGCAAATGCTAACCAGAGAAAAATCCTTAATAAAAGAAATGAACTAGTCACGCAATGCCCTCATTACCCTAAGGAATACTTTTAGTTTATTTTTTATCGCATTAACTTAGTTTATTTAGTTTATTTCATTCTATTTAATTATATTGTTACATTGTATTTATGTTTGTATTGTGTAAAGATTTTGTTTTAAAGTTACAACTTTCCCGTAAAAAGACCATTTCTGTTTTCTAAAAATCCCCTACAAATCTTAGTATTTACATTTTTTCAAAATCCTAATATATTAAATGCTTAGTAAATAAATAGATTTTCTAAATATATAAAATCTATAGTTAATAAATTATTTAAACTAAACTTACCTATATTTCATTTTAATTTAACTTAACTTTAAAATTTAACTTTTGTAAACCACATATTATTTAAAACTCATATTTCAAATGTAAATATTATTTTCATTTATGTGTGTATTTTTATTTTCCAATTCATCGCCCTGTATACTTTTGTTTTCAGCTTTTTTTAGCGTCTGATGAACTGCTCTGCAGGGAAACGGCGTAACGCAATAAAAGTTTAACAATAAGTTTATATAATAGAAATATTGTATATAATAACAATTTAAGTATTCCTACTATCCTAGTCATGAAGATAAACTGTATCCGAAGGTAAGACTAAATAACAGAAGTATTGTTCGAAATATAAAACAGAACTTTTTTTTAAGAAAAAATCCTTCTAAGCGCTTTGTTTTGTCGATCAATAAACTATTGCATCTATCATTCAAAGTGTATTTGTAACAATCTACAAATAAAATATTTATTGTACTGAAATTAGTCACAAAAAAGACTCCAAGAATACAAAATAGTTTATTGAAACATAAAAACACTAATACGTCAACTTATACTCACTATGTCAGTTGTTATACACATTGATAATACATTTCAACGAAACAAAAAATACATGCTGGTGCAACTGAGATTCACTTTATACAAAATACAATATGGTTCCGTTTTCAACTTGACATTGATACAGATTCGAGTCATCCTCCAGCAAATGCCCGTGGGGTTCTTGTTTAGACAAGGCGTGAGTTCTCAACTCGTCATGATCAGCAAAAATCCGATGCTTTATCTCGTGAATTAAATTAAACCTGTTGAAAAAAACCTTGAGAACTTGTCTTTCATCGCCAGGATAACGTGGAAAACAGACGTAGAAATGCGCCCAGTTTGAAACTTCCCCTAGTGTGAGAATAAGATCGACGTTCGGGTTGCCCTGAACAAAGCTTTCATGATCTTGGCATAAACGCGGACCAGGACCTCGATGTGGCTGGTCAGGAAAAGAAAACAAACGTTGGTGTCTGACTGGAACTCCGAACTTAAGATGAAACATTTGTTTAATTCGAAGCACAGTAATGGGCCCAATGATGTTGGTGAATGTAAACTCTTTTGTTTCAAATTTTATTACCACATTCATCTTGACAAACCTTCAAAAATATTAATACTTACTGGTATTGATTAAAATTTAGCTTGATCTACTATACATTAGTTCTTTTTTATGATATAAAATGAAATTGATTTCGACAGTTTTAAATCAAATGTTTTAATATGACAAAACGTGGTTTTAAGCTTGAAAAGTGTTACTAAAATGTCGTATACTGTACGTACCTACATTTTTAGTTATTGTCAATATTATATTTACTACTTACTTTTTCTTATAACAAATTTTAGATGAAAAAGGTGATTAACTTCACATTTAGTTAACTTAATCCGCTTTTAGAAATTTTTTCTTAGTTTAGTTTCCCTAAGTTCAATAGTTATAATCAACAGTAGTTTTTATTTTAAAAATAAGTTAAATTGCTAGTTTGTTTTAGTTAACTCGCTTAACTTTTAGTTTTTATACTTATTTGACTGAAATCGAACAATTTCTAATTTTAAAAAGATTTTTATTAATTAACTTTTTGATCTAAAATCTGAAATTTAATTATTTTATCTGATAAAATTTTATTGTCGTACAAGAAGTTTGATCACAATTAACACTGGTTCAGGGTTTTTAAAACAAAGTAAAGGTTTACAATTTGCATTTAAATCAACTAGAAGTATAAACTAGCTTTTGAAACACTTTTAATGAGATGTTACAAACACAGCTCAAGTTCACAACAAAATAACAAAAAAAATTTATTTATATACCACAAAATAATTTTGTAAACTTTTAAATTGAGAAAAACTTCAGGCCATGTTTATATGCTAAATTGTGTATTTTTTTATTTCTAAGAATTGATTTAAACTAATAGAATGAAGCTTTAGTAAATTAATTCATGTAAAATTTAAGTACTAGGTAAATTAAAGTTAGTGTATACTTTTATAAGTAAAATCAAAAATATAGTAAATTTTTTAAATTGTGCACAAAAAAAAGTATAAACTTATTTTAAATTAAAAATTAACAAATATGCTATAAACTGTAAAAGCTTAAATGAGACAATTAAGTAACTTAGCTGATAAAATATAAAATTAATTTGTGCTGATTTATTGAAAACTAATTAACGAAAGTGTCGTTTAACATATTCTAATCTTAAAATTGTCACTAATCTATAATTTGTTTATACAAAACTATTATTATAGTTAAGGGCAGGAGTCTAATATGCACGAAGAGACTCTTTTGTACGAAGACACTTTTGCATGCGTTGATATTGTTGTAGTTTTTTTTTATTATTTAAATTAATTATTTTTTTACTATTAATTAGTTATTTGTAATTCTAATTTTCGTCCTCGATTGGTAATTTTTTACTTTTTTTGCTTTTTTAATAATTTTTATAATTTTTTGATTTTTATTATTTTTTTTTTCTTATACTATAACTTTAGTCTCTAAACCTTACCCTCGGTCGGTAACTTTTTTTAAATTTTTTTTATTATATTTGTTTCTGGTTTAATTTCTTTTTGTTTTTTTATTTTTTATTTTATTTTTCTATTCTCCTGCAAAAATGACTTTCCGTGCAAAAGTGTCCATTCGTGCTAAAGTGTCTATGTGCATATTAGAACCGTTACCCATAATTAAAAACTACAAACTTTAAGCCAAACAAGTTAAACAAAATTATATTTTAGCTGAAAGACTATATAATAATGTTTAAGTTAGTACTTTAATTAAAGGTGTTGTTATATAAAATAATATTATGTAGTAGACTTAGATCTTACTTAGATTTTATGATACTTTATCATTAAAAATAAGAGTATTATGTTATAAAGATCTGTAATTTTAGGATTTTTTTTGGACTTTGGTACTTCTAAAAAGCCTGTTGATATTTAAAATATAATTAGCTTTTTTAAACTAAAAATTTAATTTATAGAAGTTTTGTTTATTCCAAGTCAACTCCAGTTTACGTAAATATTTCTTAACAGTTGTCTACATATTATAATATTTTTTATCACAGTTATTAATCAATAAACATTTAGTTTAATGTCAATTTTTTTTAAATACAGAAAACAATAAGACATGAAAAATGTTTCATCTATCTAAATATACGTGTTTTGTATAATATATTTTCATATATAATTTTTCTTTCTAATTTTTAGCTCATTGTAATTTGATATAAGTTGGGTATGCAACTCGATGACCGAGAGGTCTTTTTGCGTATCTAGGTCCTTCAACCTAAAAATTAAGTAATTTTTGTTTTTGTTCAATAAACCACTAAGTATTTGTAAGTAGAACTAAAAATTTTTTTACAAAACATTGTATATAAATAAAAAATAGCTTATTTCTTATTAGCTTTCTTTTTAAATTACAACGAACTTTTAAAAATAATATGTTTTTATTGACGATCTATGTGAATGATTATTACCAATCATTAATTAATAATTATAAACAAAGAGTTTATTGAAACATATAAAAAGAAAACAAACCAACTTATACTCAGAATGTCAATTATCAAAAATATTAAAACGACATTTCAACGAAAAACAAAATACATGTCTAATATGCACGTTGTCTAATATGCACGAAGGTACACTTTTGCACGAAATCACTTTTGCACGAAGGGTCAAAAAATGAGTTTATACTCACACTTATTTAAATTATATTTTTTTTAAGTAAATTTAAAACATTTTAGTTGTTAGAATAGTACTTTATACTTCAATATTTAAAAATTTTTATAAAAATAATTGAAAATTGTAATATTATTTTTATTACTATAAAGCTTCAAAATGTGTTAGAATTGAAAAAAAAAGTTAAAAGGGTTTAAGCGTTTAAAAAATCGGTCTAAAAGTAATTGCTTATTTTTTACTAAAAGCGTTTTATTTAGTTTGTACTTAAGAAAAAGTTATTACTGTTAAATCTAAATTATTTAGAAAAGCAACCGAGATTTTTTAATGATATAGTTTTAGCGTTCGGTTTTAATTAGTATAAAGTATTAATTAGTTTTTGGTATCACTATGAAGTAGTTTTCTTAAATTTTTTTCTTGTATTTCATCTACAGTGATGGGTAGATTGATGTTGTTCAATGTAAATTTATTAGTTTTTAAATGTATTACCACTTTCATCTTAACAAACCTTCAAAAATATTTAACTTTAACTTAATTTATACTGATTAAAAACTAGCTTATTTTACACTATACTTTCGTTTTTTTAGTTTTTGTTTGCTTTATAAAATGAAATTTATTATGAAAAATTTATATCAAATGTTTAGATATGACTAAATGTTGTTTCTAGCTTGATAAGTGTTACTCAAATGTCGCTTTACTGTACGTACCTACATTTTTAGTTATTGTCAATATTACAATTACTACTTACTTTTAATTATTACAAATTTTAGACAAAAAAGGTGATTAACTTCACATATAATTAACTTAATCCGCTTTTAAAACTTTTTTCTTAGTTTAGTTTCCCTAAGTTAAATAGTTATAATCAACAGTATTGTTTATTTAAAAAATAAGTTAAAACAATTGCTAGTTTGTTTTAGTTAACTCGCTTATTTTTAGTTTTTAAACTTTTTGGACTGAATTTAAACAGTTCTAGATTTTTTAATGCTTTTCTTTAAGTAACTTCTTGATTTCGAAATAGAAGTGTAATAATTTTAATCAGATAGCATCCTATTGTCGCTATAAGAAGTTTGATTACAATTAATAATGGTTTAGGACTTTGAAAACGAAGAAAATATTTATACATTTTTCTTCAATCAACTAGAAGTGTAAACTTGCTTTTGAAACACTTTTAATTAGATGTTACAAAATATCAATAACATCTTGTTTATATACCACAAAATAATTTTGTAAACTTTTAAATTGAGAATAACTTCAGGCCATCTTTATATGCTAAATTATGGATTTAGGTTTTTCTTCTAAAAATTTATTTAAATTGAGAAAATAAACCTTCAGTAAATAACTTAAAGTAAAATTTAAGTACTAGGTTGTTTAAAGTTAGTTTTTTTTTTATGTATATCAGTCAGATGCAAACTATAACATATTTTTGAAGTTGTGCTCAAAAAAAAAAAACAAAAATATTATTAATTAAAAAGAAATGTATATCCTGTAAACTATAAAAAGTTTAACAAGACAATTAAGTAATTTAGCAGATACAATATAAAGTAAATTTGTGCTAATTTATTAAAAACTAATAAACGAAAATGTCGTTTAACATATTCTAATCTTAAAATTATCACTAATGTATGACCTGCTTATACAAAACTATTGTCACAATTAAGGGTAGGAGTAAAATATGCACGAAGGGACACTTTTGTACGAAGACACTTTTGCACGGGTTCAACTTGTTTTCAGTTTTTTTTTAAATTAAAGTTATTTTTTTTTACTATCTCTACAACCCTAACCCTTACCCGCGGTTTTATTTTTATTTACTCGTTTTTTTCATTTAACAAGTTTTTTAAGTTTGTTAATCTTTTTTTTCAATGTTACTCCTAACCTTTATCCCCAACTGGTAACTTTTTTTTTCTTTTTTGATATTTTAGTATGTACTTTATATTTATTTATTTTAGTTTTTGTAGTTTATATTTTTATTTTACTTTTAATATAATTTTTATCTCTAACCCTTACCCTCGGTCGGTAACTATTTTTAGTTTATTTTGCTTAATATATTTATTTCTTTTTTATTTTCTATTTACTTATTTTGTGTTTATTTTCTTATACTCGTGCAAAAATGACCTTCCGTGCAAAAGTGCCGTCGTGCAAAAGTGACCGCTCGTGCTAAAGTTTCTTCGTACAAAATTGTTCCGCCGTGCAAAACAGTCTTCGTGCAAACGTGTCCTTTCGTGCAAAAATGCCTATATGCATAAATGAACCGTTACACATAATTAAAAACTATAAACTTTAAGCCAGACAACTTAAACAAAAATATATTTTCGCTGAAAGACTGTATGGTAATATTTAATTTAATATTTTTATTAAAAGTTTTGTAAAGGTAAAATAAGATTATGTCGTAAATTTGATCTTAGTTAGTTTTTATGATACTTTATCGTAAAAACTAAAAAAAAAACTATGTTATAAAGTACTACAATTTTAAGATCTATTTTGGACTTTGGTACTTCTAAAAATCCTGTTGATATTTTTGTCGTTAAACATGGTTTAATCTTAAAACTTTCACTAATGCATAGTTTGTTTATACAAAAATATTACCACATTTAAAAGTATAAATAAAAAGCAAAAAAAAAAGAGTATATTTTTGCTTGAACACTGTGTAATAATATTTAAGTTAGTATTTAAAATATAAATTAATGATTAATTTAGCTATTAGTTTGTTTTTGCTATATTTCAACGCTAAAAAATAAAACAGTTATGTAATAAAGATCTGTACTTTTATGATGTTTTAATATTTTGCTATTTCTAAACAGGCTGTTTGTTTTTTCTAACTTATTTAGGTTTTTAAGAATGTTTAGTTAGTTTATAGGAGTTTTGTTTGTTTAAAGACAATTTTCGTTTACGTTAGAAGTTTATAATAGTTGTTTACATGTTATGAAATTTTATATCAAAGTTATTCAGAGTTTCAGAGTTGATTACAAAAGTTATAACTAACATAATCATTTATGTCTGTTTTTTTTTTAAAGTGCAATAGAAAGTTTTTTTATAACATTTTCTAACTTTATAATATATAAACCAATTTGTATTTAACATTTGATGATGTGAGTACGTAAAACAAAAGTATTTATGTTTTATTGTTTCCTGTTATTTAATGAAAATCGGTATTTAGCTAAATGTTGATGTCAATAATAACCTTGATATAAAATGTTCTAATATGTAGATAAGTAAAATGAAATTTGATGTAAACGATAGTTACTTTAGATAAACAAAACTGTTATAAAATAACTATATATTGTAAAAAATCTAACTAAATTTAAAAAAATCAACAGCTTTTTTAGAACAGGCAAAGTCAAAAAAAATCCTAATCTACAGATTTCTATTACACAGGTTATTTATGTTTCAGCGCTAAAATGTAATAAAAACAAAATAAGATCTAAACTACCTACATAATAATATTAATGTATAATGATATATATAATGGTGTTCTTTTAACTTTACATTTATACATATTTAGAATACTAATTTAAATATTATTATACAGTGTTGCAGACAAAATTCATATTTTTGTTTATAATTTTTTGCTTTAGATTTATTGTTCTTAATTATGATAATAGTTGTTGTATAAACAAATTATGCATTAGTAAAAATTTTAAGATTAAAATATGTCAAACGACACTTTCGTTTATTAATTTCTAATAAATCAGCACAAATTAACTTTATATTGTATAAGCTAAGTTACTTAATTGTCTCGTTTAAATTTCTAATAGCTCACAGCATTTACATTTCAATTTTGAAATAAATTATGTTCCGAATTTTTTTTTGTGCACATTTTGAAAATATGTTACAATCATGTTAAATGTTTTTAATTTAAAATACCCTGTACTTAAATTTTACTTAAAGTTATCTATTGAAGCTTTATTCTCTCAGTTTAAAAACAAAAACTTAGTCCATAGTTTCGCACATATTAAAAGGCCTAATGTTTTTCTAATTTAAAATTTACAGAAGTGTTATGTGGAATATAAGTATGGTTGTTTTGATATTTTGTTGTAAATTTTAGCAGTTTTTCAATTATCTAATTAAAAGTGTTTTAAAACTTAGTTTATATTTCTATTTTTATAAAAATTTCGTCATTTTAAAAGCTTCTAATTATTATTACTTGTGATCAAACTATTTGTAGTGACAATAAGATATTTTTACATTAAAATATATAGTTTCAGACTCGATATCAAAAAGTTTCTTAATCAAAACGCTTTAAAAAATTACATGTTATTCAAGTTCTGTTCAACAAGTGTGAAAACTAAAAGTTTAGAGTAACTTTGTTAAACAAACTAGCAATTAATTTAGCTAATTCATTCAATAAAAACTATTATTAGTTAAAAAGAATTATTTTAGTGAAATTAAATTAAAACAAAACTTTCAAAAGTGGATAAAAATGATAAAACATGAAGTTTATCACCCTTTCATCTCAAATTTGTTTAAAATACAGTTAAGTAATAAAAATACAATATTGTCAATTAAAAAAAATGTAGGTACGTAGAGTAAAGTGACACTCGAGTTAGCACTTTTTAAGTTGAAATATACTTAATAGTTATGTGAACTTACTGAGTATATCTAATTATATTTATAATAAATAATCTTTTTAAACTAAAACACTAAAATAAAGTCTAAATCTAGCTAGCTTTTGATCATTATTAGTAAACGTTCAATATTTTTATAGGTTTGTTTAGATGCAAGTGGTAATACATTTAGAATCTAGAAAATTTATATTTAAAGACATCATTGTGCCCATTACTGTTCTTCAAATCAAACAGAGATTATTTCAATGTTTTGATGTGCCAGTCAGACACCAACGTTTGTTGTATTATCCTGATAAGCCACAACAGGGTCCTGGTCTGCGTTTGTGCAAAGATCATGAAAGTTTTGTTCAGGGTACCCCGAAAGTCGAGCTCGTTCTCACATCAGGGAAATTTTCTTATTGGGCGCATTTCTACGTCATTTTTCCACGTGATCCTGACGGAAGAAGATGTGTTTGCAAGATATCTTCTAACAGATTTGATTCGATGGCTGCGGTCAAGCAGCGTATCATAAATGATTTAAAGTTACAAGTATATGACTTTTCTAAACAAGAACACAATGGAAATTTGCTCGATGAAAATAAGAATCTGTTTCAGTGTAAGGTAGAAAAAGGAACCATATTGTATTGTGTATAAAGCGAACATCGTTTGCACCAGTATGTATTTTTTTTATTCAAATGTCTTGTTAATTTGTATAATAATTGACATAGTGAATATAAGTTAACGTGTTTGTGTCGTTATGTTTCAATAAACTGTTTTTTGAGGAGTTTTTTTTGCAATTAATACAGTACAACATGTTGTAATTTGTTGATTGATTTAAAGCCATTAACTTGCAAACCTGTATCGTAAATAATACGCTGCTTGTTATCAGCAATCGAATCAAACCTGTTTGAAGTTGCCTTATGATAATCTCTACTTCCATCAAGAAGACGAAGAATGACGTAAAAATACGCCCAAGTAGAAACTCTACCGAGTGTGAGAACGAGTTCAGTCTCCGGGATGTCCTGAACAAATTTTTCATGATCTTTGCACGAACGCAGACCGGATATTTGGTGTGGCTTCTCAGGATAATAAAACAAGCGTTGGTCTATAAATGGTACGCCGACAGTATCACAAAACATTTGTTTGATTTTAGGAACAGTGATGGGAACTTTAATGTTATTAAATGTAAATATGTTACCCTCTAAATGTATTACCACTTGCATGTTAACAAACCTATGTTAAGTCATAATGATTAAAAACTACCTTGATTAACATTAAATTTTAGTTTTTAATTCTTCTATGCAAGCTAAAATGAAGTATATTTTAAATGAGTTAAGTTAATGTTCAAACATGATTAAAAATTGTATTAAGTTTGAAAATTACAACCAGAGCGTCACTACATAAAATTTTTCCTTATTGTCAGTACTGTAATTACTTTTTATTTTATTTTTTTAGAGAATTTAGATGAAAAGGTAATTAACTTCATTTGTAATCAACTTAATCCGCTTCTAAAAGTTTTGTTTAAGTTTACTTTTACTAAGATAATTACTTTTACCTATTAGTTTCTATTTAAAGATTAGATTAAGTTTGTTTTAAAGGATTAGACTAACTAATGGTTTTTATTCTTATTGGATCGAATTTGAACTATTTGTACTTTTTCAAAACGTAATGATAAGCAACTTCTTTATTTCAAATAAAAAAATTAATTATTATATGTCATAACACTCTATTGCTGCTATAATAATTTGATCACAAATAACACTGATTTATGGCTTTAAAAATGAAGAACAGTATTAAAGTTTATAAAGTATTCTTAATTCAATGACAATTATAAACGAGCTTTTGAACCGTTTTAATATAGATGTTAGTAAAACTGCTTAGATTTTCTGTAATTTAAAAAACTTAATTATATTTTTTAAAATAAATTACAGCAAAATATCCATAACACCTTACTTATATTTCAATAAATGCTTTTTTAAATTTTTAAATTGAATAAACTTTTTGCCTTTTAGTATATGCTGCATTATGGTTTAAAATTATCTTGTAAAAATTTAAAAAAACTTACTGAATAAGATTTCAACAAACAACTTTAAGTATATACTATGTTATATTTAGTTAAAAAGTCGTTTTTATATAAATTAAAACAAATTTTTAATACATTTTTAAAACTGTGCTAAAAAAATTCTTTTAATTTATTTTATATGTTAAGTTTAAATTGAAATGTTGTAAACTATAAGAAATTTTTTGCATGAAAACACTTTTGCACGAAGGGTCAAAAAAATGAGTTTATACTTACTCTTATTTAAACTATATTTTTTTAAAGTAAAGTTAAAACATTTTAATTGTTAGAATAGAACTTTTTACTTCAATATTTAAGAATTTTTAAAAAAATAATTAAAAATTGTAAACTTATTTTTTTTTACTTTGAAGCTTCAAAATGTGTTAGAATTAGAAAAAAATAATTAAAAGGGTTTAAGCGTTTAAAAAATTGGTCTAAAAGTAATTGCTTATTTTTTCACTAAAAGCATTTTTTTATTTGGTTTGTACTTAAGAAAAAGTTATTACTGTTAAATCTAAATTACTTAGAAAAGCAACCGAGATTTTTTAATGATATAGTTTTAGCGTTCGGTTTTAATTAATATAAATTATTATTTAGTTTTTGGTATCACTATGAAGTAGTTTTGTTTATGATTTTTAATGTTATTAAAATTTTTGCTTGTATTAAAACAGGGTTTTCAAAAAAGATTAATAAAGTGTCAGTAAGGAAAAGTAAAATTATAGAAATTTAGGGTTCCTAGAATAGTAAAGGGGCATAGAGGGGGCTATGAGACCATAGTTTAAAACTTACACTAGATATTCTGGATTAGACGGTGAAGAAATAAGGTCTTAGGTATATTCAAAAGTAGTTTTTCAAGAAGTCTTTTCGAAGCTTGCCATAGCTTATTCTATTTATTTAAATAAGGCCCTATGAAAAAATGTTAAAAAACATTTAAAACTAATTATAACTTAAATACAATTAATACTAAAATGTAAATGAGTATAATTGAAAAATACTTGGTGTTTGTTTTTCATTAAAAAACTTTGTTCAACAAACTATATTAAGTTTATTGCGTAGAAACAATGATTAGTTTTATGAATGTATGTATTTCTAAAAAAAATATAAGAGAAATTTTTACTTGACAATTTTTGCTAAATACATTAATTAATTCTTATATTTCTCACAATATTCAACAAAAATTAATTTCTATATTAAACACGTTTTTATGAGTAAAAGTAAAAATTAAAAAAAAATACTTTCTTAAAAATTAACTTAAATTAGAAATTAAAAGCATTAGTTAGAAAGCTAAAATAAAAAAGTTTTAAAAAGTATGTTTGGTTTTTCTTAACTTTTAAAATATAGTAATTAAAAAAAAAATTAAGCCATATTGTTATATAAATAAATTAATATTTTAAAACATGTTTGCAAATAATCCAATTTTTGATTTATTTACTTTCTTGTAGTTATTAAATGAATTAATATCCTAATGTAACCACCAAAACAAGTGTTTTGTTTAAGTAAGGAACTATTAGTTTAAATAGTTATAAGTGACATTATCCAATTAAGTGATTAAAGGATATCTCAAATTAAAACTTTTAATCAATTAAGCCTAACATTACTAATAATACTTAAACTACGAATTGTTTTTAACTTTGTGTTTTTGTTAGGTTACTTTGTAAAAAGTATTAAGTATTAAATGTATTAAACTTAATAAAAATAGCTTTAAGTGAATGGACTTAATAAAAACTTTTATTATTTTTAGACAGCCATTTATCTTTCATGACATTGAAAATGAAAAGTTCAAGTAAAAATGTATTTCTACTGTCCTGGTAAGGACATTAAAGTGTATCAAAGTAGTGTAAGACTAGATATAAGAAATAACTACCCTAGTACATAATATTTCTGAACCAAATGTTTTTTAGCGCTTCATTTTGTGATTGCATTTTAATCTA
The DNA here is from genome assembly GCF_965202585.1 of Thalia democratica. Lineage (NCBI taxonomy): Eukaryota > Metazoa > Chordata > Thaliacea > Salpida > Salpidae > Thalia > Thalia democratica. The sequence continues at coordinate 20,035,396 of NC_139168.1, forward strand.
CTACTAAACGTGCATTTTTATCAATTAATTAATTACAACATATGTTGTACTTTATTAATTTAAAAAAACTCCTGGAAAACAAAACAGTTTATTGAAACATAAAAAAAATACGTCAACTTAAGATCACAATGTCAATTACCATACACATTAACAAAACATTTCAACGAAACAAAAAATATATGCTGGTGCAACCGAATTTAATTTTATACACAATACAATATGGTTCCGTTTTATATTATATTAAAAGAAACAAAAAACAATATAATTAGTTGTATTTACTTAAGTTTACATATTTTCTGCAAATAAGCTTTAAATAAAACTTGTAAAAAATTTAGAAAACTCTTTACTTTTCATAACGTCGAAAATGCGGTCACGGACAACTGACCGACCTGCAGTCGCCCACAAACGCAGCCCTCCTCAGGTACGTACTTGCTTAGGGGATTTTATTTTTGAAAACACGTGGCTCGTGTTACATATTATAACACCTAAGTAGTTTGAATGAAGCTATTAAGTTCATGGAGATTTGTTAGCAGAATTACAAAGTGTTTTAGATTTGTCCTACGTAATAAAAAAGTTGTAGTTAGAAGTTTTTACAATTTTTAACTTATTTTTTTTGCTTTAACTTTTTTTTAATTGAATATTTTTCATCGAACAGAACAAAAAAGTTAACAATACGATACAAAGTGTATTACATATTTACAAAAAACTTTTGATTAAATATTTTACTCTTATACAAAAAATCAATAAAACTTTAGCCCGTAAAAGTTTATAAAATATTTATAAACAGGTTAAGAACAGAAGATTTCAAAGTTGGTTCTTAGTGGGCTATAAAATTTAATATATAAATAATCGTTTATGTTAGTGCTATATTTTATCATTCATTTCTTACAGTGCAGTAAAAAGTTGCTTATAATAATTTGTAATTACTTTTTCACAAATCAGTTTACATTTTACAACTAATATGTAAACATGTAATTATAATTTTCATTGTTTTTTTTCTCCTAATAAAAATCCATGTTTAACTGAATATTAATGTCATTATTAACTTTGATATACAATTTCATAACATCTAGAGAGCTATTATGAATTTTATACGAAAACGATAGTTAACTTTAAATAATCAAAGATCCTATATGTATTAACTATACATGCTATAAATCTTCTTAAGTTTAAACATTCAACAGCCTTTTTTAAAAATAGCAAGATTTTATTTATTTAAAATAGGCTCTATGAAAAAAGTTAGGGATAATCTAATTTAAAAACAAACATTTAAATTTATTTAGAAAACATTTAAAGATATTCTCTAACTATTTTTTTAGCTAGTGCTTACTTTTGAAAGCATTAGTATATTTTTAAGGGTCGATAAGCTGAGCTTTAAGATTAAAATAAAAATAAAAGAATTTAAAGTTATTAAGAACTTTATATTCTAAAACTAATTAGAACTTTAAAATAATTAATACCAAAATGCAAATGAGTATAATCGAAAAATATTTAGTGTTTTTTTAACAAATTTTTCTAATGAAAAACAAACTATACTAAGTTTATTGCATAGAAACAGTCATTATTTTTTTGAATATATGTATCTCTAATAAAAGTATACGAGAATTTTTACCTAAGAATTTATGAATAATGATTTAATGAATACTTTATTTGTTACTATGTTTAACAGAAAATAAATTTGTATAATAAAAACGTTTTTAGCAGTAAAAGTAAAAATTACAAAATATATACTTTTTTTTTTAATATTTACTTAACTAATTAACTAAAATCATTAGTAAGAAAGCTAAAAAAAAAAAAAAAAAAAGTGTAATACATTATGTTTGGTTTTTCTTTACTTTCAAAATTTATATTGTTCCTAGGATTAAATCCTTTTGAACGCTTTGTTTTGTCGATCAATTAACTATTGAAACTGCTTTTAAAAGTGTATTTTTATCAATTAACAACTTACAACATGTGTTATACTTTATATAATTAAAAAAAAAGACTTCTCGAAAACAAAACAGTTTATTGAAACATAACAACACAAATATGTCAACTTATACTAAGTTTGTCAGTTACTATACTTATTAACAAGACATTTCAACATAACAAAAAATACATGCTGGTGCAACAAAGGTTCGCTTTATGCACATCATAATATGGTTCAGTTTTCAACTTGAAACTAAAACAGATTCAAATTTTCACCCAACAAATTTCCATTGTGTTCTTGTTTAGACAAGCCATATACTTGTAACTCTAAATCTTTAATGATACGCTGCTTGACCGCAGCAATCAAATCAAACCTGTTAGAAGATAGCTTGCAAGCACATCTTCTTCCGTCAGGATCATGTCGAACGATGACGTAGAAATGCGCCAAGTTGAAAATTCCCCTGATGTGAGAATGTGTTCGACCTTTTGGATGTCATGAACAAAACTGTCGTCATCTTTGCACAATCGCAGACCAGGTCCCAGTTGTGGCTCATGTCGTGAGTTCTCAGGATAATGTAACAAACGTTGGTGTCTGACTGGCACGCCAAAACATTGAAATAATATCTGTTTAATTTCAAGAACAGTAATGAGCACACTGATGTTGTTCAATTTAAATTTTCTAGATTCTAAATGTATTACCACTTGCATCTTAACAAACCTTCGAAAATATTGAAAGTTTACTAATAGTGATCAAAAACTAGCTAGTTTTAACTTTATTTTAGTGTTTTAGTTTTAAAAAGTATAAAGTATATTTCAACTTAAAACGTGTTAACTCAAATGTCATTTTACTCTACGTACCTACATTTGTTTTGTCAATATTGTAATTACTAATTAAATTTTTTAAAACAAATTTGAGATGAAAAGGTGATTAACTTCATTGGTATTCGTTTTTATCAGCTTTTTGTTTTACAAAGTTATTCTAAATTTATAGTTTTTGTTCTTGTTCGACTGAATTTAAATAACTTGTAATTTTTTAAAGCGTTTTGATTAAGCAACTTCTAGATTTCAAGTCTGAAATAATGTTTTTTTAATTTAAAAACATCTTATTGTCACTACAAGAAGTTTGATCACAAGTAATAATAATAATTAGGAGCTTTAAAAATGAAGAAAAGCTTTTTTAAAAAAGAATTATAAACTAGCTTTAGAAACACTTTTTATTCTATATTCGAAAAACTGCTATAATTTATAACCAAATCTCAATAACATCATACTTATATTCCACATAAGACTTCTGTAAATTTCTAAATTAGATTAACATTAGACCTTTCAATATATGATAAATTATGCATTTAAGTTCTTTTTTTACTGAAAGAATAAAGTTTCAATAGATATATGTTTAAAGTAAGAACATAACTGTAATATTTTTTTAAATTGTGCACGAAAAATAGTTTTGAATGTAATTTATGTTATAATTAAAGTGTAAATTTTGTAAACTGTAAGAATTTGAAACAAGAAAGTTTTGTAACTTAGTACAATAAAAAGTTAGTTTGTGTTGATTTATAAAAAACTTATAAATGAATGTGTCGTTTGACATGTTTTAATCTTAAAATTGTCACTAATGCATAATTTGTTTTTAAAATAACTATATTTATACGAAAAAACAACATTGACTAAATATAACCTAGTAAGTACTTAAATTCTACTCAAAGTTATTTATTGAAACTTTATTCAGTAAGTTTTTGACAATTTATACAAAAAAAACTTACAAGCATAATGTAGTATATACTAAAAATCAAAAAGTTTATTTAACTTAAAAATTTACAAAAGCATTTATTGAAATAAGTAAGGCTTTATGGATATGTTGTTGTAATCTACTTTTTAAAATATTATAACGTTTTTTTAATTTATAGAAAATTTAAGCAGTTTTCGTTACATTTAGTTTAAAATGGTTAAAAAGCTAGTTTATATTTTTTATTGAATTAAGAAAACTTTATAAACTTAAATACTGTTATTCATTTTTAAAGCCCTAAATGAGTGTTATTTGTGATCAAATTATTGTAGCAAAAATAGAATGTTATTACATAGAATAATAGCATTTCATATTTAAAATAATGAAGTTACTTAGTTAAAATGCTTTAAAAAATTTCAAACTGTTCAAATTTCATCAAATTAGTATTAAAATATGAAGTTAGTCTAATTCATTAAAACATTCTAGCAATTTCCTTAACTTATTCATTAAACAAAAGCTATTAGTTGAAAGTAATGATCTTAGTGAAAGTAAACTTGGTATAAAACTTTTAAAAGCAGATTAAGTCGATTACAAATGAAGTTTATTACCTTTTTATCCAAAGTCTGTAAAAATAAAAAATAAATAGTAATTACAGTACTGACAATAAGGAAAAACTTTATGTACTGACGCTCTTGTTGTATTTTCAAACTTAAAACAATTTTTAATCATATTCAAACACTTAACTTAATTCATTTGAAATTAATTTTCTTCTAGGTCGCAAAGTAGTAAAAAACATAATAAGAAAATAAAATTAAGTGTAAATCAAGCTAGTTTTTATTGAGTATCAGTAAACATTTAATGTTTTTGAAGGTTTATTAAGATGCAAGTGGTATTACATCTAGATGCGCACAGCACACGTTTAAAGACATCAAAGTACCCATCACTGTGCTTCAATTCAAACAATCATTTTATCTTATGTTCGGCGTACCAGTAAGACAACAAAGTTTATTTTATTATCCTGACATGCCACAACAGGATCCTGGGCTGCATTTGTTCGAAGATCATAACAGCTTTGTTCAGGACATCCCGAAAGTCGAACTCGTTCTCACACCAGGGGAAGTTTCTAGTTGGGCACGTTTCTGCGTCATTTTTCTTCCTGGTCCTGATAAAAGAAGAGTTTTTAGCAAGCTATCTTCTAACAGGTTTCATTCTATTGCTGATATCAAGCAGAAAACTTTTGATGATCAAGAGTTACAAGTCAATGGCTTGTCTAAACAAGAACATATTGGAAGTTTGCTGAATGAAAATTTGAACATGTTTCAATGTCAAATAGAAAACGCAACCATATTGTATTTTAAGTATAAAGTAAACCTCAGTTGTACTAGCATTTATTTTTTGTTTCGTTGATACGTCTTTTTTACGTGTATAATAATTGACAATGTGTGTATAGGTTGATTTATTTTTTGTTCTATTGTTTTAATAGACTCTTTAATTTTCGAGTAATGTTTTTAAATTTATTAATTAAACTATAATATTTAAAAGTATAACGTTGTCTAATTTATAATTCCCAATCAATAAAAAATTAATATTGTCCACATTTAATCAAGTTATTTTTTCAATAAGCTTTTGTTTATTTTATACTACACTTTTTAAACTCTGACATTGTTTTCTTAAAAATTTGATCATTTATGGTTAGGTATGTTTTTATTTCTAATTATTTATATCCAAAAACTGTCTAACTTATTTTATTTACATTGATCTTCAACGAAAATATATTTAAAAAAAACTAATGATAGTTTAGAAGAAAGCTAGTAAAAAATAAACTAAGCGTTAATTATGTATGATTTTTTTGTAAAAACAAGTTCAGTTCTATTTAGATACATTTAGACCTCAAATAACTAGTTTTTATTGTATAATTTTTAATATTTCATATTTAATAATAGTAATTAAAAACTTTTAGACAAATCATGACAATTTTATATAAGTTTTATTTTTTACTCAAAGAACAATTAAATTAGTTTTTTTATTTAAGTGACGAAATAAGCATATTTATTTTTCAAATTCAAATCATTATGTTATAATGTTTTTACATGATGAGAATTTATTTATTAAAGTAAGATGTTAAAAAATTAGTAATCTTTACTATTTTAGCTCCTTACTGGGAACAAAATTTTTAAGATGTTAAACACTTATTCTAAAATCAAATTATATAAAAACAAATGTTTTTCTAATATAAAACCAACTAAGGGTCTCTAAGTTCTTAACTACAATCTACACTTTTTGATTTAAATTACAAGAAAAATTTGATTGTTGAATTACAACTAAGTTTGATATATTTAATATAAAAGTAGAAAATAAATACACTATTTGATGTTTTTTTTGATTTTTAATAAAGTAAAACTACTAAGTAAAAAAAATTAAAAAAAAAATATTATAAAATACGATTAGTTTTTTTTTTAAATAAAGAAATAAAAGTTTGAATGATAACCTTAAATAAAAAAAAAATCTTTTACTTTTTACTATCTTTACATTGTTGTAGTTATTAAATGTAGTAACGACGTAATGTCGCAACAATAAAAAGTTTTATCGTTTAAGTGAGGACATATTAGTTCAAATATTATTACAAATGGTAAAACCATTTAATTAAATAGAATATATCTCAAATTAAAACTTTTGTCCAATGAAACCAAACGTCACTAAAAATATTTAAACCAACAATTAGTTTAAACTTATCTGTTTGTTAAATTAGTTTGAAAAAAAAAACAATTAAATTTTTGTCATCTGTATTACTTTTTTAGTATTTCTGTAGAGTTTTTGGTTAGTAGAAAATTTAAAAATGTTTTTATAAAATTTAGAAATCTTTTAACTTTTCATAACATTGTAATCGAAATATTGTATATAATAACAATATAAGTATTCTTACTATCCTAGTCTTGAAGATAAACTGTATCCGAAGGTAAGACTAAATAACAGAAGTATTGTTCGAAATATATAACAGAACTTTTTCTTAAGAAAAAATCCTTCTAAGCGCTTTGTTTTGTCGATCAATAAAATATTGCATCTATCATTCAAAGTGTATTTGTAACAATCAACAAATAAAATATTTATTGTACTGAAATTAGTCACAAAAAAGACTCCAAGAAAACAAAATAGTTTATTGAAACATAAAAACACAAATACGTCAACTTATACTCACTATGTCAGTTGTTATACACATTGATAATACATTTCAACGAAACAAAAAATACATGCTGGTGCAACTGAGATTCACTTTATACAAAATACAATATGGTTCCGTTTTCAACTTGACATTGATACAGATTCGAGTCATCCTCCAGCAAATGCCCGTGGGGTTCTTGTTTAGACAAGGCGTGAGTTCTCAACTCGTCATGATCAGCAAAAATCCGATGCTTTATCTCATGAATTAAATTAAACCTGTTGAAAAAAACCTTGAGAACTCGTCTTTCATCGCCAGGATAACGTGGAAAACAGACGTAGAAATGCGCCCAGTTTGAAACTTCCCCTAGTGTGAGAATAAGATCGACGTTCGGGTTGCCCTGAACAAAACTTTCATCATCTTGGCACAAACGCGGACCAGGACCTCGATGTGGCTGGTCAGGATAAGAAGACAAACGTTGGTGTCTGACTGGAACTCCGAACTTAAGATGAAACATTTGTTTAATTCGAAGCACAGTAATGGGCCCAATGATGTTGGTGAATGTAAACTCTTTTGTTTCAAATTTTATTACCACATTCATCTTGACAAACCTTCAAAAATATTAATACTTACTGGTATTGATTAATTTAGCTTGATCTACTATACATTAGTTCTTTTTTATGATATAAAATGGAATTGATTTTGACAGATTTAAATCAAATGTTTAGATTTGACTAAACGTGGTTTTAAGCTTAAAAAGTGTTACTCAAATGTCGCTTTACTGTACGTACCTACATTTCTAGTTATTGTCAATATTTTAATTACTACTTACTTTTTCTTATAACAAACTTTAGATGAAAAAGGTGATTAAAATTTAAAATTTTTAAAGTTACTTCACTTGTAATTAACTTAATCCGCTTTTGAAAATTTTTTCAAATGATAGTTTCACTAACTGAAACACTTATAATCAACAGTAGTTTTTTTTTCTGAGAATAAGTTAAATCAATTGCTAGTTTGTTTTAGTTAAGTCGCCTAATTATTAGTTTTTATACTTATTGGACTGAATTTGAAAAATATATGATTTTTAGGTTTTCAACAACTAAGTTCTTTATTTTAAAACTTAAATTTAATTATTTTGATGTGATAACATCCTATTGTCGCTACAAGAAATTTGATCACAAATAACACTGATTCCGGGCTTTGAAAATTAAGAAAGTTTTATTTTTATTTCTATCAACTAGAAGTGTAAACTAGCTTTTGAAACACTTTTAGTTTGATGTTATAAAAACAGCTCAAATATACAACAAAATATCAATAGCATCTTATTTATTTACCACAAATATTTTTGTAAACTTTTAAATTAAAAAACTTCAGGCCATCTTTTTATGCTATTTCATGGATTTAGGATTTCTCTAAAATTTAATTTAAACTAAGAAAATTGAGCTTTAGAAAATAAGTTCAAGTAAAATTGAAGTTCTAGGTTATTTAAATTTAGTGTTTCCTTTTATAAGTAAGATCATAATTATAATATATTTTTTAAGTTCTCACAAAAAAAAAGTATATATTTAAAATTAAAAATGAAATGTATACGCTGTAAATGTGAACTGTAAGAAATTTAAGAATTTTAGCTGAAACAATATAAAGTTAATTTGTGCTGGTTTATTAAAAGCTAATAAACGAAAGTGTCCTCTAACATATTCTAATCTTATAATTGTCATTAATGTATAACCTGATTAAACAAAAGTATTATCATAGTTAAGGGTAGGAGACTAATGTGCACGAAGGGACACTTTTGTACGAAAACACTTTTGCATGCGTCAAAATTGTTTATAGTTTTTTTATAATTAAATTGATTATTTATTTTACTATCACTACCACCCCTAACACTTACCCTCGGTCCTATTTTTATTTACTCGTTTTTTTCTGTTAAGAAATTTTATTAAGCTTGTTCATCTTTTTTTTCAATGTTACTCCTAACTCTTATCCTCGATTGGTAACTTTTTTTTCTTTTTTGATTTTTTAGTATATATATTTTTTTTAGATTTTGTATTATTTGTTTCTATTTTCCTTTAAAATAATTTTTATCTCTAACCCTTACCCTCGGTCGATAACTTTTTTGTTGTTTATTTTTCATAATATATATTTTTCTAGTTTATTTTTATTTTATTTATTTTATTTTTTTCGTTTGTTTTCTTATTCTCGTGCAAAAATGACCTTCCGTGCAAAAGTGCCGTCGTGCAAAAGTGACCGCTCGTGCTAAAGTTTCTTTGTACAAAATTGTTCCGCCGTGCAAAACAGTCTTCGTGCAAAAGTGTCCTTTTGTGCAAAAATGTCTATATGCATATTAGAACCGTTACACATAATTAAAAACTATAAACTTTAAGCCAGACAAGTTAAACAAAAATATAATTTTTAGCTGAAAGACTGTATGATAATATTTAATTTAATATTTTTATTAAAAGTGTTGTAAAGGTAAAATAAGATTATGTCGTAAATTTGATCTTAGTTAGTTTTTATGATACTTTATCGTAAAAAATAAAAAAACTATGTTATAAAGTACTACAATTTTAGGATTTATTTTGGAGTTTGGTACTTCTAAAAATCCTGTTGATATTTTTTGTCGTTTAACATGGTTTAATCTTTATACTTTCACTAATGCATAGTTTGTTTATACAAAAATATTACCACATTTAAAAGTACAAATAAAAAGCAAAAAAAGAGTATATATTAGCTTGAACACTGTGTAATAATATTTAAGTTAATATTAATTTAAGTTAATATTAGTTTAGATATAAATTAATGATTAATTTAGCTATTAGTTTGTTTTTGCTTTATTTCAACGCTAAAAAATAAAACAGTTATGTAATAAAGATCTGTACTTTTATGATGTTTTAATATTTTGCTATTTCTAAACAGGCTGTTTGATTTTTCTAACTTATTTAGGTTTTTAAGAATGTTTAGTTAGTTTATAGGAGTTTTGTTTGTTTAAAGAGAATTTTCATTTACGTTAGAAATTTATAATAGTTGTCTACATGTTTTAAAATTTTATATCAAAGTTATTCAAAGTTTCAGAGTTGATTACAAAAGTTAAAACTAACATAATCATTTATGTCTGTTCGTTTTTTACAGTACATTAAAAAGTTTTTTTATAACATTTTCTAACTTTATGATATATAAACCAATTTGTACTTAACAAATGAAGATGTGAGTATGTAAAACAAAAATATTTATGTTTTATTGTTTCCTGTTATTTAATGAAATTTGATATTTAGCTAAATGTTTATGTCATTAATAACCTTGATATAAAATGTTCAAATATGTAGACAAGTGAAATTAAATTTAATGTAAACGATAGTTACTTTAGATAAACAAAACTGTTATAAAAAAACTATATATTGTAAAAAATCTCATTAAGTTTAAAAAAATCAACAGCTTTTTTAGAACAGGCAAAGTCAAAAAAAATCCTAATATACAGATTTCTATTACACACGTTTTTTATGTTTCAGCGCTAAAATATAATAAAAACAAAATAAGATCTAAACTACCTACATAATAATATTAATGTATAATGATATATATAATGGTGTTCTTTTAACTTTACATTTATACATATTTAGAATACTAACTTAAATATTATTATACAGTGTTGCAGACAAAATTTTTATTTTTGATTTTTTATTTTTGCTTTAGATTTATTGTTCTTAATTATGATAATAGTTGTTGTATAAACAAATTATGCATTAGTAAAAATTTTAAGATTAAAATATGTCAAACGACACTTTCGTTTATTAATTTCTAATAAATCAGCAAAACTTAACTTAAAATTGTATAAGCTAAGTTACATAATTGTCTCGTTTAAGTTTCTAATAGCTCACAGCATTTACATTTCAATTTTGAAATAAATTATGTTCCGAATTTTTTTTTGTGCACATTTTGAAAATATGTTACAATCATGTTAAATGTTTTTAATTTAAAATACCCTGTACTTAAATTTTACTTAAAGTTATCTATTGAAGCTTTATTCTCTCAGTTTAAAAACAAAAACTTAGTCCATAGTTTCGCACATATAAAAAGGCCTAATATTTTTCCAATTTTAAAATTTACAGAACTGTTATGTGGATTATAAGTATGGTGGTTTTGATATTTTGCTGTAAATTTTAGCAGTTTTTCAATTATCTAATTAAAAGTGTTTAAAAACCTAGTTTATATTTTTATTTTTATAAAAATTTCGTCATTTTAGAAGCTTCTAATTATTATTACTTGTGATCAAACTTCTTGTAGTGACAATAAGATATTTTTACATTAAAAAATATAGTTTCAGACTCGATATCAAAAAGATTCTTAACCAAAACGCTTTAAAAAATTACATGTTATTCAAGTTCTGTTCAACAAGTGTGAAAACTAAAAGTTTAGAGTAACTTTGTTAAACAAACTAGCAATTAATTTAGCTAATTCATTCAATAAAAACTATTATTAGTTAAAAAGAATTATTTTAGTGAAATTAAATTAAAACAAAACTTTCAAAAGTGGATAAAAATGATAAAACATGAAGTTTATCACCCTTTCATCTCAAATTTGTTTAAAATACAGTTAAGTAATAAAAATACAATATTGTCAATTAAAAAAAATATAGGTACGTAGAGTAAAGAGACACTCGAGTTAGCACTTTTTAAGTTGAAATATACTTAATAGTTATGTGAACTTACTGAGTATATCTAATTATATTTATAATAAATAACCTTTTTAAACTAAAATACTAAAACAAAGTGTAAATCTAGTGTTTTTGATCATTATTAGTAAACGTTCAATATTTTTATAGGTTTGTTTAGATGCAAGTGGTAATACATTTAGAATCTAGAAAATTTATATTTAAAGACATCATTGTGCCCATTACTGTTCTTCAAATCAAACAGAGATTATTTCAATGTTTTGATGTGCCAGTCAGACACCAACGTTTGTTGTATTATCCTGATAAGCCACAACAGGGTCCTGGTCTGCGTTTGTGCAAAGATGATGAAAGTTTTGTTCAGAACACCCCGAAGGTCGAACTCGTTCTCACATCAGGGAAATTTTCTTTTTGGGCGCATTTCTACGTCATTTTTCCACGTGATCCTGACGGAAGAAGATGTGTTTGCAAAATATCTTCTAACAGATTTGATTCGATTGCAGCCGTCAAGCAGCGTATCATAAATGATTTAAAGTTACAAGTATATGGCTTGTCTAAACAAGAACACAATGGGAATTTGTTGGGTGAAAATACGAATCTGTTTCAGTGTAAGGTTGAAATCGGAACCATATTGTATTGTGTATAAAGCGAACATCGTTTGCACCAGTATGTATTTTTTTTATTCAAATGTCTTGTTAATTTGTATAATAACTGACATAGTGAATATAAGTTAACGTATTTGTGTCGTTATGTTTCAATAATCTGTTTTTTTGAGGATTTTTTTTGCAATTAGTTACAGTACAACATGTTGTAATTTGTTAATTGATAAAATACACTTAAAAGAGTAGATTCAATAGTTAAATGAATCTTTTTTGTTGATTGATAAAACAGTGCTTAAAAGGATTTCGCCCTAGTAAAATAAACTGTTGCATAATTCTAGGAATATATTTAACATCTTGTTTTACACTACTTGGATACAGTTAAACGTCTTGTCCCGGACAGTATTTGTTTTAAATTAATATAAACACAATGGTTTTTTTTTAATGTAACAAAAACATAACATTTTATGGTTTTGTTGCTTTAAAATTTCAACTTTAAAAATTGACTAATCAGTTAAGTCTTCTTAACACGTGTGTTACATTAAACTAATGGGTGTTCACGACAAAACTTGTTGATGTGGCGACATTAGGATTATTTAATACTTATAATTTCTACAACAAAGTAAATAAAATAAAAAGTAAAGCATATGTTTAAATATTTTAAAACCTTATTTATTGTTTGACCAAATGGCTTAAAACGGATTTTTTAGAACTATACTTTAAAAGAAAAGAAAAACCCATTTACACTTTTCAACTGTTTTTTATTTTAACTTTATAAATAAGTGTTATTAATTAGTAAGTAAAGTAATAAGTTTATAATATTGATTATTGAACGATAAAAAACGCTCAAAAAGTTTGGTCTAAGGACCTAGCCTAGTGTATAAAGGAACCTTTCGGTTATCGAGTCGTACACCACATGCTTATAAAGTTTTTTACAATCTTTTACACTTAATTTGTTTTATCATTTAAATATTTGAAACTTCAGTAATAAAACAATCAGTTAAACGAAAAGTAAAATGAAAGAATGTAAAACTAAACGAAAATTAACTGCATTTTGTGTTCAATAACGTATTATGAATTTTGTTTAGTAACATGAGAGCTAAAAAACATATACATCCTTAAATTAACTTTTAAAAGTAGATAAGCAACACTAATAACAAACGTGTGAATACTTGAATTATAATAGGTTACAACTTCTTTAAAGAAAGTAAAATGTAATTACTGAAGTATTTTTACGATTTTTTTTATAACTATTGTGCGTTAAAAAGTTTTTTTTTTATAATAATTTAAATTGAACAGTAAAAACAATCTTACATTTCAATAGTTAAATAAACTATTGTAAATTCTTTTTAAACAATTTTAAAAAAGTGATTTTCTTAATAACTGAACTTAACTTTTATAACATATGAAGATTAGTACTGTAAAATCTATGCTTTTAATAAGAAAAAGAAGGTTAAAAACCATAAAATTTTTAACATTAGTGATATTAACAATAACAAATTTCCTTCTGTTTTAAAATATTCTTTTTTTTTTTGGATACCTTTACAAGTCTGCAACTGTAATAATAGAAAGCAAACATCATTTGCAAACATAAAAAAGAAGATTTTTTAAAATTACTAAACGAATACAAGTTTAACTTAAGTTTGTTTGGAACAGTTATCTTAGCTTAGTATTTAAATATTTTATTACCTGCTGCTAAAGTAAAAACATCTATAACTATTTTTTTAAATCTTCATAATAAAAAAGAAAAAAAAATTGTTAACATAAAAAAAACGTTTTTAAGTAGTCTGAACTTAATTTAAAATAGTAATCTTAAAGAATAATTTTAAAATATACCCAGATAGAAAATGCTAAAACCTAGACTGAACTAATGTTACTGTAATCAAACAAATCAACTATCGAGCAAAAAAAAAACAAACTATAAAAAAATAAATAAAACTTTGGATATTAAATGACAAATACTACTAACTCCTTAATCAAAAGTATATAGACGAGTAGAAACGATCACTAATGACTTTGAGAATCACTATATAAAAGATAAATTTTAAGATCATCCTGCAACTTTCCTAAACGACTTACACTTTTTAAACATAATAGTAGCTAAATCTATTTCTAACTTCCTTGGTAGGATAGCGATATATGACCTATTTTGCTCTTAAATCTAGATAAGAAAAAATTGGTTTTGAAGACCTCGTTTGATAATTATGGACATTTTTTACACCACTTATATAGTAATTTTTACAGTTATCTTGTAACGAGTTATTGTTAAACTTAAACATAAACAGACCTATTTCACATATATACAGATTTTTAACATCTAATATCTTTTTCTGAGTTTTTAATTCTCTTACACTATCATCATATTTCTTATAAGGTATGCATTTAAGTGCTCTGTTTATGAGAATATTGATATGATTTATACATTTTTTACTTGCAGTTCCCCAGTACAACAAGCCATATCTAGCATTGTTGATAAACAAAGAATTAAAGATTAAATATTATGCTTTTTCATTTAAGAAATGTCTGGTTTTATATAATACACCCAATGTTTTTTTTAATTTTGTTTTCAAAGCTTCTATGTGTTCTGTGCATTTTAAAATTCTGTCTAAAATTATTCTCAAATATTTGTAGCTATATGTGTTTATTATAACTGTTTTACCTACTTTAACACTAAGTTCTACATTTTTCGGAAAAATATTTTTTGATTGGTGTAGAATCATGCTTCTGGTTTTAATAAGGTTTAGTTTAAGTTTGTTTCCCATAAGCCAATCTGATACCTTTTTTACTTCTGTGTTAAAAGTTTCACTATTTTACTTAAAGTATAACAATAATATATTCTAATTTGTAATTCTTATTTTCATTTAAAAAAACTTATTTTGTGTACAAAGTTTTTTTTATCATGCCTGAACTTTGTTAAAACACTTTTGTTTGAAACTTTACAGTATAAGAGTTCGTTTAACAATTTTACATAACTAGTTACTTAAGTAAAAAATTCCCGTACATTTTTTACAGAAATATCTTTATTCGAAAAATTAATCATTGTTTTTATGCAATATACTTAGTGTAGTTACTTTTTCATTATAAATTTTTACTACAAAATCACTAAACATCTTTAAAGTTTATACAATTAGACTGCAGTCGTAAGTTCGTTTAATTTTAGAAGGTTTTTAGTATTTAAGTGTTAATTAGTTTTAGAATAACTTAAAATTCATATTACTTTATTTTATTGTTAAAGCTTAACCTTAAATCTATTTAAAGTTTTTTAAAGGTTAATGTTTTTAAAAGTAAGTATTAGTTATAAAATTAAATAGAATTAATCTTTAAATGTTTTTAGTCGCAGTTTCTTTTTTTTTTTCATAAGACCCCATTAAAAAACCCAAGAGTTAAACTTTTAGGTTAAATAACTTTGAAATATGTATAAAAAAGCTAAAAATATAAATATGTAACTTTAAAAATAACTAAAACTAAACTTAATTAGTAAGACTTAATACATAAAAAGTTTTTTTTTGTACATTAGGTACTAGGACCGGTTATTTTGAGCGATTTTTTTCGTTTTCAATAAAGAATGTTTATAATACTTTCAGTTCTTTATCGTGATCGATACTTCAATACAGCTAGACCCAGTTTTTACTCAATTTTGATGTAACTATAACTTTGTTATAATTTAAAGATAAATAAAATAAAAACTGATTTTTATCATATAGGCAACTCCAGTTGCAAGTTTTGATTTGTTTTTATTATTACTAAAGACAAAATTATTTAGGAGGTTAGAGCATATTTGAAATTAAAACTGTGAACCAATAAAAGCTCATTAATAGAGTTACTATAATACGGATTTCTTTTTGTTTAAACATTTTATGTTTATGAAAAGTTAAAAAAAACATTTATATCATATATATTTATTTAAATTTTAGTTTTTAGTAAATGAACTTAAATTAGTATTTGTATTATTTTTAATTACTTTACAAAACATTGAAAATAAAATGTTATGTTTGAAAAGTATTCCTACTGTCCTGGACAAGACGTTAAACTAAATTTAAGTAGCGTAGGACTTAAATACGAAAATATTTTTCGTACACTAAATCCTAGGATTAAATCCTTTTTAGCGCTTTGTGATGTTTTTTATACTTTCAGTTCTTTATCGTGATCAATACTTCAAAATAGTTTTTTTTTATAATATAAAGATAAATAAATTAAAAACTGATTCTTATTGTGTAGGCAACACCAGTTACAAGGTTTGATTTGTTTGTGTTACTACAAAAGATAAAACTACTTGGAGATCAGAGCATATTTAAAATTAAAACTGTTAACCAATAAAACCTCATTAATTAAAATTTCTATAACACGGATTTCTTTTTGCTTAAACATTTTTGTTAAAAATAAACATTGATACCACTTATATTTATTTAAATTAAAGTAGTTTTTAGTAAATGCATTCAAATAGTATTTGTATAATTTTTAAAAGGTTAATTACTTTACATAACATTGAGAATATATATTAGGTTTGAAAAAAATTCCTTCTGTCCTGGACAAGACGTTAAACTAAATTTAAGTAGCGTAGGACTTAAATACAAAAACATTTTTTGTACACGAAATCCTAGGATTAAATCCTTTTTAGCGGTTTCTTATATCGTTCAACAAATGTTGTATCTACTATTGAAGCTTTATTTTATCGATTAACAAGTTACAGCTTATGTTTTAGCTCAATTATTAAAAAAACAAAACTTCTAGTAAACAAATCGGTTTAATTAAACATAACGACACAAACATGTCAACTTATACACACAATGTCAACTATCATACACATTAAAATGACATTTTAACGAATCAAAAATTTATACTGGTGCAACAGAGGTTCAATTCATACACAATACAATATTGTTCCGTTTTCAACTTGACACTGATGCATATTCCATTTTTCATCCAGCAAATTTCCATTGTGCGCTTGTTTAGACAAGCCATTTACTTGTAACCCTGTATCATCATAAATACGCTGCTTGAGCTCAGCAATTGGATCAAACCTATTAGCAGTTGCCTTGTAAACAAGTTTTCTTCCATCAGTGTCAGGAGGATAAATGAGGTAGAAATGCGCCCAATTTGAAACTTCACCTAGTGTGAGAACAAGGTCGACCTTCGGGATGTCCTGAACAAAGCTGTTATGATCTTCGCACAAACGCGGACTAGGACCCTGTTGTAGCTTGTCAGGGTAATAAAACAAACCTTGGTGTCTGACTTGCACGCCGAACGAATGGTGAAACATTTGTTTGATTTGAAGCACAGTGATGGGTACTCTGATGTTGTAGAACGTAAACTCTTCAGTTCCAAACAGTATTACCACTTGCGTTTAACCACAGTTTAACAAACCTTCAAAAAATTAAACATTCACTGATACTTATTAAAAACTAGCTTGATCTACTTTAGATTTTATTGTTTAAATTCTTCTTTGCGAGTTAAAATTATTTTAAATGTTTATTCTGAATGGTTAAAGATGACTAAACGTTCTTTCAATCTTGAAAATTGCAACTTAAGTTTACTTACATAACAGTTTTTCCTTAATAAAAATATTGCAATTATTCCTTTTTATAATATTAAATTTTAGATGAAAGGCTAGTTAATGTCACATATAAACAGCTTTTAAATTTTTTGTGTTTAGTTAATTTTACTAAGATAAATACTTATAACAGACAATAGTTTTTATTTAATGAACCAGTGAAATTAATTGCTAGTTTATTTTAATGAGTTAGGCTAACTAACTACTCTAATTCTTATTTGATTAATTTTGAACAATAAGTAATATTTTAAAGCGTTTTGATTAAGCAATTTCTTGGTTTGAAAAATGAAATGTAATTATTTAAATTTAATAACATCTTATTGTCCCTACAAGAAGTTTGATTACAAATAACACTGATTAAAGGCATTAAAAATGAAGAAAAGTTTATAAAAAATTCCTAAACCAATAAGAAGCATAAACTAGCCAATGAAGCATTTTAGATAGATATTTAAACACTGCTAAAGTTTACAACAAACTATAAATAACACTTAACTTATTTTCCACATAATACTTTTGTAAATTTTAAAATTAGATAAACTTTAAGCCTTTTAAAGCTATGCTAAATTATGGATCGGAGTTTTTTTTATCTAAAAACTGTCTTAAACTGAGATAATAAAACCTTAATAAATAACTTAAAGTAAAATTTAAGTACTAGGATATTTTAAGTTCAAGTATTTTATATTATAAGTAAGAATATAACTATAATATATTTTTTTAATTGTGCAAAATAAGTTATGAATATAGTTTCTATTAAAGTTGAAATGTAAACGTTGTAAACAATAAGACATTTATACATACAATTGTTTCTTTAGCTCATACAATATAAATAAAACTTAAAACTAATAAACGAAAGTGTACTTAAACAGATTTTGATTTAAAACTGTTATAAATGTATGACCGGCTATACAAAACTATTATCATAATTAAAATCTATAAATTTCAAGCAAAACAAATTAACCAAAAATATAATTTAGATGAAACGCTGTGTAATAATATTTAAGTTAGTATTTTAAACATTTAGTAATGTAAAGATAAAATAATATTATGTAGGTAATTTAGATTTTAGTTTGTTTTTATGATGTTTCAACGCTAAAACATATAAGAACTATGTAATAAATATCTGTACTTTTATGATTTTTTGACTTTGCTATTTCTCAAAAGTCCTGTTGATTTAACTTAAATAGGTTTTTTAGAATAAATTCATACTTAAAAAAGCAACATTAGACATCACTTACTTATTTAAAAGTACTCTACACGGCACTTATAAACAAGAAACAAAAACGTTGTTTAATTTCTGTTTAAAAAGAGTATTGACCGATAACTTATAAGTTGATGCAGTTTGCTGAATTTAAATTAAAAAAAAAAAGCAACTTTGCACTTTTTATTTAACTATATTTGTAAATATAGAATGATGAAGTAATTTATAGCTATATTTTAAGTACTAACTTGACGATAACAGAAACTAGGACTGTTTTATAACCTAGTAAATGTTTCTATGACGGTTTGTAAACTTAAAAATATTTTTGCAGTAGATTTTTCTTTAGGTACTATGAAAATAACTGACATGTTTAGCATTAGCAATAGGTTATGTAAAAAATTATATTTAACAACATTTAACTTATTTAAAAGCGCTAAAGCAAAACAGATAAGCTTGAATTTGATTTGTAATAAGCTAATAAACAAAAGAGTTAATACTAATTAGTTCAAATTTTTGGCTTAGTTATTTAATTAACATTTTTTTTGAAACTCAACACTAAAAAAACATTTTTATTTCGATGACTAAAGTATAATAGTATAAGCTGAAAGTTTTATACAATAACTCGAATAAAAACTTTTGTTACATGTACAGTAATTCAAGTAGAAAAAATCTATTCGTTTTGAAATTAACATGCAAACGAATCAATCTTGACAGATGAAACATTCAAACTTATATATATTTTTTCTATATTTACTAGGAGTTAGGAAGTGTAGAACTTCTAGAAGCTAAGTTATATGAATAGCTACTTATAACTTCTTTAAAATGATGTCTAGTTTTGTTTCTTAAATTTAAAGTTATATGTTATCAACTATTGTCTGACTTCAGCGAAGCTATCAACATAAGTCTTATTGAAAATTTAGTTTATCGAATAAACGAATAAAAATATTAAAAACTAAACCGTGAACTATTAAGTTAGACAAACAAGCATATACAACAAGTTTTCCAAACAAAAGGCGATTAAGAAGAGGCTCACACAAAATAGTGATTGAATAGTAATTGAAAATAAGTTTTAAGTAGTGATGTACCGGACCCGGAGCCGGACATTTTTTTTCAAATTAGGATCCGGCCGGACCCGATTCCGGATTTTTTTTTTCAAATTAAGATCCGGCCGGAACCGGACCCTGATCTTTGTTTCAAATTAAAGTCCGGCCCGATCGTGTACGGGATTCTTAATACTCTAAGTTATTTTTAATGTAAACAGTATAAAAACTACTATGTACGATAATGCAATTTTATATAACTAACTACTAACTAAGTATAATTGTGTGAAGTTTATCTTTAATGTGTTATATCTAAATATATCCTTTTGAATTTTGAAAAATATAGTTAAAAAAAAACTTAGACTAAAAAATATTGCTGTTCTGCTAAAATAATAAAAAAATAAAAAGTTTATGATATGTTATTTAGGTCTAGTTAAGATTAACAGTTAAGAATAGTAGCTGGTATGTTTGCTAATTTTCTGAACAATTTTTAGAAAAACTTTTTCCAAAATTCAAAAAAAGACTTTTTTGAAAGTAGTGGACTTTTTCTTAAAGTAAAAAAAAAAAATTTCTCTTAAATGATTTAAAGTTTAGTAAAGAGTAAACTGTGAAAATTTGAATACGATTGCTTAAAAACTGTAGGAGAAGATAGATTTTTAATAAAATGGTTTTTTTTTTCGCCTTTTTAGTTTGCCCCTTCTATAAGGAACCTATTGAGCTTGCCGGCTTTAACCCCTTTACCTCGAAAACTACTTTGAATTTTGTTAAGCTGTAAAAAGTATCTAATAGCTAAGATTAAAATCTATTAATTAAGATCAACTTGTAAAAAGCAAGGAGGACCCCTCCTATAGCTTTACCAATCTAAAATCAATTAAAAACAATTTCTTGAACAAAACTAACTAGAAAATCAAACGATATTGAAAACTAGATCAGCTCAATTTCATTCAAAATCTAAGAGAAAACTAGCCTGAGTTTTTCAAAAAATCTTAAAACTAGCCTGAGTTTTTGTAAAAAACTAAACTAGCCTGAAGCAGCCTAAGATTTTAAAAAAATTCCAAAAATTTTCAAACTAGCAGGGTTGCCAGTGTTAAAGTCAAAAAAAAACTAGCTAGAGTGAGTACAAACTAGCCTGAGTCAGTATAAGGTTTTTTAAATACTGAAAAAAATACTTTAATCTAATAATCAGTAGAACACTAGCCATAAGTTTGACAATTTGGTAGTAAAGTTTTTAATTATACAACATAGGTAAAGAGTTGCATTTCCGAAATGTTTATTTCATAGTTTAAATGTAAACAATTGTAATTTAGTCACGTGTACAAAAAGAGCCAATCACGGTAGGTGTTTAATTTTAACTGACGAAAGTGACTCTTTTTAGTTTACACAGGATTTGTTTTTGAATAATTCTTTTCTGTATGCTCCTTTTTACTAACTAGATCCGAATCGGCCAGATCTCTGTAAGGATCCGGCCGTAACCGAATCCGAATCTTTTTTTAAATCAAGATCCGGCCGGAACTGAATCCGGATCTTTTTTTTTAAATCGAGATCCTGCCGGAATCAGATCAGCATCTTTTTTCATATCAAGATCCGGCCGGATCCGGTTATCAGACAAAAATGGCAATATCCGGCCGGATCCGGACCCGGATAGTGAGTCCGGTACATCACTAGTTTTAAGCCATATAGTTATATTAAAAAAAAAAGTTATTTTAAAATATGTTTGCAATTGAATTACTTTTTATTTTTTTTACTTTTTTGTAGTTATTAAAAAGTATTAACATCCCATTGTCGTCACAATAGTAGATTTTGTCGTAAAACTAAGGACCCATTAATTTAAATTTTTACAAATTAAAAATCAATTTAACTGATTAAAGCATACCTCAAATTAAAAATTTTTAAGCAAGGAAACCTCAGGTTACTAAGAATACTTGTAATATTATTTGGTTTATACTTTTTATGTTAACTTTTAAAGAACTTAAACTACTTTGGAAAAAAAAATTGATCAAAAGAAAAAAAAAAGATTATAGCCCATGGGATTAAAATAGAATTTGTAAAATGTCTAAAAAGCTAAAAATTTTTAATAAAATTGAAAATAAAATGTTACATATTAAAAGACATTCCTACCAGGAGAGTCGTGTGCAGTGTTGCACTGCCGCAATTGCACCACCTTAAAATTTAGTAAAGAAATTAAGTACCTACAACGTTTTAGTAATTTTTTAGAACTAAATCTCTTGTACAACTTCAATTCAGACAACGACCATTTTACTCACTACACTACAGCAAACTTTTTTTAACCGGCCGGACTTTAATTTGAAAAAAATATCCAGGTCCGGTTCCGGCCGAATTCTAATTAGAAAAAAAGTCTGGAATTAGTTGAATTGATTGCTAATTTTTTTTACAAAGTTATTGTAAGTTTATAGTTTTTATTCTTGTTGGACTGAATTTGAATAACTTGTAATTTTTTAAAGCGTTTTGATTAGGCAACTTCTAGATTTTAAGTCTAAAATAATGTTTTTTTAATTTTAGAATGTCTTATTGTCATAATTAAAAGTAATAGTTAGGAGCTTTAAAAATGAAGTAAAGCTTTTTTAAAGTATAAATATAAACTGGATTTTGAAACACTTTTCATTATATATTCGAAAAACTGCTAAAATTTACAACAAAATCTCAATAACATCATAATTATATTCCACATAATACTTCTGTAAATTTCTAAATTAGATTAACATTAGACCTTTCAATATATGATAAATTATGCATTTAAGTTTTTTTTTTAATTGAAGGAATAAAGTTTCAATAGATAACTTAAAGTAAAATCTAAGATCTAGGTTATTTTAAGTAAAAATATTTTTTTAAGTGACAACATAACTGTAATATATTATTAAAATTCTGCACGAAAAAAAGTTCTGAATATATTTTATATTATAATTGTATTTTAAATTTTGTAAACTGAAATAATTTTGAACAAGATTATTTTGTAATTTGGCTCATACAATAAAAAGTTAGTTTGTGTTGATTTATTAGAAACTAATAAACGAATGTGTCGTTTGACATGTTCTAATCTTAAAATTGTCACTAATGCATATATCCTTTATATATTAACTTTATTTATACGAAAAAAATACTTTGACTAACTATAACCTAGTATGTACTTGAATTCTACTAGTTATTTATTGAAACTTTATTCAGTAAGTTTTTGACAATTTTTACAAAAAAAACTTACAAGCATAATGCAGTATATACTAAAAATCAAAAAGTTTATTTAACTTAAAAATTTACAAAAGCATTTATTGAAATATAAGTAAGGCTTTATGGATATGTTGTTGTAATTTACTTTTTAAAATATTATAACGTTTTTTTAATTTATAGAAAATTTAAGCAGTTTTTGTTACATTTAGTTTAAAATGGTTAAAAAGCTAGTTTATATTTTTTATTGAATTAAGAAAACTTTATAAACTTAAATACTGTTATTCATTTTTAAAGCCCTAAATGAGTGTTATTTGTGATCAAATTGTTGTAGCAAAAATAGAATGTTATTACATAGAATAATAGCATTTCATACTTAAAATAATGAAGTTACTTAGTTAAAAGGCTTTAAAAAATTTCAAATTGTTCAAATTTCATCAAATGAGTATTAAAATATGAAGTTAGTCTAATTCATTAAAACATTCTAGCAATTTCCTTAACTTATTCATTAAACAAAAGCTATTAGTTGAAAGTAATGATCTTAGTGAAAGTAAACTTGGAATAAAACTTTTAAAAGCAGATGAAGTGATTACAAATGAAATAAATCACCTTATCATCTGAAGTCTGTAATAAGAAAAAATAAATAGTAATTACAGTACTGACAATAAGGAAAAACTTTATGTACTGACGCTCTGGTTGTATTTTCAAACTTAAAACAACTTTTAATCATATTCAAACATTTAACTTAAATCATTTGAAATTAATTTTCTTCTAGGTCGCAAAGTAGTAAAAAACATAATAAGAAAATAAAACTAAGTGTAAATCAAGCTAGTTTTTATTGAGTATCAGTAAACATTTAATATTTTTGAAGGTTTATCAAGATGCAAGTGGTATTACATCTAGATGCGCACAGCACATGTTTAACGACATCAAAGTAACGTCACTGTGCTTCAATTCAAACAATCATTTTATCTTAAATTCGGCGTACCAGTAAGACAACAAAGTTTATTTTATTATCCTGACATGCCACAACAGGATCCTGGGCTGCATTTGTTCGAAGATCATAACAGTTTTGTTCAGGACATCCCGAAAGTCGAACTCGTTCTCACACCAGGGGAAGTTTCTAGTTGGGCACGTTTCTGCGTCATTTTTCTTCCTGGTCCTGATAAAAGAAGAGTTTTTAGCAAGCTATCTTCTAACAGGTTTCATTCTATTGCTGATATCAAGCAGAAAACTTTTGATGATAAAGAGTTACAAGTCAATGGCTTGTCTAAACAAGAACATATTGGAAGTTTGCTGGATGAAAATTTGAACATGTTTCAATGTCAAATAGAAAATGCAACCATATTGTATTTTAAGTATAAAGTAAACCTCAGTTGTACTAGCATTTATTTTTTGTTTCGTTAAAATGTCTTTTTTACGTGTATAATAATTGACAATGTGTGTATAGGTTGATTTATTTTTTGTTCTATTGTTTTAATAGATTCTTTAATTTTCGAGTAATCTGTTTTTATTTATTAATTAAACTATAATATTTAAAAGTATAACGTTGTCTAATTTGACCTATAATTCCCAATCAATAAAAAATTAATATGTCCACATTTAATTAAGTTATTTTTTCAATAAGCTTTTGTTTATTTTATACTACACTTTGTTAAACTCTGACATTGTTTTGTTAAAAATTTGATCAATTATGGTTAGGTATGTTTTTATTTCTAATTATTTATATTCAAAAACTGTCTAGCTTATTTTATTTACATTGATCTTCAACAAAAATATATTTAAAAAAAAACTCATGATAGTTTAGAAGAAAGCTAGTAAAAAATAAACTAAGCGTTAATTATGTATGATTTTTTGTAAAAACAAGTTCAGTTCTATTTAGATACATTTAGACCTCAAATGACTAGTTTTTATTGTATAATTTTTAATATTCATATTTAATAATAGTAATTAAAAACTTTTAGACAACTCATGACAATTTTATATAAGCTTTTTTTTTTACTCCCAGAACAATTAAATTAGTTTTTGTATTTAAGTAACGAAATAAGCATATTTATTTATCAAATTCAAATTATTATATTATAATGTTTTTACATGATGAGAATTTATTTATTAAAGTTAGGTGGTAAAAAATTAGTAATCTTTACTATTTTAGCTCCTTACTGGGAACAAAATTTGTAAGATGTTAAACACTTATTCTAAAATCAAATTATATAAAAACAAATTTTTTTCTTATATAAAACCAACTAAGGGTCTCTAAGTTCTTAACTACAATCTGCACTTTTGGATTTAAATTAAAAGAAAAATTTGATTGTTTAATTACAATTAAGTTTAACATATTTAATATAAAAGTAGAAAATATATATACTATTTGATGTTTTTTTTATTTATAAAGTAAAACTACTAGGTAAAAAAATTAAAAAAAAAAGTATTTTAAAATACGATTTTTTTTTTTTTAATAAAGAAAAAAAGTATGAATGAAAACCTTAAATAAAAAAAATCTATTACTTTTTACTATCTTTACATTGTTGTAGTTATTAAATGTATTAACGACGTAATGTCGCAACCATAAAAAGTTTTTGCGTTTAAGTGAGGACATATTAGTTTAAATATTATTATAAGCGGCAAACCCATTTAATTAAATAGAATATATCTCAAATTAAAACTTTTGTCCAATGAAACCAAACGTCACTAAAAATATTTAAACTGAAAATTAATTTAAATTTATCTGTTGATGTTAAATTAGTTTGAAAAAAAAACTATTAAATAAAAAAAAACATTTTTTGTCATCTGTATTACATATTGTAGTATTTCTGTAGAGTTTTTGGCTTGTAGAAAATTAAAAAATATTTGTATAAAATTTAGAAATCTTTCAATTTTTTATAACATTGTAATCGAAATATTGTATATAATAACAATATAAGTATTCCTACTATCCTGGTCATGAAGATAAACTGTATCCAAAGGTAAGACTAAATAACAGAAGTATTGTTCGAAATATATAACAGAACTTTTTTTTAAGAAAAAATCCTTCTAAGCGCTTTGTTTTGTCGATCAATAAACTATTGCATCTATCATTCAAGGTGTATTTGTAACAATCTACAAATAAATATTTATTGTACTGAAATTAGTCACAAAAAAGACTCCAAGAAAACAAAATAGTTTATTGAAACATAAAAACACAAATACGTCAACTTATACTCACTATGTCAGTTGTTATACACATTGATAATACATTTCAACGAAACAAAAAATACATGCTGGTGCAACTGAGATTCACTTTATACAAAATACAATATGGTTCCGTTTTCAACTTGACATTGATACAGATTCGAGTCATCCTCCAGCAAATGCCCGTGGGGTTCTTGTTTAGACAAGGCGTGAGTTCTCAACTCGTCATGATCAGCAAAAATCCGATGCTTTATCTCATGAATTAAATTAAACCTGTTGAAAAAAACCTTGAGAACTCGTCTTTCATCGCCAGGATAACGTGGAAAACAGACGTAGAAATGCGCCCAGTTTGAAACTTCCCCTAGTGTGAGAATAAGATCGACGTTCGGGTTGCCCTGAACAAAACTGTCATCATCTTGGCACAAACGCGGACCAGGACCTCGATGTGGCTGGTCAGGATAAGAAAACAAACGTTGGTGTCTGACTGGAACTCCGAACTTATGATAAAACATTTGTTTAATTCGAAGCACAGTAATGGGCCCAATGATGTTGGTGAATGTAAACTCTTTTGTTTCAAATTTTATTACCACATTCATCTTGACAAACCTTCAAAAATATTAATACTTACTGGTATTGATTAAAATTTAGCTTGATCTACTATACATTAGTTCTTTTTTATGATATAAAATGAAATTGATTTCGACAGTTTTAAATAAAATGTTTTAATATGACTAAACGTGGTTTTAAGCTTGAAAAGTGTTACTAAAATGTCGTATACTGTACGTACCTACATTTTTAGTTATTGTCAATATTATATTTACTACTTACTTTATCTTATAACAAATTTTAGATGAAAAAGGTGATTAACTTCACATTTAGTTAAGTTAATCCGCTTTTAGAAATTTTTTCTTAGTTTAGTTCTCTAAGTTCAATAGTTATAATCAACAGTAGTTTTTATTTTAAAAATAAGTTAAATTGCTAGTTTGTTTTAGTTAACTCGCTTAACTTTTAGTTTTTATACTTATTTGACTGAATTCGAACAATTTCTAATTTTAAAAAGATTTTTATTAATTAACTTTTTGATTTAAAATCTGAAATTTAATTATTTTATCTGATAATTTATTATTATAATTTATTGTCGTACAAGAAGTTTGATCACAATTAACACTGGTTCAGGGTTTTTAAAATAAAGTAAAGGTTTACAATTTGCATTTCAATCAACTAGAAGTATAAACTAGCTTTTGAAACAATTTTAATGAGATGTTACAAACACAGCTCAAGTTCACAACAAAATAACAAAAAATTTTATTTATATACCACAAAATAGTTTTGTAAACTTTTAGATTGAGAAAAACTTCAGGCCATGTTTATATGCTAAATTGTGTATTTTTTTATTTCTAAAAATTAATTTAAACTAATATAATGAAGCTTTAGTAAATAAATTCATGTAAAATTTAAGTACTAGATAAATTAAAGTTAGTATATACTTTTATAAGTAAGATCAAAACTATAGTATATTTTTTAAATTGTGCACAAAAAAAAGTATCAACATATTTTAAATTAAAAATGAACAAATATGCTGTAAACTGTAAAAGCTTAAATGAGACAATTAAGTAACTTAGCTGATAAAATATAAAATTAATTTGTGCTGATTTATTGAAAACTAATTAACGAAAGTGTCGTTTAACATATTCTAATCTTAAAGTTGTCACTAATCTATAATTTGTTTATACAAAACTATTATTATAGTTAAGGGCAGGAGTCTAATATGCACGAAGAGACTCTTTTGTACGAAAACACTTTTGCACGCGTTGATATTGTTGTAGTTTTTTTTATAATTTAAATTAATTATTTTTTTACTATTAATTAGTTATTTGTAATTCTAAATTTTGTCCTCGATTGGTAACTTTTTACTTTTTTTGCTTTTTTAGTAATTTTTTTTAGTTTTTGTTTTTTATTATTATTTTTTTCTTATACTATAACTTTTACTTCTAAACCTTACCCTCGGTCGGTAACTTTTTTTTTAATTTTTTTTATTATATTTGTTTCTGGTTTAATTTCTTTTTGTTTTTTTATCTTTTATTTTATTTTTCTATTCTCCTGCAAAAATGACTTTCCGTGCAAAAGTGTCCATTCGTGCTAAAGTGTCTATGTGCATATTAGAACCGTTACTCATAATTAAAAACTACAAACTTTAAGCCAAACAAGTTAAACAAAATTATATTTTAGCTGAAAGACTATATAATAATGTTTAAGTTAGTACTTTAATTAAAGGTGTTGTAAAGGTAAAATAATATTATGTAGTAGACTTAGATCTTACTTAGATTTTATGATACTTTATCATTAAAAATAAGAGTATTATGTTATAAAGATCTGTAATTTTAGGATTTTTTTTGGACTTTGGTACTTCTAAAAAGCCTGTTGATTTTTAAAATATAATTAGCTTTTTTAAACTAAAAATTTTATTTATAGGAGTTTTGTTTATTCCAAGTCAACTCCAGTTTACGTAAATAATTCTTAACAGTTGTCTACATGTTATAATATTTTTTATCACAGTTATTAATCAATAAACATTTAGTTTAATGTCAATTTTTTTTAAATGCAGAAAACAATAAGACATGAAAAATGTTTCATCTATCTAAATATACGTGTTTTGTATAATATGATTTCATGTATAATTTTTTTTCTCATTTTTAGCTCATTGTAATTTGATATAAGTTGGGTATGCAACTCGATGACCGAGAGGTCTTTTTGCGTATCTAGGTCCTATAACCATAAAATTAAGTAATTTTTTGTTTTTGTTCAATAAACCACTAAGTATTTGTAAGTAAACCTAAACATTTTTTTACAAAACATTGTATATAAATGAAAAACAGCTTATTTCTCATAAGCTTTCTTTTTTAATTACAACGAACTTTTAAAAATAATATGTTTTTATCGTAGATCTATGTGAATGATTATTACCAATCATTAATTAATAATTATAAATTAAAGAGTTTATTGAAACATATAAAAAGAAAACAAACCAACTTATACTCAGAATGTCGATTATGATGCACATTAACACGACATTTCAACGAAAAAAAAAATACATGTCTAATATGCACGTTGTCTAATATGCACGAAGGTACACTTTTGCACGAAAACACTTTTGCACGAAGGGTCAAAAAAATGAGTTTATACTCACACTTATTTAAATTTTATTTTTTTAAAGTAAATTTAAACCATTTTAATTGTTAGAATAGTACTTTTTACTTCAATATTTAAAAATTTTTATAAAAATAATTGAAAATTTTAATATTACTTTTTTTACTATAAAGCTTCAAAATGTGTTAGAATTGAAAAAAAAAATTAAAAGGGTTTAAGCGTTTAAAAAATCGGTCTAAAAGTAATTGCTTATATTTTACTAAAAGCGTTTTATTTAGTTTGTACTTAAGAAAAAGTTATTACTGTTAAAACTAAATTATTTAGAATAGCAACCGAGATTTTTTAATGATATAGTTTTAGCGTTCGGTTTTAATTAGTATAAAGTATTAATTAGTTTTTGGTATCACTATGAAGTAGTTTTGTTTATGGTTTTTAATTTTCTTAAAATTTTTGCTTGTATTTCATCTACAGTGATGGGTAGATTGATGTTGTTCAATGTAAATTTATTAGTTTTTAAACGTTTTACCACTTTCATCTTAACAAACCTTCAAAAATATTTAACTTTAACTTAATTTATACTGATTAAAAACTAGCTTATTTTACACTATACTTTCGTTTTTTAGTTTTTGTTTGCTTTATAAAATGAAATTTATTATGAAAAATTTATATCAAATGTTTAGATATGACTAAATGTTGTTTCTAGCTTGATAAGTGTTACTCAAATGTCGCTTTACTGTACGTACCTACATTTTTAGTTATTATCAATTTTACAATTACTACTTACTTTTAATTATTACAAATTTTAGACAAAAAAGGTGATTAACTTCACATATAATTAACTTAATCCGCTTTTAAAACTTTTTTCTTAGTTTAGTTTCCCTAAGTTAAATAGTTATAATCAACAGTATTGTTTATTTAAAAAATAAGTTAAAACAATTGCTAGTTTGTTTTAGTTAACTCGCTTATTTTTAGTTTTTAAACTTATTGGACTGAATTTAAACGGTTCTAGATATTTTAATGCTTTTCTTTAAGTAACTTCTTGATTTCGAGATAGAAGTGTAATTATTTTAATCAGATATCATCCTATTGTTGTATAAGAAGTTTGATTACAATTAATAATGGTTTAGGACTTTGAAAACGAAGAAAATATTTATACATTTTTCCTCAATCAACTAGAAGTGTAAACTTGCTTTTGAAACACTTTTAATTAGATGTTACAAAATATCAATAACATCTTATTTATATACCACAAAATAATTTTGTAAACTTTTAAATTGAGAATAACTTCAGGCCACCTTTATATGCTAAATTATGGATTTAGGTTTTTCTTCTAAAAATTGATTTAAACTGAGAAAATAAACCTTCAATAAATAACCTAAAGTAAAATTTAAGTACTAGCTTGTTTAAAGTTAGTTTTTTTTTACAGTAACCTCTCGCTTATTTACGCACATTGTGTCCACAATGAAAATGCGTAAAAATACGAGAGATCGTAAAGATACGAGAGGTACCAAATATACTTACTATAATGGCTGTTTTTTGATATTTCTTCTAGTGAAAACTACTGACTGGGGACTTTCCCACTTTTAACAGTTTGTTTACTTTATTTATAAAGATAAAACAAATAGATAAAACTATTCATAAATTAAAAAAAAAATTAAATTATATAAAATAATAATACTTGTAGAATAATTATGTTACAATTAACAATGAAAAAATTGAAAAATACTCAGAAAGAATATAGAGGAAGTTCAAGCTGCAAACAGTGAAGTTGATTCCACAAACGTACCTGGAACTTTAAAGGATAATCTTGAAACTGATGAAGAATATTTTTCAGATCAAGAAGAAGAATTTGAATACGAGGGTTTCAAACCAGTTTAATAAAACCCATCAGCTTAAACGCGCAATTGTGTTCTTCCATAGCTGTAACTGGTGCTGGTGAGCATTACGAAGAGTTGAAGGAAACGTGCGAAAAATTTCAACGCCTGCTGTTCAAAGCAAGTGGTACAGAATAAGAATTTAAACTGAAAAAACGTCAAATGAAAATAAGCTATATGTTTACTATGAAAAAAGAATCGAGATTTGTGTTATATGTAAGCTCTTTATTTATTAAGTATCACTGCTACTTTTTGCTTGGAAGTTTCATTACATTTTTTTGAATACTTATTAATATATAGAGAAAGAGTGCTGTATTATTTATTTGTATTTCAAACTCTCATTACTTTAGTATACTTTTAATATTTAACACAGTCATATTTCTTTCAGAATTTTAATTCAATCTATTATTGTTAACAATATATCTGATATACTGAGTATTACTAAACGTTTATCAATTAGTCAATGAACATAAGTTTACAAAGTCGAAATATATAGAGAGGTGAGTTAGCATTTAAAAACATATTTCAAATAGAAAATATACAGTAAACCCAATTTGTGTTATGTTAAAAAAAATTAAAGTTTTTATTTTTTTAATGTTTTAGAATTCTAAAATGCGTAACTAAACGACAGTGCGTAACATCACGAGTGCGTAAAGATGCGAGAGGTTACTGTATATAAGTCAGATCCAAACTATAACATACTTTTGAAGTTGTGCTCAAAAAAAAGAACAAAATTATTTCAAATTAAAAACGAAATGTATATGCTGTAAACTATAAAAAATTTAACAAGACAATAAAGTAACTTAGCTGATACAATATAAAGTTAATTTGTGCTGACTTATTAAAAACTAATAAACGAAAGTGTCGTTAAACATATTCTATTCTTTAAACTGTCACTACTGTATGACCTGTTTATACAAAACTGTTGTCACAATTAAGGGTAGGAGGCTAATATGCACGATGGGACACTTTTGCACGATGACACTTTTGCACGGGTTCAAATTGTTTTCAGTTTTTTAAATTAAAGTTAATTATTTATTTTTACTATCTCTACCACCCTAACCCTTATCGCAGTCTTATTTTTATTTACTTGTTTTTTTCATTTAACAAATTTTTTAAGTTTGTTCATCTTTTTTTTCACTGTTACTCCTAACTTTTATCCTCGATTGGTAACTTGTTTTTCTTTTTTGATATTTTAGTATATACTTAATATTTATTTATTCTAGTTTTTGTAGTTTTTATTTTTATTTTACTTTTACTATAATTTATATTTCTAACCCTTACCCTCGGTCGGTAACTATTTTTTGTTTATTTCGCTTAATATATTTTTTTCTGTTTTAATTCTTTTTTATTTATTTATTTTGTGCTTATTTTCTTATTCTCGTGCAAAAATGACTTTCCGTGCAAAAGTGTCGTCGTGTAAAAGTGACCGCTCGTGCTAAAGTTTCTTCGTACAAAATTGTTCCTCCGTGCAAAAGTGTAAATTCATGCAAAAATGACTATGTGCATATTAGAACCGTTACACATAATTTAAAACCATAAACTTTAGGCCAAGAAGTTAAACAAAAATATATTTTAGCTGGAAGACTGTATAATAATATTTAACTTAGTATTTTAATTGAAAGTGTTGTAAAGGTAAAATAATATTATGTAGTAGACTTAGATCTTATTTAGACTTAATGATATTTTATCGTTGAAAATAAAAGAATTATGTTATAAAGATCTGTAATTTTAGGATTTTTTTGGACTTTGGTACTTCTAAAAAGCCTGTTGATATTTAAAATATAATTAGCTTTTTGAAAATAAAAATTTCATTTATAGGAGTTTTGTTTATTCCAAGTCAACTACAGTTTACGTAAATATTTCTTAACAGTTGTCTACATGTTATAATATTTTATATCAAAGTTATTAATCAATAAACATTTAGTTTAATGTCATTTTTTTTAAATAAGCGAAGTTAATAAGACATGAAATTTTTTTCATCTATCTAAATATAAGTGTTTTGTATAATATATTTTCATATATAATTTTTCTTTCTCATTTTTAGCTCATTGTAGTTTGATATAAGTTGGGTATGCAATTCGATGACCGAGAGGTCTTTTTGCGTATCTAGGTCCTTCAACCTAAAAATTAAGTAATTTTTTGTTTTTGTTCAATAAACCACTAATTATTTGTAAGTAGAAGTAAACATTTTTTTACAAAACATTGTACATAAATAAAAAATAGTTTATTTCTTATTAGCTTTCTTTTTAAATTACAACGAACTTTTAAAAATAATATGTTTTTATTGTAGACCTATGTAAATAAATTATTATTACCAATTATTTGATACAAACAGTTTGAGCTAAAAACAAACTTTAAATAAAAGATTAAATTTAAAAAAAAACTGTGTCAGAATTACAACAAAGATTAGTATTAAAAAAATACAAGGTTAATAAAAAAACAACTAGATTAAACAATGACAATATTAAACTTTTATATATTGGAAACTATGGGTTCAAAAGACAGCGTTACACTTTTCAATATTATAGTTTATTAAATTAAAAATAGAGAAACAAAACATATAAAAACAAAACAAACCAATACACACAATGTCAATTATCATAAATATTAACACGACACTTCAACGAAACAAAAAATACATGTCTAATATGCACGTTGTCTAATATGCACGAAGGTATATTATTTTTGCACGAAGACACTTTTGCACGAAGGGTCAAAAAATGAGTTTATACTCAAACTTATTTAAATTATATTTCTTTAAAGTAAGGTTGAAACATTTTAATTGTTAGAATAGCACTTCTTACTTCAATATTTAAGAATTTTTATAAAAATAATTAAAAATTGTAAAATTATTTCTTATTACAATGAAGCTTAAATGTGTAAGAATTAAAAAAAAACAAATTAAAAGGGTTTAAGCGTTTAAAAAATTAGTCTAAAAGTAATTGCTTATTTATTTACTAAAAGAGTTTTATTTAGTTTGTACTTAAGAAAAAGTTATTACTGTTAAAACTAAATTATTTAGAAGAGCAACCGAGATTTTTTAATGATATAGTTTTAGCGTTCGGTTTTAATTAATATAAATTATTTTTTAGTTTTTGGTATCACTATGAAGTAGTTTTGTTTATGATTAATAATGTTATTAAAATTTTTGCTTGTATTAAAACAGGGTTTATAAAAGTGATTAATAAAGTGTCAGTAAGGTATAGTCAAATTATAGAAATTTAGGGTTCCTAGAATAGTAAAGGGGCCCAAAGGGGGCTACGAGACCATAGTTTAAAAATTACACTAGATATTCTGGATTAGACGGTGAAGAGCAAAAAAATAAGGTCTTAGGTGTATTCAAAAGTAGTTTTTCAAGAAGTCTTTTCGAAGCTGGCCATAGCTTATTCTATTTATTTAAAAAAGGCCTTATGAAAAAAAGTTAATAAAAATAAAATTTAAAAAAAACATTTATATTTATTTAGAAAACATTTAAAGATATTCTCTAACTATTTTTTTTAGATAATGCTTACTTTTGAAAACATTAGTCTAAATATATATTTTTAAGGGTTGATAAGCTGAGCTTTAAGATTAAAAAAAAAAGAATTTAAAGTTATTCTAAAAATAATTAGAACTTTAATACAATTAATACTAAAATGCAAATGAGTATAATCGAAAAATATTTAGTGTTCGTTTAACAAATTTTTTATATGAAAACCAAACTATATTAAATTTATTGCATAAAAACTATCATTATTTTTTTGAATATATGTATTTCTAATAAAAGTATACGAGAATTTTTTTACCTAACAATTTGAGCATAATAATTTAATGAATACTTATATATGTTACACTGTTTAATAGAAAAAAAAATGTATAATATAAACGTTTTTAGGAGCAAAAGTAAAAATTACAAATTACTATTTAACTAAAATCATTAGTAAGAAAGCTAAAATAAATAAAATGTGTTATAAATTATGTTTGGTTTTTCTTTACTTTCAAAATATAGGAATTTAAGTTAAGTAGTAAAAGCCTAGATATAAGAAATACTTTTCAAAATATATACTATTCCTAGGATTAAATCCTTTTAAGCGCTTTGTTTTGTTGATCAATTAACTTTTGAAACTGCTATTAAAAGTGTATTTTCATCAATTAACAACTTACAACATATGTTATACTTTATATAATTAAAAAAAATACTGCTCGAAAACAAAACAGTTTATTGAAACATCGGAAGACAAATACGTCAACTTATACTCACAATGTCAGCTAACATACACATTAACAAGACATTTCAACGAAAAAAAATGCATACTGGTGCAACCAAGGTTCACTTTATATACAATACAATTTGGTCCCGTTTTCAACTTGACATTGATACATGTTCAAATTTTCATCGAGCACATTTATAAAAAAGAGACCTCGAAATTAGGGATCATTAGTTCTAATCCACATTTCCAAGTTTAGATATAAGTAGCTAATGTTCAAGATCGGGATCGTGCCGGATCTTAAATTCTAAAAGTGATCTTGATCTTGCCGAATAAAACAAATTTTGAAAGAGTATGAGTCATTTTTTTTGGTATAAACAATAGAAAATTAACTTAAAAACAATAAAGCTATATTTGTAATAAAAAGTCATCTGAAAAAAACTTATAAAATAATTATAAAAAAACTTGAATAGAAACAAGGAACTAAACAAGTAGCTTTTTATAAGCTAGCCAAAGTTTTTTAGAAAATATTTTATATAAAACAAATGTGTAACTAAATAAATACAAACTTATTTTTTTAACCTTTTGTAATTTTTAATAGTACTTGCTGTTTGATTAGCGAAACATTTTGAACAAATATTCAATAAAATAATTTTTACCTCTTATAATATATGTAGAAAGTTATAGCCAACTCTAGCTACTGTTCCTACAAGAGTTTACACTGACAATAATGGCTACCATGAAAACAGTGGTTACCATGACAACAATGATCATCAGTGTCCTTAAGACCTTAGCTACCCTAAAGGGCCACCGTGGTAGAGCTTAAGTAAATTTTGAGTCCCCAAATAAATTTTGTTTTTAAGAAATCTGAGTTTTTTAAACTATTGGGTTGTTAAGGTGTTTGATTTTCTTAGTTGTACAGTTTATATTAATTTATTAATTTAGTTGTTTTAAAAGCTAACGCTTTGTTTTTTTTTTTTTATTAATACTGTTATTACTATTATTGTTGTTTAAGTCCAACGTTAGAAACAGGCATGGAACCTAAGCGATTAAATAAAAAGACATGAGAAGGATAAAATGTTAGTGGTTTTACAATAAAATAAAAAAGGAGATGTTTTGTTTACAAAACAATATAAAACAAATCATGACTTCATTGTTTCTAATATAGAAATAAAGGGTTGATGTAAAAACAAAAAGTTGAATATAAAAAGACTTTCATAACAAAAACGGATAAAAATTAGACAGCTATAACCACAATAAATTTAGTATAAAAAATTTGTACATTTTGTATTAAAATGTAAGTTTATTTTAAAACGTTCAAAAAGATTTAGGAGATATCATTAAAATCAAAAAAAGATGATAAACTTAATAAAGTGTTTATATAACTTCAGGTGGAAGTTGTTGTATAATTTTTTTTTAAATGTAAGTAATCATCAGCAGTAACTAAATGGAATTAAGTTTTATGTATTTAAACAATTCTAAAGTTTGAGATTTTTTATATATTCTTACACTACTAACAATCATTTTGTTTAAACAAAAATAGTGAAGTTTTATATAAAATAACCTAATCTTTTATAAAAAACTACTTTTTGAGTAAGTTCATTAAAGTTACTTGTCTGTTCATAAACGCGTTATGCTAATGAATATTAACAAACTGTATATTATTTAAACACTGTATTTTATTAATATACTTACACTGATAATAAGTTTGAGTAGACGCATTACGTCGTATTCCAATCTTCTAAACTTCAAGGACTTTAAGCCGAGTTTAGTCAGTTTTTCTTGACATGATCTGTTATGCAAATTGCGAAGATTGTACATTATCGTGTAAACTTTCTTAGTACTGCATCAATTATTTTTACATGTTTTATACCGGGAGATTAAACTAAAACAAATTAATAATGGGCGGTTGCAATTGTAAGTTTTTGAAAATATTTTTATTGATATCATTATGCAAACTTATGCAAATGAGGTAAAGTGATGATACAGCAGAACATTAAGAACATCAATACTCTTATCCCTAACCAATCTTAGCCAAACTTAAAAAAAAAAAGAAATTATGTTTTAATGCTTAGTTAAAACAATAATTATCGAAAATTGTGAGAATTTTTTATTGTAGTTTGAAATTTCTATAAAATTTTAAACAAAATTTTTCAAAACAAACTCGTTTAATAAAATAATAAATTTGTTTATAATAAAAAGCTAAGATCATAGTCGCACATCGCGCGCAAAGCGCGCTTTAGTGTTAACTTTTTGATGCAATGTCGAAGAAAACAAAACTTTATAAAAGGAAGTTTTGTTTTA
The DNA here is from genome assembly GCF_965202585.1 of Thalia democratica. NCBI lineage: Eukaryota > Metazoa > Chordata > Thaliacea > Salpida > Salpidae > Thalia > Thalia democratica. The sequence continues at coordinate 20,073,110 of NC_139168.1, forward strand.
ATACTTAGTTCAAACAGTAGTTATCGAAAATTTAGAGAATTTTTAGAAGTAGGTGGAAATTTCCATGAAAAAAATAATTTAAAACAAGTTCGTAGAATTAAATTAGAAATTCGTTTATATTGTATAGCTTAGATCAAAATTTGTGCTTTTGAGTTAAAATGCGCGCTTTTGTGCTAACTTAAGATAAATTTTGAAACAAATCCGTAAAAAGATAATCTTTGTAATAACTAAACTTAGTTTTGGGTGCACTTTTAAGCAGAAGTTTTTAGTACTACGAAGAAAAGTTCGATAAATTTTAGTAAACCATGTTTAAATTTTTTTGTAGTAATAGTTAAATATTAAGACTAAAAATAAAAGCTTGTGCAAAATTCATAAACTGCTTATACAATACAAAACGTTTGAAACTTTTAAATAAAGAATTTAAAATTACATTCCTTTGTTTGCCAAATTCCTGTTCTACCTAGATAGACAATATCCTAAGGCTCCGCTTTCTTTCGGCTTTGGTTCTCGAATAAAGCACAAAAGCGCGCTTCGCGCGCAATTGTTTTTAGCTTCCATACCTCGATAGCTTCGCACTGCTTCAATCTTTGTACAGCTGCTTTGGAATTCTTTCCAAACCAATCACCCCGATAGTTATATCGATTACATCTTTTAAATAATCTAGAAAGTTTCTTGAACTAACTCTTCTAAATGTAAACTTTTAGTCGACATAAAGTCGTTCGAAAAATTATCCGAAAAATTTGAATAAGTTAGCAATATTTTATTGGATTTATTATAATACTTAATATCATTTATGCTCGTTATTGCATTTGTAAAAGTTTTAAAAACTAACAAAATCTGATATTTAAGTTTCTTTTAATAAACTATCTGTAAAGAATTAACATTATTTTGCTATACATATTAACTAGTTTTGGCTAGTTTTTGATACAAGGTTAATGTAATTAGTAGGAAAGAACGAGTAGTTAGTTGCTTGGAACTTATCGAAATATATTAAAAGCAACTTTTAAATTATAAACACAAAAACACATACTTTATACAATTTAAGAGCTTCAAGACACAAAGGTCTAAAGCAGGGGTCGGCAAATTGCAGCCTTCAAAGCTAAAACTATCAGTAAATAATAAAACTTATTTTCTTACAGAAGAAAAAATACTATGTGAGATACATGAGCACGCCGGGCATTTTGTGCGTATTAGTAACTCTCATTGATATTGTGATGTACTTAAAGAGAATGCTCCTACACTCTAATGTAACGTTAGTGTATTATTAAAACAAGCTTTTGATTATAAAAATACAATGTTTACTGCATTGCGACTAAATTCTTTCAATAAAACTTCGAGTCTACCAGTTTATTAATGGCATTTTTTCAAATATATTCTAAAAATCTAAATAACAATATAAAGCGTTTTAAACATTCTTATATCATTGTATTCCCACTTTTTAGTAAAATATTTTTTTTTGATAACAATAATTTAAGTTTAGTTTTGTGTGCACCTTTGTAACTTACAGTTTTGTTTTAAATAACTACATCAAAATATCATTATAACTAAAAATAAAAAGAGCAAGGCTTTTTTTTAAAACCAGTTCATTAATTGAAATTGCTCATAACAAACAGTATTAAATTTTATTTCAGGTTCATTAACTATCGTTCTAAAAAACAAGGAAACTTAACTAAAGGTGATAGAAGGTAAGTTTACTTTATACTTAATGCTTACTCATATGAAACATAAATGTAGTTAAACACAATTATGAAGATAGTTGATTCAAGTAAGAGGAAAACAACAAGCTATTTTAGTTATTTAACAATTTTATTTTTTCCAACTAGGTTGAAGGAAATTCATTAGAATATATCTAAACAACCAAGTTTACTGAATGACATTATCAAACTGATACAATTTTTTTGTAGTTTAAGTTATGTTCACTAATTTAAAGATTGAGTGATATTCACAATAACAATTTTTTACTTAATAATTGACCTTTGTAAAGGTTAAAGTGATAAGTTATATTTATTAATTTTAAACATAACTCTCAATAATTGCTGAATAGTTCGAATTTACTGCGTAATAGCATTTTCAAATAAAATTTTAAAATTTTATTTATTTTTTTTTTTTGCAACGAACGGGAATTAAAAGCGTGACATAAACTATTATACTTACATTTATTATTTTTTTTTTAGGTTTCCCTACCCAAAAATAATCGAATTATCAAACATATATGGTTACCCCGACAACAATGGTCACCATGGAAACAATGGTTACCAGTGTCATTAAAACCTCAATTACCCTGAAAGCCAGCATGATAGATTTTAAATAAATTTTGAGAAACCTTTTTTCTAAGAAATCTGAGTTTTTTAAAACTATTGTGTTGTTGAGGTGTTTGATTTTCTTAGTTATACTGTTTATATTAAATTATTAATTTAATTGTTTTTAAATCTAACGTCTTACTTGTTAATTATTTATTTAACCGTAGTTACGATGGAAGCTATAACGGCAGGGCTTAAGTAGATTTTAATTTTCCAAAGAAATAATTTTTCTAAGAAATCTATGTTTTTTTAACTATGTGTTGTTGAGGTGTTTATTTCTCTAGGTTTTACTGTTTATACTATATAGTTGTTTTCAAAACTTCAAAGCTAACGCCTTATTTATTAATTATTAAATACTATTATTACTGTTATTATTGTTTGAGTCCAACGTCCGATAGCCCATAATCAGTCGTGACCATAACAGTCACTCATATTTGCTAAATCAGCAAAAATAACATCTTATTTTGTTTATTTTTAATTTCAAGTGTTTAAACTTTAAATTTTTCGCTAAAATTTTATTATTTTTGAGTAAGGTGGAATATAAATAAATAAAAACTTCATTTAAAAAATTTCCTGACTCAGCAAAAATGCAAATCAGACTGACTTTTTAGTTTACATACCCAAGGTATGTACAACATAAAAACTTATATTCATAGAAAGTTTCGTTTTATTTCACGATCAACATATAAATTTTCAAAGTAATTGCCACTCTAAAACTTTATATTAACATAGTTGTCCTTCGTGTATTACAAAATTTGGTTTAAAATTTTGTAAGTTAATAGCAGCAAAAGCAACTAGAAGTTGTAAACTATCAAATTGAATATACTTTACTGAACAAAACAAATGTTTTTGAGAATTTTCACTTTGATAATCAAAATTTTATTAAAATTTAAGTTAAATTTTGTAGGAACACTGTTACAGTTTTGCAACCCAAGTTTTACTACCAAAGCATATACAACAAATTTTCCAAACAAAAGGAAATTTGTAGTCCTCTAGGGCCCTGGTAGGAACTACATTTAATTGGGGGAGAGCGTTTAGCTTAAAAGGCTTTTACTGAATTTACCTTACTAATTAGGTTTAACTTAGTAATTAATAAGTATGTAATAAACTTAGTATTAACAATTTCTATAGTAAAGTGAGTTTATTGAATATGTTATTTAAATGTAAATGAAAGTAGAAGTGACAAAGCAGCCAATTTATCAGTAGAATAGACCCGCAAATATAAACACAACAAATAAACACAAAATTCTACAAATTAAAATGTTGTTAATAATGTTGTTAAAATTTTGAATGTCACAATCTTAAATACAAAATAGGTCTTACTAATAATACTACTAATAATACAGAGTCTTAATATATGTCGTGCTTCATGCACAAAGATGGCTAAACTAAGCACAACATAATACGATAATGTAAATAAACATCAAGATCTTACAAAAAGAAAATAATAAAAAAGTTCTTATGATCAAATCGTGTGCCTCTCGCACGGTCTTATGGCTTAATTGAGCCATTTAATAAACGTTGTTAAAGTTTTATTGTGTGTTGATTTAATAAACAATCGTCTAACGCCCTCTGGCGGTCATTTAAAAACATTAAAATATTCATTTTGGTTACAAACTAAGAAGAGGCTCACACAAAATAGTGATCAAATAGTAATTGAAAACAAGTTTTAAGTAGTGATGTACCGGACCTGAATCCAGACTTTTTATTAAAAATTAGGATCCGGCCAGACCCGGATCCGGATAGTTTTTTCAAAATTAGAATCCGCCCGAAACCGAACCGGCTGAAGGCCGTATCCGGAACCGGATTTATAATACTCTAAGTTATTTGTAATGTAAATAGGAATAAAAACTACTATATTCGATAATGCAATTTTATTTAACTAACTACTAACTAAGTATAATTGTGAAATGTTTATCTTTTATATGTTATATCTAATTATATCATTTTGAATTTTGAAAAAATATAGTTTAAAAAAATTTTAGACTAAAAAATATTAATGTGCTGCTAAATTAAATAAAAAATAAGAAAGTTTATAATATGTTATTAAGGTCTAGTTAATATTAACAGTTAAAAATAGTAGCTGGTATGTTTGCTAATTTAAACTTTTTAATTTGCTTTTGAAAAAATTCTTTTTTGTATGCTCTTTTTTACTTACTAGATCCGAATCGGCCGGATCTCTGTTAGGATCCGGCCGGAACTGAATCCGGATTTTTTTTTCATACCGAGATCGGGCCGGATCCGGATATCAGACAAAAATAGCAATATCCGGCCGGATCCGTCCCGGACAGTGAGTCCGGTACATCACTAGTTTAAAGCCATATCGTTATATGTAAAAGATATGAGATTTTAAAATATGTTTGTAAATGAATTACTTTTTATTTTATTTACTTTTTTGTAGTTATTAAAAAGTATTAACATCCCATTGTCGCCACAATAATAGATTTTGTCGTAAAACTAAGGACCTATTAGCTTAAATTTTCACAAATTAAAAAAATTAACTGATTAAAGCATACCTCAAATTAAAATTTTTAAGCAAGGAAACCGGAGGTTGTAATACTATTTGGTTTAAACTTTTTATATTAACTTTAACTCTAAACTTTAACAACTTTGGAAAAATAAATTAGTCAAAAGAAATACAAAAATAAAATAGTTTATAGCCCATGGAATTAAAATAGAATTTGTATAATGTCTAGAAAGCTAAAAATTTTTTCATAAAATTGAAAATAATATGTTACATATTAAAAGACATTCCTACCAGGAGAGTCGTGTGGAGTGTTGCACTGCCGCAATTGCACCACCTTAAAATTTAGTAAGTTATTAAGTATTTTTTAGAACTAAATTTCTTGTAAGACTCCAATTCAGACAACGACCATTTTACTCACTACACTACAGCAAACTTTCAGCTTACTGCGAATGAAATCAAAAAGCAAAAATTTTTAAAGAATTACCGTAAAGTCAATATGAGCGTGAACTTAGCTTAACAGCGTTTTTAGGTACTCTATAAAAATGTCTAGTTTTAAGACCCAATTATTTTCCTTATCTTAAAAGCAAATTAAAAACTTCTTTTTTTTTATCCTAGAGAACGGTCTTTTGTCTTTAATTGAAAAAAATCCATTGAATTAGGGTTTGACTTTCAAAATTTTACCCGTTATGACTTTTTATGATGTTTTGATGTTTTTCCCAGTAAATTATTGCTTTTAGAATATATGACCCATACAAGCTTTATCTAAATTCTTAAAAATCTATTTAAGAGATTTTTTTGAAGAGTTTAGGTAAAACTTGTATGGGTCATATATTATAAAAGCAATAATAAACTGGGTAAAACATATCAGTACATCATTAAAAATAATTTTACAAATCTGTTAAAAATGAAAGTTGTTAGAAAAATATTTTATTTTGCAAAAAAAAAGCTGTAAATGGAGCTGAAGCAACTCCATTAGGGACAACTGGAGCGGAGGCAACTCGAGCAAGGATAACTCGAGTAGTAATTAACGGAAATTAAAGCACCTCTGATTTTTTTTTCTTCACCATTAAAGAAAATACCATACGGCACCAATGATTCCTACTATCCTCAGAAAGACTTTAAGTTATCCAAGTAGAGTAAATTGGTTCACAGAAATATTTTCGAAATATATAACGAAATTTTTTCCTAGAACCAAATCCTTTCAAGCGCTTTATTTTGTCGGTCAATAATCTATTGCATCAACTAATATAAATGAGTTTTTATCACTTAATAAGTTAAAAAGTATTTTATGCTCTAGTTAATACTAAAAAAACTTCTAGAAGAGAAAACAGTTTATTGAAACATATAAAAACACAAATACTCACAATGTCAGTTAATATACACATTAACGAGACATTTCAACGAAACAGAAAATAAATACTGGTTACAACCGAGATTCACTTAATACACAATACAATATAGTTCCGTTTTCGACCTGACACTGAAACAGATTCAAATTTTCATCCAGCAAATTTCCATTGTTGTCTTGTTTAGACAAACCCTTTACTTGCAGCCCTTCATCAGCAACAATTCGCTGCTTGACCACAGCAATCGAATCCAACTTGTTAGAAAATGCTTTACGAAGATTTCTACTTCCATCAAGAAAACGAGGAAAAATGACGTAGAAATACGCCCAAGTAGGAACTCTACCGAGTGTGAGAACGAGTTCAGTCTTCGGAATGTCCTGAACAAATCCCTCATAATATTTGCACGAACGCAGACCGGATACTTGCTGTGGCTTCTCAGGATAATAAAACAAACGTTGGTCTACAACTGGTACGCCGACAGTATCACAAAACCTCTGTTTGATTTCACGCACAGTGATGGGCACTTTGATGTCGTTACATGTAACTGTTTTACCTTCTAAATGTATTACCACTTGCATGTTAACAAACCTTCAATAGTATTAAATATTTAGTCTTAATGATTAAAATCTACCTTGATTTACACTTAATTTTACAGTTTTAATTCTTTTTTGCGAACTTAAAGGAAATTTATTGTAAATGATTTTAGTGAAATGTTTAAACATGATTAAAAGTTGTTTTAAGTTTGAAAATGAAACCAGAACATCACTACATAAAGCTTTTACTTATTGTCAGTACTGTAATTACTATTAATTTTTTCTTATTACAGACTTGAGATGAAAAAGTGATTAACTTCATTTGTAATCAACTTAATCTGCTTTAAAAAGTTTTGCTCCAAGTTTACTTTCACTAAGATAATTACTTTTAAGTGATAGTTTTTATTTAATGAATAATTTAAATAAATTGCTAGTTTGTTTTAATGAATTAGACTAACTTAACGTTTTTATTCTTCTTGGACTAAATTTGAACAATTTGTAATTAAAAACGTTTTGATTAAGTAACTTCTTTATTTTAAATATGAAATGCAATTATTTCAATGTGTTAACATTCTATTGTTCCTACAATAATTTGATCACAAATCACACTGATTAAGGGATTTAAAAATGAAGAACATTATTTAAACTTATAAATTTTTCTTAATTCAATGATAAATATAAACTAGCTTTTGAATCGTTTTAAATTAGAGTTAAAAAAACTGCTTAAATTTTCTGTAATTTAAAAAACTTAAGAATATTATATAAAATAAATTAAAACAAAATATCCATAACATCTTACTTATATTTCATTAAATTCTTGTTTTAATTTTTAAGTTAAATAAATAGTTGGCCTTCTAGTACATGCTGCTTTATGGTTCAAAATTATCTTGTAAAAATTTTTTAAAACTTACTGAATAAAGTTTAAATAACATCTTTAAGTATATACTATGTTGAATTTAGTTAAAGTTATTTTTCATAGAAATTAAAAAAAAATTTATTACATTTTTTAAATTTTGCACAAAAAAATGTTTTAAGTAAATTTTATAAGTTAAGTTTAAATAGAAATGGAAATGCTGTAAAGTATGAGAAACTTTAACAAAATAACAAAGAAGGTTAACTCATTCAATTAAAAGTTATTAAAAATTAATAAACGAAAGTTACGTTTGACATATTTTAATCTTAAAATCGTTAATAATTCATAATTTGTTTGTACAAAAGTTATTACAACATTTCAAACCATTAGTATAAAGAAAAAAAAGAAAGTATATATTAGCTTGGACACTGTGTAATAATATCTATGTTAATATTATAAATATAAAGTAATGATTAATTTTTTGTTTTAGTTTGCTTTTATAAGATTTTAATGCTAAATATAAAAAATAAATGTAGTAAAGATTTGTACTTCTATGTTTCTTTTTACTTTGCTTTTTCTAAATAGGCTGTTGGTTTTTTAACTTAATTATGTTTTCAAGAGTTTTTAGTTAGTATAAAGAAGTTTTGTTTGTTTAAAGCCAATTATCATTCATGTAAAAAATTTATAGCAGTCGTCTACGTGTTAAAACATTATATATCAAAGTTATTTAGAGTTTCAGAGTTGATTACAAAATTTAAAACTAAAGTAATCATTTATGTCTGTGCAATATTTTATCGTTCATTCTTTACAGTGCAATAAATATTTTCTAATATAATTTTCTAACTTTTTAATGTATAAAGGAATTTAAATTTAACAAATAAAGATGTGAATATGAAAAACAAAAACATTCATATTTTATTGTTTCCTTTTATTTAATGAAAATCAGTATTTAGCTAAGTTTTGATGTCATTAAAAACTTTAATATAAAATGTTCTAATATGTAGATAAATATTATTAAATATATGTAAACGATAGTTACTGTAAATAAACAAAAGTGCTATAAATTAACTATGTATTCTAAAACATCTACCTAAATTTTAAAAAATCAACAGCTTTTTTAGAACAACCAAAGTCAAAAAATATCCTAATCAACAGATTTTATTACATAGTTTTTTTTATGTTTGAGCGCTAAAATATAATGAAAACAAATAAGATCTAAAATACCTACATAATTATAATAATCTATAATGATATATATAATGGTGATGTTTTAACTTTACATTTCTATATATTTAGAATACTAACTTAAACTTAATTATACAGTGTTCCAGATAAAATTTATATTTTGTTTATTTTTTTTGCTTAAGGTTTATTGTTTTTATTTATGATAATAGTTATTGTATAAACAAATTATGCATTAGTAACAATTTTAAAATTAAAGTATGTTAAACGACACTTTCATTTATTATTTTTTTATAAATCAGCAGAAATTAACTTTTTATTGTATAAGTTAAGTTACTTAATTGTATAGTTTAAATTTCTAATAGCTCACAACATCAATATTTCAATTTTGATAAAAATTATGTTCTGAATTTTTTTTTTGTGCACACTTTGAAAATATGTTACAATCATGTTAAATGTTTTCAATTTAAAATACCTTGTACTTAAATTTTACTTTAAGTTATCTATTGAAGCTTTATTCTCTCAGTTTAAAAACAAAAACTTAGTACATAGTTTAGCACGTATTAAAAGGCCTAATGTTCATCTTATTTAAAAATTTACAGAAGTGTTATGTGGATTATAAGTATGGTGGTTTTGATATTTTGTTGTAAATTTTAGCAGTTTTTCAATTATCTAATTAAAAGTGTTTAAAAACTTAGTTTATATTTCTATTTTTATAAAAATTTCGTCATTTTAAAAGCTTCTAATTATTATTACTTGTGATCAAACTTCTTGTAGTGACAATAAGATATTTTTACATTAAAAAATATAGTTTCAGACTCGATATCAAAAAGATTCTTAACCAAAACGCTTTAAAGAATTACATGTTATTCAAGTTCTGTTCAACAAGTGTGAAAACTAAAAGTTTAGAATAACTTTGCTAAACAAACTAGCAATTAATTTAGCTAATTCATTCAATAAAAACTATTATTAGTTAAAAAGAATTATTTTAGTGAAATTAAATTAAAACAAAACTTTCAAAAGTGGATAAAAATGATAAAACATGAAGTTTATCACCCTTTCATCTCAAATTTGTTTAAAATACAGTTAAGTAACAAAAATATAATATTGTCAATTAAAAAAATATAGGTACGTAGAGTAAAGTGACACTTTAGTTATAACTTTTCAAGTTGAAATATATTTTATACTTATTCAAACTGAGTGAGTATGTCTTTCTTTATTTATAATAAATACCTTTTTAAAACTAAAACACTAAAACAAAGTGTGAATTTACCTAGTTTTAGATCATTATTAGTAAACGTTCAATATTTTTGAAGGTTTGTTAAGATGCAAGTGGTAATACATTTGGAATCTAGAAAATTTATATTTAACGTCATCATTGTGCCCATTACTGTTCCTGAGATTAAACAGATACTTTATCAATGGTTAAGCGTGCCAGTCAGACACCAACGTTTGTTGTATTACTTTGATGAGCCACAACGGGGTCCTGGTCTGCGTTTGTGCAAAGATGATGAAAGTTTTGTTCAGGGTACCCCGAAAGTCGAGCTCGTTCTCACATCAGGGGAATTTTCTTTTTGGGCGCACTTCTACGTCATTTTTCCACGTGATCCTGACGGAAGAAGATGTGTTTGCAAAATATCTTCTAACAGATTTGATTCGATTGCTGCCGTCAAGCAGCGTATCATAAATGATTTAAAGTTACAAGTATATGACTTTTCTAAACAAGAACACAATGGGAATTTGTTGGGTGAAAATACGAATCTGTTTCAGTGCAAGGTAGAAAACGGAACCACACTGTATTGTGTATAAAGCGAACATCGTTTGCACCAGTATGTATTATTTGTTTCGTTCAAATGTCTTGTTAATTTGTATAATAACTGACATAGTGAATATAAGTTAACGTATTTGTGTCGTTATGTTTCATTAAACTGTTTTTTTTTGAGGAGTTTTTTTGCAATTAATTACAGTACAACATGTTGTAATTTGTTAATTGATAAAATACACTTAAAAGAGTAGATTCAATAGTTAAATGAATCTTTTTTGTTGATTGATAAAACAGTGCTTAAAAGGATTTCGCCCTAGTAAAATAAACTGTTGCATAATTCTAGGAATATATTTAACATCTTGTTTTACACTACTTGGATACAGTTAAACGTCTTGTCCCGAACAGTATTTGTTTTAAATTAATATAAACACAATGGTTTTTTTTAATGTAACAAAAACATAACATTTTATGGTTTTGTTGCTTTAAAATTTCAACTTGAAAAATTAACTAATCAGTTAAGTGTTCTTAACACGTGTGTTACATTTAACTAATGGGTGTTCACGACAAAACTTGTTGATGTGGCGACACTAGGATTATTTAATACTTATAATTTCTACAACAAAGTAAAGAAAATAAAAAGTAAAGCATATGTTTAAATATTTTAAAACCTTATTTATTGTTTGACCGAATGGCTTAAATCGGATTTTTTAGAACTATACTTTAAAAGAAAAGAAAAACCCATTTACACTTTTCAACTGTTTTTTATTTTAACTTTATAAATAAGTGTTATTAATTAGTAATTAAAGTAATAAGTTTATAATATTGATTATTGAACGATAAAAAAGCGCTCAACAAGTTTGGTCTAAGAACCTAGTGTATAAAGGAACCTTTCGGTTATCGAGTCGTACACCAGATGCTTATAAAGTTTTTTACATTCTTTTACGCTTAATTTGTTTTATCATTTAAATATTTGAAGCTTCAGTAATAAAACAATCAGTTAAACAAAAAGAAAAACGAAAGATAATAAAACTAAACGAAAATTAACTGCATTTTGTGTGCAATAACGTATTATGAATTTTGTTTAGTAACATGAGAACTAAAAAACATATACATCCTTAAATTAACTTTTAAAAGTAGATAAGCAACACTAATAACAAACGTGTGAATACTTGAATTATAATAGTTACAACTTCTTTAAAGAAAGTAAAATGTAATCACTGAAGTATTTTTACGATTTTTTTTATAACTATTGTGCGTTAAAAAGTTATTTTTATATAATAAATTAAATTGAACAGTAAAAACAATCTTACATTTCAATAGTTAAATAAACTATTGTAAATTCTTTTTAAAGAATTTTAAAAAAGTGATTTTTTTAATAACTGAACTTAACTTTTATAACATATGAAGATTAGTACTGTAAAATCTATGCTTTTAATAAGAAAAAGAAGGTTAAAAACCATAATATTTTTAACATTAGTGATATTAACAATAACAAATTTCCTTCTGTTTTAAAATATTCTTTTTTTTGGATACCTTTACAAGTCTGCAACTGTAATAATAGAAAGCAAACATCATTTGCAAACATAAAAAAGAAGATTTTTTAAAATTACTAAACAAAAAAAAAGTTTAACTTAAGTTTGTTTGGAACAGTTATCTTAGCTTAGTATTTAAATATTTTATTACCTGCTAAAGTAAAAACATCTATAACTATTTTTTTAAATCTTCATGCTAAAAAAGAAAAAAAGTTTGTTAACAAAAAAAAACGTTTTTAAGTATTCTGAACTTAATTTAAAATAGTAATCTTAAAGAATAATTTTAAAATATACCCAGATAGAAAATGCTAAAACCTAGACTGAACCAATGTTACTGTAATCAAACAAATCAACTATCGAGCAAAAAAAAACAAAATATAAAAAAAAAATTAAAACTTTGGATATTAAATGACAAATACTACTAACTCCTTAATCAAAAGTATATAGACGAGTAGAAACGATCACTAATGACTTTGAGAATCACTATATAAAAGATAAATTTTAAGATCATCCTGCAACTTTCCAAAACGACTTAAATTTTTTAAACATAATAGTAGCTAAATCTATTACTAACTTCCTTGGTAGGATAGCGATATAAGACCTATTTTGCTCTTAAATCTAGGTGAGAAAAAATTGGTTTTGAAGACCTTGTTTGATAATTATGGACATTTTTTACACCACTTCTATAGTAATTGTTACAGTTATCTTGTAACGAGTTATTGTTAAACTTAAACATAAACAGACCTATTTCACATGTATGCAGATTTTTAACATCTAATATCTTTTTCTGAGTTTTTAATTCTTTTACACTATCATCATATTTCTTATAAAGAATGCATTTATGTGCTCTGTTTATGAGAATATTGATATGATTTATACATTTTTTACTTGCAGTTCCCCAGTACAACAAGCCATATCTAGCATTGCTGATAAACAAAGAATTAAAGATTAAATATTATGCTTTTTCATTTAAGAAATGTCTGGTTTTATATAATACACCCAATGTTTTTTTTTAATTTTGTTTTCAAAGCTTCTATGTGTTCAGTGCGTTTTAAAATTCTGTCTAAAATTATTCTCAAATATTTATAGCTACAGTAACCTCTCGCATCTTTACGCACTCGTGACGTTACGCACTCTCGTTTAGTTACGCATTTAAGAATTCTAAAAAATAAAAAAAAATAAAATTTGAGTTCTTTTTAATATTGCACTAAGTAGGTTTATTGTATATTTTTAATTTAAAATATGTTTTTAAATGCTAATTCATTTATCTATATATTTAGACTTTGTAAACTTATGTTCCTTGACTAATTGATTAACATTTTTTATATTTAAGTATATCAAAAAATTTGTTAACAATAAGAAATTACATTAGAATTCTGAAAGAAATATGACTGTGTTAAATAATGAAAGTATAATGAAAAATGAGAGTTTAAAACACAAATAAAAGATACAGCACTCTTATCCTATATACAAATAAACATCTAAAAAGAAATCTAATGAAAATTTCTAGCAAAAAGTATCAGTGATACTTAATAAATATAGAGCTTACTATTAATACAAATCTCAATTTTTTATTATTACTATTAAAATTAGTAAAAAATTTCTACAACTATTATTGATTTATATAAATTGAAGTCCTTTATTTTTAATATATGTATAGTTTTATCTTTTATTTTCATATTTATAAATAAAGAAAACAAAATGTTAAAATTGGCGTTTCCAGTCGACTTTTAACTAGAAACAATATTAAAAAACAGCCATTATAGTAAGTATATTTGGTACCTCTCGTATCTTTACGATCTCTCGTATCTTTACGCACTTTTTCTGTGGACACAATGTGCGTAAATAAGCGAGAGGTTACTGTATATGTGTTTGTTATAACTGTTTTACCTACTTTAACACTAAGTTCTACATTTATGCAATATACTTAGTGTAGTTACTTTTTCATTATAAGTTTTTACTACAAAAACACTAAACATCTTTAAAGTTTATACAATTAGACTGCAGTCGTAAGTTCGTTTAATTTTACACGGTTTTTAGTATTTAAGTGTTAATTAGTTTTAGAATAACTTAAAATTCATATTACTTTATTTTATTGATAAAGCTTAACCTTCAATCTATTTAAAGTTTTTTAAAGGTTAATGTTTTTAAAGTAAGTATTAGTTATAAAATTAAATAGAATTAATCTTTAAATGTTTTTAGTCGCAGTTTCTTTTTTTTTTTTCATAAGACCCCATTAAAAAACCCAAGAGTTAAACTTTTAGGTTAAATAACTTTGAAATATGTATAAAAAAGCTAAAAATATAAATAAGTAACTTTAAAAATAACTAAAACTAAACTTAATTAGTAAGACTTAATACATAAAAAGTTTTTTTTTTGTACATTAGGTACTAGGACCGGTTATTTTGAGCGCTTTTTTCTCGATTTCAATAAAGAATGTTTTTTATACTTTCAGTTCTTTATCGTGATCGATACTTCAATACAGCTAGATCCAGTTTTTACTCAATTTTGATGTATCTATAACTTTGTTATAATTTAAAGATAAAATAAAAACTGATTTTTATCATATAGGCAACTCCAGTTGCAAGTTTTGATTTGTTTTTATTATTACTAAAGACAAAATTATTTAGGAGGTTCGAGCATATTTGAAATTAAAACTGTGAACCAATAAAAGCTCATTAATAGAGTTACTATAATACGGATTTCTTTTTGTTTAAACATTTTATGTTTATGAAAAGTTAAAAAAAACATTTATATCATATATATTTATTTAAATTTTAGTTTTTAGTAAATGAACTTAAATTAGTATTTGTATAATTTTTAATTACTTTACATAAAATTGAAAATAAAATGTTATGGTTGAAAAGTATTCCTACTGTCCTGGACAAGACGTTAAACTGAATTTAAATAGTGTAGGACTTAACTACGAAAAAATTTTTCGTACACTAAATCCTAGGATTAAATCATTTTTAGCGCTTTGTGATGTTTTTTATACTATCAGTTCTTTATCGTGATCAATACTTCAAAACAGTTTTTTTTATAATTTAAAGATAAATAAATAAAAAACTGATTCTTTTTGTTTAGGCAACACCAGTTACAAGCTTTGATTTGTTTGTGTTACTACAAAAGACAAAACTACTTGGAGATCAGAGCATATTTAAAATTAAAACTGTAAACCAATAAAAGCTCATTATTTAAAATTTCTATAACACGGATTTCCTTTTGCTTAAACATTTTTGTTAAAAATAAACATTGATACCGTTTATATTTATTTAAATTAAAGTAGTTTTTAGTAAATGAACTAGAAATAGTATTTGTATAATTTTTAATTACTTTACAAAACATTGAAAATAAAATGTTAGGTTTGAAAAATATTCCTTTTGTCCTGGACAAGACGTTAAACTAAATTTAAGTAGCGTAGGACTTAAATACGAAAATATTTTTTGTAAACGAAATCCTAGGATTAAATTTTATTTAGCGCTTTGTTATATCGTTTAACAAGTGTTGTATCTACTATTGAAGCTTTATTTTATCGATTAACAAGTTACAGCTTATGTTTTAGTTCAATTATTTGAAAAAAAAAACTTCTAGTAAACAAAACGGTTTATTGAAACATAACGACACAAATATGTCAACTTATACACACAATGTCAACTATCATACACATTAAAATGACATTTTAACGAATCAAAAATTTATACTGGTGCAACAGAGGTTCAATTCATACACAATACAATAGTGTTCCGTTTTCAACTTGACACTGAAACATATTCAAATTTTCATTGTGCGCTTGTTTAGACAAGCCATTTACTTGTAACCCTGTATCATCATAAATACGCTGCTTGAGCTCAGCAATTGGATCAAACCTATTAGCAGTTGCCTTGTAAACAAGTCTTCTTCCATCAGTGTCAGGAGGATAAATGAGGTAGAAATGCGCCCAATTTGAAACTTCCCCTAGTATGAGAACAAGGTCGACCTTCGGGATGTCCTGAACAAAACTGTTATGATCTTCGCACAAACGCGGACTAGGACCCTGTTGTAGCTTGTCAGGGTAATAAAACAAACTTTGGTGTCTAACTTGCACGCCGAACGAATGGTGAAACATTTGTTTGATTTGAAGCACAGTGATGGGTACTCTGACGTTGTAGAACGTAAACTCTTCAGTTCCAAACAGTATTACCACTTGCGTTTAACCACAGTTTAACAAACCTTCAAAAAAATAAACATTCACTGATACTTATTAAAAACTAGCTTGATCTACTTTAGATTTTATTGTTTAAATTCTTCTTTGCGAGTTAAAATTATTTTAAATGATTATTCTGAATGGTTAAAGATGACTAAACGTTCTTTCAATCTTGAAACATGCAACTTAAGTTTCCGTACATAACATTTTTCCTTAATAACAATATTGTAATTATTACTTTTTATAATATTAATTTTAGATTAAAAGCTAGTTAACTTCATATGTAATTAATGTTTAAAATTTTTGTTTTAAGTTTATTTCACTAAGGTAAATAATTATAACAGACAATAGTTTTTATTTAATGAATTAATGAAATTAACTGCTAGTTTTTTTTCAATGAGTTAAACTAGTTCTAATTCTTATTGGATTGAATTTGATTAATTAGTAATTTTTTAAAGCGTTTTGATTAAGCAACTACTTGATTTCAAATCCGAAATGTAATTATTTAAATGTAATAACATCTTATTGTCCCTACAAGAAGTTTGATCACAAATAACACTGATTAAGAGAATAAAAAATGAAGCAAGATTTATAAAAATTTCTAAATCAATTAGAAGTATACACTAGCCAATGAAAGATTTATAGATAGATATTAAAACACTGCTAGAATTTACAACAAACTATAAATAACACTTAACTTATTTTGAACATATTACTTTTTTAAATCTTTAAATTAGATAAACTTAAGGCCTTTCAATATATGCTAAATTATGGATTGGAGTTTTTTTCTAAAAATTATATTAAACTGAGATAATAAAGCTTCAGTAAATAACTTAAAGTAAAGTTTAAGTACTAGGATGTTTTAAACTAAAGTATTTTTTATTATAAGTAAGAACATAACTATAATACAATTTTTAAATTGTGCAAAATAAGTTGTGAATATAATTTATATTTTAGTTGAAATGTAAATGTTGTAAACAATAGGAAGTTTATACATACTATTATTTATTTTAGCTCATACAATATAAAAACAAGTTCTGCTGATTTATTAAAAACTAATAAACAAAAGTGTCTTTTAACGTATTTTAATTTAAAACTGTTACTAATGTATGACATGCTATACGAAACTAATATCATAATAAAACTAAAAATTTCAAGCAAAATAAATTAACCAAAAATATTTTAGATGAAACACTGAGTAATAATATTTAAGTTAGTATTTTTAATATTTAGTAATGTAATGATAAAATAATATTATGTAGGTAATTTAGATTTTAGTTTGTTTTTATTATGTTTCAAAGCTAAAGCATAAAAGAACTATGTAATAAATATGTGTACTTTTATTTTTTCAGAAATTTTTAAGTATAAAAGCATTTTGTTAAACTATTTATTATTTTGAGTACAAATTGTATAAGAACTTGTATAAGAAACTAAGACTTTGTCGTATGTACCTAGTACAGCATGAAAAAAGAATAAAATTTAACTCTTTATTATTCCAATTTTTATTAAAATAATTTTGCAGCTATATCTACAATCAGCATATAAATTGACTCAAAAAGTTAAATTCTGATGAATCAAAAAACTTTTAGTTAGGGTGTAGTTTAAGAAAATGAATATTACTAATAATCTATAACTTTTATCATAAATTTTTTTGCTATGCTTTATTAAAACATATTTTTTTAGAAAATCTTTAGTACTTTTATTAAGGATTAAAAAGGTTCAAAAAATTACGAGTTAGCTTCTAATTTCTCTAACTGTTTATTTTTGAAGAACTTTTGCTGGTTTACAAAACAAAAGTCTACCTGATTTTAGAATAAAACTATTTATAAAAATTAAATAAGTGTTTAATTTACGAAAGAGTAATTACATTTATTAAATTAAGAAAATTTATCATATTACAATATTTGTCTCAAAAGCGTTAAAACTTAATCTGTAGGTTAAAAAAGATTAAACAATCTTGACATCTATAAAACCATGCAAATATGTCAGAATTTTGCTAGTGTTTTTAGGTACCTTATAACCAAAAATTGAACTTATTATCAAATCAATCATTGTTTATTTTATCTCTAGTTGGAGTAAACTTTACATATAAAGGCGTATAATTCCTAAAACAGTAGTCATTACAGTCATAAAAGCAGATTAAGCAAGGCGTCGGAGTAAAGTACCAACCCAGACAAAACGGGTCTGAATCTCGGCGAAAACTTATATCAAGCTTAATTTTAAATTGTGTTTCTTATTGATAATACAATTATTTCATGTAACTTTAGCCCGCGGAAACTTTTTATATACTCTGCTCGCAACTCTTTCTAAAAAGAATGGCTTTTTACCTATAAAAGGCTGCCGTACCTTGTATTTTACTCGTGTAAAATAAATAGTCTAAATAATATCAATATTTTTTTATTATAAAATGTATTATCTATGTCTGGTGTACAACATGACAAAAAGCAAGTCGTGTTTGTTATGTGCAAATTATAAGTAGTTTATAAAAAACATCACTGTAAAGTAATGTTCAAAAAATGTATAAATAATAGAAATTAAAAGTAGAACGGATTTTACATTAAAGTATGTATTTTGATTTTAAAATTAGCCACAATAAAATTAAGTAAGTATTAAATAAACTCTACTTAACAGATCAATTATCTTTCAACTTGTCATAAGCAAAAAGCTAAATATCTATTAATCGGAAGTTTGAAATAGTAGCTTTAGTCAGTTAACATAAGATTTAATTCCTTTTGAAAAAGATTTATATAAGCACTGACGATGTCATTGACCGAAACTTAGTTTGTAAAATAAAATCTTGAAAGAATAAATTCATTATTTCTCCTATAGTAGCTAGTTAAGTGCTTTATCTAAACTCGAAATCGGTAAACTTAACATAATAATTCTAAAAGTTAAAGTATTGAGTACACAAAGATTTTATAGAAACTAAATACATATACAATAAAGATTATCTTTAGACTGTAACTAACATTATACAAAAAATATTTTAGTAGTTTTTTGTGTACGCAAAAACGTATATGTGTTTAAAGTTGTTTCAATTTAGTTTAAAAATAACCGAAAGGCTTGCGTTAAGTTTAAAATAATGAGCTGAAACAATTTTTTTATTAATTTAAATGACACAAAAGTTTCGTTGTTAAAATTTGTTGGTATACTGTAACTTTCTATCAAAATTTATGTATAGCTTAGCAGTTTTAAATTCATCAAAGAGTTGCGTTTAAAGTTTTAAAAAAATATTTGATATCCAGTTAAACTTCTCAGTAACAGGTTCAGAATGATAAAGTAAAAACTAATAGATACTTTTTACTTATTAAGCTATAATTTTAAACTTCAAGCTGAGTAATAAATAAATTGTATTTTATCGCATTCATGTGGTTTCTTAAGCAAGTTTATAAGTTTATAATATAACCTCTAACTTATTTTGGTAATATACTGCACTGACAAAAGTAAAAATATACAAAATACAACTTGGTTTGGTAGAAACAATTTCCAGGAAAGTTGCCATAAAGATTTTTATTCGACTTTAGAACAAGTTAATTTCATTTATACTGTAAAAATCACATTTCATTATTAAAATTAGTAGCTTTTAACTTCCCAAGTTGCCAAAACACGACATTGTTAGAGTAAATATTTGCAGTAGCCAATAACACGATTTAAACATTGTTTATTTTACAACAATTTAGTTTTAAAATAGGATATTTTAGTGATAGCTGCAGCCCGCGGTAACCTCTATAAAGTGCGGCCCGTGAATAACTTAAGTATAAGAAAAATGACCCTTTAATTGTCAAGTCTGCCAATTTAACTGATAAGGAAATGCTGTAGCTACAAAACTTTTAATTTAAATTAACAGGTTCAACAGATAATCTTTTGAAATTAACACATATTCAGTTTTTTTAGGAAAAATTCGTAATAAATTTTTGTTATGTTTTTACACCAGAGCCCTACAGTGTTATTTGACCTGAGAACCTAAATAATCACATTATATTCTATATAGCATGTTCATAGTTTATAAACAAGCACGAAAAAATTTGCAAAGCAGGTCCTTCTTTAAATACATACATGGACAGCAAAATATTTCAGTTTAAACGCCGTTGATAAAGAAAATAATTTTTTCTTAACACCTTAACTAGTTTCGTAAAATCTACCCTTCAGTAAAGATATTAACAACTGCAAGACTACCATGATAAAAAAAACTAGTTCATACTAATTATTTCGTTAAATAAAATCTAGTTTGTGGAAACGAAACTACGCAGTCAACTATATTTATGTATTAAGGTCATATACGACTTTGGTAAACAGATTATGCTTACAACGACTTATTAAAAGTTTTGGTCTTTACCCTTTTGATGCATATTTAACTTTTTATAACAACTTTAGTAAGGGACTATTTCTTATCAGAATTATGCAGTGCACAAATAATTGTAAATACAAAAAAAAAAATTGATTTTTGAACTTTTGTAACCTTATGTAATTCTGTAACTTTATTTTAGATAAAAACAGTTTATAATAGAACACAATTTATTTAATACACAAAAAAAAACATAATATTTGAAGATTGCATTCATTCCATGTTTTTCACACGTCCAACGTCAGCAACAAATAGAAGACCACCGGAGAGACCTGTAAGAATAATATACAATTAATAAACCGGAAAAATTATTGAGGCTTCTTAAACTAAAAATTGGTAATCTTTCATTAAACAATCAAATCATATTAGCGAACAGATGCCGTTAAAAGTGGCTGAAACTCAAAAGTCAACGTAACACGTAATGAAAAAGCATCCAACAAACTTGTAGCTTTTGCGGTCAAAACAACAGTATATTAACAATTTACAAATAAATAAATGCAAGCAAGCAATACAGACTAATTTAATTCAACAATTTTAATAACTATACGTGTTCAAAGTTTAACTAAAATCATATAACTTAGCTATTAAATACCACAAAGAAATAAATTATAGTTCTGTGAAACAAAATACCTTACTTAGCTTCAAAATTTTTAATAACCTCTATTTCACAAGTACTATATTTTAGTCTCTTTAAACTTAATTGTAGACTTGAAAGAAAAATTATACTAAAACAATCAAAAAACATACAAGTTTAAAATGTTAGATATAAAATCTACATGTTATTGAAAATTAACACCAGGTTTTTAAATTGACTTAAGACAGTTTATCTTGAAGCTTATAAAATTTATACATATGTAAACAACAAATAAATAAAGACGTTTGAATGATTGAAATTAACAACACTTTTTACTTTTAACAAGTTTGATTGAGCAATGCTTACAAATCTTAACTAACTTTTTTTCTTTTTAAAAAATGATAAATACTCACAAAATTAATTAATCGAACAAAAATTTGAATAAATTTAAGAAAAAATAATTATGATAGCAATTAAAACAAACGAAAAAAAATAATCAATTATAAAATGTAAATAAGATAATTAGAAGGAGCATAGACTATTTAAAAGTTTTGACTTTTTAATCATAGTTGTCGCAACTGTTAATAACTTTTTTTTCACTAAATTTAAGTACATTAAAAAAGTTTAAAATATTATAATAAATTTGACAAAATTTACATTGTTCAATATGAGAAAATACTGCACTATTTGTTGGTCTAGTAAGCTAAACAAATGTAATTTTAATAATTATCAAATTTGCTATGATACACCGCTAAGATTAACATTTTACTTTACTTTGGTTATATTGATAAAAACATATTTTTTCTTATGTTTAAAATAAACAGTCGATTTATAAATCAAAACTCTATTTAACTATATAAAACACCAAGCAGTAAAGAAACACTTTGGATTTATTAAAAAATTTCAGTATCAGATTATTTTTTCTATATGTTTAACAAAACAGATTTTTAATTATTTGTAATTTTAATTACTTACTTATTGTTCCACTTCGCACAATTTATGAGACGGAGGTCCGCCGGTTCCGCATCTGTGATTTGGCATCGGTGACCCAATTTAAGACACTGAAAAAAAAAATTATAAATATTATAATTCATAAAGTTTATTTAAACTGGTATTAAATATTTAGTAAAGCATTTTATTTAATCATAATAGATATATATTTTATGTAAAAATCTGTGGCCACATTGTTAAATATTAAGCATGTTCCATCACAATTATCATTGTTTCGTTATGATTTTCTTATTGAATCACTAGTTAAATAAACTTTATTCATTCTTTTAACAAAAAAAAGTATAATGTGCAACAGTTGTATGAAAAATGTTAGCAGGAATAATTAAAACGACATATTCTGTAAAAAAAATTTTGAAGTGATTGTTCTGATAAGTTTAAATTTCTTAGTAAACTGAACTGTATAATTATTTCTTGGCATACAGATTAAAATGTCAAGTTGACTAAAAGGTTTGTAGTTTGTTGTAGATGAAAAGTTTATAGAAGTTCAAATGACCAGTTTGTAGAGAGCATATTTATCTTTTAGGGTTATAAACTTTGTAAATTGAAACTGTGAAAATTACTCTTTAAAGTATTAATGATTATAAACTACTAATTTTTGTAATATGTACTATGATTACTTAATTTAAACTACAGATATGAAAACACACTGTTCAAATATTACTTACATTTCAGGCCACATGTATTGAACAATAAATTTTACTACTATTGTTTATGCTTTACTACACCACTATAGATATTAAACACAACATTATAAGATACTAAATTTTACAAGTACTATATTTTAGTCTCCTTAAACTTAATTGTAGATTTGTATACAATATATACAAATTAACATGTAATAAAAAGGCATCCAACAAACTTGTAGCTTTTGCAGTCAAAACTACAGTTTGATAAAAATTGACAAAAAATTAAATGCAAGCAAGCAATACAAACTAAATAAATTTATTAATTTTAATATTTATATGTGTTTAAAGTTTAAATAAAATCATATAACTTATGACTAAAGACGTTTTAATGATTTAAATTACCATTTTATTGAAATTAACAACACTTTTTACTTTTAACAAGTTTGTTTGAGCAATGCGTACAAATCTTAACTAACTTATTTTTCTTTTAAAAGATGATAAATACTCACACAATTAATTTATCAAACAAAAATTCGAGTTTAAATTATTAAAATAGAAATCAAAACAAACAAATGAAATTAATCAGTTATTAAACCTAAATAAGATTATTAGAAGGAGCATACACTATTTAAAAGCTTTATT
Source organism: Thalia democratica (assembly GCF_965202585.1). Lineage (NCBI taxonomy): Eukaryota > Metazoa > Chordata > Thaliacea > Salpida > Salpidae > Thalia > Thalia democratica. The sequence continues at coordinate 20,096,469 of NC_139168.1, forward strand.
TTTTAATCATAGTTGTCGCAACTGCTAATAAATTTTTCTCTTCTAAATTTAAGTACATTAAAACAGTTTAATATATTATAATAGATTTGACAAAATTTACATTGTTCAATATGAGAAAATACTGCACTATTTGTTGGTCTAGTAAGTTAATCATATGTAATTTTAATAATTATCAAATTTGCTATGATACACCGTTAAGATAAACACTTTACTTTACTTTTGTTATATCAATAAAAACATCGTTTTTCTTATGTTTAAAATAAACAGTAAATTTATAAATCAAAACTCTATTTAACCATAAAAAAAAAACCCCAAGCACTAAAGAAACACAATGAATTTATTACAAAAATTTCAGTATCAGATTTTTTTTCTATATGTTTCACAAAACTATTTTTAAACTATTTGTAATAGTAAATACTTACTTATTGTTCTACTTCACATAATCTATGAGATTTAGTGACAGAGAGGTCCACCGGTTCCACATGAGTGATTTGTCATGGTCAATGATCCAATTTAAGAACAGAAACTGAAAAAAACAAAGTTATAAATAATATAATACATAAAGTTGATTTAAACTGGTATTTTTATTAAAATAGTCATGTGTGTGCATGTCTAACAACTTAAGTAAAGTACACACAACTGTTTTGCAAACAGACTTTATAAATTTGTTTAAAAAAACATAAAAATATTATTTCTGATAAATGTGTTTTATTCATTATAAATACAAACAAGTTTGTTTACATTAAAAATAATTCTCATAGTATAAAAACAACATTGCCACTCTTTAAAACAAAAAACTATCCTTAGTGACCTTGTACAGTCCTAGGTCATCCTGAGCTTTTTTTCAAATGATATTAAAAATCTTAATTTAATTGAAATAAACTTTTCAAATCAAAAAAAAAACATATTTACAAAAAAACAGGTTATATAATATCAAAACATTGTTACTGGACCAACTTTATCTGTATCATAATCTAGAAAAAACTGGCCTAAGACCTTTAAAAACATAAAACTATTTTGAGTTGTCCTTACTCAACCATAGATTTAAAAAATTTAAACTCTGCTGAACAATATTGAGTATTTTGAATGTATGGCAAGCATGATACAAAATACTTATAAACTTTTGGTATTCATAACTTGATCTATTTTTACAACATTATACTTATATAAAGATAAAAAGTTTTAAGAACAAGTGTTGCTTAAGAAAAAATTAATTTTATATATTTAGATATTTAAATGTATAAGTACTGGGTGTAAGGGACTGGGGTGGGGGCTTATAAATTTATATGCTCATCTGTTTACCAGAGGTCTTAACTACTTTATCTACTTTATAGATAGCTGATGTATAAGTTAAATGTTATTTGTCATCAGTCACCTAAAGGTTAGAATTTTTTTCTATACTCTTAATAGGTTTTAACATGGGTGCCATATTTCAGAAAAAAAGAATAGTTTAAGTTTGTGTATCAGGTTAAAACGTTTTTTAAAAACTTGTAAATAGTTATATAAAAAAGTTATTTACTGCTATGATCAAAATATATGTTAATGAAACTAAAGCTTTTGTATTTTACCAGGTAAAATGCATTATACTGTTATCTTAATCTTCAAATTACATACATGGTTTGTCTTATAATATGGCTTTGTTTGATATATAAGAGTTGAACAACTCTAAGTTGTAGTTAATAATACTATTATTAAAACATACTCACCACTGTACTATGCCAAAAACTTGCAGAAATCAATTTATTGGGTGGATTGTATTAGAAGATATTCTTGTAAACACACTTTCAAAACACTAGGTGCTTATTTCATTTTAATAAGTATTCGCTGTTCAAATACTAGTTATATTACTTACAACAGTATTGAGTATTGACATTCTATATGAAAAATATTTACTTTTTTTATAACCGATAAATATCAATATGTATGGAACCCAATTAACAAATTAATTAAAAAAAAATTACGTTTAAAATAACCAAACTATACAATTAAAAATCAAAAAAATTAAATTCTTGCAATATTCACAAATTTAAACATAGTATCAAAAAATTACAAAATGTAAAATTTGACTAATAAAACTAGGTTTTAATAAAAACATTTTTTGAAATAATTTTTAATAGATTTCTTTATAAAAATTCTTACAACAGAAGTATTTATTTTTACATCTATAAAATTCGCACAAATAAACGTTTTAGAACGTTTGTGTAATGTTTCAATTTTTTTTAAAATAGAGTAGTTTTATCCGTGAAAAACTATGTGGATGAAAGTTAAACATCAAAACAGGAAAAGAAAGCAGTTACTAGTTAATGTTATATTTACCAGACCAAAAATGTACAGAAAAACAAGTTTAATAATTTTTTGTTTAACAATACATATGGTTGAAAAAGTTTAAGTTTTGCTTCAGAATTTAAAGAATATTAAGATTTATTTTTGGAATTTTTACATAACAGTTTATACCATATATTTTGAAATTTAAAAGCGTCAATAAACCTAAATAAGTTAAAACGTCTTATTTTTGTATTAAATGTCTAAAAAAATAAACAGTAGTTAAGTTGGTGTCTATTGTTAATGTTATTTTAGTTTATAAACTTTTCAGTTGTTGGTTTTATAAGTATACATGTAAAACTACGGTTATTTTTCTTAATGATTTTTGTAAAAAAATATCTTTAAAACTTAACTTTTATCAATACTTGTGCAAATGATATAAAAACTCCAAACTTAAATATTAAATTAATTCAATAACTGCTTACTTAGATGCTTTAAACAGCTTTCTTATGATATGATTATGATTTACTAAACTTAAGAATAAGAAAAAAAATGTAGCATAATAAAGTTAAATAAGCATTTGTAAGCAAATTTTAAAATTTTTCTAGTAACTAATATTGTTTCAAACAAAAAGTTTATGTAAAAAAAAAAATTACAAAACGAATAGTAAAAACTTTTATTTTTAACTAATACTGTCATTTAATTTTTCATTAAACTTGAAAAATTTTATTGGTTTGCCACTACTTATTTTTTATTAAGTATGTTATGTTGTTCTTAGCACCTACGAAATGACTAGCAGCTAAAATAGAAACATTAAAAAAAAATTATGAATTTCAAAAGCTTTAAAACAAGCATATTAATTTATACTATATATACTTGTAATAAAAAGGCTGAAATACCTTGACATTTTTCTACAGATTTTTATTACATATTTTATACATTTATGTTCGAGCGCTAAAATATAATGAAAACAAAATAAGATCTAAAATACCTACATAACAATATTAATGTATAATGATACATATATGGTGTTGCTTAACTTTACATTTCTATATATTTAGAATACTAACTTAAATATTATCATACAGTGTTCCGAACAAAATTTATATATATGTATTTTTTTTTGATTTAGATTTATTGTTTTTAATTATGATATTAGTTATTGTATAAACTAATTATGCATTAGTAACGATTTTAATTTTAAAATTTGTCAAACGACACTTTCGTTTATTATTATTTTATAAATCAGCAGAAATTAACTTAATATTGTATAAGTTAAGTTACTTAATTGTATAGTTTAAATTTTTAATAGCTCACAACATCAACATTTCAATTTTGATAAAAATTATGTTCTGAATTTTTTTATTGTGCACAATTTTAAAAATATGTTACAATCATGTTAAATGTTTTTAATTTAAAATACCCTGTACTTATATTTTACTTAAAGTTATCTATTGAAGCTTTATTCTCTCAGTTTAAAAACAAAAACTTAGTACTTAGTTTCGCACATATAAAAAGGCCTAATGTTTTTCTAATTTAAAATTTACAGAAGTGTTATGTGGATTATAAGTATGGTGGTTTTGATATTTTGTTGTAAATTGTAGCAGTTTTTGGTCATCTAATTAAAAGTGTTTAAAAACCTAGTTTATATTTCTATTTTTATAAATATTTCGTCATTTTCAAAGCTTCTAATTATTATTACTTGTGATCAAACTTCTTGTAGTGACAATAAGATATTTTTACAATAAAAAATATAGTTTCAGACTCGATATCAAAAAGATTCTTAACCAAAACGCTTTAAAAAATTACATGTTATTCAAGTTCTGTTCAACAAGTATAAAAACTAAAAGTTTAGAGTAACTTTGTTAAACAAACTAGCAATTAATTTAGCTAATTCATTCAATAAAAACTATTATTAGTTAAAAATAATTATTTTAGTGAAATTAATATAAACTTAAACAAAACTTTTAAAAGCGGATAAAAATGATAAAACATGAAGTTTATCACCCTTCCATCTCGAATTTGTTTAAAAACAATTAAGTAGTAATTACAAAATTGACAATAAAAAAAATGTAGGTACGTAGAGTAAAGTGACCCTCGAGTTAGCACTTTTTAAGTTGAAATATACTTAATAGTTATGTGAACTTACTGAGCATATCCAATTATATTTATAATAAATAACCTTTTTAAACTCAAAACACTAAAATAAAGTCTAAATCTAGCTAGTTTTTGATCATTATTAGTAAACGTTCAATATTTTTATAGGTTTGTTAAGATGCAAGTGGTAGTACATTCAGAATCTAGAAAATTTATATTTAAAGACATCATTGTGCCCATTACTGTTCTTCAAATCAAACAGAGATTATTTCAATGTTTTGATGTGCCAGTCAGACACCAACGTTTGTTGTATTATCCTGAGAAGCCACAACGGGGTCCTGGTCTGCGTTTGTGCAAAGATGATGAAAGTTTTGTTCATGACATTCCGAAAGTCGAGCTCGTTCTCACATCAGGGAAATTTTCTTTTTGGGCACATTTCTACGTCATTTCTCAGCTTGATCCTATGAGAAGAATTGTTCATAAGACATCTTCTAACAGGTTTGATTCGATTGCTGAGCTCAAGCAGCGTATTATTCATGATACAGGGTTGCAAGTATACGGCTTTTCTAAACAAGAACACAATGGGAATTTGCTGGATGAAAATTTGAATCTGTTTCAGTGTGAAGTTAAAAACGGAACCATATTGTATTGTGTATGAAGTGAACCTCAGTTGCACCAGTATGTATTTTTTGTTTTGCTGAAATGCCTTTATAACGTGTCTATTAATTGACATTGTGAGTATAAGTTGACTTATTTCTGTTTTTATGTTTCAATAAGTTATTTTGTTTTTGAGGAGTTTTAAAACTTAAATTTTTTGCTTAATTTTTAATTACTTTTAAGTAAGGTGGAATATGAACAAATGAATAAAATATTATTAAAAAAATAATCCTGACTCAGCAAATATGCAAACCAGACTGACCTTTAAGTTCACTTACATTATATATGTACAACATAAAATTTTATATTCATAGAAAGTCTGGTTTTATTCCACGATTAATAAATAAATTTTCAAAATAATTGCTTCTCCAACATTTAATAAAAACATAGTTGTTCCTTCGTTTATTACATAATTTATTACAAAGTTTTTGTACATGACTGTATTTTCAAGAAATTTTACTTCGATAATCAAAGTTTTATTAAGACTTAGTTTAATTATTTTAGGAACACTAAAACGGTATTACAGCCCAAGTTTCACTAAATATTACATAAAGTACTTAAATATAAATCAGACTGAAATAAGGTAAAGTTTTAAAACAAATGTATGAAAATAATTGCTTCTCCAACATTTAATAAAAACATAGTTGTTCCTTCGTTTATTACATAATTTATTACAAAGTTTTTGTACATGACTGTATTTTCAAGAAATTTTACTTCGATAATCAAAGTTTTATTAAGACTTAGTTTAATTATTTTAGGAACACTAAAACGGTATTACAGCCCAAGTTTCACTAAATATTACATAAAGTACTTAAATATAAATCAGACTGAAATAAGGTAAAGTTTTAAAACAAATGTATGAAAATAAAAAAGAACTTGATGGATGTCTCATACAAGCTTTAAACTCAAAATAACAAGCTCAAAATGAAGGACTATAAATCAAAAATTTTAAAACTACTTATACTCATTCTAACGTTCTCGACCTTATCAATTCAATATGAATCGGCGCTTTTCAAAATTTAACCATTGGAGATGATAAACTGTCCTTCCCCTGTCGACGTTCCGTTTTATTGGAGATAAAGTTAAGATACATACAAAATGTATACCTACTAAAAACATTTAGTTATACCGTATAATAAATTTATTTAACATTAATAAACGAACAAATATTGTTATATTTTGAAAAGAATTTCCAGATTAAACCAGATTTATCAGTTTGAAAACAATTTTTTAAAACATAACAACACAAATTGCGTCAACTAATATTTACAATGTAAGAAATTATACACAATTACTACATAAATTTTTATTACTTATTTATATATAAACTAAACGCAACTTTTCAACACAACTAAAAATCAAAATAAAGTAAAGCATTAACACGAACGTATGAAAATAATAAAAACCGAGTAAATGTTTCGCATAAGCTCTAAACTTATAAATAAATAACGAAACAACAATACACAAAGAAGCAGGCTACAAATAAAAAATATTTATTATCTTACGTATAATCAAATCCTCATTTTTCTAGTTACTTCTAAACCGTTCAAAGCTCTTTCTTCTTCATTTCTCAGCTGTACATTGTGGCGCTTTCCGAAATTTACCCACTGGGGATGGTACACTGCACTTCCCCTGTCCCCATCTTCCGCAACGTTGAAATAATACCTCCTTTAGATAATGAATTAAAATCATATATAGTGAATTATAATGAAATAAAAATATAAATAAAAAATAAGTTGAAATAAATAAGTATTTGGAAAATAAATAAACAAATAAATAAATAGATAAAGGTAATAAAACAATAAAATTATAAAATTAAAAAAAAAACAAAAAAACCTCTTCTCTCCGTGACCCGGATGTAGAGTTATAAAATATACCTTTGTCACGTGACACGCCTTTTCTCCTTCAATCTCGTTCATGGCGAATATAAAATTATACTCTTCCTCATCGATCTCAAAATCCTCCTCATCTTCGTCCAATTCATCCATCTGGAAGGTGACTCCTCGGAGGGAGAAGGACAATTCTCCGAGGATTTCCATTTCCATGTTTAAGATGCGGGCGGGGATTTCGTTTTTGACGGGACCGCATCCGAGGTAGACAGCGTCGTAGACGATCTCCTTGCCTTTTTTGAAGGAAATGATGTACTCGGTCATAGTTTTAAACACTGAAAAGATTAATAATTGATTATATTAACTAATTATATTAATAATTAACAAACGAGATTCATTTAAACTGCTTTAAGCACATTTTTTAATAAAAATATACCACTTATTATAAATATAAAGTACTGTTTATATCTGAAGTTAAACAAAATATGAGATACCCTATAATCAAGTATCACAAAATATACTTTAAATCTAAATTAAATTACAAACGAGATTCATTAAAATTGCTTTTTTACATTATTTTGATAAAAATATACTATTCTTTATAAATACAAAGTTTGATTTAGACCTCAAGTTAAACGAATTACGAGAAGCTCAACAATCAAGCATCAAGATAAAATATACTTGAAATTGAATTAAATTACAAACGAGATTAATTTAAACTACCTTAAGCACATTATTTTGATAAAAATATACTATTTATTATAAATATAAAGGTTAATTTAGACCTCAAGTTAAACGAATTGTGAGATACCCCATAATCAAGTATCACAAAATATACTTTAAATCTAAATTAAATTACAAACGAGATTCATTAAAATTGCTTTAAGCCTATTCTTTGATAAAAATATACTAATCATTATAAACTAATCATTTTAAAACTTTTAGACGTTTTATGTTTTCTATTAAAGGTTTTGTACAATTTTTATTAATACAAAACATCTTCAGTTACAAAACAACGTTAAAGTGCATATAACTTTATTAGTTTATTATATTATCAAATTGTTCATAAATTTAAAGTGCTTATGCCTAAAATTAAATATAAACACTATATCAATGCAACTATTAATGAAACTATCAGTGGCAACTATCAATGAAACTCGAACACAAAATATTTTATTGGAATAAGCACAATGGAGTTAATTTGAAGCTTTATCAAAAAGTAGTGTATAAATACAACATTAAACAAACTTTGATGCTTTTTATACCTTTCAAAGACATTTCAAAGACAGTTATCGCACTTTTGCACAGTTATTTAATTTTACTATTTGTGTTATCCCCAACCCTAACCCTTGGTCGGTAACTTTTTTTCTTAACATATTCAAAAAAATGGTTTTCTTGTATCGTTTCTCGTTTTTTGAAAAAAAAATTGAAATTTAAGAAAACTTACAAAAAGTGATAGAATAATTGCTTCTCAAACATTTAATAAAAACATAGTTGTTCTTTCGTTTATTACAGAAATTTTGTACATCATTGTATTTTTAAGAAATTTTACTTCAATAATCAAAATTTTATTAAAAGTTAGTTTAATTATTTTAGGAACACTAAAACGGTATTACAGCCCAAGTTTTACTAAATACTACATAAAGTACTTAAATATAAATCAGACTTAAATAAGGTAAAGTTTTAAAACAAATGTATGAAAATAAAAAAAATCTTGATGATTGTCTCATACAAGCTTTAAACTCAAAATAACAAGCTCAAAATGAAGGACTATAAATCAAAAATTTTGAAACTACTTATCCTCATTCTAACGTTCTCGACCTTATCAATTCAATATGAATCGGCGATTTTCAAAATTTAACCATTGGAGATGGAAAACTGTCCTTCCCAAGTCCCCGTTCCGTTTTATTGGAGATCTAGTTAAGATACATACAAAATGCATACCTACTAAAAACATTTAGTCATACCGTATAATAAATTTATTTAACATAAATAAACAAATATTGTTATATTTTGAAAAGAATTTCCAGATTAAACCAGATTTATCAGTTTGAAAACAATTTTTTAAAACATAACAACACAAATTGCGTCAACTAATATTTACAATGTAAGAAATTATACACAATTACTACATAAATTTTTATTACTTATTTATATATAAACTAAACGAAACTTTTCAACACAACTAAAAATCAAAACAAAGTAAAGCATTAACACGAACGTATGAAAATAATAAAAACCGAGTAAATGTTTCGCATAAGCTCTAAACTCATGAAGAAATAATGAAACAATAATACACAAAGAAACAGGCTACAAATAAAAAATATTTATTATCTTACGTATAATCAAATCCTCATTTTTCTAGTTACTTCTAAACCGTTCAAAGCTCTTTCTTCTTCATTTCTCAGCTGTACATTGTGGCGCTTTCCGAAATTTACCCACTGGGGATGGTACACTGCACTTCCCCTGTCCCCATCTTCTGCTACGTTGAAATAATACCTCCTTTAGATAATGAAATATATAGTAAATTATAATGAAATAATAATAAATTGAAATTAACAAGTATTTAGAAAATAAAAAAATTGACGATAAAATAAGAAAATTAAATAAAAAACCTCTTCTCTCCATGACCCGGATGTAGAGTGATAAAATAGATCTTTGTCACGTGACACGCCTTTTCTCCCTCGATCTCGTTCATGGCGAACATGAAATTATACTCCTCCTCGTCGATATCGGAATACTCCTCATCTTCGTCCAACTCATCCATCTGGAAGGTGACTCCTCGGAGGGAGAAGGACAGTTCTCCCGGGATTTCCATTTCCATGTTTAAGATGCGGGCGGGGATATCGTTTTCGACGAGACCGCATCCGAGGTAGACAGCGTCGTAGACGATCTCCTTGCCTTTTTTGAAGGACTCGATGTGCTCGGTCATAGTTTTAAATACTGAAAAGATTCATGTAAATTTATTTAGAGTCAAACAAGTATCTTTACTTATTATAAAACATTATTTACACTTTTTAATAACTTTTATAGAGCAGATTTTCTAAATAAAACTTTATTTCTAATAATATTACTTTTTCTACAGTTACTAGATTTTATTATGAGTTGATTAAGCAGCTGCATATTTACAGTTCAATTAAACTAAAATTTCAAAAAGCGAAACACTTTCTTATTTAACCTATAATTCCCAACGTACATAAAAATTTATTTTTGTCAACATCAAATCGAGTCATTTTAAACAAATTTATCTTATATTGAACTTTGTTGTAACTGTGACACTATTTTGTTAAAAGTTTAATCTTTCATGGTAAAGTTTGTTTTTATTTTAAACTGTTTTTATTAAAAGAATTTTCAATGTGTATTGTTTGCATAGATCTACATCAAAAAAGTGTTACTTTTAAAATCTCATGATAGTTTGTTTTTCAGTCTATAAGCAGTATAAAAGAAAAACAAAGCCTATTTTGACCTCAAATACCTTTGAAAGCTAGTAAAAATTAAACGGTGCTTTATTTATGTACAGTTTTATTAAAAAAAATATTTAGATGTCATCTGGTTCTTATAGTTTAATAAGTTATAAGTTAAACTAATATTCAGACTACTCACAACAATTTCGTATAAATTTTCATTTAGTTTTTTGATTACTGACAAATCAAGTTAGTTTTTGTATTTAAGGGACGAAAATAAGCTTATTTATTTTATAATATAAATTAAGTTAACAAATTTTGTTTAAACCTGATGATAAATAATTTGAAAAAGTTTGATGAATAAAGTTTTATATTTTTATAAAAATTTTAATTCAGTTACTATAAATAAATTATTAATAGGCATTAATAACTTATCTTAGAAAAAAACAGTTTTCTAATATATAAAAACAAGCCAATCACATTAAAAACTCTATAAGTCAATCTATGCTTCTTCAGTTAATCTAAAAACAAAACTGATACTTAATTGTTAAAGTAAAACTAAATGTCATATGTACAAAACGTTAATACTAATTTAATTAATTTATAATTTTAATTAGTTTTTGAATAGTGAGTGTATTTCAAGCAACCAAGTTTCTAATTTTAACTATATATATTGTGAGTATAATAAAAATAGTTGTAGGTCGTAATTATGAGAGCCTCCACAGACGACAAAAACAAATTTATATTCACAATTATTCAAACTAAATTTTTTAATGTAAAGTTCACTTATTTTAATTGTTAGAATATTGTTTATTAATTCAATTTCAAAGTCTTTTCGCACAAACAATTAGTAATTCACTACTTATTGTATAATACTATGAAGCTTACATTAAAAAATATACAAATTAAATGGGGTACAGGCGTTTTTTCAAATTGGTCTAAAAATATATATTAATTTTTTTAAAGCAACATAGTTTTATCTATTATAACTTAAAATATAGAAGCTTGCAGATTGAACAAAAAATTTCTTTTGTGTAAAACATGCGTACTCGACGGGAAAAGCTCACCAAAAAAATTTGTTCTCAACAGATAAGTGATTCTTGTTAAAATAAAACTATTCAGTGAAGCAACTAGGAAAAATTAGTGATACAGTTTTAACTAACGATTTTAGTTTGTAATAAGTACTGTTTAGTTTATGGTATCACTATGAAGTAGTTTTGTTTATGATTTTTTAGTTTAAGAGTTTTTCCTTGAATTTAAAACCGGGTTTCCCAAACTGAATCATAAAGGTTCAGTCAGAAATATTCACATTAGGAAATTTAGATGACCATGCGAAGTAAAGGGGCTACAGGGGGCAACTAGACCATAACTTGAAACTCGCACTTGATATTCTTGACTTGATGGTGGAGAGCAATATAAAAAGGAATGGTGTCATTAAGGGAAGTTTTGTAACTCATACTAAAAATTATGCAGTTGATAGTATAGCAAAACAAAAAGTTTTCAAATGAATTTAAGGGTAGTTTTTTGAGAAGTATTTTTGGAGGGGCCATAGCTTTTTGATTTCTTTAAAGGGGCCTTATGAAAAAAAAGTTGAAAACTGTGATTAAAAATATTTAAAGATTTTTCTATTTAATTTTATCACTAATGCTTACTTTTAAAAACATTAACCTTTATAACACTTTAAATTAATCGAAGGTTAAGCTTTAACATCAAAAAAGTAGTAATAATTTCAAGTTATTCTAAAACTAATTAACACTTATTTACTAAAAACCGTATAAAATTAAACAAACTTAAGACTAATGTTTAATTGTGTATAGTTAAAACATATTTAGAGTTTTTATAGAAAAATCTTTATATGAAAAACAAACTACATTAAATATATTGTATTAAAACAATGACTAATTTTTCAAAAAACATATTTCTGCAAAAAATATATTGGAATTTTTTAATTAAGTAACTAGTTGTGTTTAAATAAACTTAGAGCATGATAAAAAAAGCTTTACATACAAAGTAAGTATTTTTAAATAAAAATAGAAATTAGGAAAAAAATACTACTTTTGTAAATATACTTCTTTACTTATTTATTAATAACATTGATTTAAAAAGTTAAAAAAAAGAAAAAAACAGATAAAAAGTGTGTATGGTTTTTTCTTTACTTTTAAAATATAGTTCTTTAACGTACGTTTTAAACCATTGGGTTATATGAAAAAATTAGATTTCAAAATACTTAAACAAATGCTTTATTTTTTTATTATCTTTACTCTGTTGTAGCTATTAAAAGTATAAACATCCTAATGTCGCCACAATAACAAGTTATGTCGTATAATTGAAAACCCATTAGTTTGAATTATCACACGTGACAAGACGACTTAGCTGATCAGTAAATATTTCAAACTGAAATTTTTAAGCAACAAAACCTCAGATTTTCAGTAATACTTGAACTACGAATTGTTACAAACTTTTTTTTTTGTTACTTTATAAAAAAACATATAAGTGTGTTCTAACAAAGTTCAAATTGTATTTATCAAATTAATTATGCAAATAGCTTTTGAAATATTTAGAGAGTTGATTAATTTTCATAACATTAAACATTTAATGTTACTAATAAAATAGTATTTATACTTTCCGGGACAAAACGTTTAACTGTGTCCGAGTAGTGGAAGACCGGATATAAAAAATATTTCTCGAATATTTTATTTTACTAAGACCAAATCTTTTTGAACGTTATGTTTTGCCGATCAATAAACTATCGCAAGTGTACATTTATCAATTAAGAAATTACAACATATGTTTAATAAACTAATTAAAAAGAGACTCCTTCAAAATAAGACAGTTTATTGAAGCATAACAAAACTAAACACATCAACTTATACTCACTATGTCAATTATCATACACAATAACAAGACGTTTCAACAAAACAAATAATACATACTGATGCAACCGAGGTTTACTTAATACACAATACAATACGATTCCGTTTTCAGCCTGACACTGAAACAGATTCAAATTTTCATCTAGCAAATTCCCATTGTTATCTTGTTTGGACAAGCCATTTACTTGTAACCTTGAATCATTAATAATACGCTGCTTGACCGCAGCAATCAAATCAAACCTGATAGAAGATAGTTTGCAAGCACATCTTCTTCCATCACGATCGGAAGGCAAAATGACGTAGAAATGCGCCCAAGTAGAAAATTCCCCTGTTGTGAGAATGAGTTCGGCCTTCGGGGTGCCCTGAACAAAACGGTGATTATCTTCGCACAAACTCAAACCAAAACCCTGTTGTAGCTTGTCAGGATAATAAAACAAAAAACGTTGGTGTCTGACTGGCACGCCATAAGTATTAAAAAAACTCTGTTTGATTTCACGCACAGTGATGGGCAAACTGATGACGTTACATGTAACTGTTTTAACTTCTAAATGTATTACCAATTGCATCTTAACAAACCTTCAAAAATTATAAATGTTTACCGATACTGATTAAAAACTTGATTTACACTTAACTTTATTTACCCTATATGACCTAGATGATAAATATTATAACTTTTTAACTGACATAACTATTAAGTTTATTTAAAATTGAAAGTGTTAACTCAAAAGATGTTATAAAAACTGCTAAAATTTACAACAAACCGTCATTAATACATTACCTAGATTCCACATAATAATTTTGATACTTTTTAAATAAAAATAGTTTTAGGCCATTCAATACGTGATTAGTACTAGTTTTAAGTTTTTTTTCTAAAAATTGTAGATCAAAGCTTCAATAAATAAATAAAAGTAAGGTTTAAGTAGTAGTTTAACTAAGTTAAGATAGTTTTTTTTTCTTTAAAGTAAAAACAAAATTATTATATATTTTAAAAATTATGCTCGAAAAAAAGGTAATAAATAGATCTTGTATTAAAATTATGTTAAATTTTAATATTAATGGAAATATTGTAAATTGTAAGAAATTTCAACAAGATATCTAAATAACTTAGCTGATACAATACAAAGTTAATTTGTGCTAGTTTATTAAAAACTAATAAACGAATGTGTCGTTTGACATATTTTAATCTTAAAACTGTCACTAATGCATAATTTGTTTATACAATAACTATTACCACATTTAAAGTATAAATTATAAGCAAAACAAATTAACAAAAAAATATGTAACAAAATTCTTTTTTTTCAGGATATTTCTTTGACTTTGCTTCTCTAAAAATCCTGTTGATATTTCAAAATTAAAAATTTTCGTTAGAATATATATATATAATTTATAGCAGTTTTGTTTATTTAAAGTCAACTATCGTTTACGTAAAACTTTCATAACTATTTTCTACATGTTATAACATTTTATATAAAAATAATTAATCACATTATTGTTTATTAAACATCGATTTTGAATAAAAGAAAAAATAAAACAAAAACTTTTATTTTGAAAATTTAGTTTTTTAGTTGTGAAATGTAAATTGGTTGATATATTATTACACAGTCTTCAGGCTAAAATATATTTTTGTTTAATTTGTTTGGTATAAAGTTTATAGTTTCTTATTATTGGAACAGTTCTAACATGCACGAAGACATTTTTGCACGAAGGGTCAATTATGCACGAAAACAATTTAACACGAGCAATTTATGTTGCTATGATTCAACAAACTGTTTTGATTATCGAAAATCTTCATAAAATATAACAAAAACTCCATAATATCTAATATAAGTTTATAAACTACCCTTAAGTACACCTGAGAAAATCATGTTTTTAACGAGAGCAAAAATCTCTTAAACTAAATATCATGAACAAAACTACTTACAAAAAATGAAATAGTACTTTAAATTATCTAAAACCGAACACTAAAACTGTGCTATTAAGTACATCCTACTTGCTTCACTAAGTAATTTAATTTTAACAATAATAACCTTTATCTTGAGTACAAATGAAGCTTGATTAAATTATTTAAAGTAAAGTTTAAGTACTAGGTTACTTGATTAAATTATTTAAATTAAAGTATAATTTTAAAAGATTAAACTAAACTATATATATATACTACTTAGTTGTTAAAGTAAAAAAAACTTCTTAACTATAAAACGCTCTAAATTATTATTAATATTATTTAAATTTAATTAGTTTTGAATAGTGATTGTAATTCAAGCAACCATTTTTCTATCTTTAGCTATACTTATTATGAGTATAATAATATAGTTGAATATCAAAGTTATGAGTGCCTTAATAAACGAAAAAAAAAAGAGTTTATACTCACAGTTATTTACAATATATTTTTTAAATGTAAAGTTCAAACATTTTAAAAGTTAGTATAATACTTATTACTTCAATATTAAAGAGTTCTTACAAAAATAACTAAAAATAAATTAACTTATTTCTTATTACTATGAAGCTTCAAAAAGTGTTGAATTTGAAAATAATATAAATCAAAAGGGTTTAAACGTTTTTAAAATTGGTTTAAAATTGATCGTTTATTGTTCTTACTAAAAGCGTTTTATTTAGTTTTTACTTAAGAAAAAAGCTATTATTGTTAAAACTAAATTTTCTAGTGAAGCAACTAAGATTTTTTAATGATATAGTTTTAGCGTTCGGTTTAAGTTTATATGAAGTACTGTTTGATTTTTGGTATCACTGTGAAGTAGTTATGTTTATGATTTTTAAGTTTCTGAATATTTTTGCTCGTCTCTAAAACAGTTTTTTCAAAATTGAATTATTTATAATCAGTCAGGTTTAGTCGTATTACAGAAGTTTAGGGGCCATTAATAATAAAGAGGCCACATGGGGGTTATGATACCATAGTTTGAAACTTACACTAGATAGGTTTGACGGTGAACAGCAAAAAACAAAGGTCTCAGGTGTATACAAGGGTATTTTTTTATAGAAATCGTTCCGGAGATGGCAGTAGCTTATTTTATTTCTTTAAAAAAGTCCTTATGGAAATAAAGTTGGGTAGATTCTAATTTAAAACATTTAAATTTGTTTTCCAACTCTATTTTACTAGTGATGTGCCGGACTTACTATCCGGATCCGGCTGGATATTTCCATTTTTGTCTGATTTCCGGATCCGGCCGTATTCTAATTTGATAAAAAAGTCCGGATCCGGTTTCGGCCGGATTCTAATTTGAAAAAAAGTCCAGATCCGGTTCCGGCCGGATCTTAACATAGATCCGGCCGATTCGGATCTAGTTAGTAAAAAAGAGCATACAAAAAAGTATTTTTTTAAAAACAAATTCTTTGTAAATTAAAAAGAGTCATTTTCGTCTGTTAAAATTAAACACCTACCATGATTGGCTAGATTTGAACACATGACTAATTTACATTTGTTTACATTTAAACTATGAAATAAAAATTTAAGAAATGCAACTCTTTACCTATGTTGTATAATTAAAAACTTTACTACCAAATTGTTAGGCTAGTTTTAAGATTTTTTGAAAAACTCAGGCTAGTTTTCTTTTAGATTTTAAATGAGTTTAAGCTGATCCAGTTTTCAATATTTTGTGATTTTCTAGTTAATTTTGTTCAAGAACTTGATTTTAATTGATTTTAAATTGGTAAGGCTATAGGGGGAGGGGGGGGTCCTCCTTGATTTTTACAAGTTGATCTTATCTTATAGATTTTAATCTTAGCTACCAGATATTGTTCCTGTGATGTACTTTATCTCTCTATCAGTTTTCCTTATACTAAATTTAAAGTTATTCATAGTTTTTTTAGCTTTTATAGAAATGAAATTTTGAAACTACAAATGTAAGCTCTACTTTTTATGTGAAAACTAGTAATGTGCCGGACTCACTATCCGGGTCCGGATCCGGCCGGATATTGCCATTTTTGTCTGATATCCGGATCCGGCCAGATCTTGATATGAAAAAAAAATCCGGATCTGGTTCCAGCCGGATTCTAATTTGAAAAAAAAGTCTGAATCCGGTTCCGGCCGGATCCTAATTTGAAAAAAAAAGTCCGGATCTGGTTCCGGCCGGATTCTAATTTGAAAAATAAAGTCCAGATCCGGTTCCGGCCGGATACAAATTTGAAAAAAAAAGTCCGGTTCCGGATCTGGTACATCAATATTTTTTACTAATGCTTACTTTTAGAAACATTAATCTTAATCATTATTTTAAGGGGTTGAAAGTCGAGCTTTACTACTAAAATAAAAATATAAAAATTTAAGTTTATTTTAAAACTAATTATAATTTAATAAAATTAATACTAAAATGTAGGGACACGTTCAAAATCAACTCGCGATTAAAATCCACCCTCGTGTAAATTCTATCCAATCAAAATCCACCCAGTCTAAACTCGATAACCACTTACTGATCAAACAATACTTTATATCGAATTGTTTTAAACTTTGTATATTTTTTTAGGTTACTTTGAAAAAATCATTTAGTATTATTTGTATTAAATTAAATTAAAATAGTATAGCGTTTAGTAAATGGACTTTATATAGAATTTTCTTAATTTAAAGTCATTAGTTTTTCATGACGTTGGAAATGTAATATTTCCAAACAAAAGTATTTTTACTATCCTGGTAATGACGCTAAGATGTATCCAAGTTGTGTAAGCCTTGATATAAAGAATACTTATCAAAATATATATTATTCCCAGGATCAAATACTTTTGACCACTTTGTTTTGTCAATCAATTAACAATTGAAACTATTATTTAAAGTGTATTTTTATCACTTAACAAACTACAACACAATATATACTTTAATTAATTAAAAAAAGACTCCTCGTAAAAAAAATAGTTTATTACAACAACACAAATACGTCAACTTATACTCACTATGTCAGTTATTAAACACAATAACAAGACATTTCAACAAAACAAAAAATACATACTGGTGCAACCGAAGTTCACTTTATACACAATGCAATATGGTTCCGTTTCCTACCTTACTTTGAAACAGATTCGTATTTTCAACCAGCAAATTCCCATTGCATTCTTGTTTAGACAAGTCATATACTTGTAACTTTAAATCATTTATGACACGCTGCTTGACCATAGCAATCGAATCAAACCTGTTAGAAGATATTTTGCAAACACATCTTCTTCCGTCAGGATCACGTGGAAAAATGACGTAGAAATGCGCCCAAAAAGAAAATTCCCCTGATGTGAGAACAAGCTCGACTTTCGGGGTACCCTGAAAAAACTTTCATCATCTTTGCACAAACGCAGACCAGGACCCTGTTGTGGCTCATGTGGATTCTCAGGATAATATAACAAACGTTGGTGTCTGACTGGCACATCAAAACATTTAAATAATCTCTGTTTGATTTCAAGAACAGTAATGGGCACACTGATTTTGTTAAATTTAAATTTTCTAGCTTGTAAATGTATTACCACTTGCATCTTAACAAACCTTCTAAAATATTAAACGTTTACTAATAATGATCAAAAAATAGCTTCGATTTAATAAAGATAAATTAACTCATAAGTTTTTTATGCCTTTTAGTTAAGAGCAAAGTATATAAGTAAAGAACACTTTTGTAATTTAAAAAAATCTGTTTACATTAAAAGTTCTAAAAAAATCTTTACTTTTTCAGTTAATCTAGAAATAAAACTGACACTTAGTTGATAAAGTAAAACGAAATCTCTTATATATAAAACGCTCCTAATTGTTTCAATGTTGTATAACTTTAACTAGTTTTGAATAGTGATTGTAATTGAAGTAATCAAACTTCTACCTTTGGCTATACTTATTATGACAATAATAAAATAGTTGTATATCATAGTTAGGAGTGCCTTAATAAACGAAAAAATAAACAGGTTATACTCACAGCTGTTTAAATTATATTTTTTTAATGTAAAGTTCCTCAAAAAACATTTTATTATTAGTATAATACTTATTACTTAAATATTAAACAATATTTACAAAAGTAATAGAAAATTTTTGACTTATTTATTATTACTATAAAGCTACAAAAAGTTTTGAAATTTAAAAACAATATAAATTAAAAGGTTTTAAGCGTTTTTAAAATTGGTCTAAAAATTATTGTTTAATTTTTTACAAAAACCGTTTTATTTAGTTTTTATTTAAGAGAAAAGTTATTATCGTTAAAACTAAATTTTTCAGTGAAACAACTAACACAATTAGTGATATAGTTTCAGCGTTCGGTTTTAGTTTATATAACGTACTGTTTAATTTTTGTAAAAATGTCTATGAGTATGACTTCTAAATTTGTTTATGATTTTTAAGTTTCTGATTTTTTTTGCTTGTATCTAAAACAGGGTTTTCAAAAGTGCTTCTAAAAGGGTCAGTCAGGTATAGTCGCATTACAGAAATTTAGGGGCTGTGAATAGTAAAGGGGCCCACAGGCGGCTAAGAGACCACCATGGTATAAAACATACACTAAATATTCTGGATTTGACTGTGAACAGAAAAAATAAAACAAGGTCTCAGGTGTATTTAAAGGTATTTTTTCAAGAAGTCTTTCCGGAAGTGGCAATAGCTTATCTTATTTTAAAGTTCAATGAAAAACATTGGGCAAATTATAATTTAAATTATTTAAAGATAATGTCTAACTTTTTTTTTACTAATGCTTACTTTTGAAAACACTTATCTTAATCTTTTTTTTTTTAACTGGTTGAAGGTTAAGCCTTAACATTAAAATGAAAATATAACAACTTAAAGTTTTTCTATAACTAATTACAACTTTAATATAATTAATACCGAAACGTAGGGACACGTTCAAAATCAACCCGTGAATAAAATGCAATCGCGATCAAAATGTACCCATCCTATTAAAACCCATCTAGTCAAATTCGAGAACCGCTTACTGATCAAGGTTAAGGATTAGGAGTAACAGTGATAGTGAAAAATATATTAAAATAAATAAAAAAATGCAAGAAAATTATTAAATAAGTTTATAAATAAACAAAATGTAAAAAAATATCGGGTTGATTTTGAACGCTGGTAGATTTTGAACGCGGGTGGATTTAAATAGTATACCGAAATGAAAATGTGTATAATTAAAAAGTATCAAGTGTTTGTTGAACAATTTTTTTAATAAAAAACAAATTACACTAAGTCTAATCAATAGAAGCAATAATTAATTTTTCGAATATATATACATCTGTGTTAAAAAAATATGGGAATTTTTAGTTTAACAATTTATGCAGAGTAACTAACCGTATTCTTATTTTTTAATAGAAGTGAATATAAAAGCTAAACCATGGTGAAAAAACGTTATATACTAGATACGTTTTTAAAGGTATAAGTAAAAATAACAACAAATATACTTTTTTATAAATACTTTACTAAATTTATAATTTAAAAGCATCATTTAAAAAGCTTAAATAAAAAAAAGTGTTTAAAGCAAAGAAAAATAAAACATAGTAGTTGAAAATAAATTTAAAGCCATATTGTTATACAAAAAAAAAATGTTTTTAAAATATGTTTGCTAATGACTTACTTTTTATTTTCTTTAAATTGTTGTAATTACTAAATGTACTAACATTCTAATGTCGCCACCAAAGAAAGTATTTTGTTTAAGTAAAGACCTTTTGGTTTTAATTATTATTAGTGACAAAACCATTTACCTGATTAAAGAATATTTCAAATTAAAACTTTCAACCAATGAAGCATAACGTCAATAATATTACTTAAACTTCGAATTGTTTCAATTTTTTTATATTTTTGCTAGAATAATTTGAAACATTAAACATTTAGTATTATTTGTATTAAATTAAATTAAAATTATAGTATAGCTTTTAGTAAATGGACTTTATATAGAATTTTTTTATTTTTGAAAAGTTATATATCTTTCATGACGTTGGAAATGAAATGTTACCTACTGAAAAGTATTTTTACTGTCTGGTAAAGACGTTAAGATGTATCTAAGTAGTGCAAGCTTGGATATAAAAATTTTTTACCAAACTATATATTGATCCTAGGATCAAATACTTTTATCCGATTTGCTTTATCAATCAATTAATTATTGAAACTATTATTAAAAGTATACTTTTTATCAATTAACAAATAATAATATATATTATACTTTAAATAATTAAAAAAAGACTCATCTAAAACAAACAGTTTATAAAAACATAACAACACAAACACATCAACTTATACTCACTATGTTACTTATTATACACATTAACAAGACATTTCAACGAAAACAAACATACATGCCTTTACAACAAAGGTTCACTTCACGCACAATACAATATGGTTCCGTTTTCAACCTGACACTGAAACAGATTCAAATTTTCATCCAGCAAATTCCCATTGTTATCTTGTTTAGACAAGCCATTTACTTGTTACCCTGTATCGTCAATAATACGCTGCTTGACCGCAGCAATCGAATCAAACCTGTTAGAAGATGTCTTATGAACAATTCTTCTCATAGGATCAAGCTGAGAAATGACGTAGAAATGTGCCCAATAAGAAAATTCCCCTGATGTTAGAACGAGTTCGACCTTCGGGATGTCATGAACAAAACTGTGACAATCTTTGCATAAACGCAGACCAGGACCCCGTTGTGGCTCATCAAAGTAATATAACAAACGTTGGTGTCTGACTGGCACGCTTAACCATTGAAAGAGTATCTGTTTGATTTGAAGAACAGTAATTGGCACAATGATGTCGTTAAATGTAAATTTTCTAGATTCTAAATGTATTACCAGTTGCATCCTAACAAACCCTGAAAAATATTGAACGTTTACTAATAATGATCAAAAACTAGCTGGATTTACACTTTATTTTAGTGTATTGAGTTTTAAAAAGGTATTTATTATAAATATAGAAAGACATACTCACTCAGTTTGAATAAGTATAAAATATATTTCAACTTAAAAAGTGCTAACTCAAGTGTCATTTTACTCTACGTACCTACATTATTTTGACAATATTGTAATTACTAATTAATTTTTTTACAACAAATTTGAGATGAAAGAATGTTAAACTTTATGTGTTTTTATTTTTATCAGCTTTTTTGTTTTAAGTTTAATTTCACTAAAACAAATAATTTTAACGAATAACAGTTTTCATTTAATGAGTTAGTTAAATTAATTGCTAAGTTGTTTTACAAAGTTAATCTAAATTTATAGTTTTTATTCTTGTTGGACTGAATTTTAATAACTTGTAATTTTTAAAGCGTTTTGTTTAAGCAACTTCGAGATTTCAAGTCTTAAATAATGTTTTTTTTTTTTAAATTAAGAATATCTTATTGTCATAACAACAACTTTAATCACAAGTATGAATAATAGTTAGGAGCTTTAAAAATGAAGAAAAGCTCTTTTAAAATAGAAATATAAACTAGCTTTTGAATCACTTTTCATTACATATTCGAAAAACTGCTAAAATTTACAACCAAATCTCAATAACAACATACTTATATTTCACATAATACTTCTGTAAATTTCAAATTAGATTAACATTAGACCTTTCAATATATGATAAATTATGCATTTAAGTTTTTTTTTTCCATTTCAATAGATAACTTAAAGTAAAATCTAAGATCTAGGTAATTTTAAGTGAAAAATTTTTAAATAAGAACATAACTGAAATATATTTTTAAAATTGTACACGGAAAATAGTTCCGAATATAATTGTAGTTTAAATTTTGTAAACTGTAAGAATTTTAAACAAGACAATTTTGTAACTAAGCTCATACAATACAAAGTTAATTTGAGCTGATTTATTAAAAACTAATAAACGAATGTGTCGTTTAACATGTTTTAATCTTAAAATTGTCACTAATGCATAATTTGTGTATATAATAACTTTATTTATACGAAAAAACAACTTTGACTAAATATAACCTAGTATGTACTTGAATTCTACTCAAAGTTATTTATTGAAACTTTATTCAGTAAGTTTTTGATAGTTTTTACAAAAAAAACTTACAAGCATAATGCAGTATATATTAAAAATCAAAAAGTTTATTTAATCTAAAAATTTACAAAAGCATTTATTGAAATATAAGTAAGGTTTTATGGATATGTTGTTGTATTTGATTTTATGAAATATTATTAGGTTTTTTCTAATTATAAAAAATTTAAGCAGCTTTTGTTACATCTAGTTTAAAACGGTTAAAAAGCTAGTTTATATTTTTTATTGAATTAAGCAAACTTTATAAACTTAAATACTGTTATTCATTTTTAAAGCCCTAAATCAGTGTTATTTGTGATCAAATTATTGTAGCAAAAATAGAATGTTATTACATAGAATAATAGCATTTCATATTTAAAATAATGAAGTTACTTAGTTAAAATGCTTTAAAAAATTTCAAATTGTTCAAATTTCATCAAATGAGTATTAAAATATGAAGTTAGTCTAATTCATTAAAACATTCTAGCAATTTCCTTAACTTATTCATTAAACAAAAGCTATTAGTTAAAAGTAATGATCTTAGTGAAAGTTTGAAATAAAATTTTTAAAAGTGGATTTAGTTGATTACAAATGAAGTTAATCACATCATCTGAAGTCTGTAATAAGAAAATCTAAACAGTAATTACAGTATTGACAATGAGGAGAAACTTTATGTACTGACGCTCTGGTTGTATTTTCAAACTTAAAACAACTTTTAATCATATTCAAACATTAAACTTAATTCATTTGAAATTAATTTTCTTCTAGGTCGCAAAGTAGTAAAAAACATAATAAGAAAATAAAATTAAGTGTAAATCAAGCTAGTTTTTATTGAGTATCAGTAAACATTTAATGTTTTTGAAGGTTTATTAAGATGCAAGTGGTATTACATCTAGATGCGCACAGCACATGTTTAACGACATCAAAGTACCCATCACTGTGCTTCAATTCAAACAATCATTTTATCTTAAATTCGGCGTACCAGTAAGACAACAAAGTTTGTTTTATTATCCTGACATGCCACAACAGGATCCTGGACTGCATTTGTTCGAATATCATCACAGTTTTGTTCAGGACATCTTGAAAGTCGAACTCGTTCTCACATCAGGGGAGTTTTCTAGTTGGGCACGTTTCTGCGTCATTTTTCTTCCTGGTCCTGATAAAAGAAGAGTTTTTAGCAAGCTATCTTCTTACAGGTTTCATTCTATTGCTGATATCAAGCAGACAACTTTTGATGATCAAGAGTTACAAGTCAATGGCTTGTCTAAACAACAACATATTGGAAGTTTGCTGGATGAAAATTTGAACATGTTTCAATGTCAAATAGAAAACGCAACCATATTGTATTTTAAGTATAAAGTAAACCACAGTTATACTAGCATTTATTTTTTGTTTCGTTAAAATGTCTTTTTTACGTGTATAATAATTGACAATGTGTGTAAAGGTTGATTTATTTTTTGTTCTATTGTTTTAATAGAATCTTTAATTTTCGAGTAATGTTTTTTAATTTATTAATTAAACTATAATATTTAAAAGTATAACGTTGTCTAATTTATAATTCCCAATCAATAAAAAATTAATATTGTCCACATTTAATCAAGTTATTTTTTCAATAAGCTTTTGTTTATTTTATACTACACTTTTTAAACTCTGACATTGTTTTCTTAAAAATTTGATCATTTATGGTTAGGTATGTTTATATTTCTAACTAATTATTTCCAAAAACTGTCTAGCTTATTTTGTTTACATTGATCTTCAACAAAAATATATTTAAAAAAAAACTAATGATAGTTTAGAAGAAAGCTAGTAAATAATAAACTAAGCGTTAATTATGTATGATTTTTTTGTAAAAACAAGTTCAGTTCTATTTAGATACATTTAGACCTCAAATAACTAGTTTTTATTGTATAATTTTTAATATTTCATGTTTAATAATAGTAATTAAAAACTTTTAGACAAATCATGACAATTTTATATAAGTTTTATTTTTTACTCACAGAACAATTAAATTAGTTTTTTTATTTAAGTGACGAAATAAGCATATTTATTTATCAAATTCAAATCATTATGTTATAATGTTTTTACATGATGAGAATTTATTTATTAAAGTAAGATGTTAAAAAATTAGTAATCTTTACTATTTTAGCTCCTTACTGGGAACAAAATTTGTAAGATGTTAAACACTTATTCTAAAATCAAATTATATAAAAACAAATGTTTTTCTAATATAAAACCAACTAAGGGTCTCTAAGTTCTTAACTACAATCTACACTTTTTGATTTAAATTACAAGAAAAATTTGATTGTTGAATTACAACTAAGTTTGATATATTTAATATAAAAGTAGAAAATAAATATACTATTTGATGTTTTTTTTGATTTTTAATTAAGTAAAACTACTAAGTAAAAAAATTAAAAAAAAATATTATAAAATACGATTACTTTTTTTTTTAAATAAAGAAATAAAAGTTTGAATGATAACCTTAAATAAAAAAAAATCTTTTACTTTTTACTATCTTTACATTGTTGTAGTTATTATATGTAGTAACGACGTAATGTCGCAACCATAAAAAGTTTTATCGTTTAAGTGAGGACATATTAGTTAAAATATTATTACAAGTGGCAAAACCATTTAATTAAATAGAATATATCTCAAATAAAAACTTTTGTCCAATGAAACCAAACGTCACTAAAAATATTTAAACCAACAATTAGTTTAAATTTATCTGTTTGTTAAATTAGTTTGAAAAAAAAACAATTAAATTTTTTGTCATCTGTATTACTTTTTTAGTATTTCTGTAGAGTCTTTGGTTAGTAGAAAATTTAAAAATGTTTTTATAAAATTTAGAAATCTTTTAACTTTTCATAACATTGTAATCGAAATATTGTATATAATAACAATATAAGTATTCCTACTATCCTAGTCATGAAGATAAACTGTATCCGAAGGTAAGACTAAATAACAGAAGTACTGTTCGAAATATATAACAGAACTTTTTCTTAAGAAAAAATCCTTCTAAGCGCTTTGTTTTGTCGATCAATAAAATATTGCATCTATCATTCAAAGTGTATTTGTAACAATCTACAAATAAAATATTTATTGTACTGAAATTAGTCACAAAAAAGACTCCAAGAAAACAAAATAGTTTATTGAAACATAAAAACACAAATACGTCAACTTATAATCACTATGTCAGTTGTTATACACATTGATAATACATTTCAACGAAACAAAAAATACATGCTGGTGCAACTGAGATTCACTTTATACAAAATACAATATGGTTCCGTTTTCAACTTGACATTGATACAGATTCGAGTCATCCTCCAGCAAATGCCCGTGGGGTTCTTGTTTAGACAAGGCGTGAGTTCTCAACTCGTCATGATCAGCAAAAATCCGATGCTTTATCTCATGAATTAAATTAAACCTGTTGAAAAAAACCTTGAGAACTCGTCTTTCATCGCCAGGATAACGTGGAAAACAGACGTAGAAATGCGCCCAGTTTGAAACTTCCCCTAGTGTGAGAATAAGATCGACGTTCGGGTTGCCCTGAACAAAACTGTCATCATCTTGGCACAAACGCGGACCAGGACCTCGATGTGGCTGGTCAGGATAAGAAAACAAACGTTGGTGTCTGACTGGAACTCCGAACTTATGATAAAACATTTGTTTAATTCGAAGCACAGTAATGGGCCCAATGATGTTGGTGAATGTAAACTCTTTTGTTTCAAATTTTATTACCACATTCATCTTGACAAACCTTCAAAATTATTAATACTTACTGGTATTGATTAAAATTTAGCTTGATCTACTATACATTAGTTCTTTTTTATGATATAAAATGAAATTGATTTCGACAGTTTTAAGTCAAATGTTTTAATATGACTAAACGTGGTTTTAAGCTTGAAAAGTGTTACTAAAATGTCGTATACTGTACGTACCTACATTTTTAGTTATTGTCAATATTATATTTACTACTTACTTATTCTTATAACAAATTTTAGATGAAAAAGGTGATTAACTTCACATTTAATTAAGTTAATCCGCTTTTAGAACTTTTTTTCTTAGTTTAGCTTCCTTAAGTTCAATAGTTATAATCAACAGTAGTTTTTATTTTAAAAATAAGTTAAATTGCTAGTTTATTTTAGTTAACTCGCTTAACTTTTAGTTTTTATACTTATCGGACTGAATTCGAAAAATATGTGACTTTAAAAAGTTTTTGATAAATAAACTTTTTAATTTCAAATATGAAATGTAATCATTTTAATGTAATAACATCCTATTGTGGCTACAAGAAGTTTGATCACAATTAACACTAGTTCAGGGCTTTTATAATTTTTGTTTGCAATCAACTAGAAGTATAAACTAGCTTTTGAAACACTCTAAATGAGATGTTATAAAAACAGCTTAAGTATTTAACACATATATAAAAAAAAATATTTATTTGCCTCAAAATATTTTTGTAAACTTTTAAAATGAAAACAACTTCAGGCCATCTTTATATGCAAATTATGAATTTAGTTTTTTTTTTAAATTGATTTAAACTAAGAGAATAAAGCTTCAGTAAATAAATAAATAAGTTGAAATAAGATTAAAGTACTAGTTGATTTAAAGTTAGTGACCTTTTTGTAAGTAAGTACAAATCTATAATATAATTTATAAATTGTGCACAAAAAAAAAGTATAAATAGAACTTAAATCACTAATGAATAAATATGCTGTAAACTAAAAGAAATTTATCAAGACAATCAAGTAATTTAGCTCATACAATATAAAGTTAATTTGGGCTGAATTATTAAAAACTAATAAACAAAAGTGTCGTTTAACATATTCTAATCTTAATATTGTCACTAAAGTATGACCTGATTAAACAAAACAGTTATCATAGTTAAGGGCAGGAATCTAATATGCACGAAGGGACACTTTTGCAAGAAGACACTTTTGCACGGGTTGATTTTTTTTTTTTTTTTTTTATAATTTAAGTTAATTATTTTTTTTTACTATCACTATCACTACCACCCCTAACCCTTAACCGCGGTCTTAACTTAATTTACTTGTTTTTGTCATCTAGTAAATTTTATCAAGTTTGTTTATCTTTTTTTGTAACTGTTACTCCTAACTTTTATCCTCGATCGGTAACTTTTTTTTTTTTGATTTTTTAGTATATTTTTTATTTATTTATTTATTTATTAATTATTTTAGTTTTATGTATTTTTTTCTTGATTTCCTACACAATAAATCTTATCTCTAACCCTTACCCTCGGTCGGTAAGTTTTGTTACTTATTTTTCTTAATATACTTTTTTTCTGGTCTATTTCTTTTTATTTTATTTTATTTTTTTTCTTATTCTCAGGCAAAAATGACCTTCCGTGCAAAATAGTCGTTGTGCAAAAGTGACCGCTCGTGCTAAAGTGTCTTCGTACAAAATTGTTCCTTCATGCAAAAAAGTCTTCGTGCAAAAGTGTTAATTCGTGCAAAAATGTCTATGTGCATATTAGAACCGTTACACATAATTAAACGATATAATCTTTAACCCAAATAAGTTAACCAAAATAATTTTTTAGCTAAGGACTGTATGATAATTTTTAAGCTAGTATTTTAATTAAAAGTGCTGTAAAGGTAAAATAAATTTATGTAGTAAATTTGGATCTTTATTGGTTTTAATGATAGTTTATCGTTAAAAATAAAAGAACTATGATATAAATTTCTGTAGTTTTAGGATGTTTTTAGACTTTGGTACTTCGAAAAAGCCTGTTGATTTTTTTAATTTAATTTGCTTTTTCATAACATTTATTTCATTTATAGGAGTTTTGTTTATTCAAAGACAACTATCTATTACGTAAACATTTCTTAACAGTTGTCTACATGTTTTCATATTTTATATTAAAGTTATTAATCAATAAACATTTAGTTAAGTATCAATTTTTTTAAATAATAGAGAACAATAAAACGTGAATAATTTTTTCGAAATATACATGTTTTATGTAATATATTTTCATATTTAGGTTACTTTTTTTTTCTGTTTACTTTTTTCGTTTTTAGCTCGTTATAAATTTTATTAATTTGGGTATGGAACTCGATGACCGAGAGGTCTTTTTGCGTATCTAGGTCGTTCAACCAAAAAAGTTTAAACAATTTTTTGTTTTTGTTCAATAAACCATTAAATGTTTTTAAATAGAACTAAACGTTTTTTTTTACAAAACATTGTAGATAAATAACGAATAGTTTGTTAGCTTTCTATCTAAGCTATCATGAACTTTTAAAAATAATATGTTTTTATTGTAGATATATGTAAATAAAATAAATTATACAATCTTTTGATACAAACAGTTTGAAATAAAAACAAAATCTAATTTGAAAAATTTAAATTTTTAAGAAAACAGTCTCAGAGTAACAACAAAGTTATGTATAAAATAAATAAACGGTACATGAAAAAACAACTCAATTAAATGTTGACAATAATAAGTTTTTATATATTGGAATTATAGGTTAAATAAGACAGCGTTACACTTTTCAATATTATAAGCTATTAAATTAAAAATAGAGACCTCGAAAATAATAGAGTTTTTTGAAACATACAAAAAGAAAATAAATCAACTTTTACTCACAATTTCAATTATCATACACATTAACAAGACATTTCAACGAAACAAAAAATATATGTCTTACATGCACGTTGTCTAATATGCGTGAAGGTGCACTTTTGCACAAAGACACGTTTTCATGAAAACACTTTTGCACGAGGGTCAAAAAATGAGTTTATACCCACAATTATTTAAACTTAATATTTTCAATATAAAGTTCAAACATTTTAATTGTTAAAATATTACTTGTTACTTCAATATTTAAGAATTAAGAAAAAATAATTAAAAATTAATAACTTATTGCTTATTACCATCAAGCTTCAAAATGTGTTAAAATATAAAAAAATATAGATTAAAAGGGTTTAAGCGTTTTAAAAATCGGTCTAAAATTCATTGCTTATTTTTTTACTAAAAACGTTTTATTTAGTTTGTACTTATGAAAAAGTTATTACTGTTAAAACTAAATTAGGTTAGGGCATTATAGCAAGCAACCAAGACTTTTTATGATATAGTTTTAGCGTTCGGTTTTAGTTTATATAAAGTATTGTTTAATTTTTGATATCACTATGAAGTAGTTTTGTTTATGATTTTTAAGTTTTCTGAAAATTTTTGCTTGTATTACAACAGGGTTTACAAAAGTGATTTATAAAGTTTCAGTTAGGTATAGTCACATTATAGAAATTTAGGGGCAATGAATAGTAAAGAGACCCACATGGGGTTATGAGACCATAGTTTGAAACTTACAATAGATATTCTGGTTTAGGCGGTGAAGAGCAATAAAGTAAGGTATTAAGTGCATTCAGAGGTAGTTTTTTAAGAAGTGTTTTCGAAGCGAGTCATAGCTTATTCTATTTACTTAAAAAAGGCCTCATGAAAAAAAGTTAGGAAAAATATAATTCAAAAACAAACACTTATTTTTAATTAGAAAACATTTAAAGATATTTTCTAACTATTTTTTTTAACTAATGCTTACTTTTGAAAACATAAGTCATAATAACTATTTTTAACGGTTTATGGCAGGGTTTCCCAAACTCATTTTCTAAATCGCTCCCTTTTTAAAAATTTGAAAAATAATCGCCCCCCACGATTTTACAAAGTAGTTTTTCTCTTGAGTACAAACTTTTGAGCTGAAAAAGTTGTGTTCGAAATGTAATTTAGTCTGGTGCTTCTTATGCACGCCTTTTTGGGCTGTGTTTAAAGTAGTTTATAGGGCTTGAGAAAATAAGTTACATTTGTTTTCTTATAAGCCCAATAAAGTGTATTAAAATACTTCATTATAAAAATGCTTTGTGTAATCTGTAATCAATCCTGTTTAGATATGAAATGTTTTGAAACTAATGAAGCTTTAAGGATAGTATTGGACAACTTCTGTAGTCAGCAATTCATAATTACTATAAAATCTTTTCTAGTTTTAACTTGTTAAAAGAATGTATTTGCGGGCTGCATAATTTAAAAAAATAAGGTATATGAAAATTAAAAAAATTGAGCAGAATTGCAATAAAATTATTTAGTATTATTGTGATCTAGGAAATACTATTGTGAACTGAAAACCAAATTGAAAGTGTATTTCAAAATATTAATTATCAAAAAACTAAATTTTGTTTATTTTGCACAAGTAGTTTTCAATTTATTTAGCGGGTCGAAATTTGACTGGATCTTAACCGTACGTTACCCATCTAAAATCTTAACTTAAAACTGACATTATAATTAGTCTCTCATATTCGGACATTTAGAAGTTAATACTAAGTAACTTATTTAAGCCGCACAATATACTTAAATTATTTTATAAATAGGTATATTCTAAAATTACTATACCAGAGATTAAAAAACTATAAAAGAATGAACAGTTTATTTTACAAATAATAAAATAAATATTAAAACATAATTTCTGATCTAGTTTGAGGAAGTTTGACCGACTGGTTGATTATCTCACATGAAAAGTGGTTTCATCAACAGCTTCAGTTAATGCAGTAAAATTATTAATTTCAATGCTAAGATATATTATAAGCAAGTTAGTTGTAAAATTTAAAACTTTATTTCAAACTTTTTAAACTATATGTTTTGTAGTAGAATACCATTAAAGAGTATTTGACTTGGAATAACCTTTAGGAAACTAAACCTTAATTTTAACAATTTCTTTTTTCTTAACTTAAATTCAAAAAAAAATCAAAAATTTTACAGTTAATTTTGTGAACAGAAAGTAATCGATTAAAAAAATCTTTTAATTAGGTTAAATTTTTTTTTTGTAACTGTAGCATTCTTTTTGATGGCTTATTTAAAACTGTTTAAATTTATTTTTTCTCTAGTTATTAGCCTATAATAATTTACCAGAAGAAAATAGTGAAAATCTAAAAACTAGTTTTGAACTATTAAAATAAACAACATAATCTAATTGCTAATATATTAAAAATTAAGATAAAACAAAAAACAGTTGTATTAATAGTTTAAAATTCCTTAATATATAGATTTTTCAACAATAATAAATCAAGTAAGAAAATAAAATTGAGTTTAAGAATCTATTAAATGAAAAATTTAAAGTCAATTCAAACAGAGACCTCAAATATATACTCTTTTAAAACGAAAAAACAAATTTGAAATAAAAACTTTAATAGTTATCTTTTTTTTTTTATACAGATTAAACAAGTAATAAAAAAAATATGTCAAATAAATTTCTTTAAAACAAATACTTTAATCACTATGCTATAAAAAATTTTAGTGTAATGTTTAACGACAAATATAAACTACAAAGTTATACAGGTCAAAATAAAACTATTAACAGATTTAAAACATAAACCATTTAATAAATACAGTAGACTTCCGCTTGAGTTCGCACTTTGAACAAAATCAAAAAGTACAAATTCAAAAATTATTACCATTTTTTTTACAAAATGATAATTTTAAATATGTTATATGCAATAACGTTATGCATAAACATGAAATCAACTAAAACATAATACAAACATTCATAAAAAAAAAAAATTAGATAAGCTTTTAAATATTGTGTATTTTTTGTTTTATTATTACTTAGTTAGTAATAGACTTTATTTAAGTTAAATTTAAGAAAATATAAATTTGCACTTTTTTTTGGGTAAAAAATGCGAACTCAAGAGGAAGTCTACCGTAATTAATATTTATTAGGCATTATGCAAACCTGATGTAGAATAAATAACTTAATAAAATTTTTATTATAACAAAACTACTTAAATACAATACAAATCAGGTTAAATAAGAAGTATTTTAAAAAATCAAATAAAACAAAATAAACTTTCATAAAATAATGTCTGCTACTGAAGTCTAATATAATGTGAAGGATGAGTTTTAAGACTGCTTGCAAGTTTTTTTAATCTGATTCTTAATCAGTAAAATAAAGTCTCCTTTACAAATATCTAGATTAGATCTTTTGCTCAAGATTTTGATAGCTGAACTGAAAGCTTTCTCAACAACATAGCTAGAAGGAAAAACTATAAACAACAATCTAAATTCTTCTCAAATGATTGGATACTTTTGCCTTAGTTTTTGTTGATTCCAAAAGCTTTTATATCGTTATTTGGAAAAATTTAAATAAGTTCAAGGTCAGTTTGTAAGTCTGAGAAGGTTTCCTGTAAGTCGTTTACTTCAAAAAGATCTGCCTCGAAGGGATCTATATTTTTATCTATATGATAGCTTTTTTGTGTCAAATCGAAATTTTACTACTTAATATGTTAAAATTGTTAAAAATTCCAGATTTTTTAGGTTTTTTTTTTTTGCCTAAACTGTCAAATTCCAGGTTTTTCCAGGTTTCTAGGTAAATTAGCAACCCTGTATAGTTTTATTTCTTAGTCTAACTTAGTGACTTTACAAAAAAACAATTGGAAGTATCATGAGGTGATATAACTATCACCTCATGATATTTTTAATAAAAATAAAAGTATACAGGGTTGCCAGTTTACCTAGAAATTTAATAATATATAACATAGATTTTTACAAACCATTTATGATCCCAAATAGCATTTATGTCAGGTTATAAAATGATGAGAGGGATTCCGATCGTCTATTATCTATGTAATTGTTAAATAAGAAAATATATGAATGAACATATGTAATTTACTTAAAAGTAGGAGTCATAAGTACTTGATTTCTTTCTCTATATTTTACATAAACAAAATAAACTTTTTTTGTTTAAGTTTTACCTCAAGGTCATATATTTAATAGCAAGCTAAAATTAGTAACATAGCAATATAAATAGTAAAAGTTTTATGACAGCCCAAAATTTTAAAATCGCCCCCTTTTTGCCCCCTTACTAGTTATCGCCCACCCTTTTGCCCCCTTACTAATTATCGCCCCCCGACTTACTAAAATCGCCCCCAGGGGGGCGATATCGCCCACTTTGGGAAACCCTGGTTTATGGGTTTGGCTTTAACAGTAAAATTAAAATATAATAATATGAACTTATTTGCATAGAAACAATCATTATTTTTGATTATATGTATTACTAATAAAAGTATATGAGAGTTTTTTACCTAACAATTTATGCATAATAATTTAATGGATACTTATATTTGTTACAATGTTTAACAGAAAATTAATTTGTATAACAAAAACGTTTTTAGGAGTAAAAGTAAAAACTACAAAAGATATACTTTCTTTTAAATATTTACTTAACTAATTAACTAAAATTAAGCCTTTTAAAATTATGCTTTAAAACTAAATTAAAGCAAGAAAGCTAAAATAAATAAAAATGTGTTTTAAATTATGTTTGGTTTTTCTTTACTTTCAAAATATAGGAATTTAAAATAAGTAGTAAAAGCCTGGATATAAGAAATACTTTTTCAAAATATATATTATTCCTATGATTAAATCCTGTCTTTGGGATTAAATAAATGGTCTTTGGGGTGCCCTGAACAAATCTGTGATAATCTTTGCACAATTGCAGACCAGGATGCTGTTGTGGCTCGTCAGGATAATAAAACAAACGTTGGTGTCTAACTAGAACGCCTAACTCATCATGAAACATTTGTTTGAATTTAAGCACAGTGGTGGGTAAATCTATGTCGTTTATTGATATAAACGCTTTAGTTCCAAGTTTTATTACCAATTGCATCTTAACAAACCTTCAAAATTATTAAATACTTACTGATACTGATTAAAAAAGTTTTAATCTACTTTAGATTTTAGTGACTCACTTCTAGTTTTTATTCTTAATTGACTAAAATTGAACAATTTGTAGTTTTTCAAAGCGTTTTGATTAAGCAACTTCTAAAATCAATTCTGAAACGTAATAGTTTTAATGTAATAGCACCCTATTGTCGCTACAATATTTAATATCACAATTGACACTGATTAAGGGATTCAAAAATGAAGAAAAGATTTATAAAGTTTTCTTCAATCAAATAGAAACACGAAATAGCTTTTGAAACTTTTTTAATTAGATGTTGTAAAGACTAATGAAATTAACAACAAAATATCCACAATACTTTACTCAAATTCCACAAAAGACTTTTGCAAATTTTTAGGTTAAACAACCTTTAGAATTTCAAAAGATGCTAAACTATGAAACTATTTTTTTAATTATTTTAAGCTCAGAGAATAAGCTTGACTAAATAAATCAAAGTAAACTTTAAGTACTAGGTCAAACAACTCTTTTTTTTATGATTGAACTAAACTATAATATATTTTATTTTTAACACTGTGTACAAAAAGGTTTAAACATAATTTATATCATAATAGAAATATACATATTGTAAACTAAAGAAATTTAAACAAGACAGTTAAGTAATTTAGCTTATACAAAATTAATTCTGCTAATTTATTAAAATATAATAAACGAAAATGTCGTTTAAAATATTCAAATCTCAAAATTGATACTAATGATGTATCACTTGGTTTTAAAACTATTATCATAGATAAAGGTAGGAGGCAAATATGCACGTAAGGACACTTTTGCAGGAGGACACTTTTGCATAAAAACAGTTTTGCACGAAGGTTTACTTTTGCACGGGATGAAATTGTTTTATTTTTTATTTTTAGCAGTTTAAATTTACTATATTTTTATAACAATCACTACCATCCCTAACCCTTACCAGCGGTCTTATTTTTTTACTCGGTTTTTTATTAATTTTACTTATTTATTAAGTTTTTTTTTTTACTGTTACCCATAACTCTTATTCTCGATTGGTAATTTTTTTTTCTTTTTCGATTTTTCAGTATATTCTACTTTTTTTTTCAATTTTTTTTTATGTTTTTGTTTTCTATTTTTCTTTTCTATAACTTTTATTCCTAACCTTTACCCTCGGTCGTTAACTTTTTTTGTTTTTGATTTTATTAATATATTTGTTTTGGTTTAATTCGTTTTTTGTTTATTTATTTAAGTTTTGTTATTTTTTTATTCTCATGCAAAGATTATCTTCCGTGCAAAAGAGTCGTTGTGCAAAAGTGACCCCTTGTGCTAAAGTGTTTTCGCACAAAATTGTTCTTACATGCAAAAAAACTTCTTGAAAAAGTGTCTTTTTTGTGCAAATTGTCAATGTGCATATAAGAACCTATATCATAGTTAAAAACTATAAAGATTAGGCAAAACAAGTTTAACACAAATATATATTAGCTAAATAACTGGATAATAATATTTAAGTTAGTATTTTAATTATAAGTGTTGTGAAGGTAAACTAATATTATGTAGTAAGTTTTGGTGTTAGTAATAATACTTTAACGCTAAACATAAAAGAATTATTTCTAAAAATTTGCCATTTCTAAAAAACTTTTCAATTTACTTAACTTAATTAGAAATTTTAGAATATATTATTACTTACAAAAAGCAGCACAAGACATCACTTACTTATTTAAAAGTACTCTACACGGCACTTAAAAACAAGATACAAAAAAAATATAATTTCCTTTCAAATAAAGTATTGACCGAAGATTCAGTACTTAACACAGTTTGCAAGATTGAAATTAGACAAGAAAGTAGAGCAACTTTGCAATTTTTATCCTATTATATTTTAAAATTTATAATGCTGAAACATGTTATAGCTATACTTTAATTACTAATTTGACGATAATAGAAACTACGACTTTTTGTAATCTAGTTTTAATTTGCTACGACGGTTTGTAAACTTGAAATTATTTTTACAGTAGATTTTGCTTTAGTTACTTTACAAATAACTTAAATGTTTTTCATTAGCAATAGCTTATGTAAAAATATATTTACCAAAATTCAACCTATTTAAAAGCGCTAGAGCAAAAAAGATAAGTTTGAATTTGATTTGAAATAAGCTAATAAACAAAATGTAAATACTAAGTAATTTAAACTTATGGCTTTGCTATTTAATTAAAACTTCTTTTGAAACTTAACCTTAAAATGAATTGATTACTTTGATGACTAAAGTATAATAGTATAAGCTAAAAGTTTTATACAATAACTCGAATAAAACTTTCGTTAATTATACAGTAATTCAAATAGAAAAAACATGGCCGTTTTGAAATATACATGCTAACGAATCAATCTTGACTAATTTTACATTCAAATTTATATATATTTTATCTATATTTACTAGAAGTTTGGAATTATAGAAATTCTAGAAGCTAAATTGTATGAATAACTACAAGTAACCTTTTTAGAATGATGTTTAGTTTTATTTCTTAAATTCAAAGTTATAAGTTATCAACTATTGTCTAACTTTAGCGAAATTATCAACATAAGTCTTATTGAAGATGTGGTTTATCGAATTAACGAAAAAAAAATAGTAAAATTAAACCGTGAACTATAAAGTTAGACAAACAAGCAAACACAACAAATTTTCCGAACAAAAAGCAATTAAGATGAGGCTAACACAAAATAGTGATCGAATAGTAATTGAAAATAAGTTTCAACCATAATGTTATATTTATAAATCTGAGTTTCCAAAATATGTTTGCAAATGATGAACTTTTTATTTTCTTCGATTTTTTGTAGTAATTAAAAAGTATTAACGTCCAATTATCACCACAATAACTTGTTTTGTCGCAAACTAAAGACCCATTAGTTTAATTTTATAAAAATTAAAAGTAAAGTTAATTGATTTTAAAGTATCTAAAATTGAAATTTTTGCAATGAAACCTCCAGTTTCTAAAAATATTTGTAATACTATTTAGTTTAAACATTTTATGTTAATTACATAAAGTATTCCTACTGTCCCGGACAAGAATATTTAAATTTGTAACATATAATACATTTTATTTACCTAGGACCGAATACTCCGAGACTTTTGTTTTAACAATCAATAAACTATAGCATCTACTATTAAAGATGTATCTTAATCAATTAACAAATTACAACATACGTGATAATTTAAATAATAAAAAAAAACTCCTTGAAAACAAAACAGTTTATTGAAATATAGGATAACGAAATAACACGATGTCGACTATCATACACAATAAAAATACATTTCAGCAAAACAAAATATACATAGACATTTCCTTTTTTATTTTATTGTAAAACTACTAATATTCTCATGTTTTTTTGTTTAATCGCTTAGGTTTCATGCCTGTGTCCAACGTTGGACTCAAACAACAATAATAGTAATATCAGAAGTAAATAAAAAAACAAGCAAAGCGTTAGCTTTTAAAACAACTAAATTTATAAGTTAATATAAACATGCTTAAGAAAATTTGAACAATCTTGTGCTTTTAATCGTTATTAAAATTTATTGTGACTTGAATATTGTAAACCGTAAACCAAAACTTTGACCGAAACTTAGTTTGCAAAATAAATTTTTGAAAGAATAAATATATAACTTCTCCTCCAACAGTTAATATCTCTCTATTTGTTTTCTTAAAATAAAACATATAATATTAATATAAACAGTATAACTAAAAATATCAAACACCTCAAAAAACTGTAAGACTGGATAAGATCAATATTTATCAGAGTATAAAAGTTTTTTTTTCCTAGGACCGAATCCTTTTGAGCGTTTTATCACGTTATACTTTATATAATTAAAAAAACTCCTTGAAAATATATCATTTTATTAAAAGATAAAAACAGAAGATACATCAACATATACTCACAACTTCAGTTAATTACACATTATCAAGAAATTTCAACGAACTACTTATACTCACTATGACAGTTGTTAGACACATTAACAAGACATTTCAACAAAACAAATATACATGCTGTTGCAACCGAGGTTTACTTCATGCACAATACAATATGGTTCCGTTTTCAACTTGACACTGATACAGATTCAAATTTTCATTCAGCAAATTCCCATTATGTCCTTGTTTAGACAAGCCATTTACTTGTAACCCTTGACCATTAATAATACACTGCTTGACATTAGCAATCGAATTAAACCTATTAGCATTAACCTTGGAAACACGTCTTCTACCATTTGAATAAGAAGGCAAAATGACGTAGAAATAAGCCCAATTAGAAATTTCCCCTATTGTGAGAATAAGATCGTCGTTCGGGATGCCCGGAACAAAGCTGTCATGATCTTGGTACAAACGCGGACCAGGACCTCGTTGTGGCTCGTCGGGATAAGTAAACAAACGTTGGTGTCTGACTGGAAC
Source organism: Thalia democratica (assembly GCF_965202585.1). Lineage (NCBI taxonomy): Eukaryota > Metazoa > Chordata > Thaliacea > Salpida > Salpidae > Thalia > Thalia democratica. Next base: position 20,135,630 of record NC_139168.1, read on the forward strand.
GCCGAACGAATCATGAAACCTTTGTTTGATTTGAAGCACAGTGATGGGTACTCTGATGTTTGAGAATGTAAACTCTTTCATTTCAAAATTTATTACCACATTCATCTTGACAAACCTTAAAAAATATTAATACTTACTGATATTGATAAAAATTTAGCTTGATCTACTATACTTTCGTGTTTTAGTACTTCTTTGCGATAAAATTTGATTTTGAATGAAACTGAATTTGACACATTTAAATCAAATGTTTAAATGTGACTAAATCTTATTTTTAGTTATTGTCAATATTATAACTACTACTTGCTTTTTCTTATAACAAATTTAAGATGAAAAAAGTGATTAACTCCAAATGTATTTAACTTAATCCGATTTTATATGTTTTTTCTAAGGTTAGTTTCACTAAATTAAATCCTTATAAACAACAGTAATTTCATTAAAAAATTAGTTAAAACAATTGGTAGATTGTTTTAGTTTACTCGCTTAACTTATAGATTTTATACTTATTGGACTGAATTTGAACACTTTGTGATTTTTTGATGCTTTTGTTTAAGTAACTTCTTGATTTCAAATTAGAAATGTAATTATTTAAATAAGATAATATCCTATTGTCGCTACAAGAAGTTTGATTACAGTTAATACTGGTTGACGGCTTTGAAAAAAAAAGAAAGTATTTTTAAAATTTACTTTAATCAACTAGATGTGTAAACTTGCTTTCAAAACACTTTTAGTTAGATGTTAGAAAAACAGCTTAAATTTACAACAAAATATTAATAACATCTTATTTATAAACCACAAAATATTTTTGTAAACTTTTAAAATGAAAGAAATTTCAGACCATCATTATATGCTAAATTATGGATTTGGGTTTTTTTTTCTACAAATTTATTTCAACTGAGAGAATAAACCATCAATAAATAGCTAAAGGTAAAATTTAAATACTAGGTTATTTAAAATTAGTGTTTATTTTTTGTTAAGTCAGATCCAAACTATAACATGTTTTTAAAATTGTGCACAATAAAAAATAACAAATATATTTTACATTAAAAAATGAAGTTTAAATGTTTCAAACTGTAACAAATTTAAAAAGACAATTAAGTAATTTAGCTGATACAATATAAAGTTAATTTGTGCTGACTTATTAAAAATTAATAAACGAAAGTGTCCTTTGAAATATTCGTATCTTAAAACTATTACTAATGTATCACCTGCTTATACAAAACTATAAACTCTCGTACAAAAGTGACCTTCCGTGTAAAAGTGTCTTCAGGTAAAAGTGACCCCTCGTGCAAAAGTGTCCCTCCGTGAAAAAGTGATCCTCCGTGTAAAAGTGTTTTCATGCAAAAGTTACCCTTCGTGCTAAAGTGTCTTCGTGCTTATTTGACCTTCGTGGAAATATGTCATCATGAACATTAGACCCGTTTCCTATTATCAAAAACTTCTACTTTAAACTAAGCTAAACAACTTAACCAAATTATAATTTACTTGGAATTTTGTATAATTATATATAAATTTGTGTTTTAAATATAAAGTGTTGTAAAGGTAAAATAATATAATGAAGTTAATACTTAATTTAGACCTTAGTTTAGTTTTATAATATCTTAACGCTAAAACATTAAACTATGAAATGAAGATCTGTACTTTTAGGATTTTTTTTTTTTGGTTTTGATATTTTTAAAAAGGCTGTTTAATATTAAGCCTAATTATATTTTCAGATTATATAGTTAACTTATAGGAGTTTTGTTTATTTAAAGTCAATTATTGTTTACGTACAAAATTCATAATAGCTGTTTACATCTTATGAAATTTTATATCCAAGTTGATGACGACATCAACATTCAGTTGAATATGGATTTTTATTATAAAAAAAAAATAAATCATGAAAATTATGTTTACATATTTACATCTCTAGTTGTAAAATGTAAATTGATCTATGTAAAAAATAATTACAAAGTGTTAAAATAAAATATTTGCTTAAAACAAAAAAGATAAGCTTGAAATTAATTTCAAATAAGCTAATAAACAAAAATGTAAATACTTAGTGTAAACTTTTGGCTAAGTAATTGAGTTAAAACTTTTTTCGAAACTTAACACTAGAAAACATTTTTATTTTGATGACTAAAGTATAATAGTATAAGTTGAAAGTTTTATTCCTAACTAAAAGTAATGTAATAAAAACAAAAAGTAAAAAACAAATCGTAGTTTAAGTATTCTCAGTAACTTTAGGCTTCGTTGGTTAAAAATTAAAAATTGAGATATGCTCAAATCAGTTAAAAGGTTTTGTCACTTACAGTAACTCAAACGAATAGTTCCTAACTTAAAGGAAAAAATTGTTTAGGTGGCGACATTAGGATATTAATACATTTAATGACTACAAGAAGTTAAAGAAAATAAAAAGTGAATCATTTGCAAATATATTTTAAAATCTCAATTTGCTTATATAACGATATGGCTTAAAACTTATTTTTAATTACTATATTTTAAAAGTAAGGAAAAGTCAAAAAAAAGTTTTTAACATTTTTTTTATTTTAGCTTTCTAACTAATGTTTTTAGTTTATAAGTTAAGTAAAACATTTATATGAAAGTGTATTTTTTGTAATTTTTACTTTTACTCATAAAAACGTTTTTTTTTATACAAGTTTACTTTCTGTTGAATATTGTTACAAATTTAAGTATACATTAAATTATGTAGCATAAAATATTAAGTAAAATTCTCGTATATTTATGTTAGAGATACATATACTCAAAAGATTAATGATTGTTTCTATGCAATACACTTAGTGTAGTTTGTTTTTCATTAACAAATTAGTTCAACCAACACTAAATATTTTTTAATTATACTCAATTACATTTTAGTATTAATTATATAAAAATTTATTATTAGTTTTAGAATGATTTTAATTTCTTATATTTTCATTTTAATGTTAAAGCTTAACTTATCAAGCGTTAAAAATATTTATTAAGACTAATGTTTTCAAACGAAAGCATTAGTTAAAAAAATAGTTAGTGAATATATTTAAATGTTTTCTAAATAAATTTAAATGTTTGTTTTTGAATTTCATTTTCCCTAACTTTTTTTATTAGGCCTTTTTTAAATAAATAGTTAAGCTATGGCAAGCTTCGAAAAGACTTCTTGAAAAACTACCTTTGAATACACTCAAGACCTTATTTTTTTGCTCTTCACCGTGTAATCTAGAATATCTAGTGTAAGTTTCAAACTATTGTCTCAGAGCCCTCAGTGGGTTCTTTCACTATTCACGGCCCCTATATTTCCTATACCTGACTGACACTTTATAAATCACTTTTAGAAACCCTGTTTTAATACAAGCAAAAGTTTTCAGAAAACTTAAAAATCATAAACAAAACTCATAGTGATACAAAAAATTAAACAATTTTTATATAAACTGAAACCGAACGCTAAAACTATATCATTAAAAAATCTTGGTTGCTTTACTAAATAATTTAGTTTTAATAGTAATAACTTTTTCTTCAGTACAAACTAATTAAAACGCTTTTAGTAAAAAAATAAGCAATGACTTGTAGACCGATTTTTAAACGCTTAAAACCTTTTATTTATAATTTTTTAAATTTTAACACATTTTGAAGTTTCATAGTAATAAGAAATAAGTTAATATTTTTCAACTGGTATTTTGAAAATTTCTAAATATTTAAGTAAAAAGTATTATTCTAACAATTAAAATGTTTGAGCCTGACATAAAAATATATAACTAAAATACCTGTGAGTATTAACTCATTTTTTTACCCCCCGTGCAAAAGTGTTTTCATGCAAAAGTGTCTTCGTGCAAAAGTGTACGTGCAAATTAGACAATGTGCATGTTAGACATGTTTTTTTTTTGTTTCGGTGAAATGTCTTCTTATTGTGTATGATAATTGACATTTTAGTATAAGTTGATTTGTTTTCTACTTATATGTTTCAATAAACTCTTTTATTTTCGAGGTCTCTAATTTTAATTTATTAAGTTATAATATTGAAAATTGTAACGATGTCTTATTTAACCAACAATTTCCAATAAATAAAAACTTAATACTATCACCATTTAGCGAGTTATTTTTTCATTAACCTTTTATTTATTTCATACTAAACTTTGTTGTAACTCAGTGTTTTCTTAAAAAATTACCCTTTCATACTTAAGTTTGTTTTTAGTTCAAACTATTTGTATCAAAAAACTGTTTAATATAATTTGTTTACATAGATCTGCAATAAAAACATATTATTTTTAAAAGTTCATGATAGTTTACATAGAAAGCTAATAAAAAATAAACTATTAGTTATTTATGTACAATGTTTTGTAAAAAACATGTTTAGTTCATTTAGTGGTTTATTGAACAAAAACGAAAAAATGCTTTATTTTTTTTTGGTTGATGGACTTGGATACGCAAAAATACATTTCGGTCATCGAGTTCCATACCCAAAAAAAAAAAATTATGATGAGCTAAAAATGAAAAAAATTAAAAAAAAAACCTTTGTATGAAAATATATTACATAAAACATGTATATTTAGATAGATGAAAAAGTATTCATGTATTATTATTCTTTCTTATTAAAAAAAATTATACTTAACTAAATGTTTATTGATCAACAACTTTAATATGAAATATCATAACATGTAGACAACTGTTAAGAAATTTTTACGTTATAGATAGTTTACTTTGAATAAACAAAACTCCTAAAATTAAATATTTATTCTAAAAAAGCTAATTATATTAAAAAAATCAACAGGCTTTTCAGATGTACCAAAGTCTAAAGAAATCCTAAAACTACAGATAAATATATCATAGTTCTTTTATTTTCAACGATAAACTAGCATAAAAATTAACTAAGATCCAAATTTACTACATAAAATTATTTTACCTTTACAACAGTTTTAATTAAAATACTAGCTTAAATATTATCATACAGTCTTTCAGCTAAGATATTTTTTTTCAACTTATTTGGCCTAAAGATTATAGTGTTTAATTATGGGTAACGGATTTAATATGCACATAGACATTTTTGCATGAAAAAAAAACTTTTGCACGAAGAATTTTTTGCATGGAGGAACAATTTTGTACGAAGACACTTTAGCACGAGCGGTCACTTTTGCACGATGACACTTTTGCACGGAAGGTCGTTTTTGCACGAAAAGTCATTTTTGCACGAGAATAAGAAAATAAACAAAAAATAAAATATAAATAAAAAATAAATAAACAAGAAATAAATATATTAAGAAAAAAGACAAAGTTACCGACCAAGGGTAAGGGTTAGAGTTAAAAACTGTAGTAAAAGAAAAAGAAAAAAAAAACATTCAAAAACTAAAAAAAAATAAATAAAAAATAAAGTAAAAAAAAAGTTATCAGTCGCGGATAAGAGTTAGGAGTAACAGTGAAATAAAAGATAAAAAACATAATAAAATTTGTTAAAAGAAAAAACAAGTAAATAAAAATAATACCGCGGCTCAGGGTTCGGGATGGTTAAGATAGAAAAAAAAACTTAAATCAAAAAATTATACAAAAACAATTTCAACGCGTGCAAAAGTGTCTTCGTACAAAAGTCTCTCTTCCTGCATATTAGAGTCCGACCTTAGTCTATGATAATAGTTTAGTTTGATTAAGTCATACATTAGTTACAATTTAAAGATTAGAATATGTTAAACGAAATTTTTGTTCAATAGTGTAAAATAAATAAGCACAAACTAACTTTATGTTGTATCAGCTAAGTTACTTAATTTTCTTGTTAAAGTTTTTATAGTTTACAGCATTTCTTTTCATTTTTGATTGAAAATGTATTTATACTTTTTTTTGTGCACAATTTTAAAAATATTTTATAGTTTTGATTTTACTTATAAAATATCAAAAACTTTAAATATCCTAGTACTTAAATTTTACTTCAGCTTAGTTACTGAAGCTTTATTCCTTAGTTTAAATAAATTTTAAGAAAAAATAAATAAATTCATAATTTTGCATATAAAGATGGCATAAAGTTTTTTTAATTTCAAAGTTTGCAAAAATATTTTGTGGTATATAAATAAGATTTTTTGTTATTTTGTTGTAAATTTGAGCTGTGTTTATAACATCTCATTAAAAGTGTTTAAAAAGCTAGTTTATACTTCTAGTTGATTGAAATGCAAATTATAAACCTTTACTTTATTTTAAAAGCCCTGAACCAGTGTTAATTGTGGTCAAACTTCTTGTAGAACAATAAAATTTTATCACATAAAATAACTAAATTTCAGATTTTAAATCAAAAAGTTAATTAATAAAAATCTTTTTAAAATCAGAAATTGTTCAAATTCACTCCAATAAGTAAAAAAAAACTAAAAGTTAAGCGAGTTAACTAAAACAAACTAGCAATTTAACTTATTCTTAAAATAAAAACTACTGTTGACTATAACTATTGAACTTAACGAAACTAAACTAAGAAAAAAGTTTTAAAAGCAGATTAAGTTAATTACATGTGAAGTTAATCACATTTTTCATCTAATATTTGTTACAAGAAAAAGTAAGTGTAATTATAATATTGACAATAACTAGAAATGTAGTTGTGTACAGTAAAGCGACATTTGAGTAACACTTTTCAAGCTTAAAACCACGTTTAGTCATATTAAAACATTTGATTTAAAACTGTCGAAATCAATTTCAATTAATATCGCAAAGAAGAACTAATGTATAGTAGATCTAGCTAAATCTTAATTAATATCAGTAAGTATTACTATTTTTGAAGGTTTGTCAAGATGCATATGGTAATAAAATTTGAAACAAAAGAGTTTACATTCACCAACATCATTGGGCCCATCACTGTGCTTCGAATTAAACAAATGTTTTATCTCATGTTCGCCGTTCCAGTCAGACACCAACGTTTGTTTTTTTATCCTGATGAGCCATATCGAGGTCCTGGTCCGCGTTTGTGCCAAGATCATGAAAGCTTTGTTCAGGGCAACCCGAACGTCGATCTTATTCTCACAATAGGGGAAATTTCAAATTGGGCGCATTTCTACGTCACTTTTCCACGTGATCCTGACAAAAGAAGACGTGTTCTCAAGGTTTTTTCTAACAGGTGTGATACGATTGATGAGATCGAGCAGAGGATTTTTGCTGATCATCAAGAGTTGAGAGTATACGGCTTGTCTAAACAAGAACATAAGAATTTGCTGAATGAAAATTGGAATCTGTATGAATGTCAAGTTGAAAACGGAACCATATTGTATTTTGTTTAAAGTGAACTTTTGTTGCACCAGTATGCATTATTTGTTTCGTTGATAGGTATTATCAATGTGTATAACAACTGACACAGTAAGTATAAGTTGACGTATTTGTGTTTTTATGTTTCAATAAAGTGTTTTGTTTTCGAGGAGTTTTTTTAATTAATTTGAATACAAATTATGTTGTAATTTGTAAATTGATACAAATACACCTTAAATAATAGATGCAAAAGTTTATTGATCGACAAAACAAAGCGCTTATAAGGATTTGTTCTTAAGAAAAAAGTTCTGTTTTATATTTCAAAAAATACTTCTGTTATTTAGTCTTACAATTCATGGATACAGTTTATCTTCATGACCAGAACAGTAGGAATACTTTATTATATGAGTATTTCATTTACAATGTTATGAAAAATTGATAGACTTCTAAATTTTTTATTGATCTTTTTTAAACTCCAGTAACTGAAAACTCCAATTTTAAAAAGTAAAGATGATAACAGATGTTTTGCTTATTCAATTGTTTTTTTATCAACAGAAACAGTAACCATTAAATCAATTCTTAGTTTAATTATTCTTAGTGACGTTAGGTTTCATTGGTCAAAAGTTTTAACTTGAGATATAATCTAATTAGTTTAATTATTTTGTCACTTGTAATAATATTTTAACTAATAAGTCTTCAATTAAACGAACGTCTTATTAGGCGGTATTAGGATGTTAATTCATTTAATAACTACAACGAAGTAAAGATAATAAAAAGTAAAGATTTTTTCCCTATAAGGTTATTGTTTAAAACCTATTTTTATTTCTTTATTTAAACAAAGTTAAACTTATTTTTTAACACTTTTTTAAAAACTTTTTACCTATTAGTTTTATTTTATAAATTAAGAAAAACACAAAATACTATATTTCGCTTCTAAAATTATATTAAATTTATCAAACTTAGTTTTAATTAAAAAAAATTTCTTTTAGTTTAAATGAAAAAGTGTAGATTGTAGTTAAAAACTTAGAGACCCTTAGCTTGTTTTAAATTGGAAAAACTTTTTTTTTTTATACGAATTGATTTTGAAATAAGTTTCTCACGTCTTACAATATTTTGTTCCTAGTAAGGAGCTTAAATAGTAAAGATTACTATTTTTTTTACATCTAACTTTAATAAATAAATTCTCATCAGGTCAAAGCAATATATTATAATAATTTGAATTTAACAAAAAATATGTAAATTTCGTCACTTAAATATAAAAACCAGTTTAATTGTTCTGTAGTAAAAAATAAATCTTATATGAAATTGTTATGAGTTGTCCAAAGGTTATTAATTACTATTATAATATAAAATATTAAAAATTATACAATAAAACTAGTTATTTGAGGTCTAAATGTATCTTAACAGAACTAAACTTTTTTTTTTACAAAAAATTATACATAATTAACGTTTAGTTTATTTTTTACTTACTTTCTTCTAAACTATCATGAATTTTTTAAAATAATATATTTTTATTGAAGATCAATGTAAATACAATAAGTTAGACAGTTTTTGGATATAAAATCTAGAAATAAAAACAAACTTAACCACAAAAGATTAAATTTTTAAGAAAACAGTGTCAGAGTTAAAAAAAAGTGTAGTATAAAATAAATAAAAGCTTAATGAAAAAATAAATTGATTAAATATTGACAATATTAAGCTTTTATATACTTGGAATAATAGGTCAAAATAGACAGCGTTATACTTTTAAATATTATAATTTAGTTAATAAATTTAAAAAGATTACTTGAAAATTAAATAGTTTTCTGAAACATAAAAACACAAATACGTTAAGTTATACTCACTATGTCAGTTATTATATTAACAAGACGTTTCAACGAAACAAAAAATTACGTACTGGTTATACTCAATACGGAGCCAATTTTCACTTTATACTCAATACAAAATGGCTCCGTTTTCAACTTGACACTGAAATAGATTCATATTGTCATCCAGCAAATTCTCATTGTTATCTTGTTTATACAAGCCATTTACTTGTAACTCTTGATTATCAAAAATTATCTGCTTGATATCAGCAATCTATTAAAACGTATTAGAAGGTAGCTTGCTAAAAAGTCTTCTTCCATCAAAACCAGGAAGAAAAATGACGCAGAAACGTGCCCAACTAGAAACTTCCCCTGGTGTGAGAACGAGTTCGACTTTCGGGATGTCCTGAACAAAATTGTGATGATCTTCGAACAAATGCAGACCAGGATCCTGTTGTGGCATGTCAGGATAATAAAACAAACTTTGTTTTCTTACTGGTACGCCGAACATAAGATAACATGATTGTTTGAATTGAAGCACAGTGATGGGTACTTTTATGTCGTTAAACATGTGATGTGCGCATCTAGATGTAATACCACTTGCATCTTAATAAACCTTCAAAATTATTAAATGTTTAGTGATACTCAATAAAAACTAGCTTGATTTACACTTAATTTTATTTTCTTAATATGTTTTAGTTCTTCTTTGCGAACTAGAAAAAATTCATATTAAATGAATTAAGTTAAGTGTTTAAATATTATATAAGTTGTTTTAAGTTTGAAAATACAACCAGAGCGTCAGTACATAAAGTTTTTCCTCATTGTCAGTACTGTAATTACTGTTTAGTTTTTTCTTATTACAGACTTCAGATGATGTGATTAACTTCATTTGTAATCAACTAAATCCGCTTTTAAAAATTTTGCTCCAAGTTTACTTTCACTAAGATAATTACTTTCAACTAATAGCTTTTGTATGATGAATAAGTTGGATAAATTGCTTAAGTTTTTATGACTTAGACTAACTTCATATTTTTATATTCATTGAACGAAATTAAAACAATTTGAATTTTTTTAAAGCGTTTTAACTAAGTAACTTTATTATTTAAAATATGAAATGCGATTATTTTATGTAATAACATTCTATTTTTACTACAACTATTTGATAACAAATAACACTGATTTAAGGCTTTAAAAATGAAAAACAGTATTTAAATATGTAAAATTTTCATAATTCAATGAGAAATATAAACTAGCTTTTTAACCATTTTAAACTAGATGTAACAAAAACTGTTTAAATTTTTTATAGTTTAAAAAAACCAAATAATATTTTATAAAATAAAATACAACAACATATCCATAAAACCTTACTTATATTTCACTAAATGCTTTTGTAAATTTTTAAATTAAATAAACTTTTTGATTTTTAGTACATGCTGCATTATGCTTGTATGTTTTTTTTTGTAAAAATTATCAAAAACTTACTAAATAAATTTTCAATAAATAACTTTAAGTACAATTCAAGTACATACTAGGTTATATATAGTCAAAGTTTTTTTTTCGTATAAATAAAGTTATTATATAAACAAATTATACATTAGTGACAGTTTTAAGATTAAAACATGTCAAACGACACATTTGTTTATTGGTTTTTAATAAATCAGCTCAAATTAACTTTGTATTGTATGAACTAAGTTACAAAATTTACTTGTTTAAAATTCTTACAGTTTACAAAATTTAAACTACAATTATAACATAAATTATATTCAGAACTATTTTTCGTGAACAACTTTAAAAACATATTTCAGTTATGTTATTATTCGAAAATATTTTTACTCAAAATTACCTAGATCTTAAATTTTACTTCAAGTTATCTATTGAAATTAAAAAAAAACTTAAATGCATAATTTATCATATATTGAAATGTCTAATAATAATTTAATTTAGAAATTTACAGAAGTATTATGTGAAACACTATCGGAGGGAGAAGTATCGGAGGGAGAAGGACAGCTCTCCAGGAATCCCCATTTCCATGTTTAAGATGCGGGCGGGGATTTCGTTTTTGACGGGACCGCATCCGAGGTAGACAGCGTCGTAGACGATCTCCTTTCATTTTTTGAATGATGCAATAAGCTCGGTCTAAGTTATAAACGCTGTAAAAGATTAATATAAGTTTGCCTAGAGTCATACAAGGTTCAACCCTTTTACTTACCATAAAAAGTTAGATACACTTTTTTGGTAATTTTTTATAGCGGATTTTTTGATTAGAACTTTACTTTTATAATAGTACTGTTTCTACAGTTACTCGATTTTATCATTAGATGATTAGCTGCATTTGTTAGTTTAATTTTGTCAAAACTAAAATTTTTTAAAATGAAACATTGTCTTATTTAACCTTTAATTCCTGATATATAAAAATTTAATACTGTCAACATCAAATCGAGTCGTTTTTTTCTTTTAAGCTTTTTACAATTTATCTTAAAATAAATTTTGTAATTTATCATAATTTCTGAAACTTACTCTAGTTACTTTTGGGGTTGATAGTTAAAAACAAAAATTTTTTTTAAGTGTCTTAGGGGTTTTTAAGGGTAGGTTTCGAAGAAGCCTTATCAGAGGGGGCTATTTCTTTTTTTTCTTTAAAGGGAACTTGAAATAAAATTCTGGAACCTTTGATTTAAAAAAAATTAAAGATGTTTACAATTTAGTTTTTTCTATTAATGATTACTTTTAGTAAACTTTTTCACTGTCAAAATATGGTAATTTCTTACTTGAGTAACAAGTTGTGCAACATAACTCAACCAAGTTTATATGCTAGATTAGAGCATAGTATATAAAATATTGTACAAAATACGTTTAATTTATAAAGAAATAATAACCTTTTGACTATCTAAGTAAAATAACAAATGCAAAAAACTAATAACGTTTTATAAATATTTTAGTTTCTTTAAAAATCAAAAACACAAGTTAAAAAGTCAAGATAAGAAATTTTAAAAGGTATGTTTAAATTTTTTATCATTTGAAATACAGAAATAAAAAGATAAGTTTAGACTTAATTTTTATATAAAAAAAGTTTGAGATTTTAAATTTTTGTTGTTGTTTTTTATTTTCCTTACTTTGTGGTAGTTATTAAATGCATTCGAGTTCTAATGTCGCCTCATTAACAAGTTTTCTCGTATTTGCAAGGACACATTAGTTTAAATTATTACAAGTGACAAAACCTTTTAAGAGAATAGAACATTCCTGAAAAAGGATACTTTTAACCAATGATAGCTCAGATCACTTAAAACACTTATAATACGGATATTTTTTGGTTTAAACATTTTGTATTTATGTTAAGTTAATAAGAAAAGAAAATGATAAGAAAAATAAAATTTTTAATTGTATTAACTTATACTAAAGTAGTTGTAAATTAACTTCTAATTTAATTTGTAAAATTTTTAGAAAGCTTTTTGTTTTTTATAACATTAAAAATAAGGTGTTACATTTAAAAACGTTTTATTACTGTTACGGACAAGATGTTCAACTGTATCAATTAGTGTAAGACAGGATAACAGAAATAATTTTCGTACACTAGGTCCTAGGATCAAATCCTTTTTAGCGGTTTGATATGTTGTTCAATACATATTATATATAGTTTAAGGTGTATTTCTATTAGTTAACAAATTACAGCAGATGTTGTAGTTCAGTTAGATAAAAAAAAACATCTAGTTAACAAAACAGTTTATTGAAACATAACGACACAAATACGTCAACTTATACTCACAATGTCAATTATCATACACAATAAAAAGACATTTCAACGAAACAAAAATTACATACTAGTGCAACTGAGGTTCACTTTATACACAATACAATATGGTTCCGTTTTCAACTTGACACTGAAACAGATTCAGATTTTCATTCAGCAAATTTCTATTGGTATCTTGTTTAGACAAGCCATTTCCTTGTAACCCTGAAACATTAATGATACGCTGCTTGACCGCAGCAATCGAATCAAACCTGTTAGAAGATATCTTGCAAGCACATCTTCTTCCACCACGATCGGAAGGCAAAATGACGTAGAAATGCGCCCAATTAGAAAACTCCCCTAGAGTGAGAACGAGTTCGGCCTTCGGGTTGCCCTGAACAAAACGGTGATTACCTTCGCACTAACGCAGACCAGGACCCTGCTGTAGCTCGTCAGGATAATAAAACAAAAAACGTTGGCGTCTGACTGGCACGCCATAAATATTAAAAAAAAACTGTTTGATTTCACGCACAGTGATTGGCAAACTGATGACGTTACATGTAACTGTTTTAACTTCTAAATGTTATACCAATTGCATCTTAACAAACCTTCAAAAATTATAAATGTTTACCGATACTGGCTAAAAACTTGATTTACACTTAATTTTAGTGTTTTAATTATCCTATATGACATAGATGATAAATAAAATAACTCTTTAACTGACATAACTATTAAGCTTATTTAAAATTGAAAGTGTTAACTCAAAAGATGTTATAAAAACTGCTAAAATTTACAACAAACCATCATTAATACATTACCTAGATTCCACATAATAATTTTGATAATTTTTAAATAATAATAGTTTTAGGCCATTCAATACGTGATTAGTACTAGTTTTAAGTTTTTTTTCTAAAAATTGTAGATCAAAGCTTCAATAAATAAATAAAAGTAAAGTTTAAGTAGTAGTTTAACTAAGATAAGATAGTTTTTTTTTTCTTTAAAGTAAAAACAAAATTATTATATATTATAAAAATTATGCTCGAAAAAAAGGTAATAAATAGATCTTGTATTAAGATTATGTTAAATTTTAATATTAATGGAAAAATTGTAAATTGTAAGAAATTTTAATAAGATATCTAAATAACTTAGCTGATACAATACAAAGTTAGTTTGTGCCAGTTTATTAAAAACTAATAAACGAATGTGTCGTTTGACATATTTTAATCTTAAAACTGTCACTAATGCATAATTTGTTTATACAATAACTATTACCACATTTAAAGTATAAATTATAAGCAAAACAAATTAACAAAAAAATATGTAACAAAATTCTTTTTTTTCAGGATATTTCTTTGACTTTGCTTCTCTAAAAATCCTGTTGATATTTTAAAATTAAAAAATTTCGTTAGAATATATATATATAATTTATAGCAGTTTTGTTTATTTAAAGTCAACTATCGTTTACGTAAAAATTTCATAACTGTTTTCTACATGTTATAACATTTTATATAAAAATAATTAATCACATTATTGTTTATTAAACATCGATTTTGAATAAAAGAAAAAATAAAACAAAAACTTTTATTTTGAAAATTTAGTTTTTTAGTTGTGAAATGTAAATTGGTTGATATATTATTACACAGTCTTCTGGCTAAAATATATTTTTGTTTAATTTGTTTAGTATAAAGTTTATAGTTTCTTATTATTGGAACAGTTCTAACATGCACAAAGACATTTTTGCACGAAGGGTCAATTATGCACGAAAACAATTTAACACGAGCAATTTATGTTGCTATGATTCAACAAACTGTTTTGATTATCGAAAATCTTCATAAAATATAACAAAAACTCCAGAATATCTAATATAAGTTTATAAACTACCCTTAAGCACACCTGAGAAAATCATGTTTTTAACGAGAGCAAAAATCTCTTAAACTAAATATCATGAACAAAACTACTTACAAAAAATGAAATAGTACTTTAAATTATCTAAAACCGAACACTAAAACTGTGCTATTAAGTACATCCTACTTGCTTCACTAAGTAATTTAATTTTAACAATAATAACCTTTATCTTGAGTACAAATAAAGCTTGATTAAATTATTTAAAGTAAAGTTTAAGTACTAGGTTACTTGATTAAATTATTTAAATTAAAGTATAATTTTAAAAGATTAAACTAAACTATATATATATACTACTTAGTTGTTAAAGTAAAAAAACTTCTTAACTATAAAACGCTCTAAATTATTTTTAATATTATTTAAATTTAACTAGTTTGAATAGTGATTGTAATTCAAGCAACCATTTTTCTATCTTTAGCTATACTTATTATGAGTATAATAATATAGTTGAATATCAAAGTTATGAGTGCCTTAATAAACGAAAAAAAAAAGAGTTTATACTCACAGTTATTTACATTATATTTTTTAAATGTAAAGTTCAAACATTTTAAAAGTTAGTATAATACTTATTACTTTAATATTAAAGAGTTCTTACAAAAATAACTAAAAATAAATTAACTTATTTCTTATTACTATGAAGCTTCAAAAAGTGTTGAATTTGAAAATAATATAAATCAAAAGGGTTTAAACGTTTTTAAAATTGGTTTAAAATTGATCGTTTATTGTTCTTACTAAAAGCGTTTTAATTAGTTTTTACTTAAGAAAAAAGCTATTATTGTTAAAACTAAATTTTCTAGTGAAGCAACTAAGATTTTTTAATGATATAGTTTTAGCGTTCGGTTTAAGTTTATATGAAGTACTGTTTGATTTTTGGTATCACTGTGAAGTAGTTATGTTTATGATTTTTAAGTTTCTGAATATTTTTGCTCGTCTCTAAAACAGTTTTTTCAAAATTGAATCATTTATAATCAGTCAGGTTTAGTCGTATTACAGAAGTTTAGGGGCCATTAATAATAAAGAGACCACATGGGGGTTATGATACCATAGTTTGAAACTTACAAAAGATAGGTTTGACGGTGAACAGCAAAAAAAAAAAGGTCTCAGGTGTATACAAGGGTATTTTTTTATAGAAATCGTTCCGGAGATGGCAGTAGCTTATTTTATTTCTTTAAAAAAGTCCTTATGGAAATAAAGTTGGGTAGATTCTAATTTAAAACATTTAAATTTGTTTTCCAACTCTATTTTACTAGTGATGTGCCGGACTTACTATCCGGATCCGGCTGGATATTTCCATTTTTGTCTGATTTCCGGATCCGGCCGTATTCTAATTTGATAAAAAAGTCCGGATCCGGTTTCGGCCGGATTCTAATTTGAAAAAAAGTCCAGATCCGGTTCCGGCCGGATCTTAACATAGATCCGGCCGATTCGGATCTAGTTAGTAAAAAAGAGCATACAAAAAAGTATTTTTTTAAAAACAAATTCTTTGTAAATTAAAAAGAGTCATTTTCGTCTGTTAAAATTAAACACCTACCATGATTGGCTAGATTTGAACACATGACTAATTTACATTTGTTTACATTTAAACTATGAAATAAAAATTTAAGAAATGCAACTCTTTACCTATGTTGTATAATTAAAAACTTTACTACCAAATTGTTAGTTTAAGATTTTTTGAAAAACTCAGGCTAGTTTTCTTTTAGATTTTAAATGAGTTTAAGCTGATCCAGTTTTCAATATTTTGTGATTTTCTAGTTAATTTTGTTGAAGAACTTGATTTTAATTGATTTTAAATTGGTAAGGCTATAGGGGGAGGGGGGGTCCTCCTTGATTTTTACAAGTTGATCTTATCTTATAGATTTCAATCTTAGCTACCAGATATTGTTTCTGTGATGTACTTTATCTCTCTATCAGTTTTCCTTATACTAAATTTAAAGTTATTCATAGTTTTTTTAGCTTTTATAGAAATAAAATTTTGAAACTACAAATGTAAGCTCTACTTTTTATGTGAAAACTAGTAATGTGCCGGACTCACTATCCGGGTCCGGATCCGGCCGGATATTGCCATTTTTGTCTGATATCCGGATCCGGCCAGATCTTGATATGAAAAAAAAGTCCGGATCTGGTTCCAGCCGGATTCTAATTTGAAAAAAAAGTCTGAATCCGGTTCCGGCCGGATCCTAATTTGAAAAAAAAAGTCCGGATCTGGTTCCGGCCGGATTCTAATTTGAAAAAAAAAGTCCAGATCCGGTTCCGGCCGGATACAAATTTGAAAAAAAAAGTCCGGTTCCGGATCCGGTACATCAATATTTTTTACTAATGCTTACTTTTAGAAACATTAATCTTAATCATTATTTTAACGGGTTGAAAGTCAAGCTTTACTACTAAAATAAAAATATAAAAATTTAAGTTTATTTTAAAACTAATTATACTTTAATAAAATTAATACTAAAATGTAGGGACACGTTCAAAATCAACTCGCGATTAAAATTTCACCCTCGTGTAAATTCTATCCAATCAAAATCCACCCAGTCTAAACTCGATAACCACTTACTGAACAAACAATACTTTATATCGAATTGTTTTAAACTTTGTATATTTTTTTAGGTTACTTTGAAAAAATCATTTAGTATTATTTGTATTAAATTAAATTAAAATAGTATAGCGTTTAGTAAATGGACTTTATATAGAATTTTCTTAATTTAAAGTCATTAATTTTTCATGACGTTGGAAATGTAATATTTCCAAACAAAAGTATTTTTACTATCCTGGTAATGACGCTAAGATGTATCCAAGTTGTGTAAGCCTTGAAAAAAAGGAATACTTATCAAAATATATATTATTCCCAAGATCAAATACTTTTGACCACTTTGTTTTGTCAATCAATTAACAATTGAAACTATTATTTAAAGTGTATTTTTATCACTTAACAAACTACAACACAATATATACTTTAATTAATTAAAAAAAGACTCCTCGAAAACAAAAAAGTTTATTGAAATATAACAACACAAATATGTCAACTTATACTAAGTTTGTCAGTTACTATACTTATTAACAAGACATTTGAATAAAAAAAAATACATACTGGTGCAAACGATGTTCGCTTTATACACAATACAATATGGTTCCGTTTTCTACCTTACACTGAAACAGATTCGCATTTTCACCCAGCAAATTCCCATTGTGTTCTTGTTTAGACAAGTCATATACTTGTAACTTTAAATCATTTATGATACGCTGCTTGACGGCAGCAATCGAATCAAATCTGTTAGAAGATATTTTGCAAACACATCTTCTTCCGTCAGGTTCATGTGGAACAATGACGTAGATATGCGCAAAGTTGAAAATTCCCCTGATGTGAGAATGAGTTCGACCTTTGGGATGTCATGAACAAAACTGTCATCGTCTTTGAACAAACGCAGACCAGGACCCTGTTGTGGCTCATGTCGTAGGTTCTCAGGATAATGTAACAAACGTTGGTGTCTGACTGGCACGCCAAAACATTGAAATAATATCTGTTTAATTTCAAGGACAGTAATGAGCACACTGATGTTGTTCAATTTAAATTTTCTAGATTCTAAATGTATAACCACTTGCATCTTAACAAACCTTAAAAAATATTGAAAGTTTACTAATAGTGATCAAAAACTAGCTAGTTTTAACTTTATTTTAGTGTTTTAGTTTTAAATAGTGTTAAGTATATTTCAACTTTAAACGTGTTAACTCAAATGTCATTTTACTCTACGTACCTACATTTTTTTTGTCAATATTGTAATTACTAATTAATTTTTTTAAAACAAATTTGAGATGAAAAGGTGATTAACTTCATTTGTATTCGTTTTTATCAGCTTTTTGTTTTACAAAGTTATTCTAAATTTATAGTTTTTGTTCTTGTTCGACTGAATTAAAATATCTTGTATTTTTCTAAAGCGTTTTGATTAAGCAACTTCTAGATTTCAAGTCTGAAATAATGTTTTTTTAATTTAAAAACATCTAATTGTCACTACAAGAAGTTTGATCACAAGTAATAATAATAATTAGTAGCTTTAAAAATGAAGAAAAGCTTTTTTTAAATAGAATTATAAACTAGCTTTTGAAACACTTTTTATTCTATATTCGAAAAACTGCTATAATTTATAACCAAATCTCAATAACATCATACTTATATTCCACATAAGACTTCTGTAAATTTCTAAATTAGATTAACATTAGACCTTTCAAT
This sequence comes from Thalia democratica, assembly GCF_965202585.1. Lineage (NCBI taxonomy): Eukaryota > Metazoa > Chordata > Thaliacea > Salpida > Salpidae > Thalia > Thalia democratica. The sequence continues at coordinate 20,154,459 of NC_139168.1, forward strand.
ATATGATAAATTATGCATTTAAGTTCTGTTTTTACTGAAAGAATAAAGTTTCAATAGATAACTTAAAGTAAAATCTAAGATCTAGGTCACTTTAAATAAAAATATTTTTTAAGTAAGAACATAACTGTAATATATTTTTAAAATTGTGCACGAAAAATAGTTTTGAATGTAATTTATATTATATTTAAAGTGTAAATTTTGTAAACTGTAAGAATTTGAAACAAGAAAATTTTGTAACTTAGCTCATACAATAAAAAGTTAGTTTGTGTTGATTTATAAAAAACTTATAAACGAATGTGTCGTTTGACATGTCTTAATCTTTAAATTGTCACTAATGCATAATTTGTTTTTAAAATAACTATATTTATACGAAAAAACAACATTGACTAAATATAACCTAGTATGTACTTGAATTCTACTAGTTATTTATTTAAACTTTATTCAGTAAGTTTTTGAAAATTTTTACAAAAAAAACTTACAAGCATAATGCAGTATATACTAAAAAAAAAAAAAGTTTATTTAACTTAAAAATTTACAAAAGCATTTATTGAAATATAAGTGAGGCTTTATGGATATGTTGTTGTAATTTACTTTTTAAATATTATAACGTTTTTTTAATTTATAGAAAATTTATGCAGTTTTTGTCACATCTAGTTTAAAATGGATAAAAGGTAGTTTATATTTTTTATTGAATTAAGAAAACTTTATAAACTTAAATACTGTTATTCATTTTTGAAGCCGTAAATCAGTGTTATTTGTGATCAAATTATTGTAGCAAAAATAGAATGTTATTACATAGAATAATAGCATTTCATATTTAAAATAATGAAGTTACTTAGTTAAAATGCTTTAAAAAATTTCAAATTGTTCAATTTTCATCAAATGAGTATTAAAATATGAAGTTAGTCTAATTCATTAAAACATTCTAGCAATTTCCTTAACTTATTTATTAAACAAAAGCTATTAGTTGAAAGTAATGATCTTAGTGAAAGTAAACTTGGAATAAAACTTTTGAAAGCAGATGAAGTGATTACAAATGAAATAAATCACCTTATCATCTGAAGTCTGTAATACGAAAAAATAAATAGTAATTACAGTACTGACAATAAGGAAAAACTTTATGTACTGACGCTCTGGTTGTATTTTCAAACTTAAAACAACTTTTAATCATATTCAAACATTTAACTTAATTCATTTGAAATTAATTTTCTTCTAGGTCGCAAAGTAGTAAAAAACATAATAAGAAAATAAATTTAAGTGTAAATCAAGCTAGTTTTTATTGAATATCAGTAAACATTTAATGTTTTTGAAGGTTTGTTAAGATGCAAGTGGTATTACATCTAGATGCGCACAGCACATGTTTAAAGACATCAAAGTACCCATCACTGTGCTTCAATTCAAACAATCATGTTATCTTATATTCGGCGTACCAGTAAGACAACAAAGTTTATTTTATTATCCTGACATGCCACAACAGGATCCTGGGCTGCGTTTGTTCGAAGATCATCACAGTTTTGTTCAGGAAATCCCGAAAGCCGAACTCGTTCTCACACCAGGGGAAGTTTCTAGTTGGGCACGTTTCTGCGTCATTTTTCTTCCTGGTTTTGATGGAAGAAGACTTTTTAGCAAGCTATCTTCTAACAGGTTTCATTCTATTGCTGATATCAAGCAGACAACTTTTGATGATCAAGAGTTACAAGTCAATGGCTTGTCTAAACAAGAACATATTGGAAGTTTGCTGGATGAAAATCTGAACATGTTTCAATGTCAAATAGAAAACGCAACCATATTGTATTTTAAGTATAAAGTAAACCTCAGTTGTACTAGCATTTATTTTTTGTTTCGTTGAAATGTCTTTTTTACGTGTATAATAATTGACAATGTGTGTAAAGGTTGATTTTTTTTTGTTCTATTGTTTTAATAGAATCTTTAATTTTCGAGTAATGTTTTTTAATTTATTAATTAAACTATAATATTTAAAAGTATAACGTTGTCTAATTTATAATTCCCAATCAATAAAAAATTAATATTGTCCACATTTAATCAAGTTATTTTTTCAATAAGCTTTTGTTTATTTTATACTACACTTTTTAAACTCTGACATTGTTTTCTTAAAAATTTGATCATTTATGGTTAGGTATGTTTTTATTTCTAATTATTTATATCCAAAAACTGATTAACTTATTTTATTTACATTGATCTTCAACAAAAATATATTTAAAAAAAAACTAATGATAGTTTAGAAGAAAGCTAGTAAAAAATAAACTAAGCGTTAATTATGTATGATTTTTTTGAAAAAACAAGTTCAGTTCTATTTAGATACATTTAGACCTCAAATAACTAGTTTTTATTGTGTAATATTTAATATTTCATGTTTAATAATAGTAATTAAAAACTTTTAGACAAATCATGACAATTTTATATAAGTTTTATTTTTTACTCACAGAACAATTAAATTAGTTTTTGTATTTAAGTGACGAAAAAAGCATATTTATTTATCAAATTCAAATTATTATATTATGTTTTTACATGATGAGAATTTATTTATTAAAGTTAGGTAGTAAAAAATTAGTAATCTTTACTATTTTAGCTTCTTACTGGGAACAAAATTTGTAAGATATTAAACACTTATTCTATAATCAAATTATATAAAAACAATTAATTTTTAATATAAAACCAACTAAGGGTCTCTAAGTTCTTAACTACAATCTACACTTTTTGATTTAAATTACAAGAAAAATTTGATTGTTGAATTACAACTAAGTTTGATATTTTTAATATAAAAGTAGAAAATAAATATACTATTTGATGTTTTTTTTTATTTTTAATAAAGTAAAACTACTAAGTAAAAAAATTAAAAAAAATATTTTAAAATACGATTAGTTTTTTTTAAATAAAGAAATAAAAGTTTTAATGATAACCTTAAATAAAAAAAAAATCTTTTACTTTACTATCTTTACATTGTTGTAGTTATTAAATGTAGTAACGACGTAATGTCGCAACCATAAAAAGTTTTATCGTTTAAGTGAGGACATATTAGTTCAAATATTATTACAAGTGGCAAAACCATTCAATTAAATAGAATATATCTCAAATAAAAACTTTTGTCCAATGAAACCAAACGTCACTAAAAATATTTAAACCAACAATTAGTTTAAATTTATCTGTTTGTTAAATTAGTTTGAAAAAAAAAACAATTAAATTTTTTGTCATCTGTATTACTTTTTTAGTATTTCTGTAGAGTTTTTGGTTAGTAGAAAATTTAAAAATGTTTTTATAAAATTTAGAAATCTTTTAACTTTTCATAACATTGTAATCGAAATATTGTATATAATGACAATATAAGTATTCCTACTATCCTAGTTATGAAGATAAACTGTATCCAAAGGTAAGACTAAATAACAGAAGTATTGTTCGAAAAATATAACAGAACTTTTTTCTTAAGAAAAAATCCTTCTAAGCGCTGTTTTGTCGATCAATAAAATATTGCATCTATCATTCAAAGTGTATTTGTAACAATCTACAAATAAAATATTTATTGTACTGAAATTAGTCACAAAAAAGACTCCAAGAAAACAAAATAGTTTATTGAAACATAAAAACACAAATACGTCAACTTATACTCACTATGTCAGTTGTTATACACATTGATAATACATTTCAACGAAACAAAAAATACATGCTGGTGCAACTGAAATTCACTTTATACAAAATACAATATGGTTCCGTTTTCAACTTGACACTGATACAGATTCGAGTCATCCTCCAGCAAATGCCCGTGGGGTTCTTGTTTAGACAAGGCGTGAGTTCTCAACTCGTCATGATCAGCAAAAATCCGATGCTTTATCTCATGAATTAAATTAAACCTGTTGAAAAAAACCTTGAGAACTCGTCTTTCATCGCCAGGATAACGTGGAAAACAGACGTAGAAATGCGCCCAGTTTGAAACTTCCCCTAGTGTGAGAATAAGATCGACGTTCGGGTTGCCCTGAACAAAACTTTCATCATCTTGGCACAAACGCGGACCAGGACCTCGATGTGGCTGGTCAGGATAAGAAAACAAACGTTGGTGTCTGACTGGAACTCCGAACTTAAGATAAAACATTTGTTTAATTCGAAGCACAGTAATGGGCCCAATGATGTTGGTGAATGTAAACTCTTTTGTTTCAAATTTTATTACCACATTCATCTTGACAAACCTTCAAAAATATTAATACTTAATGGTATTGATTAAAATTTAGCTTGATCTATTATACATAAGTTCTTTTTTGTGATATAAAATGAAATTGATTTCGACAGTTTTAAATCAAATGTTTTAAGTATGACTAGACATTGTTAAATGCTTGTAAAGTGTTACTAAAATGTCGTATACTGTACGTACCTACATTTTTAGTTATTGTCAATATTATATTTACTACTTACTTATTCTTATAACAAATTTTAGATGAAAAAGGTGATTAACTTCACATTTAATTAAGTTAATCCGCTTTTAGAACTTTTTTTCTTAGTTTAGTTTCCCTAAGTTCAATAGTTATAATCAACAGTAGTTTTTGTTTTAAAAATAAGTTAAATTGCTAGTTTATTTTAGTTAACTCGCTTAACTTTTAGTTTTTATACTTATCGGACTGAATTCGAAAAATATGTGACTTTAAAATGTTTTTGATAAATAAACTTTTTAATTTCAAATATGAAATGTAATCATTTTAATGTAATAACATCCTATTGTGGCTACAAGAAGTTTGATCACAATTAACACTAGTTCAGGGCTTTTATAATTTTTGTTTGCAATCAACTAGAAGTATAAACTAGCTTTTGAAACACTCTAAATGAGATGTTATAAAAACAGCTTAAGTATTTAACACATATATAAAAAAAAATATTTATTTGCCTCAAAATATTTTTGTAAACTTTTAAAATGAAAACAACTTCAGGCCATCTTTATATGCAAATTATGAATTTAGTTTTGTTTTAAATGGATTTAAACTAAGAGAATAAAGCTTTAGTAAATAAGTAAATAAATTGAAATAAAATTCATGTACTAGTTGATTTAAAGTTAGTGACCTTTTTGCAAGTAAGTACAAATCTATAATACAATTTATAAATTGTGCACAAAATAAAAGTATAAATAGAACTTAAATCAATAATAAATAAATATGCTGTAAATTAAAATAAATTTAACAAGACAATCAAGTAATTTAGCTCATACAATATAAAGTTAATTTGGGCTGAATTATTAAAAACTAATAAACAAAAGTGTCGTTTAACATATTCTAATCTTAATATTGTAACTAAAGTATGACCTGATTAAACAAAACAATTATCATAGTTAAGGGCAGGAATCTAGTATGCACGAAGAGACACTTTTGCAAGAAGACACTTTTGCACGGGTTGATTTTTTTTTTTTTAAATAATTTAAGTTAATTATTTTTTTTTTACTATCACTATCACTGCCACCCCTAACCCTTAACCGCGGTCTTAACTTAATTTACTTGTTTTTGTCATCTAGTAAATTTTATTAAGTTTGTTTATCTTTTTTTGTAACTGTTACTCCTAACTTTTATCCTCGATCGGTAACTTTTTTTTTTTTTGATTTTTTAGTATATTTTTTATTTCTTTATTTATTAATTATTTTAGTTTTATGTATTTTTTTCTTGATTTCCTACACTATAAATCTTATCTCTAACCCTTACCCTCGGTCGGTAAGTTTTGTTACTTATTTTTCTTAATATACTTTTTTTCTGGTCTATTTCTTTTTATTTTATATTATTTTTTTTCTTATTCTCAGGCAAAAATGACCTTCCGTGCAAAATAGTCGTTGTGCAAAAGTGACCGCTTGTGCTAAAGTGTCTTCGTACAAAATTGTTCCGCCGTGCAAAACAGTCTTCGTGCAAAAGTGTTAATTCGTGCAAAAATATATATGTGCCTATTAGAACCGTTACTCATAATTAAACGCTATAATCTTTAAGCCAAATAAGTTAAACAAAGATATATTTTAGCTGAAAGACTGTATGATAATACTTAAGCTAGTATTTCAATTAAAAGTGCTGTAAAGGTAAAATAAATTTATGTAGTAAATTTGGATCTTAATTAGCTTTTATGATAGTTTATCGTTAAAAATAAAAGAACTATGATATAAATATCTGTAATTTTAGGATGTTTTTAGACTTTGGTACTTCTGAAAAGCCTGTTAATATTTAAAATTTATTTAGCATTTTTAAAATATATATTTAAATTATAGGAGTTTTGTTTATTTAAAGTCAATTATCTATTACGTAAAAATTTCTTAACAGTTGTGTACATGTTATATTAAAGTTATTAATCAATAAACATTTAGTTAAGTATCAATTTTTTTAAATATTGGAGAACAATAAAACGTAAATAATTTTTCTAAATATACAAGTTTTATGTAATATATTTTCATATATAGGTTTCTTTTTTTTCTTTTTTTTTTCATTTTTAGCTCGTTATAAACTTTATTAATTTTGGTATGCAACTCGATGACCGAGAGGTCTTTTTGCGTATCTAGGTCGTTCAACCAAAAATAATTAAGTAATTTTTTGTTTTTGTTTAATAAACCACTAAAAGTTTTTAAATAGAACTAAACGTTTTTTTTTCAAAACATTGTACATCAATAACGAATAGTTTATTAGCTTTTTGTCTAAAGTATCATGAACTTTTAAAAATAATATGTTTTTATTGTAGATCTATGTAAATAAAACAAATTATACAATCTTTTGATACAAACAGTTTGAAATAAAAAATAATTTGAAAGATTTAGTTTTTTGAGAAAACAGTGTCAGAGTAACAACTAAGTTCAGTATAAAATAAATAAAAGGTTAATAAAAAATCAACTCGATTATATGTTGACAATAATAATTTTTATATATTGGAATTATAGGTTAAATAAGACAGCCTTACACTTTTCAATATTATAAGCTATTAAATTAAAAATAAAGACCTCGAAAATAAAAGAGTCTATTGAAACATATAAAAAGAAAATAAACCAACCTATACTCACAATGTCAATTATCATACACGTTAACACGACACTTCAAGGAAACTAAAAATACATGTCTAATATGCACGAAGGTACATTTTTGCACGAAGACACTTTTGCATGAAAACACTTTTGCACGAAGGGTAAAGAAAATTAGTTTATACTCACACTTATTTAAATTATTTTTTTTAAAGTGAAGTTGAAACATTTTAATTGTTAGAATAGAACTTTTTACTTCAATATTTAAGGATTTTTATAAAAATAATAGAAAATTGTAACTTATTTCTTATTACTATGAAGCTTCAAAATATGTTAGAAATTAGAAAAAAAAACTAAAAGGGTTTAAGCGTTTAAAAAATCGGTCTAAAAGTAATTGCTTATGTTTTTACTAAAAGCGTTTTATTAAGTTTGTACTTGAGAAAAAGTTATTACTGTTAAAACTAAATTATTTAGAAAAACAACCGAGATTTTTTAATGATATAGTTTTAGCGTTCGGTTTTAATTAATATAAAGTATTATTTAGTTTTTGGTATCACTATGAAGTAGTTTTGTTTATGATTTTTAATTTTCTTAAAATTTTTGCTTGTATTTCATCTACAGTGATGGGTAGATTGATGTTGTTCAATGTAAATTTATTAGTTTTTAAATGTATTACCACTTTCATCTTAACAAACCTTCAAAAATATTTAACTTTAACTTAATTTATACTAATTAAATACTAGCTTATTTTACACTATACTTTCGTTTTTTAGTTTTTGTTTGCTTTATAAAATGAAATTTATTATGAAAAATTTATATCAAATGTTTAGATATGACTAAATGTTGTTTCTAGCTTGATAAGTGTTACTCAAATGTCGCTTTACTGTACATACCTACATTTTTAGTTATTGTCAATATTACAATTACTACTTAATTAGGCTGCATGAATAGTAAAGGGTCCCAAAGGGGGCTATGAGACCATAGTTTTAAATTTACACTAGATATTCTGAATTAGACGGTGAAGAGCATAAAATAAGGTCTTAGGTGTATTCAAAAGTAATTTTTCAAGAAGTCTTTTCGAAGCTTGCCATAGCTTATTTTATTTATTTAAAATAGGCTTTATGAAAAAAAGTTATGGATAATCTAATTTAAAAACAAAAATTTAAAGATATTCTCTAACTATTTTCTTAGCTAATGCTTACTTATGAAAACATTAGTCTAAATATACTATATTTTTAAGGGTTGATAAGCTGAGCTTTAAGATTAAGATAAAAGTATAAGAATTTAAAGTTATTCTAAAACTAATTAGAACTTTAATACAATTAATACTAAAATGCAAATAAGTATAATCGAAAAGTATTTAGTGTATGTTTAAAAAATTTTTTAATGATAAACAAACTATACTAAGTTTATTGCATAGAAATAATCATTAATTTTTTGAATATATGTATTTCTAATAAAAGTATACGAGAAGTTTTTACTTAACAATTTATGATAATAATTTAATGAATACTTATATTTGTTTTAATGTTTAACAGAAAATAAATTGGTATAATAATAATATTTAATTACTATTCCTAAAAATTACAAAAAATATACTTTCTCTTAATTATTTACCTTACTATGTTTGGTTTTTCTTTACTTTTAAAATATAGGAATTTAAAATGAGTAGTAAAAGCCTGGATATTAGAAATACTTTTCAAAATATATATATCATTCCTAGGATTAAATCCTTTTGAGCGCTTTGTTTTGTCGATCAATTAACTATTGAAAAATTCTATTCAAAGTGTATTTTCACCAATTATAAAATAAAATAATTTGGAAACCAAATGAATAACAGTGCTCAATCTAGAAATAGAGAGCTAAGTTAATTAATAATTTATTGACAAAAATTGCTACCCTGCTAACCCGGTTTCACCTAAAAAAGGATCTTCAGAGCTAGGTAGCTACCTAGCTCTGAAGATCCTTTTTTAGGTGAAACCGGGTTAGCAGGGTAGCAATTTTTGTCAAAAAATTATTAATTTTCACCAATTAACAACTTACAACATATGTTATACTTTATATAATTAAAAAAAGACTTCTCGAAAACAAAACAGTTTATTGAAACACAAAAACAGAAATACGTCAACTTATACTCACTATGTCAGCTATTATACACATTAACAAGACATTTCAACAAAACAAAAAATGCATACTGGTGCAACCAAGGTTCACTTTATATACAATACAATTTGGTTCCGTTTTCAACCTGACACTGAAACATGTTCAAATTTTCATCCAGCAAATTTCCATTGTGTTCTTGTATAGACAAGCCATTTACTTGTAACCCTGAAACATTAATAACACACTGCTTAACATCAGCAACCAATTCAAACCTATTAGCACTTACCTTGGTAACACGTCTTCTTCCATCATCATCAGTACGAAGATAGACGTAGAAATGCGCCCAGATAGAAAATTCCCCTAGTGCGAGAACAAGCTCGGTCTTTGGGGTGGCCTGAACAAATCTGTCATAATCTTTGCACAATCGCAGACCAGGACCCTGTTGTGGCTCGTCAGGATAATAAAACAAACGTTGGTGTCTAACTAGAACGCCTAACTCATCATGAAACATTTGTTTGATTTTAAGCACAGTGGTGGGTAAATCTATGTCGTTTATTGATATAAGCGCTTTAGTTCCAAATTTTATTACCAATTGCATCTTAACAAACCTTCAAAAATATTAAATACTTACTGATACTAATTAAAAAAGTTTTAATCTACTTTAGATTTTATTGACTCACTTCTAGTTTTTATTCTTAATTGACTAAATTTGAACATTTTGTTATTTTTCAAAGCGTTTTGATTTAGCAACTTCTGAAATTAATTCTGAAACGTAATAGTTTTAATGTAATAGCACCCTATTGTCGCCACAATATATAATATCAAAATTGACACTGATTAAGGGATTCAAAAATGAAGAAAAGATTTATAAAGCTTTCTTCAATCAAATAGAAACATGAAATAGCTTTTGAAACTCTTTAATTAGATGTTGTAAAGGCTAATGAATTTAACAACAAAATATCCACAACACCTTACTAAATTCCACAAAAGACTTTTGCAAATTTTTAGGTTAAACAACCTTTAGACTTTTGAAAGATGCTAAACTATGGATATTGTCTTAAACTGAGATAATAAAGCTTCCGTAATTAAGTTAAAGTAAAATTTAATTACTAGGTTATTTTAAGTTATAAGTTTTTTTTTAAGTAAGAACAAAACTATAAAGTATTTATAAAATTGTGCATAAAAAGCTCTCAAAATATTTTATATTAAAATTGAATGTAAACGTTGTAAAATTTTACAAATTTAAACAAGACAATTAGGTAATTTAGCTCATACAATATAAAGTTAATTTGTGCTGATTTATTAAAAATTAATAAACGAAAGTGTCGTTTAACATATTTGTATCTCAAAACTGTTACTAATGTATAAACTGTTTATACAAAACATTTTTCATAGTTATAAACTATAAATTTAAAGCAAAACAATTTGTACAAAATATATTTTAGATGAAACATTGAGTAATAATATTTAAGTTTGTTTTAAAATATAGAGTAATATTAAGATAAAATAATATTATGTAGTTAATTTGAATCTTAGTTTTTTTTATGATGTTTTAGCGCTAAAACATAAAAAAAAACTATGTAATAAATATCTGAATTTTTAAGATTTTTTCTGACTTTGCAATTTCTAAAAAACCTGTTAATTTACTTAACTTAATTAGAAATTTTAGAATATATTATTACTTACAAAAAGCAACATTAGACATCACTTACTTATTTAAAAGTACTCTACACAGCACTTGAAAACAAGATACAAAAAAATATAATTTCCTTTCAAATAGAGTATTGACCGATGATTCAGTACTTAACGCAGTTTGCTGAGATTAAAATTAGACAAGAAAGTAAAGCAACTTTGAAATTTTTATCCAATTATATTTTAAAATTTATAATAATGAAGCAATTTATAGCTATATTTTAATTACTTTTTTGACGATAACAGAAACTAGAACTTTTTGTAATCTAGTTTCATTTTGCTACGACGGTTTGTAAACTTAAAATTATTTTTACAGTATATTTTGCTTTAGTTACTTTGAGAATAACTTTAATGTTTAGCATAAGCAATAGCTTATGTAAAAAAGTATATTTAACAACATTTATCTTATTTAAATATGAAATAGAGCGCTAGAGCAAAAAACATAGGATTGAATTTGATTTGAAAAAAAAACTAATAAACCAAAAAGTAAACACTAAGTAGTTTAAACTTTTGGCTTGGATATTTGAATAATTTTTCTTTTGAAACTCAACACTAAAAAAAAATATTTCGATATCAGAAGTATAATAGTATAAGCTGAAAGTTTTATACAATAACTCGAATAAAAACTTTCGTTACATGTACAGTATTTCAAATAGAAAAAATATATTCGTTTTGAAATTAACATGCAAACGAATCAATCTTGACAAATCAAACATTCAAATTATATATAATCTATCTATATTTACTAGAAGTTTGGAATTAAAAAACTTCTATAAACTAAACTATATGAATGACTACTTATAACTATTTTAAAATCTTGTTTAGTTGTATTTTTTTAATTTTTAAGCTATAAGTTATCAACTATTGCCGGACTTCAGCGAAATTACAACATAAGTTCGATTGTAGATGTGGTTTATTAAACAAACCAAAAAAAAGTAAACAAATTTTCCAAACAAAATGCATTTAAGAAGAGCCTCACACAAAATAGTGATCAAATAGTAATTGAAAATAAGTTTTATGCAATATTGTTATGTTTAAAAATCTAAGATTTCAAAATACGTTTGAAAATGATTTACTATTTATTTTCTTTACTTTTTTGTAGTTATTAAAACGTATTTACGTTCTATGTCCACAATAACAGATTTTGCCGTAAAACTAGGGACCCATTAGTTTAAATTTATCCAAAAAAATAAAATTAATTGATTTAAAGCGTATCTAAAATTAAAATTTTTAAATAATGAGACCTCAAGTTACTAAAAATACTTGTAATACTATTTTGTTCAAATATTTAATGTTAACTACTTATGTTAACAATAAATAAATCATACGAAATACTCAAATTAAAATAGTTTTTAGCCAATTAAATTAAAATTGAGTTTGTAAAATGTCTAGAAATCTATGAATTTTTCGTAACTTGAAAATAAATGCTACAAATAAAAAAATATTCCTACTGTCCCGGACAAGGATGTTTAAATTTGTAACATATAACAGATTTTGTTTACCTAGGACCGAATTCTTTGAGACTTTTGTTTTAAAGATCAATTAACTTTATCATCTATTATCAAAGGTGTATTTTTATCAATTAACAAATTACAACATACGTGATAACTTAGACAATTAAAAAAAATCCTCTAAAAAAAAAGTTTATTGAAATATAAGATAACGAAAAAAATCAACTTATACTCACAATGTCAATTATCATACACATTAACAAGACATTTCAACAAAAAAAAATATACATAGACATCTTTTTTTTACTTTATTGTAAAACATCTATTATTCCCATGTCTTTTTGTTTAATCGCTTAGATTTCATGCCTGTGTACAAGGTTGGACACAAACAACAATAGTAGTAATAAAAGTATTAAATAACAAACAAGCAAAGCGTTAGCTTTTAAAAGATTAAATTTGTAAATTAATATAAACAGTATAACTAAGAAAATCAAACACCTCAACAAGACTGTATAAGATAAATATTTGTCAAAGTATAAAAGTTTTTTTTTCCTAGGACCGAATACTTTTGAGTGTTTTCTTTCGTCGATCAATAAATTTTGCATTTACCATTTAAGGTAATTTTTTATTAAATAACAAATAACATAACATGTTATACTTTATATAATTAAAAAAAGACTCCTTGAAAATATAACAATTTATTAAAAGATAAGAACAGAAGATACATCAACTTATACTCACAACTTCAATTAATTACACTACAACAAGAAATTTAAACGAACTACTTATACTCACTATGACAGTTGTTAGACACATTAACAAGACATTTCAACAAAACAAATAATACATACTAGTGCAACTGAGGTTCACTTCATACACAATACAATATGGTTCCGTTTTCAAATTGACACTGAAACATGTTCAAATTTTCATCCAACAGATTCCCATTGTGTCCTTGTTTAGAAAAGCCATTTACTTGTAACCCTTGACCATCAATAATACACTGCTTGACATCAGCAATCGAATTAAACCTATTAGCATTAATCTTCGAAACACGTCTTCTACCATTTGAATAAGGCAAACTGATGTAGAAAAAAGCCCAATTAGAAATTTCCCCTATTGTGAGAACAAGATCGTCGTTCGGGATGCCCGGAACAAAGCTGTCATCATCTTGGCACAAACGCGGACCAGGACCTCGTTGTGGCTCGTCGGGATAAGTAAACAAACGTTGGTGTCTGACTGGAACGCCGAACGAATCATGAAACCTTTGTTTGATTTGAAGCACAGTGATGGGTACTCTGATGTTGTAGAATGTAAACTCTTTCATTTCAAAATTTATTACCACATTCATCTTGACAAACCTTCAAAAATACTAATACTTACTGTTATTGATTAAAATTTAGCTTGATCTACTATACTTTCGTGTTTTAGTACTTCTTTGCGATAAAATTTGATTTTGAATGAAACTGAATTTGACACATTTAAATCAAATGTTTAAATGTGACTAAATTTTATTTTTAGTTATTGTCAATATTATAACTACTACTTGATTTTTCTTATAACAAATTTAAGATGAAAAAAGTGATTAACTCCAAATGTAATTAACTTAATCCGATTTTATATGTTTTTTCTAAGGTTAGTTTCACTAAATTAAATCCTTATAAACAACAGTAATTTCATTTAAAAAATAAGTTAAAACAATTGGTAGATTTTTTTAGTTAACTCGCTTAACTTATAGATTTTATACTTATTGGACTGAATTTGAACACTTTGTGATTTTTTGATGCTTTTGTTTAAGTAACTTCTTGATTTTAAATTAGAAATCTAATTATTTAAATAAGATAATATCCTATTGTCGCTACAAGAAATTTGATTACAGTTAATACTGGTTGAGGGCTTTGAAAATGAAGAAAGTATTTTAAAAATTTACTTCAATCAACTTGATGTGTAAACTTGCTTTCAAAACACTTTTAGTTAGATGTTAGAAAAACAGCTTGAATTTACAACAAAATATCAATAACATCTGATTTATAAACCACAAAATATTTTTTTAAACTTTTAAAATGAAAGAAATTTTAGATCATCATTATATGCTAAATTGTGGATTTGGTTTTTTTTTTCTAAAAATTGATTTAATCAACAAGTAAAATTTTAATACTAGGTTATTTAAAATTAGTGTTTTTTTTTTAAGTCAGATCCAAACTATACTACAGGGTTTCCCAAAGTGGGCGATATCGCCCCCCTGGGGGCGATTTTAGTAATTCGGGAAGCGATAATTAGTAAGGAGGCGAAAGGGTGGGCGATAACTAGTAAGGGGGCGATTTTAAAATTTTGGGCTGTCATAAGATTTTTACTTTTTTTCTTGCTATTTTACTAATTTTAGTTTGTTATTAATTTTTTGACCCTGAGGTAAAACTTAAACAAAAAAGTATCTTTTATTTATGTAAAATATTAAAAAAAAACAAGTGCTTATGACTCCTACTTTTAAGTAAATGCTATATTTTCATTCATATATTTCCTTATTTAAGAATTACATAGGTCATAGACGATTGGAATCCCTCTCACTATTTTATAACCTGACATATATGTTATTTGGGATCATAAATGGTTTGTAAAAATCTATGTTATTTATTATTAACTATGACCACATGATATTTCCAGTTGTTTTTTGAAAAGTCACTAAGTTACACTAAGAAATAAAACTATACAGGGTTGCTAATTTATCTAGAAACCTGGAAAAACCTGGAATTTGACAATTCAGGCAAAAAAAAAAACCTGGAAAAAATCTGTAATTTTTAACAATTTAAACATATTAAGTAGTAAAATTTAGATTTGACACAAAAAAGCTACCCTATAGATAAATATATGGATTCCTCTGAGGCAGATACTTTTGAAGTAAACGACTTACAGGAAATCTTCTCAGACTTACAAACTGACCTTGAACTTAAAGTAAATTCTTCCAAAGAACGATATGAAAGCTTTTGGACTCAACAAAAACAAAGGCAAAAATATCAATCATTTGAGAGGAATTTAGATTGTTCTTTATAGCTTTTCCTTCCAGCTATGTTGTTGAAAAAGCTTTCAGTTCAGTTATCAACATCTTGAGCAAAAGATCTAATCTAGATATTTATAAAGGAGGTCACTTAAGGCTCTATTTTACTGATTAAGAATCAGATTAGAAAAACTTGCAAGCAGTCATGAACCTCAATCATTCCCATTATACTAGACTTCAGTCGCAGACTTTATTTTATGAAAGTTTTTTAATTTTGATTGATCTTTTGAAATATTTCTTTTTTAACCTGGTTTGTATTGTATTTGAGTAGTCTTTTTAAAATAACAACTTTATTAAGCTATTTATTCTACAACAGGTTTCCATAATGCCTAATAAATATTAATTACGGTAGACTTCCTCTTGAGTTCGCACTTTTTACCCAAAAAAAGTGCAAATTTATATTTTCCTAAATTTAACTAAAGTAAAGTCTATTACTAACTAAATATTAATAAAACAAAATATATATAATATTTAATAGCTTATATAGATCATTTTTTTTAATGAAAGCTAGTTTTTTGTTTTAGTGGATTTCATGTTTATTCATAACATTATTGCATATAACATATTGAAATTTGTCATTTTGTAAAAAAAATATGGTAATAATTTTTTGAGTTTGCACTTTTTGGTTTTTTTCAACTCAAGCGGAAGTCTACTATATTTATTAAATGGTTTATGTTTTAAAGTTTTGAATACTTTTATTTTGACCTGGTTAATTTTGTAATTCATATTCGTCGTTTTACATTAGACTAAAAGTTTTTAAAGCATAATTAAAATACTTGTTTGAAAGACCTTTATTTGACAGGTTTTTGTTATTACTTGTTTAATCTGTATATAACTTATATCACTATATAACTATTATCTGATTGTAAAATTTTGATAACCATTAAAGTTTTTATTTCTAAAAAAAATTTTTTGGTTTTAAAAGAGTATAAATTTGAGATCTCTATTTGAAATGACTTCTAGTTTTTCATTTAAAAGTTTCTTAAACTCAATTTTATTTTCTAATTTGATTTACTATTATTAAAAAATTTATTATTATATAAAGAGTTTTAAACTATTAATACAACTGTCTTTTGTTTTATCTTAATTCAATATATATAAGCAATTAGAATATACTTATTTTATTTTAATACTTCAACACTAGCTTTTAGTTTTTGACTTTTTTCCTCTGTTAAATTATTATAGGCTAATAGCTAGAAAAAAAAAACTTTTTAAACAGAATTAAATAAGCCATCAAGAAGACTACTACAGTTACAAAACAAAATTTTAACCTAGTTAAAAGTCTTTTTTGATTGATTACTTTCTGTTCACAGAATTAACTGTAAAACATTAAATTTTTTTTTGAATTTAAATGAAGAAAAAAAATTGTTAGAATTCAGGTTTAGTTCCCTAAAGATTATTCCAAGTCGAATACTATTTCATAGTATTCTACTACGAAACAAATAGTTTAAACTGTTTAAAATTAAATTTTTAACTTTACAACTAACTTGCTTACAATATATCTTAGCATTGAAATTAATAAATTTACTGCATTTACTGAAGCTGTTGATGAAACCACTTTTCATATGAGATAATCAACCAGTCGGTCAAACTTCCTTAAACTAGATCAGAAATTATATTTTGATTTTTATTTTATTTTTTGTATAATAGACTGTTCATTTTTTTATAGTTTTTTAATCTCTGGTATAGTTATTTTAGAATATGCCTATTTATAAAATAATTTAAGTATTTTGTTCGGTTTAAATAAGTTACTAAGTATTAACTTCTAAATGTCTAAATTTGTTATATGAGATATTATTATTATGTCAGGTTTCAGTTAAGATTTCAGATGGGTAACGTACAGCTCAGATCAAGTAGCAGATCTAGTCGAATTTCGACCCGCTAAGTAAATTGAAAACTACTTGTGCAAAATAAATAAAATCTAGTTTTTTGATACTTAATATTTTGAAATACGCTTTCATTTCGTTTTCAGTTCACAATAGAATTTCCTACATCACAATAATGCTATGTCATTTTATTACAATTTTGTTCGAGTTCTTTTAATTTCTTATTTGTTATTTTTTTTAAATCATGCAGCCCGCAATTATATTTTTTAACGAGTTGAAACTAGAAAAGAATATTTAGGAAATATGAATTGCTGACTACAAAAGTTGTCCACCACTGACCTAAAACTTTCATAGTTTCAAAACAGTTCATATTTAAACAGGATTGATAACAGATTACATAAGGCTTTTTAATACTTAAGTATTTTAAATGTTTAATACACTTTACTGGGCTTCTAAGAAAATAACTGTAAATTATTTTCTCAAGTCCTGTAAACTACTTTGAACACAAAAGTGCGTGCATAAGAAGTACCAGACTAAAATACATTTTGAACACAAGTTTTTTTAGCTCAAAAGTTTGTACTCAAAAGAAAAATTACTTTGTAAAATCGTGGGAAGCGATTTTTTTTCAAGTTATTGAAAAGGGGGCGATTTAGTAAATGAGTTTGGGAAACCCTGGTTTAAACTTTAAATGTTTATGTAAACTTATGGAGATTTGTACTACGTAGGCTTTAAACAGAACAATAAAGTGAACAATACGGTACAAAAGTGTATTACATATTTACAAAAAAATATTTATTAACTATGTTTAATCTTATACAAAAAAGCTACAAAACCAAAAACGGTCTAACTTATTTTATTTACATTGATCTTCAACAAAATATATTAAAAAAAAAAACTCATGATAGTTTAGAAGAAAGCTAATAAAAAATAAACTTAGCCTTAATTATGTATGATTTTTTGTAAAAACAAGTTCAGTTCTATTTAGATACATTTAGACCTCAAATAACTAGTTTTTATTGTATAATTTTTAATATTTCATATTTAATAATAGTAATTAAAAACTTTAGACAGCTCATGACAATTTTATATAAGTTTTATTTTTTACTCACAGAACAATTAAATTAGTTTTTGTATTTAAGTGACGAAAAAAGCATATTTATTTATCAAATTCAAATTATTATATTATGTTTTTACATGATGAGAATTTATTTATTAAAGTTAGGTAGTAAAAAATTAGTAATCTTTACTATTTTAGCTTCTTACTGGGAACAAAATTTGTAAGATATTAAACACTTATTCTATAATCAAATTATATAAAAACAATTAATTTTTAATATAAAACCAACTAAGGGTCTCTAAGTTCTTAACTACAATCTACACTTTTTGATTTAAATTAAAAGAAAAATTTGATTGTTGAATTACAACTAAGTTTGATATATTTAATATAAAAGTAGAAAATAAATATACTATTTGATGTTTTTTTATTATTTATAAAGTAAAACTACTAGGTTAAAAAATTAAAAAAAAGTATTATAAAGTACGATTAGTTTTTTTTTTAAAGAAATAAAAGTTTGAATGATAACCTTAAATAAAAAAAAATCTTTTACTTTTTACTATCTTTACATTGTTGTAGTTATTAAATGTATTAACGACGTAATGTCGCAACCATAAAAAGTTTTTGCGTTTAAGTGAGGACATATTAGTTTAAATATTATTATAAGTGGCAAACCCATTTAATTAAATAGAATATATATTTCAAATTAAAACTTTTGTCCAATGAAACCTAACGTCACTAAAAATATTTAAACTGAAAATTAATTTAAATTTATCTGTTGATGTTAAATTAGTTTTAAAAAAAAAACTATTAAATAAAAAAAAACAATTAAATTTTTTGTCATCTGTATTACTTTTTTAGTATTTCTGTAGAGTTTTTGGCTAGTAGAAAATTAAAAAATATTTGTATAAAATTTAGAAATCTTTTTATTTTTCATAACATTGTAATCGAAATATTGTATATAATAACAATATAAGTATTCCTACTATTCCTGGTCATGAAGATAAACTCTATCCAAAGGTAAGACTAAATAACAGAAGTATTGTTCGAAATATATAACAGAACTTTTTTTAAGAAAAAATCCTTCTAAGCGCTTTGTTTTGTCGATCAATAAAATATTGCATCTATCATTCAAAGTGTATTTGTTTCAATCTACAAATAAAATATTTATTGTACTGAAATTAGTCACAAAAAAGACTCCAAGAAAACAAAATAGTTTATTGAAACATAAAAACACAAATACGTCAACTTATACTCACTATGTCAGTTGTTATACACATTGATAA
Source organism: Thalia democratica (assembly GCF_965202585.1). Lineage (NCBI taxonomy): Eukaryota > Metazoa > Chordata > Thaliacea > Salpida > Salpidae > Thalia > Thalia democratica. The sequence continues at coordinate 20,173,899 of NC_139168.1, forward strand.
TACATTTCAACGAAACAAAAAATACATGCTGGTGCAACTGAGATTCACTTTATACAAAATACAGTATGGTTCCGTTTTCAACTTGACATTGATACAGATTCGAGTCATCCTCCAGCAAATGCCCGTGGGGTTCTTGTTTAGACAAGGCGTGAGCTCTCAACTCGTCATGATCAGCAAAAATCCGCTGCTTGATCTCATGAATTGAATCAAACCTGTTGAAAAAAACCTTGAGAACTCGTCTTTCATCGCCAGGATAACGTGGAAAACAGACGTAGAAATGCGCCCAGTTTGAAACTTCCCCTAGTGTGAGAATAAGATCGACGTTCGGGTTGCCCTGAACAAAACTTTCATCATCTTGGCACAAACGCGGACCAGGACCTCGATGTGGCTGGTCAGGATAAGAAAACAAACGTTGGTGTCTGACTGGAACTCCGAACTTAAGATGAAACATTTGTTTAATTCGAAGCACAGTAATGGGCCCAATGATGTTGGTGAATGTAAACTCTTTTGTTTCAAATTTTATTACCACATTCATCTTGACAAACCTTCAAAAATATTAATACTTACTGGTATTGATTAAAATTTAGCTTGATCTACTATACATAAGTTCTTTTTTATGTAATAAAATGAAATTGATTTCGACAGTTTTAAGTCAAATGTTTTAATATGACTAAACGTGGTTTTAAGCTTGAAAAGTGTTACTAAAATGTCGTATACTGTACGTACCTACATTTTTAGTTATTGTCAATATTATATTTACTACTTACTTATTCTTATAACAAATTTTAGATGAAAAAGGTGATTAACTTCACATTTAATTAACTTAATCCGCTTTTAGAACTTTTTTTCTTAGTTTAGTTTCCCTAAGTTAAATAGTTTTAATCAACAGTAGTTTTTATTTTAAAAATAAGTTAAATTGCTAGTTTGTTTTAGTTAACTTGCTTAACTTTTAGTTTTTATACTTATTTGACTGAATTCGAACAATTTCTAATTTTAAAAATATTTTTATTAATTAACTTTTTGATTTAAAATCGAAATTTAATTATTTTGTCTGATAAAATTTTATTGTCGTACAAGAAGTTTGATCACAATTAACACTGGTTCAGGGCTTTTAAAATAAAGTAAAGGTTTACAATTTGCATTTCAATCAACTAGAAGTATAAACTAGCTTTTGAAACACTTTTAATAAGATGTTACAAACCAGCTCAAATTCACAACAAAATAACAAAACATTTTATTTATATACCACAAAATAGTTTTTTAAACTTTTAAATTGAGAAAAACTTCAGGCCATCTTTATATGCTAAATTGTGTATTTTTTTATTTCTAAAAATTGATTTAAACTAATAGAATGAAGCTTTAGTAAATAAATTCAAGTAAAATTTAAGTACTAGGTAAATTAAAGTTAAGGAATACTTTTATAAGTAAGATCAAAACTATAGTATATTTTTTAAATTGTGCACAAAAAAAAGTATAAACTTATTTTAAATCAAAAATGAACAAATATGCTGTAAACTGTAAAAGCTTAAATGAGACAATTAAGTAACTTAGCTGATAAAATATAAAATTAATTTGTGCTGATTTATTGAAAACTAATTAACGAAAGTGCCGTTTAACATATTCTAATCTTAAAATTGTCACTAATCTATAATTTGTTTATACAAAACTATTATTATAGTTAAGGGCAGGAGTCTAATATGCACGAAGAGACTCTTTTGTACGAAGACACTTTTGCACGCGTTGATATTGTTGTAGTCTTTTTTATAATTTAAATTAATTATTTTTTACTATTAATTAGTTATTTTTAATCCTAACTTTTGTCCTCGATTGGTAACTTTTTACTTTTTTTGCTTTTTTAATAAGTTTTTTAAATTTTTGTTTTTTATTATTATTTTTTTCTTACACTATAACTTTTATCTCTAAACCTTACCCTCGGTCGGTAACTTTTTTTTAATTTTTTTTATTATATTTGTTTCTGGTTTAATTTCTTTTTATTTTTTATTTTATTTTTATATTCTCCTGCAAAAATGACTTTCCGTGTAAAAATGTCCATTCGTGCTAAAGTGTCTATGTGCATATTAGAACCGTTACCCATAATTAAAAACTACAAACTTTAAGCCAAACAAGTTAAACAAAATTATATTTTAGCTGAAAGACTATATAATAATGTTTAACTTAGTATTTTAATTATAGGTGTTGTAAAGGTAAAATAATATTATGTAGTAGACTTAGATCTTACTTAGATTTTATGATACTTTATCATTAAAAATAAGAGTATTATGTTATAAAGATCTGTAATTTTAGGATTTTTTTTGGACTTTGGTACTTCTAAAAAGCCTGTTGATATTTAAAATATAATTAGCTTTTTTAAACTAAAAATTTTATTTATAGGAGTTTTGTTTATTCTAAGTCAACTACAGTTTACGTAAATATTTCTTAACAGTTGTCTACATGTTATAATATTTTTTATCACAGTTATTAATCAATAAATATTTAGTTTAATGTCATTTTTTTTAAATACAGAAAACAATAAGACATGAAAATTGTTTCATCTATCTAAATATACGTGTTTTGTATAATATGATTTCATGTATAATTTTTTTTCTCATTTTTAGCTCATTGTAATTTGATATAAGTTGGGTATGCAACTCGATGACCGAGAGGTCTTTTTGCGTATCTAGGTCCTTCAACCAAAAAATTAAGTAATTTTTTGTTTTTGTTCAATAAACCACAAAGTATTTGTAAGTAGAACTAAACATTTTTTTACAAAACATTGTACATAAATAAAAAATAGCTTATTTCTCATTAGTTTTCTTTTTAAATTACAACGAACTTTTAAAAATAATATGTTTTTATTGTAGACCTATGTAAATAAATTGTTATTACCAATCATTAATTAATAATTATAAAATAAAGAGTTTATTGAAACATATAAAAAGAAAACAAACCAACTTATACTCAGAATGTCAATTATGATGCACATTAACACGACATTTCAACGAAAAAAAAAATACATGTCTAATATGCACGTTGTCTAATATGCACAAAGGTACACTTTTGCATGAAAACACTTTTGCACGAAGGGTCAAAAGAATGAGTTTATACTCACACTTATTTAAATTATATTTTTTTAAAGTAAATTTAAAACATTTAAAAACTACATGTTATTCAAGTTCTGTCCAACAAGTATGAAAACTAAAAGTTTAGAATAACTTTGTTAAACAAACTAGCAATTAATTTAGCTAATTCATTCAATAAAAACTATTATTAGTTAAAAAGAATTATTTTAGTGAAATTAAATTAAAACAAAACTTTCAAAAGTGGATAAAAATGATAAAACATGAAGTTTATCACCCTTTCATCTCAAATTTGTTTAAAATACAGTTAAGTAATAAAAACACAATATTGTCAATTAAAAAAAATATAGGTACGTAGAGTAAAGTGACACTCGAGTTAGCACTTTTCAAGTTGAAATATATTTTATACTTATTCAAACTGAGTGAGTATCTCTTTCTATATTTATAATAAATACCTTTTTAAAACTAAAACACTAAAACAAAGTGTGAATTTACCTAGTTTTAGACCATTATTAGTAAACGTTCAATATTTTTTAAGGTTTGTTTAAATGCAAGTGGTTATACATTTAGAATCTAGAAAATTTAAATTGAACAACATCAGTGTGCCCATTACTGTTCTTCAAATCAAACAGAGATTATTTCAATGTTTTGATGTGCCAGTCAGACACCAACGTTTGTTGTATTATCCTGATGAGCCACAACGGGGTCCTGGTCTGCGTTTGTGCAAAGATGATGAAAGTTTTGTTCAGGACATTCCGAAGGTCGAACTCGTTCTCACATCAGGGAAATTTTCTTTTTGGGCGCATGTCTACGTCATTTTTCCACGTGATCCTGACGGAAGAAGATGTGCTTGCAAGCTATCTTCTATTAGGTTTGATTTGATTGCTACGGTCAAGCAGCGTATCATTAAAGATTTAGGGTTACAAGTATATGACTTGTCTAAACAAGAACACAATGGAAATTTGCTTGATGAAAATTTGAATCTGTTTCAGTGTCAAGTTGAAAACGGAACCATATTGTATTGTGCATGAATTGAACTTCAGTTGCACCAGCATGTATTTTTTGACTCGTTGAAATGTCTTGTTAATGTGTATAATAACTTACATAGTGAGTAAAAGTTGACGTATTTGTGTTTTTATGTTAAAATAAACTGTTTTGTTTTCGAGAAGTCTTTTCTTATTTTATTAAAGTATAACATATTTTGTAATTTTTTAATTGATAAAAATACACTTTTAAGTAGTTTCAATAGTTAATTGATCGACAAAACAAAGCGATAAAAACGATTTGATCTTAAGAATAATATATGTTTTGATAAGTATTTTTTATATCAAGTTATACACTACTAGGATACATCTTAACGTCTTTACCAGAACAGTATAAATACTTTTTGTAGGTAACATATCATTTCCAACGTCATGAAAGATAAATAACTTTTAAAAAATTTAAAAATTTCTATATGAAGTTCGTTTACTAAAAGCTATACTGTTTTAATATAATTTGATACATGTAATACTAAATGTTTTTTTTTTCAAAGTAACCTAACAAGAGTCTAACAATTTAAAACAATTTGAAGTATTCTTAGTAACGTTAGGCTTCATTTGTTAAAAGTTTTAATTTAGATATGCTCTAATCAGTTACATGTTTTTGTCATTTATAATAATTTAAACTAATACGTGCTTACTTAAACAAAAAACTTGTTTTGGTGGCGACATAAGAATATAAATACATTTAGTAACTAAAACAAAATAAAGAAAAATCAAAAGTAAATTATTTGCAAACATATTGTAAAAACTGTTTTATTTTGTATACCAATATGGCTTAAAATTTATTTTTAACTACTACTTTTGGATTTTCCTTTAATTTTAACATTTTTTTTTTACTTGAGCTTTTTAAACAATGCTTTTAATTTATAAGTTAAGTAAAGTATTTATAAAAAAGTAAATTTTTTGTAACTTTTACTTATACTTTTAAAAACGTGTTTAATATATAAAGATTTTATCATGATTTAGCTTTCATATTCACTTCTGTTAAATAAAGTAAGAATACGGTTAATTATTCTGCATAAACTGTTAAACGAAAAATTCCCATATATTTCTAACACGAAGACACACATATATATATATAGATATATTCGAAAAATTAATTATTGTTTCTGTGCAATGTTTACTTTGTTTTTCATAAAAAAAAATTTTCAACAAACACTAAATACTTTTTACGGAAGCCAATCATTTCTAACCCGATCACATCTAACCCGATCACTTCTATACCGGTCATTTCTAACCCGATCACTTCTAACCCGATCATTTCTAACCCGATCACTTCTAACCCGCTCACTTTTAACCCAATCGTTTTTAACCCGATTACTTCTAACCCGATTATTTTAAACAAGATCATTTCAAACAAGATCATTTCTAACCTGATTGTTTCTAACCAGGTTTAACTAAATCATTTCTAACCCGATCATTTCTAACCCGATCATTTCTAACCCGATCACTTCTAACCCTATCATTTCTAACCTGATCATTTCTAACCCATTCTTCTTGTTTATTTTATTTCTAAATTTTAATCTACGTTTCTTTACAAACTTACTAGTCTTAATAAAACTATTAAAGTATTTTTTTTTATTTTCTTTAAAACATTATGATTTTAATGTATTACGTAAAAAAATTTTTTAATATAAATTTTAACTTTAGTGTTAACTAAACATAAGTTTTATTTATTTTTATCACCTTATTTTTTGATATTTAATCCTACACGTAATTTAATTTTTTTTTTCATTGTTTCACATATTTTTGTTTTTGCAATATACTTTAACAAACGTTTTTCGTTAATAATATACAATTCACTGAATCCATTACTTTACAATACTTTGAACTATTCTTTTTAGGATTTTAAAGTAAGCACTTATAAATATTTAAGTTTGATCTGATAATAATTCACGTGACTATAATAATTCTAACATAAGCAAATTTTAAAAAGTAAATCTTTACAATTGTAATATTCAGATACAAAAACCGTTTTGTTACGGTATAAAACTGTTATGTAAGTCTGTTGTAAATATTGTATTATTGCTGACTAATGTATTAGCGCTTTATAGTAGGTTATTTTTAAGTTTCATTTTAATAACTTTTACAAACTTTTATACAACTTGCATAGGCCTATTAAGATAATGAAATTAAGACAAACATTAGGAGAAATTAAATACTTTTGTTATATTAAGTGGAAAAGCATGATTATAAGGTATAACCTAGATATTAAAACAGTTATGTCGTATAACAAACTGCAAAAGTATATTACGTCGATTATCCGTCTTGATTTCACACCTTTAATAAATTCCTACTTAGCCCGAGAGCAAAAAAAGTCACTAACAATTAAACAGACATGTTTATTCGTATAACAAGTCCGAGGTGAGTCAAATCTCGGGCTGGTAATCTTCTTTAAAACCTTTACTTAAATCTATATAATATACAAAATGTTTTAATTACGACTTAAATAAGTACTTTAGTAGACAAAAATTTCTTTAAAATTTACTTTATTATGAACAGTTGAAATAACGTAAGTATAAACGAAATAAGTACTGAAAACAATTTTGTGAAACTACATCAAGTGTTTTGTTTCCTTTAATCAACTATTTTTTCAGACGATTGTTACACGCAACATATTTACTTTTTATTCATAACAGTAGAGCCAGCTTGAAGACTATTTTTGCACCTCTAATTTTCTAGAAACCTATATTAGAGTTTCACAATACAAACAAAATTTATATTTTTATATAAATTTTAAAAATATAAAAATTAATCAAGTAACTTATACTCATATTTCATATTTAATTATCGCTGAATAATCTTAAGTTCTTGTGTTTTTGAAAACCTGTGAAACTATAAATTTTAAAAGATATCAAGATATTTGTTAAAGAAGTTTCTATTATTAGTCGTGAGAAACTGTTTTTGATATTTTAAATTTTGAAAACTTTTAAATTTTCATGACAAATGTATTTTCTTTTCTCTATATACATCATATTTTGAAAGAAAAAAAAAGCAAAATAATAAGTTTTTGACACTTAACTTTTATAGTTAAGTTTATTATATAATATATCTTATTAAATTTTTAAATATAACTTACCATTGGCTAAAAGAAAAAAAAAATTAAGTTCTAGTAAGTGAAGGGTTCTAAATATTGAAAAACGTCTACCTCTACTTTTGAATTTTTAAACAGTATACACTTTCTTTTTAAGAACTTAGAATTTGATAATGATAACTTTAAACGAAACCACCATACTAATTACGACCACTAATATTTATTAACTGTATTATTTCCAGTTTTATATATACTGATATTAATATTCTTAAAAAGTTGTATTTTATATAAATTCGCCTTTAATTTGAATGCAACTTGCCAATCTGGTCTCCATACTTAAAAAAATTATAATAACCATATAAAATCTCTTCAAAGAAAAAGTACGGAGTAGTCCTTAAAGGCTGCAAAACTCATTACATTTCTTACGTTGACGACTATCAAAACCTAATACTTAATCTTTAGAATACAGAAGACTTAAAATTTTCCTAAAGCATTTAAAAACTAATTAACTACCGTTAATAAATAATTCATTTAAACTTTATTTAAATAATTAATTACTACGAAAATAAACCATTGATTTATAAACCATCAATATAATATGTAGAATTTGGGTAACTGTATAGTTTGATTTTATTAGCAGCGCCTTTCCTCTGTAAATAATATAAGGTTTTTCAATACTTTTGATAGATATTTTTTAACTGTATTCCTAATGCCCTTTGGACTTTAATTTTAGTGGTTAGTCAATGCACTTAATTTTTTTTTTTTTACAATTGTCTTTACCCTAATTCCAATAATGTTTATTCTAATTACATCGATTATGCTTTGGCAAAGCGACAAAAATAATTGATAAAAAACAATGAAATACCAAACGGTTGCACAAATGTACAGAATTTAACTTTAAAAGTCAAAATGTGTATCTCCGGTTGATTTTGAACAAGAAAAAAATTATTCATGAACTTTTATAGTTTGTTTGAATTCTGACATTCTGGTATGTTCTAAAATATTTTTATAAAAGTAACCATGAACCTTCTTTAATAAAGAAGTGCGTAATTCAGACTATTTTGCTGATTGCTGCACTAAAATCATTGAAATAATTTACTAAATCGTCTCAATATGAATTGCTGAAATTTTAAAAGAATGTTTTTTTTTTGTTGTAAAGAAATCAGAAATCAATTCTAAAATGAAAGATTGTGCAACTGTGTTTGGTTTTTTTGAAACTCACAACAAACCCTTATTTTAAAACAATAATAAACAAGTATATTAATACAAATCGGGTTAATAATTGTCCGGTTAGATCGGGTTAGAAATTGATCGGGTTAGATATGAATAGGTTAGAAATGATCGAGTTAGAAGTGATCTTATTAGAAATTATCGGGATAGTAGTGATCGGATTAGAAATGATCCGGTTAGAAGTGATCGGGTTAGAAATGATCGGGTTAGAAATGATAGCGAGTTGGAAATGATAGTAAACCACTTTTTACTTATACACATTTACATTTCGATATACTATAAAAGTCCTTCCGCGTTCAAAACCCACTCGATTAAAATCTACCCACGTTCAAAATCAACCCGGTATTTTTTCACATTTTCTTTATTAACTTTTTTTTTTTTGTATTTCATTTATTTATTTTTTGTATATTTTTCACTATCACTGTTACCCTTAACCCTTACCCGATCAGTAAGCGGTTCTCGAATTTGACTGGGTGGATTTTGATCGGATAGAGTTTGCACGCGGGTGTATTTTAATTGTGGGTTTATTTTGAACGTATCCCTACATTTCAGTATTAATTATGTTAAAGTTATAATTAGTTATAGAAAAACTGTAAGTTATTATATTTTCATTTCAATGTTAAGGCTTAACCTTCAACCGGTTAAAAAAAAAATTAAAATAAATGTTTTCAAAAGTAAGCATTAGTAAAAAAATAGTTAGAAAACAACTTTAAATGTTTTACATTAGAATTTCCCCAACTTTTCTTCATAAGGACATTTGAAATAATAAAATAAGCTATTGCCACCTCCAGAAAGACTTCTTGAAAAAATACCGTTGAATACACCTGAGACCTTATTTTTTGCTGCTCACCGTTACACAAGTTTCGGTAGACTGAGACCGGTTTCGTCCTTATTTGGACTCATCAGTCAGTCACAACCGAAAAACTTGTAGTCGTCAATCTACAAACGGTTTATCAAACGGTTTATCATGCTCTCACATGAAGCAACCATTTGCTGGCAATGATCAGCCGATGACTGCAAGTTTTTCGGTTGTGATTGACTGATGAGTCCTATTTAGGACGAAACCGGTCTCAGTCTACCGAAACTTGTGGTCTGATGATCGAATTGGCGTGATCAACTCTTTTGTTAAACTTGAGCTTAGCTCACGGCAAACGAAGTCCGGACTTCTGCTCTGCAGACTTTCGCCGATGCTTTTTGTTAGACGTAGTTTAAGGTTGTACAGCTGAAGCAAAGGCTCATTGAAAGAGCGTGTTTAAAGGCTTAAACTCTAAAATCAAAACAAAAGCACAATTTTTTTTAGGAGGAGCTACAGCTCAAGCGTTCCACCCCACGCGACGCCCCTGGTGGCAACTAGAAAAATTTCAAGCAACAGCATATAAACATTCTATCAAAATATTACAATTCAACTAAAACTTACTAACACTATTAGCGCTAAAACACTGTACATAGTTTTATACATAATAGACTATGGGTCACGATCAGAGTTGAATTGAAGTAGTGAAAGGACTTTAATTCATTTCTACATTTTCTCCTAGCTTAGCTAAAAGAAGCTAAGCTCTTTCTTTTTAAACAAAACTAATAAAAAACAAAACTCTCTGATAGACAGTTACAATTAGTGCAGTTTTATTTTTGGCAAGTCTGATTGGGTAGTTTAACTTTAAATCCACTCTCTGTAAATCCACTCTCTGTAATTTGATCTGAATGGGAAAAACTGTTGAAAACTTAAAGATAAGCTAGTTATGTTTTATTTTATAGAGTATTTTGTAGGCTAATATATTTCTAGAATTTTTTGAAAAAATAATAAAATCATTTTATTTCAAGTACTAAAAACACATATTAGTTCGTTTGCCTTTAGGGCTAACAAACTTGTATGAACCTTCAATATTTATTTATATAATATAGTTTCAGTTTTTAATATGAAAAAACAAAACTATCACTCTAATCAAGTATACATAAATTACAGCTTGTAGAAACAGATTACAACTTACTTTCAGGTTAAATAACTTTAAAATATATATAAAAAGCTGAAAAGGTAAATAAGTAACTTTAAAACTAACTAAAACTAAAGTTAATTGGTAAGACTTAATACATTAAAAGTTTTATTTTGTACATTAAGTCCTAGGACCAGTTATTTTGAGCGCTTTTTTCTCGCTTTTAATAAAGAATGTTTTTTTTACTTTCAGTTCTTTATCGTGATCGATACTTCAAAACAGTTAGATCCAGTTTTTACTCAACTTTGATGTATCTATAACTTTTTTTATAATTTAAAGTTAAACAAAATAAAAACTGATTCTTATTGTGTAGGCAACACCAGTTACAAGCTTTTATTTGTTTGTGTTGTTACAAAAGACAAAACTACTAGGAGATTAAAGCATATTTATAATTAAAACTGTTAATCAATAAAAGCTCATTATTTAGAATTCCTATAAACGGATTTCTTTTTGCTTAAACATTTTTTTTTTAATAAACATTTATACCATTTATACTATTTAAATTAAAGTAGTTTAGTAAATCAATTCAAATGACATTTGTTTAATTTTTAGAAGGTTAATTACTTTATATAACATTGAAAATAAAATGTTATGTTTGAAAAATATTCCTACTGTCCACGACAAGACGTTAAACTAAATTTAAGTAGTGTTTGATTTAAATATGAAAATATTTTTTGTAAACCTCCTTTTTAGCGGTTTGTTATGTCGTTCAACAAATGTTGTATCTACTATTGAAGGTGTACTTCATCGATTAACAAGTTATAGCTTATGTTTTAGTCCAATAATTAAAAAAAACACTCCTTGAAGACAAAACGGTTTATTGAAACATAACGATACAAATACGTCAACTTAAACTCACAATGTCATTATACACATTAAATTGACATTTCAACGAAACAAATAATACATACTAGTGCAACTGAGGTTCACTTCATACACAATACAATATGGTTCCGTTTTCAACTTGACACTGAAACAGATTCAAATTTTCATCCAGCAAATTTCCATTATTTTCTTGTTTAGACAAGCCATTTACATCTAACCCTGTATCATTAAAAATACGCTGCTCGAGCTCAGCAATGGGATCAAACCTATTAGCAGCTGCCTTGTAAACAAGTCTTCTTCCATTAAAGTCAGGATAAAAGAGGTAGAAATGCGCCCAATTAGAAACTTCCCCTAGTGTGAGAACAAGGTCGACCTTCGGGATATCCTGAACAAAGTTGTCATCATCTTGGCACAAACGCGGACCAGGAGCCTGTTGTAGCTCGTCGGGATAAGTAAACAAACGTTGGTGTCTGACTGGAACGCCGTACGAATCATGAAACATTTGTTTGATTTGAAGCACAGTGATGGGTACTCCGACGTTGTAGAAAGTAAACTCTTGAGTTCCAAACAGTATTACCACTTGCATCTTAACAAACCTTCAAAAAAATTAAACATTTACTAATACTAATTAAAAACTAGCTTGATATACTTTAGATTTTAGTGTTTAAAATCTTCTTTGCGAATTAAAATTATTTTGAATGATTATCCTAAATTGTTAAAGATGACTAAACGTTCTTTACATCTTGAAAAGTGCAACTTAAGTTTCCATACATAACATTTTTCCTTAACAACAATATTGTATTTATTACTTTTTATAATATTAATTTTAGATGGAAGACTAGTTAACTTCATATGTAATTAACTTTAAAACTTATGTTTAAGTTTAGTTTCATTAACAAATTAACAAGTTTGTTTTAAGTTTACTAAGATAAATACTTATATCATACAATAGTTTTTATTTATTGAATCAGTGAAATTAATTGCTAGTATGTTTTAATGAGTTACATTAACTTCTATATCTAATTTTTATTGGATTTAATTTTAACAGATAGTAATTTTATAAAGCGTTTTGATTAAGCAACTTCTTGGTTTAAAATCTGAAATGTAATTATTCAAATGTAATAACATCTTATTGTCCCTGCATGAAGTTTGATCACAAATAACACTGATTAAGGGCAATAAAATTAAAGAGATGTTTATAAAAGTTTCCACTTAACTTATTTTCCACATAATATTTTTGTAAATTTTAATATTAGATAATCTTTAAGCCTTTTAATCTATGTTAAATTATGGATTGGAGTTTTTTTCTAAAAATTATCATAAACTGAGATAATAAAGCCTCAATAAATAACCTAAAGTAAAATTTAATTACTAGGATGTTTTAAATTAAAGTATTCTTTACTATAAGTAAGAATATAACTATAATATAGTTTTTAAATTGTGAAAAATAAGTTGTGATTGTAGTTTATATTAAAGTTGAAATGTAAGCGTTGTACACAATGAGAAATTTATACATACAATTATTTCTTTAGCTCATACAATATAAATAAAATTTAAAACTTTTAAACGAAAGTGTACTTTAACATATTTTAATTTTAAACTGTTATTAATGTATTTACGGCTATACAAAACTATTATCATAATTAAAATCTATAAACTTCAAGCAAAACTAATTAACCAAAAATATAATTTAGACGAAACGCTGTGTTTTATTTTATTTTAATAATATTTAAGTTAGTGTTTTAAACATTTAGTGATGTAAAGATAAAATAATATTATTTAGGTAATTTAGATTTTAATTTGTTTTTTTTTATGTTTCAACGCTAAAACATATAAGAACTATGAAATAAATATCTGTACTTTCATGATTGTTTTTGACTTTGCTATTTCTCAAAAGTCCTGTTGATTTTTGTAACTTAATTAAATCTTTTAGAATAAATTCATACTTAAAAAAGCAGCATTAGACATCACTTACTTATTTAAAAGTACTCTACACGGCACTTAAAAATAAGAAACAAAAACAATGTTTAATTTCTGTTTAAAAAGAATATTGACCGATATCTCATAAGTTGATGCAGTTTGCTGAGGTTAAAATTAAAAAAAAAAAATTTTGCATTTTTTATCTAATTATATTAGTAAATATAAAATTCTGAATCAATTTGTAGCTATATTTTAAGTACTAACTTGACGACAACAAAAACTAGGACTTTTTTTATAACCTAGTTTATGTTTCTACGACGGTTTGGAAACTTAAAAATATTTTTACAGTAGATTTTTCTTTAGGTACTATGGAAATAACTTACATGTTTCGCATTTGCAATAGCTTATGTAAAAAAGTATATTTAACAATATTTAACTTATTTAAAAGCGCTAAAGCAAAAAACATAAGCTTGAATTTGATTTGTAATAAGCTAATAAACAAAAAAGTTAATACTAAGTAGTTTAAACTTTTGGCTTAGTTATTTAATTAACTTTTTTTTTGAAACTCAACACTAAAAAAACATTTTTATTTCGATGACTAAAGTATAATAGTAAAATCTGATAGTTTTATACAATAACTCGAATAAAAATTTTCGTTACATGTACAGTAATTCAAGTAGAAAAAGTTCATTCGTTTTAAATTTAACATGCAAACGAATCAATCTTGACAAAGGAAACATTTGAATTTATATATTTTTCTCTATATTTACTAAGAGTTAGGAAGTGTAGAATTTCTAGAAGCTAAATTATATGAATAACTACTTATAACTTCTTTAAAATGTTGTCTAGTTTTGTTTCTTAAATTTAAAGTTATAAGTTATCAATTATTGTCTGACTTCAGCGAAATTGTCAACGTAAGTCTTATTGAAGATGTAGTTTATCAAATAAGCGAAAAAAATAGTAAAAACTAAACCATGAACTATAAAGTTAGACAAACAAGCATATACAACAAGCTGTTCAAACTAAAGGCAATTAAGAAGAGGCTTGCACCAAATAGTGATGAAGTAGTAATTGAAAATAACTTTTATTCTGAGATTTTAAAATATGTTTGGAGTTATTAAAACGTATTAATGTTCTATTATCGCCACAATAACAGATTCTGTCGTAAAACTAAGGACCCATTAGTTTAAATTTATCCAAATGAAAAATAAATTTAATTGATTTAAAACATATCTCAAATTGAATTTTTTAAGCGATGGTACTTCTAGTTACTAAAAATACATGTAATGCTATTTTGTTTAAATTTTTATGTTAATTACTTAAGAAAATATAAATTAAAAAAAATTATTTGAAAAAGTTTTTAACCATAAAACTAAAATCGAATTTGTTAACTGTCTATAAAGACATTGAAAATTTTTCATAACATTGAAAACAAATGTTACAATCAAAAAAGTATTCCTACCGTCCCGGTCAAGAAGTTAAACTGTATCATGTATTTAGACTGAATAAGAGAGTATCATTTGGGATATATAACAGACTTTATTTACCTAGAACCGAATACTTTTTTGACTTCTGTTTTATCAGTCAGTGAACTATTGCATCTATTATCAAAGGTATATTTTTCTAAAATTAACAAATTACAACATACGTGATAATTTAAATTACTAAAAAAAACTCCTTGAAAACAAAACAGTTTATTAAAACATAGGAAGACAAATACGTTAACTTAAACTCAAAATGTCAATTATCATACACATTAACAAGACATTTTAACGAAATAAATAACACATACTAGTGCAACTGAGGTTCACTTCATACACAATACAATATGGTTCCGTTTTCAGCCTGACACTGAAACAGATTCAAATTTTCGTTCAGCAAATTTCCATTGTGTCCTTGTTTAGACGAGCCATTTACTTGCAACCCTGTATCGTAAATAATACGCTGCTTGATATCAGCAATCGAATCAAACCTGTTTGAAGTTGCCTTATGATAATATCTACTTCCATCCAGAAGACGAAGAATGACGTAAAAATACGCCCAAGTAGAAACTCTACCGAGTGTGACAACAAGTTCAGTCTTCGGAGTTTCCTTGGCAAAACTTTCATGATCTTTGCACGAACGCAGACCGTATACTTGCTGTGGCTTTTCAGGATAATAAAACAAACGTTGGTCTATAACTGGTACGCCGACATTATCACAAAACCTTTGTTTGATTTCAGGAACAGTGATGGGTACTTTGATGTCGTTACATGTAAAAGTTTGACCTTCTAAATGTATTACCACTTGCATGTTAACAAACCTTAAATAGTATTAAATGTTTACTGGTAATAATTAAAAACTACTTTTATTCAACAAACTTTAGTGTTTTAATTCTTCTTTGAGGGCCATAATGAAATCTATTATGAAAGATTTGAATTAAATTTTTGTATATGTTTAAATGTTTTTAAAAGTTTGAATAATGAAACCTATATAAAGTATTTCCTTATTGTCAATACTTTAATTATTATTTACTTTTTCTTGTTACAAATTTTAGATAAAAAGGTGTTTAACTTTATATATAACCAACTTAATCCGCTTTTGAAAGTTTTGTTCCAACATTAATTTCATTAAAATAAATATTTATAACTAAATTAGTGTTTATTTAATGAATAATTTAAATAAATTTCTATTTTGTTTTGAAGAAATAAACTAATTTATACTTTTTATACTTATTTGACTAATTTTAAACAGTTTGTAATTTTTTAAAGCGTTTTGATTAAGCAACTTCTTTACTTCAAATATGAAACGCAATTATTTTATGTAATCATTCTATTGTTGCTTCAATAATTTGATTACAAATAACACTAACTAGGAGCTTGAAAAATAAAGAAAAAGTTTATAAAATATAAATAAGAACTAGGTTTTGAAACACTTTTAATTAGAATTTATAAAAACTGCTAAAAATTACAATAAAATATCAATAACACCATACATATATTTCACAAAGTACTTTTGTAAATTTTTAAATTAGATAAACTATAGGCCTTTCAATATATGCTAAATTATGGATTTAATTTTTTTTTTCTAAAAATTATCTTAAACTGAGAGAATAAAGCTACAATAAATAACTTAAAGTAAAATTTTAGTAATAGGTTATCTTAAGTTTAAGTATTTTTTTTAAGTAAAAATAAAACTGTACTATATCTTTAAATTGTGCACAAAATAAGTTCCGAGTATAGTTTATATTAAAATTGATATGTAAACGTTTTAAACTATAAAGAATTTTAACAACACAGTTAATTAATTTAGCTTTTACAATATGAAGTTAATTTGTGCCCATTTATTCAAAGCTAGTAAACAAAAGTGTCGTTTAACATATTGTACTATTAAAACTATTACTAATGTATGACCTGTTTATACAAAGCTATTATCATAACTTAAAACTATATTTTTTGAGGACAACAAATTAACCAAAAAAATATTTTAGATGAAACACTGTGTAATAATAATTAATTTAGTGTTTTAAACATATAGTAACGTAAAGATAAAACAATATTGTTTAGTTAAATTAGATCTTAGTTTTTTTTTTTGATACTTTAACGCTAAAAAATAAAAGAACTTGGTAATAAAGATCTGAACTTTTAGGATATTTTTTTGTTTTACAAATTTCTAAAAAGCCTGTTGATTTTGTAGCTTAATTAAATGTTTTAGAATATATAGTAAATTTATAGGATTTTTGTTCATTTAAAGTCAACTATCGTTTACGTAAAAGTGTTAAAGAGCTTCAAGTTTACGAATGTAGACATCCTTAAAAAATATTTTTCTTGTGTGAATTTGTTCTAATTTAGAATATAACACACTCATCTAATCTCCATACTTAAAAAAAGATACTAATCGTACGGGATCTATCAAAAGAAAATGTACCTTTATAGACTAACAAAGCTCAATATTAAATCTTTAGAATACAGGAGACTTGAACTTGATCTCATTACATTTTTTAAACTAGTTAAGCTTGAAACTACAAATAATATACAATCAATCATTTAACCTTATAGAACTAATTACTTACTTTCTACGTGTTATAATATTTTGTATCAAAGTTACTAAACACAATAACATTTAGCAAAATATTGTTTTTTATTAAATGATAGAAAACACTAAAACATGAATATATTTTTTACATATTTACACCTCTAGTTGTAAAATATAAATTGATTGATGTATAAAATGATTGCAAAGTGATATAAGAAAAAGTTTATTGCACTGTAAAAAATGAATGATAAAATATTGCACAAAGATAAATGATTATTTTAATATTAACTTTCATAATCCACTCTGAAACCGGAGTTGATTCTTGAACCAACTTCGAAACCTTCTGTTCTTAACCTGTTTAAAATATTTATGGCTAATAAACTGGCTGAAGTTTTGTAGCTTTATTTTATAAAAAAACATAGTACTTAACTAATACTGTAGATAAATAATACGGTTTTATAACTCACTGTATCACTTATATGTTTATTTAATTTTTAAGCAAAACATTTGAAAAATAAAAATTCAAAGCAAGACCATATGTTAAAACTTGTAAAAATTTCATAACTATTAACTTTCGTATTACGGAGTACAAATCTAAAACAACTTTTAACTCTACCATTAAAATCCCATGAACTTTTTAGCTTCATTCAAACTACTCAGCTGTTAATAATTTTCTTTATATATAACACGAGCCACGTGTTTTCAAAACAAAATCCCCTAAACAAGTACGTACCTGAGCAGGGCCGCGTTTGTGGGCGACTGCAGGTTGGTCAGCTGTCCGTAACCGCACCACCCGCCAATTCTCGGGGCGTCGTGGCTGTCCCCACCGTAAATTGTCAGGGTGTCGCCCTCGCAATAACATGTTCCCGTTGTGCACTGATTTTGTTTTTATAATGGTTTATTTTTTATATAAGATAAAAATAAATTAGTTTAAGTTATATTGAATTCACAAAGTTTTACTAGTTAAGTACCATTATAAATTAATTATTCGATGCAAAAATCAAGCACATACATTTCAAAAAACTATGTAAGTTTTCTTTACAATGGTTAAAATAGTTTCTAAATGTTTTGCTTAGGTAAAAAAAATTTCTTTTCCACAAAATTGTGACGTCACAAGTGTTGAAACTCACGTTAACAAACAGGTCGATGAGCGTGATGTGTAAAGTCACAGGTCTGCCACTTGGTGTCCTTATTAAGTAGTCACAATCCAAATTTGGTTGGTACGGCTGTTTTGTAGAAAAAAAAATTTGTTACTTTTTTTTGATTTTTTATGGACACTCCGTTAGTTTGTTAGGGTTTTTTTTTATGCAAAAAATTAACTAGCATGTTTGAAGTACTTAGGTTTTAAGCAGCCAGTAGACTATTATAAATCTTGTACTGAAACCATGGCAACGAACCTGTGGGTACAGGAAGTTTTGCACGACCCCGTGGTCCCCAGTAAAGGTTCCCCCGCAACCGTCTGGTGATGACGTAAATGTTATGTCGTATCTGGTGAAAATATTATATATATTTAATCATGTAATGTTTTAATTATACATTTTTGCAATAAAAACCTTAAGATGCCAAACCATTCACAATAGTTTATCTTAAGTTTTTTTTTCTGCATTTAATAAGTAATTCTTCAATTCATGTTATTTGGATTAGTCTTTTTATATAAAGTTTATAGTCTTTAAATAGAATTTGTATGTAGGAAAGTTATAAAATTGAACATTTTTAGCAACAATTCTTTTTAACTTTAACAAACACATATAAATTTTAAACGAACCCGTGACCGTCAGTGGCTGGATCGGTGACAAAATTTATAAAAGCCGTATTTGAAAGGGGAAACACCGGATCTGGGAGTGTGTTTCCGCACAACTTGGCAACCAGGTCCGCACTTGATGTTGTCCCGTTTCTGTATACCAATAAAATAAATAATATATTTGTTTGCTTACAATGTTTTGTATACTAATTGATTTCTATTGTGTATTTTGTTTTTTATAGAAGTGCTTTACTTCAAGGTTTTTCTTTTGATTTAAAATATTATACAAGATTTTCAAAAAAGTTTGAAAAAATACTTTTACAAGCTGCATTTTTGTTTCTGAACAATACCATAAAAAACTAAAGTTCTAAGCTTATAATTTTTTTAAATCCAAACATCAACTGTTTGCATACAAACTTGAAGCTAATGTAGTCGTAATCGCAGTTAGATTCGGTTTCAATGTCGAAGAAGTTGAAGAAGATCATCAGCTGACTTCCGCTAGGTGCCGCTATTGAGATCTCGCAGTTCAGATTGTGCGCGTACTGGTGTGGCCATCCCGGACTGAAGTTTGAAAAAAAGATAATTAATAAATCTTAAGTACGAAAACCAAAGTGTTCTATTACCATTATTTATGATGTATATTTTTATTTATTTATTATTATTTTGTAATTTTTTTATAGGTTTAATTATTTTTAAACTAGGGTTAGAATAATCATAGTCACACATTTTTTTGCATCTATTGAAAAAAAAACGAAAATTTGCATGTCATATGACCAAGAAAAAAAAATTCATTTCATTAAAAATAAAACACCTGAAAAGTTGGCCGTTAGCAGCGGTGATTGTTCTTGAGCAGGTTGAAAATTTATATCTCAAAGTGAATCCCTGACCGGTTGATGAAGCAGAAGTTTGAAGGTTCAACTGTTTAATTGAATTATGTAGTTTTGGCTTGTTTTTTTACGAAACAAAAGTTTTGAAATATAACTCTTAGAGCTAGCTTTTTATTCAAGCACAATTTTTTGGATTTTTTTTTTCAGCCCTATTTAGTATTAAAAGATATTGTTAGTTTTTATTTTTAAGTTCTTGATTTTAAATTCAAATTTAGTATAAGCAGTTTTTTGTTTTATTATTAAAAATATTCAGCTTTCATGACTAGTTATTAGTACATTTAAATTGTTTAGATCAGGGTTTCTCAAACTGGACCAAATTTCTACTGGTCCCCTTTGGGGACATTACAGAAATTTAGGAAATTTAGGAGCAGTAAAGGGGCAACGAGGTGGTCATAATTGAACACTTACACTAAATACTTTGGAGTTGATGATGAAGAGCAACAAAAAATAAATAAAAAAATCTTCGGCGTTTAATGGTAGTTTTGAACTTATTCTAGATATTATGAAACAAAAAAACTAGGAAAAATAAGGGGGCCACAAACCGTAAAAGGGGGAGCCACAAGGTCATAATTTGAACTTTATTCTAGAGATTATTGAGTTGATGATGAATACAAAAATAACGAAGGTTTGAGGCAGGTTTTTTGAGAAGTATGGTTAAAAAGTGCTATAGTTTTTTTTTTTTTTTTCTTTTGAGCATTTAAAAAAAAAAAATTTGGCGAATCCTGATTTATATTCTGCTTGCAAACATTAACTATTCTGTTGTTTTTCAAACTATGACAAAAATATAAATTTAATATAAGAATATTGATACCTGTACAACTTGTTGGAAGCTGAAGAAAGTTTCAGGAGTTTCGGATCCGCAATATTTCCTTACTTGACCATTGTCTCCTAATAGTTTAAAAGTTTAAAAAGAATTTTTGTTACTACTAGAGAGTTTTGTTAATAAGTATCTGTTTAAGCTTTATGGCATTAACAATAAGTCAAGCACGTTAGTTTTGAAGTCTTTTAAAGAATCAAATTATACGTTTAAAAAGATGATAGTAGCACTGAAAAATTTTAAGGGTAAAAACTGTTCTCACCCAGCGGGAAGTCCCTGACTTCAACAAAAGCTTGGGTGCATTCCCCATCCTGATTTTGTGAATCTTGAATGTCGAAGGACACAAACTCTATTTCAACTTGCTTGGTAACATCTTCACCGGCGTTGAACACCCATCTGTTGTGAAGTTATCAAGTAAATATTTGTATTAAGTAACATAATAAACTTTTTTGTTTAAAGGTATAGTTATTGTTTTATTTAATCCAGCTCAGTAACTTAAAATTAGTAAATATATTATGAGGCAATTAAAAACTTAAAACTTACGTTATCAAGTTTAGTTTTTCAAGTATCTAACATATTTAGTCAGTTTGATAATTTTTGTATCTCATATTAAAGTTTCAAATGTCAAATTTTAATTGGAAAACTTTTAAGTTGGTTAAACTATTCTGTTACATGCAACTAAACTTTTATTTGAACGTTTCAATAGATTTCAAAATCTAATAACATTCCAACCTGCAATTGAGGGCTATTTGCTGCTGGCCGACGACGGGAGAATTGATCGTCTGAAAAGTGTTTGTGACGTCATAAGAACCGCCGCAAGTCTGCGGTTGAGTCGAAAACTCCACTTCGAATCCTGGAAAAAAAAGTTAGAAACTTTTAACAACATAGTTTACTTCAGCAAAGAGAATAAAATGAAAAATTAAATAATGCAAACGTTTTCAAACATTTTTTGCTTGAATAAAAATTATAAAAAAAAGTTCAATTAATTGTTTTCTTTAAAAAAAAAACAAAAAAAAATCACCAAGTTAGTGACCAGCTCAACAACGAACTTTCATTCTTTAATTTTTACATATAAGTTTAAAATTTTAAGTACAAAACCACACAAACAACCAAATAGAAAACCTGTATCTTGAATGGAGATGTCAGATTTGAACCTGACAGCGATCTGATTGGTTGAAGATGTGAAATCTGAAGGAACTATCACCCCGCAAGCGTCTAACACCAGAGGATCAGCGTATGATGTTCCGTCTCTAACCTGTTAAATTGTTTACATACTTTTAATTATTTAAAGAACATATGAATGTTGATTACATTATATTTTTTACGTGGGTAAATAAAAGTTGTAAAAGTAGTTGGTAATTCAATATTTTAATTAATTTTTCAAGTATAAGTGGTTTCTACAGAGATAAAACAGTACTCTATTCAAAGATTGTTTTCACTTTGCAAAACTTTTACGATATATTTAGTTTTCAATTTATTGTGAAGAAAATAAGACTAAAATCAGTAACTGTATTTAAAATTATTTAAAAACTTATTCTATGTTATCAATTTATTTAATCTTATATTCTACACTGACACTAATTTATTTAATTAACAGCTTTAAAGCTCTAATTATTTTCAAATTAATTTTATAAATTAAATCTGAAAATGAGAGAATTTATGTTTGACCCTTTTTAAACTCTAGCAAACTTTTTAATACAAAACTTACAATAAAACGATCGTAGACGCATCTACCATAACTCGTTTGATTTTCCAGTCGGAAAGAATTGAAATGAAGCATTATGACATCATTAATGCTGTCTGATAATATTCTCCACATGCAGTTCAGATCCGGATCATACTTGCCTGAGATTAGTAATGTAACTTTTTTTTTTAGTCTTTACGGTACATTGATTAAAAAGAAATGCATGTATGTATATTTACTTTCAAATTTGGTTTAGTACAACAATCATATAGTATTTATTAAGATGGTTAAAAAGTTTAAAAAATTTTGAACCTTGAAAAAGCATAACAGCTAAGTTTTTTATGGAAATTAACTTCATCGCTTGTAAATAAAATCTTTTACAGTTCTTAAACTTTTGGTTTTAAGTTAATTAAACAGATATTTTAGAGAACGGTAAAATTAACTTAAAATATTTTAAACTAAATACTCATAAAAATTATCTTGCTTTATAATTGTTCCTTTTTAAAACCAATACAAGTATGTGAAAAGTAAGAAATTTAAATTAATTATAATAATTTAATTTGTATTTACACAAAAATTGAATTTTTAAAAAAAGTTAAACTTTTATTTAAATTTATGTTGAGACAAGCAACAAAAAAGCATTATCTTTCATTACAAACTTCTACTTGTCTACAAATTAGTTATACACATTTTTTATTACCACGTCATTATAAAATTGTTTCTTATTTTTAGTGTACTTCTTTGTTAATAAGAGTTAAGTTCTTAAAAGCTTTATTAACTTTTAATGTGGTCGAAACTTGTAGAATTTCGTAAATAGTCAGTTTATTATTTAATTAAAGGTGTGTTAAGAAAACTGATTTTCTTACCACTATCATCGAGATCTGGAGAAGCGAAGGTTTGCACACTTGATGTCGCTGTCAGAACTCCCCCGCAACCTTCTGCGGGTCCTGGAAGTGTTCTGTACGCCGCTGAGAACCCTTCACCTATAAATGTTTAGAAAAAACTGTAACAAGTTACTTTTTATAACAGTTGCTATTATGCTTTTCTTATATTCTTAATGTGCGTTTGTTACCTTTAAGTGTTTCGTATAATGGGAGAGTTTGTTAAACATTACAAATTTATACCAAGAAAAACTAAAAAAAAATTGTTAACTTTTTTTAACGAATACTTATAATTTTAAAAGCTAAATTAAGAGGAGTATTAGAATGTATTTTACTTTTGTGTTGTAATTGACTAAACGTTTTGATTATTTTAGTTGATTATTATTCTATTAAAAAATACAAACTTGTTCTTTAAAAAGCAGTATACACTACCACATACAAACCTAGTGTAAGATCGTCAGTGTAATACTCAATAGTGAGCGCGTTTGTAGTTGACACTATGAATTCTTCGACGTACGTTCCGCAAAATTTGCCAATCAGTGGAGCGTTTGTATCCATTCCATCGTATATCTTGTAGAAAAAGATGGTGTAAATATTAATTATTTTAACTATAATTTTTATGTCAGTTGCACAATATGTATTTTTTCGATAACAATATTAAAAAGTATTGAAATTATAACGTTGTTATGGTTTTTAATTTTAAAAAATAAGCTTACTACAAAAGGACGATGGAACTAATAAAATAGCATAAAAATGTATTTAATCTAAAACCAAATCAAACAAACTCACAGCAAGATAATCGTACTGGCAGTTCAAGGAGGCTTCCAGGTCAAACCTGGCAAACTTGACCTCCACCACCTTGTTTTCAGGAGTGACCTGAATTTGCCAGGTACAGTTCTGGTTGTGATGGGAACCTGATCCTGAATGCGTGAATGCGTCTATCTTTCCTGTTAGAAATTTAGTTTTTATGTCAAAGTAAACAGTTAAACTTGTTTTATTTAAACACTATGTATATATTAACTAAATGACTCAGTTTTCAGTAAAACTGTAGTTACAAAAACAATTCGAAAAATCAACTGGTTTATTCAAATATAAAATTTAATTTTTAAATGAACTTAAAATTCAATTTGGTTTAAATTGAAATGACCTGTTTGAACTTTTAAATACAAAAACCACTGCTCTTTCAGTGCACATCCTAGTTATACTACTTTTTCATTAATAGCGTATTGAGTAGCAACAAATAAAAAAATAAAAACTGTTTGTTGTAATAACCTTGTTACTTTCTAAGTTTTTTTTATATAAAATGAAACCTGTAGGATCAGTGAAAAGTCCGCCGCACTCTGCGGATTCGAACCTAGCTTGGAATCCTGTGTCAGGGTACAACGCGTCAGAGTTGAAATCTATCAGCATGCTGCCCTGTTAAAGTACAAAATGTTTCGACAACTTTAAAACGTGCTTGTGCTAACGACATTTAAAAACAATAATGCAAATTAATTTACATTAATCCACTACTCTACATTTATTAAAACACTTAGTTTTATGACACACAAAAAAAATATGGCAAAATATATAGTAAAGTTAATTAAGTCATCCTTTTCTAAAGGAAACTTATTAGCTAATAATCTTTAAACTTTCAATTTAGCTTATTGTGAAAATTACAGTTTTGAAAATTTTATCAAATTACTTAGAAAAAGAAATAAATGCAGTCGAAGAGTGTACTTAAATATTTTAAATACTAAAGTAGCTAAACAAACCTGAGCATAATTTTATATATAAAAGTAAGTTTGAACAAACCTGAGCAGACAGGGGCTCTTGTGGTATCCTGTCCCCACAATATTCACCCAGTAAAGAATCATCGGTGGAGTTGCCACTGTAGACACGGACCCAGTCGAAATTGCAAATTGTCGGGTTCGATCCCTCTTCAATCGACAAGTCCAAGAATCTGGTGAAAAATGCAAAAACCTTTTTAACTTATAGCGCCTAAAAAGAGGTTTAGAATTCGATTTCTTGGGTATGAAGATTAGGTTGCAACAATTTTTATTTAAAACTAAGATTACCTCTAAAAAATTATTCAGTAACTTTTTTCTTATAAGCACCAAAACAGATAAGCAAGATAAACAGCGTGCTTAACAACAAAGGTTAATCTTTATCAACTTAATAAAGCTCGTCAAAAAACAGTACAGCAAGTAAAATTTGAAAGCTCACAAACTTGAGTTTGCTTTGTACTATAATACTGATTTGTTAATCTGAACTTACAACCTATAACTTGAAAAAATATATAATTATATTTGAGCTTACTTTTATTTGTTACATCTATGCAACTGAACAATTATATTTGTTCAAACAAAAATATTTATGTCAATACAATTGTAAGCTAGAAATTAAAATGTAACATGTTTATTAAATTATACTTTAACAAACTGTAATTTGATGAACTTCTGGCTTCCTTCCTCGTACTGAATGAGGAACTGGCACCTTTCGTTCTCGTTGTAAGGAGCCGGATAGTTGGGACTCTGGATCAGTCCCTCCTCCTCCTTTAACACCTGCCCGCACAACGTGTCCCAACTCATCTGGAACCCTGGTGATGAATTACTGTTATTATTTATATTGTTTAATATTTATAGTTTTAGTTAGATAATTAAGCAGTTTTATATTTTGTAGATTTCAAGTATTTGTCCCAACTCATCAGGAACCCCGTTGGTAAAAACAATTAACTACCGTCGGTTTCAAACTTTGTTAAACAGTTTTTGAATTTTTTTTGCTTTTTGTAATCTTTTTGGTAAAAACATTTGATCATTGTAAATTTCAACTTTGGTTTAAAAACTAAAAAGTTCAAGGTTTTGCAGAGATTCAATATTCGAGCTTTTGTAGCGTTGCTTCAAATTAAGAAAATAAAAAAGAATTACTTAACGTATAAACTTTAAAACAAAGTTATAACTAGAAACTGAATCGTTTGATTGTATAAATTTAAAAGCACCAAAAACTGATATTACTAAATATATTTAAAAATTTTTTAAAACAAATCAAAAAGCTTTGATTGGAACCTTGTTAGTAACATTTTCGTTCTTTTTTAGTTATGATTTATAAATTGAAAAGTTTTAGATTTTGCCGAGGTTTAGCATTTGAGCTTTTGTACTATTGCGTCGAATTATATGCGTATTTAATCTTAAAACTTTTTTTATATTTTAGGAATTAATTATTTTGATGTTAATCTTTACATGAATAAAAACGTATAAGTAAATACTTTAGATACTTTCAAAGTTCTAAACAACTTATAAACAAAACTATAAACAAACCAGTTCCGTAGATGGAAGAATCAGTTCTGAACCTAACTGTTATTGCCTCCCTGCTTGAAGGTATCTGACCACTCGGGGGCGCTCTCGGATCCTCGCTGTCCCCACAATACTTGGCAATCATGAAGTTGTTACCTTCGTATGCCCCGTCGTATAACTGAAATTTGATTGTGAAAAGAAAAGTTTATTTTCGTAGCACTATTACGAAGGTCGTAAAAGTGAACTTTTATTGTATTTATTATGTAAGCAATAGTTTATATTTTTGTAATTTTAATATTTTTAGTACTTTAAAAGGAATATAAAAATAAGAAAAAATTATTCTATAAACTTTATTCGAATTTATCTTAAATCAAAAACAAAACAATAACAGCGACGTAGTTAAAGTTGCAGCTTCCGTAATACCCAATTTAAAAATAAAGTAAAAGTTGAAAAAAAAAAAAAATTTACAGAAGTTTCAAAGCACCCTAAAAAAAACTTACAAAAAATCAACTAACAGCAACGTAGTCAAAGGTGCAGCTACCGGAATACTCAACATCGAAGGTTTCTAGATCAAACGCGACCTCAATGTGGTACGACTGCTCCCCGAGGATCTGCCACACGCAGTCGCTGTTGTGGGGGTAGTTTTGAGGGTAGTTGGGCGACATCAGGGTGCCGGTTGCTTCGTGGAACAAGATGTTACCACAACCTGAGTTGAGTATTTTTTTATTAAACTAGTAAATTATCTAACAATTAAACAGTAATTTAATCAACTAACTTAGAATTTCTGATGGATTAGAATTAAAAACTAATCAAAAAAAATAATAAAATTAATCAGTTAGCCCTAAAGTAAAGATGTAAACTTAAATCATAACACACATGAAAACTTTTTGATTTCATATACGATTGCTAAATCTTATAAAATAGATATTTACAGTTTGTTATAATTTTAGTTGATTTTTTTAAACATAAGTATTGCATAAACTTATTTTACCATTTTATTTTTTTATTGTTTTTATACATGCTTTAAGCAAAGCTATAAAAGACATAAATCAAACAATGTCAACTAACCGGAAGTGTGGACGTTCCATTCCACCCTCCACCCGCCGTGCTGGACCGAGTAATCGGATTGGAACAGTATTGTGACGTAATTGCTTCCTGACTGGAACTGGGTGGGCTGGTTGGTGCCGCAGTAGGTGTCTATCAGCGGGGAGTCGGTGGTGGGTCCGTTGAAGAGTTTCAGGTAGTCGTACCTGCAGCTGTTGTGCGGCTCGATTGAAAAATTCGTGAACTTCAGCTGTCAATAGAAAACGTATTGTTTGAAATTAGAAAAACTGTAAAAGTGTTGTAAGCTATTTTAGTGTTAATCAATAAGTTTTTAAGTTTTGTTTATATCATGTTGCTAAACGCTTAAATTTCTGATATTTATAGCTCAATTGAAAAGTTGGTGAACTTCAGCTGTCAATAGAGAATTAATTTTAAAGAAATTGTAGAAGGTGTGAACTTTTTTTAACTTGTTATAAAGTAAGCTTGTTTAAGGGTTGAATTCTGTTTTTTTAATTAAACTATTTAATAAAAATTTATAAGTTTAAGAGATTAAAAGCTCGATAGAAAAATTTGTGAGATTTAACTGTTATAGGGATTAGTTTAAAAAGTTTTATAAAAAGTGTAAAATATTTTTACTAATAATTAAGCTTATATAACATCAAGAATTAATTCTATTTTTATGAAGTTATACAACGCTCAACTTTAGGAGATTGAAAAGTTGGTGAGCTTCAGCTGTGACAAAACAGAAAACTGGTTTTTATTTCATAATATTTTGTTTAATTTAATTCATGTAACAAAAATTAAACTTGATAAATTAGCTTTTAATTTTTTTTGAAATTTGTTGTGTTTTTATCAAGCTGTGCAACTCTAAAACTTATAGTTTGGTTTATAAAATTATACTTATTATACTTAATTGCATAAAGCATTATATTATAAGTATTTGTTGAAGAAATAGACAACTTAGTTTATACAACCCTGTAACTTTACAATATTAGCATAACAACTTGTGTAAATACTACATTTTAATATATGACGTGATTATACAATGGTTGACAAAGAGTCTAAATCAAAACTTGTTTTTTTGATGTTTTTAGCAGTAAAATACAACAACAACTTTTTTGCTTGATAAAATATTAAAAACTTTTAACCAACGTTAGCTCTTTCATCAAGTAAGAATGTGAGAGTGATATTTAGAAACATTAGTTGCTTGTTATTAAAATTCTTCCCAATCAAAATCATACCTAATCGATTGAGTTTTTGGAAAACCTAGTAGCATTCAAACGACCACTTTTACACTTTTACAACTTAATAGAAATATTAAAAAACAAAATTAAAATCATCAATTTTTTCGCCAGGTGCTACTGTTATAGCCGATAAAAACAACTGTTGTTGTCTTTTATTAAATAATAAAATAAAGTAACAAAAACAAACATCTATTCTTTCACCAGGGGCCACTGCTATGGTCCACAAACAGTAATCGTTGTTGTCATAGGGATCCGGGTAATTCGGTGACGTCAGCACCCCTCCTCCAAGGCCTGACACGTATCCTCCACAGGCTGTGGATAAATAAGTGTGATTGAATAAATTTGTAGTTTTAATTTGTAGTTAAGTTTGCTGATTTAAAGGATCAACTTTTTGTTTAGCTATAACTTTGTACTCTAGCTGTATAAAAATTGAATTTAAACCTTTAATGTTTCTCGTAAAATCATTTTATTAATACAAATATTATTTGTTTACAGTTTATTTACAAATTTTCACACAATCATTTTTACATTCCAACAAACTAACTCGAAGCTTCTATGTTGGCGGAGAATCCGAGTCCGCTGGTGGACTGGTCGCTGACGAACTGGATGTACATCTGCGTCTGGGCAGTACCAATGATACCAGGGACGGATTGCCCGCACAGCACGTCTATCGATGGACTGTTGTACGTGGAACCTGGAGAAAAATAGAATAAATTAGAAAACATTATATATAAAAGTTAAAAGGTAATAGTGTGTTGACAGAGTTTGTTTATTAAACTATAACCGTTAAGTTATTTAATACAGAATATGAATTCTTTATTTAGTGAAAATTGTGTGTCTTTTTGTTTTATAATTATGCAACTAATTTAAAAAAAATTTTTGGTCATTAAACACAAAAACTTTGAAACAAAACAACTCTGATTTACAAGAAGTTGGAAATTATTTACTCAAACAAATTTTTGACCAAAACGAACCAGGCCTAATGGAAAGGAAGTCTTTCTCTTGACAATAAAACAAATGATATGTTGAAAAAAGGTATAAAATACCCTTTAAGGAAAATTAAAAAAAATATTTTATAAGTTATTATAAAAACAAAAAACGAACCGGCCCTGATGGACACGAAGTCGGTCTCGCCGCACTGGACCTGGTCGTCCAGGTTGAACGCGTCGAAGGACAGCTTGATGGTGCTGTTGGTTAATTGCTGGTTCTCAACCACCCACACGCACTCCTGGCCCGCCATGTACGGGGACGGGTACCCGGGACTGGTGATAACCGCGGGGGTGCCGATCTCACCTGGTTGCAACCTTCCTCCGCAAACTAGTTTCGAGATAAAATAAACAAAAACAGATGTAAACAGTTAAAAGGTTTTAATACTATGTTTCTCGTTTAAATTTTTTATATTATGCTTTAATTTGCTGTTTTTAAGTATTTTGTTTTAAATTTTGATGCATTTACCTTTTAAACTTTAAATCTTGCATACTAAAAATTTCGTGTTATTAAAGAAATTTAAAAGATGAAATTAATATAAATACTCAATTG
Organism: Thalia democratica; assembly: GCF_965202585.1. Lineage (NCBI taxonomy): Eukaryota > Metazoa > Chordata > Thaliacea > Salpida > Salpidae > Thalia > Thalia democratica. The sequence continues at coordinate 20,204,142 of NC_139168.1, forward strand.
CTTCTCACTACTTGAATAGTTTTTTTGTAAAGCACATTTACCACGCGGTAAACAATAAATCATTCAAACCCCTGTCGTACTCCGAAGTGTAGGTTGCTAGGAATCCTCCGTTGCTAACCGATGCGTCGGTAACGAACCGCATCATAAGGGTATTCCCCGTGCTTTCAAACACTGGAGGGAGCTCTGTGCCACAGAAACGACCCGATATTGAGGGGGAGTTGTCGTTCACTCCGTTGAATATCTGTGGAAAGCATTTAAATTAATTTTATTTTCAGTCATAGTATGATGAGTTGGGTGTTAAGCCTTGTGTGTCTGTGTAGAGGTAACAAATTTAAGTCACTAATAAGCTGTAATAGCGTTAGGTAAATTTAAAAAAAAAATGTTATAACTGTGAGCAAAGATAGTTTTATTAGTCAAGATGGTAAAAGTAAATAAAAAAATATTTTTTTATGTTTTCAACACCAACTATATTACAAATACTGTTTAAAAACTGCCACAAAAACTAAACTTTCAAATTAATATTACTTCTAACAACCTCAATATAATCGTAGTAGCAGGTACCGGGGGTGGTCCCTTCCACGTCAAACGCCAGAAAAGTCAGAGTCACCCTCCTGTCCTCCGCCACAGTGATCCTCCACGTGCACACCCTCGAGTGGTCGTACGCGGAGGGGTAGTTGGGCGTCTGGAGGGTTCCCGAGGGCCCCGTTATCACTCCTCCGCATTCTGCGTGTTTATTGGTCTGAATAGTTTGTAGGCAAAAAGACACAACAAGTTATTTTAGTTTATTTCTTGCATTTATCATTTCAATTTTTTTTTGCAACAATGTTTTATGCAGAAATAAAGTCAGTTTTTATATTAACTACTTTATTGAGATTTTTTTCATATAGTGTTATAATTCAATTAGCTTAAAATTGAGCCGAAGTTGTAAAAAAGGCTATAAGTTTAGGGTTTGTAGTTTATAATGAAAACAACATGAGTTACAAAAAATAATCTAACCGTCTTCAACAGCTTCGAATGAAATATTGAATCCGGAAGCGACTCCTGATGCGTCGGTGACAAATCTGATATAAGCAATATTATCCGGTGTTTCCACTCTCAATGGTGGGGAACTCCCGCATACAACATCCAATATTGGACCTGGTGTAAAAGAGTTAGTTTTTAAACGAATATTTTGCTGATAAAAAAGTTTGTTAAATTTTTTAAGCATAAGTATTAAATAATGAAATTTAAAAAAAATATACAATTAAAATAAAATAAAAATCAAAAATTCATTTTATGTTTAAAAAATAACGCTCATGTTTGTTACTAGTTATCGTTTTAGCTATCATATAAATAAATCTTTAAATAGTTTACTACATAATACAGCTAACGCAGTATGTTATCTAAACATCATTAATTCAAATAAAAATTTCTTCGAGTATAAAAATTGAATTTAAAGTAGCTAAAAAATGTTATCAAAAGAAAGTTTCTACTTAATTGAAAATTTACATTATTCATTCCAAACCACCAACCAGTGAAGTTGTTGCTCCTGATTTCCAAATAATCTCCACTCCCGTCGCCACACCTCGCCCCGTCCTGCAGCCCGTCGAGCTGGAAATCCCCGAACGTGAAACTCAAGTAGTAGTACTCTGGTCCCCTCACCACCCACTCGCACGTTGCCATGGAATCGTAGTTCGACGGGTAGTTGGGCGATAACAGCTGACCCTGGGTTCCGACTATGGTGCCTCCGCAGCTGGCTGTTACGTCATAGTTAACATTTGTTTTGTACGTTGAAACTTTTAACTAAAAGCTTAAGAACTTTGAAACTGATTTTTAATGATAGGTGTAAATTTAATTGACAGTGTTGTATGAGTTTTCACTGTTGCTAATTTTGATTAAAAAAGTTAATAAACTGCTAAATGGTACGCAAATATTACTTTAAGTTTTTTTTTGGAAAAACGAGACAACTCTTTGAAATTTAAATAAAACTTTACTGTATATATCTTACATTTACAATATACAAAGAAACACCAACGAAATAATCAGATTTGAAACCCTTGAAACGCTTGGATCAATTAAGGTTAAAAAATAAATAAAAGTATTTAAAATCTCACCAATAGAATAATCAGCTTTGAATCCTCCCCTGGGCACGCTGGGATCCGCTCTGAAGTGAACTGACATCTCGTTACCGGTCGATCTTACGGTGGGAGGGATCTCTGTACCGCAGAATGTTCCCAGGATGTTCTCTGAATCGTACCTACCGTCTATCACTTGCACGTAATCGTACCTGCATCTGTAGTATATTGAAATATTAATGGAGATTTCTGGTATTTGTTTTAGTTAATTTTACTACTCTGAGTGTATTTAACGTATCTTTAGATTAACAGGTAATGTTATGAACGTTAACTTATCCGTGTTTGTTTGTTCAAAACGTAAATCCACCTGTTTTTTGTTACAAACTTACAAAAAATAAAGTTCTGTTTCAGTTAAAATGTTTAATGTTGTTCTATGTTGTTTTAGACTTTAGCGTTAACTATTTTGTTCAAGGTAAGCTAATTATAACAAAAGTCTCAGGTTAAGTTTAAGTTTTAAATACTTTGTTTTTACTCAAAGTGAGTGTTTAAATATATCCATTAGAGTTTAAATACTTATGCTCTTTTTTCTAATTCATGCTGAAAGAATATTAATTATTTGTATCTTTTAACACTTGCGCACTTACAATAAAGTTGCTGTTGAACTTATAAACAGTTGATTTTATCTACAACAAAATAGAAAACAGTATCGAAAATATCAGTTATAAACGTGAATTTTAAATAGTCACTTAACAATATGACAAAGCAAATACAATGAAAAGTTAAAACGAAATAAACGAACGATGAGTGATCTTCCACGTCAAATTCGGTGAAGTCAAGTTGCACTCTTTCAGTGGTTGGTACTGTAATTAACCAGTAACAATCCGCTCCGTTAGGATATGTCTAAAAGTAGATAAGAACATTGAGAATTATTTGTTGTTAATTAACTTATTAGTATAACTAAATGGGATTGTTATTTTTCAGTTAGGGTATGTCTGTAATTAATTTTTTTGTATTATTATTTTGTATAGTTTACGTAGTGTGTTTCTATATAAAAAAATATGTATATTTATCAGTTTTTAAACTTTTATACATCTATGACGTACTTTTAAACAGTTTTGTGCTTAGTATTGGTATTGTTGCTACTAGTGCAAGTATATATTAAGGTATTTATTTCATTGGTAGGAATTATTGGTAGAAAAATATTACAAGCACTTAAATAAGTCTTTAAATAAACTTAAGTTAAAATACAAAGAACTTCAGTATACATAGAACTGATACAACAAATATTTTATAATGACTTAAAAACGAAAACTTAGTTTTAATATTAACTACTAACACTGGGATAGTTGGGAGAATAGAAAGATGCGTGATCAACTTCATTAGTGAGAGTAAGAGCTGATCCGCAAGACCCTCTCAATGCAGAGAATGTCAGACTAAAAAAAGACATTTTAAGAATGTTTTTAAGCAGTAAGTTTATAGATTATTTGTGTCAAAGCATCTAAGCTATACCGTTAAACTTTTCCTAATATGATATGTTTAACTTACTATAAAGACAACAAAACAATTCATTAGTAGCAAACTTTAAAGAGTACATGTACTTAATAAGGCATCTTATTAAAATAGTTTTGTTTTATATTAAAATAAATAAGCAATAAAATAGTATAAAAAATAAGCAGTGTGTTCAATATAAAAAAGTCCCCAACCTGAAACCGGTACCAGTGCCGCTGCCATCGGACTTGAAAATGACCAGCAGCCCGTTCGATTGGGTCTGTAGGTTCGTTGGCGGAGTGTTGCCGCAATAGTAACCGTTACCAGGGCCGTTGTCGGGCGTCAGTGGTGGTGAATCGAAATCCCTTCCGTTCAGTAGCTGTTGAGGGGAAGTTTTTATTTTGAATTTTTTTAATTAATTGTTTTTTATTGAATTTTTCAAGGTATTTTAAGTTTAAAAGATGCTTACTTGAGTTATTACAAAAAAAAATTCAAAACTATAAAGTGATTTTTTAATAGGTTTTTTTACCTGTCTCATGTACATCTAGCAGTTTTTTTTTAGTTCTACTTAAAAACTTAGTAAAAACCGTATTTTATTTTTCTGTTAATAACAAAACAAACTCTCAAGTAGTCTCCATTGGTTCCGTTGCACGTATTGTCGCTGTTGGTAACCTGAAAGTCGGTATCTATGGTAACCGTAATGGTGGATCCCACCATGGTAACCACGTCGTACACGCATTCCGTGTTGCTGGGGTAGTTGAGCGGGTAGTTGGGTGACGTGATGACCCCCAGTTCCGCCTGGATGAACCCTCCGCAAGCTGTGACGTCATAAACAAATTTATTTTTCAACCTTGATTGTTTATTGCTATATTAGACGTATAATTAATTATAGTTAAATTAATGAAACCTGGCTATTTTAAAGGCTTTAAATTTCAGTTTAAATTTAAGCTTTTTAAATAAAAATCTTATTTACAAGTTTTATTTGGAAAAAAAAAAACTTTTTTATTTTAAAGTTGCTCTACTGAAAATTTAAACTTTTTTACCTAATCCTATAAGATGCCGTGGTGTATAGTGAAAAACTAAAATTTATGATATACCATTTTTAAATTAAATTAAAAGTATATTTACAGCAGCTATAGTTAAATTAAAATATACAAAAAAAAATTGTGTTTGAATTAAAACCTTACAACAGATAGCCCTACAAAATTTTGTTTTCAGTATTGTAAGTTGTAGTGGTTTATAGCAAAATAAAGCAAATTCGCAAAGAACATTATGCTACTTATATGATTAATATAAATACACTTTCATCTTGCTGATTACTCATATTGAAACCCTCGTTTTTAAAAACTATTAACCTACAAATATTTACGACAAAAAAAGTCACAATTTTATTATAAACAAAAATAACCCTTGTAGTTATTAAAGAGTAACTTTTGAAGATAGAACAAAACAACAGAACTTTAAAATTTTATATTATGAGATCATAACAAAGAAATTTAGTTCACCTTGCTGGTAACTCATATTGAAACCCTTGTACTGCACCGAGCTGTCGGTTCTCATCTTGACCGTCATGAAGTTTCCGAATGACGTCACAGAGATCGGCACGTCTTCTCTCCTCCCGCAGTATTGGCCAATCATCTGCGACTGTTCGTTCTCTCCTGTGACGTGATTGGTTAGTTTTAAGTTGAAAGTTCTTTATACTTTATGTTTTAGTATAGAAAAACTACTGTTCAAAAGGCATAACGGTCATAACATTAAGTATTTACTTTTGATTTTAACAATTTTGACTTTTAGTATAAACAAACTGCATCGCTTGAAAATGCTATGGCTGTTAAAAAATATTCAAGTATGTAAAATGAAGTTATTACATTAACATGTTCAATCTAAAGAGATTTAAACTGCTGAAAAAACTAAAGACAGTTTTATATTATTATTGCAATTTTACTAAAAACCAACCATTATAAAATCTGACGTAGTCGTATGGACAAGTTGTCTCAGGACCTTCTAACTCCATTTCAATAATTTGCACCACAATACTGTTTAGTTAAATAAATTGAATTAAAAAAATTTTATCGAAAAAATTTGTTTTAAAACTCTTGCTAAGTTAAAAACGGGGACTATTTGAGCTTGTTTTACAAACAAATCAATTATACAAAAAACTTTTTCTTTAAAAACAAGTAAGTTTGCCACATACGCATAGTTATCAGCTGCTTCGATGTGCCAAATGCACTCCTGACCATTTTGGTATCTGTCGGGAAATCCCGGAGATTGAAAGTAGAGTGGGTGAACCGCTGCCACCATCTGGTTCGCCCCACACTGACCTGTGACGTCATAATTGAATGTTTAAGCTTGAAAAAGTTTAGGAATTTTAAATTAAATACATAACCATATTTAAAACCAAATAACTTGAAAAATGTTTTACAAGTAATTACAAAAACAATGCTTTACATTTAATTTTTTTTTTATACTTTATGTTAAACACCAACAATTTTAATATTTTTAAAAACCAAACCACTGACAAAACATAATTTTCCCAGCATACTGGATGCAATTATACAAGTAACTTTATCTCTGTTTAGTTTTCTTTTAATTTTCACTTTATAGTATCTCATATTCTACGTTTTAAATATAACAATGGCAACTCTATAAACTACTTTATTTTATTTTAAATTTATTTAAGTATGTTTATTCTTCGACATACCTGGTGCAATAGTTGGAACATTTGTGGGGTTCGGCGGAATTCCTCCTCCGTCTATTTGTTCCCAGTTGATGTAAAATCCCCTCGATGTGAGCCCCCAATCTGAATGGAACTTGACCAGCATCACGTCCTGAATAAAATTTAAGAAAGTAAAATAAAGGATGTAAATGTAATTTCCATAAAAATTTTATAAATGCAACGACATTTTTTATTATTTTTTTCCCTCAATAATTTTTTGTTTTCACTTTAATAAAAAACTTATTTTTAGACAGTTATTTTATATGTACATTTAGCAACACTTTTATCACGATAAACACTATGTTAAAAGTTTGTATGACCAAATATAAAATTTAAATAAGATTTTCCTAGTATATGATACAACTCTGTTATGCTAGGCAGTTGTCTCAAGCAAATTGTTCCTAATTTCCATTAGTAAGCATAACTTAAATATTTGTTTCGGACGCTTACCACCCTAAGTAGTAACACCATCGCCAACATGGTATGCACCACAAGTTACAAGTTATGAAGTTTGTTCAAACAAACTTGTTGTTGTAAAATACCAACCTGCGTAGTTACACCACCGCCTACGTAATGAGCTCCACACGTCACCAAAAGAGCAGGAGAGTCTGTAGAGTCACCGTCTATAATGGCCAAGTAGTCGTACACACAACTGAAAATTTTAAAAGTAAATTCATTTGTTGGTTGGTTTTTATACGGTTTAAAAGTTTTAAAAGCAGGAAGAAATTGAAGGTTGCAGAATAAGTTATAAAAAACATTTTGTTTAGTCCAAAATGTAAACCGAATCTATCGGAAACAGTTTGTATAAAATAATCCAGCACAAACGCTTTTGGGCAAGTTCGCTTATATTTGTCGTAAACAAGCTTTTTTTTAATATTCAATATAAAACTAACTGAAAATTTTCTAGTTCTTTTAAGTTAAAATTAAACTATTTCTAAACATATTTTTATCAAACTAATAAAAACTTCATAAAATTAATTTTTTAGCAAACATTCAATAAAAATCAACCCGGCTTCGTCAGGTTCTTCGATGTCTAAAAAGAGGAAATTGTAAGAAATTCTGTTGCTGTAATCCGCGTAAATCCTCCATTCGGCTTCCACGTAGTTCGGGTAGAAACTCGGGTACATTGGTGAGGCAATAGCACCGCTTTGTTGGCTGTTTAAAAGTTTGATTTGTAAAAAGTGTTATGTATAAGTTTTTGTAATAAAACTTATAAGAATTTTAATGTTTGTCGTGTAAGAGTTTTAAGGTCCACAGTGTGCTATTAGTTAATGTGCTGGAAGCTTTTAATAATAGATTTTTTGGTGGTATCTAAGATGAACTTATATAGATAGAATTAAGCGGGTGGCAAAAATGTTTGTATCGGATAAATTACAAAAGAAGGCAAAAAGGCCATGTTGATATATTTTATTAAACATATTGCGCAAACTAGCTACAATCTTAAAAGCAGTTTGAAGTTTTACATATCTTAACAGTTACTTACTTGGTGATAATGCCACCGTATATATGCTCGTAGTAAGCTCTGAACCCATCTCCTGATATTGACACATCAGATCTGAACTTCACAAACAGACGGTTACCGGTGACTGTTGTCAGGTTTGCCGGGGTCTCCATTCCGCACAATTTCGCCAGTAGAGGGCCTCCTTCTGCTCCTGTAAGCGGGTTTTCTAATACTTATTGTATATAAACCTATTTGTTCGGTTTTTAGTGATTAATTTTATATTTAGTAGATAGTATATTAAAGATTTTAATCGTCGACGAATTAAACTTCGGGAAACTTTATTACAAACAAGTTTAATTTTTAAGTAGTGTGTCGTACAATTTTAAATTTAAAGTAAACTTTTAGGACTACTTAGAAAAAATTTACAATTAAATAAAAAATTTAAAACAACTTGAAAAGTTTTGTGTTATTACCTTCTCTAACTTCCAGGTAGTCGTAGTTACAACTGCTGCTGGTTTCCAAATCAAATGACAGGAACTGTAAATGGATCCCATTACCAGGAGCTGCCCTGTTATTGGAATGAACAATTTAGCATAAGTAGTACCAGTTTTTTAAAACTGTATAAGCGCTTAGGTTTAATACTTAAAACAATGCAGTTTTAACTACATTATTTTTAACTTGATGTTTTTACGTTACAATACGTGTATCAAATAAAAAGGAATAAGAGAAAAGTACTTTGAAAATTAATATTAAATTAAAAAACAAACATTTGTACCGACCCACCAAGCAATGCCCATGCATTTCGTTGGTAGTAACCTAGTCAACTATCAAAGACTAAATTTTTAATGTAATTTAGTTTTACTTTTTAGTATTACCTGGTATTTCACACACTACTCTAGAATTTATGAGATAAAGATAATAGAAAGCATGTAAGTATAAAGTTAATAGTAAAACAAACACTTTTATGATTTTATGTACCAATTTATTGCTAATATTAAAATCTTTTTCATTTAAACACTTTATTGAGCAATGTTTCAAAATTTAACTAATTTCCTTTAAAAACAAATTAAATTCTCACAAAAATTAACTGATCAAAGAAAATACGAGTAAACTAAAGAAACAATGAATATAAAACTAATCAAATTAATCATAAAAACTATAATAGATAATTAGAAAAAATGGACTATTTAAAATGTTAAGTGTAATTCTAGATCCTTTATCAGGACCTAGTTGATGGTTAACTCTAGGTTTATTTTTTTAATCATGTAAACATATTTCGCTATATACTGTGTATATAAACACTTTTATACTTTAATCATACCTGAAAGTCAAAATACATTAGGAATATATCGGATAGCAACAATAATAAATAATGAAAAACAAATATCACAACAAATATTCTACCTGATAGTCCACACACATTGGGAGTACGTGGGATAGGGTCCGGGGAATCCTGGTGAGTTGAAGTAACCCTTCTGACCCGTAAGATCACCACCGCATCTGGAAGTTGCAGAGGTGAAGGTTACACGGAACCCTGACGCCTGGTACTGAGACTGTTTGGAAGGTATTTATTAGAATTCACTAAAAATTTTTGCTTTTATATTTTTGATTTGTTATAGTTTTTAGATATACTTCAAAAAGCTGCTTAAGTTTAAGTGTAAAAGATATTTCGATGGTGCAATACTAAATATGTTAGCATTAAAATATAAACAGTTTTGATGGTGTAAAACTAAAAATTTTATAAATAATACTTGTTAAATAGTCAAAACTTTTTTGTACTTGAACAATAAATGGTATATAATTGACAAAATTTAAGTTTGTAAACTTAAATGCTTATAGTTTTTATAAAACATTAATGAAAATAATTAACTTTTGCTTTTCATTTCTTTTTAAAGTGTTAGAAATATTTATTAATTACAAGCTTTACAACGTAAGTTTAGATCAACATTAAGAAAAAAGTCTTATATAAACACGTAACTTCAACTAAAACAAACTTGTGATACGAATGTAACAGTGATTGAGTCACCGAAGCTGGTTATTGGCGCCGGTACGGTTTGACCACAAAACAAATTGGTTATCGGGGCGGTCAGGTCTGGTCCGTCCCTCAGTTCCAAGTAATCGTAACTAGATTTAAAGTTTTTGTTTAAAATTAAAACCATATACCTTTAACATATTCAACATTAAATACACGTATTAATTGTTTAACAAACTTTTTACTTAAACTTAATTTTGAACTGACCGATTTTACACTGCATCTTCAACAGCTTATAAAGTTGAAATGCTTAAAAATTAAAACAAAAATTTTTAATTAGTTTATCTACTTGTTGGTATTAAAAATGTTATGATTTATGTTAATACTATTACTTTTCTTTTTTTTTTGACTTCATTTGATTGATATGTTAAAAATATTTTAAAATAGTTAGAAGATGCTTCTACCTTCTTGTTTATAAACATGTTTTTGAATTTATATTTTACAAACTTTCAGTAAGCAGCTGAAACTACTTGTTTATTTAATAATAATGTTTCACAAACTTTCCGCAAGCCGACGCATTGGTGTCCGGGTTGTAGTACAAGTCCAGATGGGTGAAGGTCAGCGTCACGTGACCTTCCAATTGTGGCGCCAAAACCGTCCACGTACAGTTGGTGTCCGGGTCGTACTGGTCAGGATAGTTTGGCGAAGAGAATGAACCGTCCTGTGAAAATAAAGTTATTTATTTGTCAGTAAGCTTTATATATTGTTATATTGCTGTAATAGTATTATACTATTATATAGTTTATTTGTTATATGTATTTACGGGTCGTACTGGGTAAGAAAACTTGGCGAAGAAAATGAACCTTCCTTTGAAAATAAAATTATTTTGTGAGCATACTGTATAGTTCTTGACATAAAAGTACAAACTTTCAATAAAGTATAATATTTGTTGCGAAGGCTAAAAAACTAATTGAAGCTTTATATATAAAATACTATGCACAAGCGTAGTACTACAAATCAGCTTTCATTTTTACCCAAAGTTCTTATTTTGACAAATGTTTTCTATAATCTCAAAATGTAACATTTTGTTATTTGTTAACTTGATATACAAACAACTCGATCGGTCTGCTATGCGGAAGCGAACAACTAATGTAGCGTTAACAACTTGAAACAACAGCGCAATACACTACAAAAACGTTTTTATATGTATTTTTTTTTAACAAACAACTCACTCCATCTGCAATTAGGTATCCTCCGCATCCCTGCCTGAAGTTTGCTTTGAATCCCTGATTAATTTTTACACAGTTTTAAACTAGTAGATATAAAAAGAGATAGTTAACGAATTAATAATTTTTCAAAACTTAAAAGCTTGTTCCAAGGGTTTTTTATTAGTTATCATTGACCATTTAATAAAACTATTTTTTTTACATATTTAATAAGAGTTTAATTTGTTCAACTAATAAATACATAAGTTTCTAAGTTACTTTTCATCTAATAACAAGCGATAAGTTCGCATAAATATACTATGAGTTGTGTAAAGATGTTAACAAAAAAAACAAGGTCTCTTTTACTTTACATTTACATACAATCACATAAAAAAAGATATAAAAAAACACCAATTCAAACAAACGTTATGAGTGGCGATGACGTCAGAGTGGAATTGTACGAACACCTGGTGGCCGGGAGCCCTGATGACGCCGGGCACCTGGTTACCGCACCCCTTGTACATCAGCAGACCGGAAGTGTTCGTTCCCGCGTAAACCGCCACGTAATCAAAGTAGCATGACGTGGAAGGCTCGATGTCCAGCGACTCGAACTCGAATATCACAACGTTGCCTGGGTTGATTCGAAAAACAGTTATAACTTTTGTTTGAAAATAACAAACTACATATAAAAGATAAAAAAGCGCTGTGTTGGTGACCGAAACGGATTTTAAACCATGTTGTTATTAAGTAATAATTTTAATTAAAATTTTTTATTTAGTTTAAATAAAAAGTACTACCAAAATACCTATGTTTTTAGTTCATATTAACAGTAGTACCAAAATACCTGTAAGTTAATTGTAAGGAAAGTTAATAGCTAATTTACCTATGTGGTTGGCAAAAAGTAATTTATTCATAAAACAACTCTTTGTAATGTTAGTTATACATTAAGTTTTATATCAATAAGTCACAATTGATTTTTTTTACTTTAATAACATCTTAAAGCTTAGTATTTTGCTTCACTAAATTTAATACTTATTTAATATATTATGAAAACAACATTTTCACGTAGTTATAGCAACCAACCCTCGCCAACGTCGATGTACCATTCACAATCCTGGTTTCTGGGGTAGTTGTTGGGGTAGTTCGGTGACGTAATAGTGCCGCTGGAGGCGGTAAACTGGCCCCCGCATGAGCCCGGTTGCTCCTCCCACGTCGAACTGAAACCCTGGCCGTTCACACTCGAATCTGTTGTTTTTGTTTGGTTAATGAGGCTTGATAGAGATAAAAAGGATTGTAAAATAATACAGTTAAAAAAATTCTGTGGTAATTAATAGAGATAAAATAAGATTTCTTTTAATACGGATTAGTTCTAAAAACTTACAGAATACTGATTTAATGTAAAATTCATAAACTGTAAAAAAACAGCTTATCTAGTGGAAACTACTAATTTAAGTTATATGAGCCTGATAGCTGAAAACATTAGTTTAAAAACCAAACAGGCTATAAACAAATGTGAACAGTTTTTGGTTGAGTTAAAAAATATACAAGCTGTTTAAAGCACAGTATAATTAAACACTTCCTACTTTTCAGTATGATAAGTTTTATTAGTTTACATAACTTATTACAGTAATGAAATCTTGAACTCACCAGTTTTGAACTTGACAGTCATGAACGTGGAAGTACTGGAGACAACTAGCGGTAGGTTTATTGGAGAATCTGGCGAGTTGCAGAGTTGCGCCAGTCTGTTGTTGGATTCAGTGGTCAAACCGTTGTATACTTCTAATACGTCGTATTCGCCTGTTGATTAATGTCAAATGTACTTTTTTTATGAACTTATAGTGGGCAGTATATTAAAATTTTAACAAATCGATATTATTTAAACTTGTCACTATAATTGTTGTTACTTCTATTTGAAGCGTAAGACGATTTTTTATTAAAACTGCTAATTTCAACAGAAAAGTATGAAGAAAAGGTTTTTTCCGTAGTATTTTCAATCAGATGTGAAGAACCAAAAGTGTAGAAGCTTAAACAAATATTTAAAAAAAAAGAATGTTTGTCACATTTTCTAACTTCAAAAAGTTGACGTCGCAAGTTATACATAAAAAAAATGAAAAAATTATAAATATGATATAACAACGTAACAATGTAATGTTGATAAAAATTTAATAGAGTATTATGATGTCACAACTTAAAAGGACTACTACGTCACAACTAACAGCTTTGATGCTGTTCCACGTCGAACACGGTTATCGTCAACTTTACACTCGTTCCCTGTGACGTCACAATGCTCCACAAGCACTCCCTGCTGTTCGGGTAATTCCCCGGGTAGTTGGGAGAAGTGAGAGTTCCCGTCGGGCCCTCCAGTGTTTCCCCGCAACTGAAAGCAAACATACAAGTAGTAAAATTATGTAAATACTCTTTTTTAATTAAGTAGAAATATTTAGAAGAAAAAATTTTAAACGTTTTTTTTTTATTAGTAGAATATTTTTATTTGGTCAAGTGAAAACTTAGTTTACACTTGTATAGTTTTTTCTCTCTTTTATTTTAGTTTTTTATTACAGATTAATGTTTGTAGTTTGAATTTAATAGTTAAAAGTTACCTAATTGTAGGTGTTTCAGTTATAAATGCATAAGTTACTTTAGCGTTACGCAAATTAGTTTTTAATTAACTGATTTTGATACTTAAAATTGTCTTTAAGTCGTCTATCATAACAGCATAGTTATAAATCTATACATCGATGTTTTAGGTCTTATGCAGTTGATTTTTTTTTGTAAAATATAACTAAAAGTCAAGTTTTGTATTCCGATGTGTAAGCTAAACAAAGTTCAAAATAAAATTTAATTAAATTTTCATAATTTCATTTAACATACAACCAAGCACAAACCCGTCAACCGCCCACACGAGTTCGAATCCGGGTCCCGATGTGTTGGGATCTGTGTGAAAGCTGAATAACAGATCTGAAGAAGTCGAAGTGATGAAGACCGGAGACTCGGTTCCGCAGTATCTTCCCAGATCCGTTCCCACCGACTGTTCCGCTCCGTCGTGGATCTGTGAAGTTGGGAGCATGTAACAGTTTTACAAAGTATTTTTTTACTAGTAATTAGTTTAAGAACTTAGCAGATACAGTCTTACTTTATTTTACTACAAAACTTTACCTTTTAGGATTTTCAGAACATTAATTAAACAAAAAAAAGTTGTATGTTTTACCAACTTTTAACCAACTTTCTTTTAAAATGTAAAAGTGAGAAAGTGGTTTAAAGGTTTGTGTGAACACAAGCGAACAACATTTATTCTAATTTTTGACGAATGAATTGATTTATTTGGCGTTATTAAGCCAAATTTTTTATTACATTCTTCTCGCACTAAAGCCACATAAGAAATAAAGTGTTTCAGGCTTTTTGGTGTTAAATAGTTTTAACATTTTTATTCAGAATTTAGAACTAAAGCTAAAAAAATTTGTTTAGTTTGTTTAATACTTCATAGAAGTAAAACTCGTGTTTATACAAGAAAATATATTAAAGTGTTGACTTTGTTAAAAAGCACTGCTTAACATCTTCTTGATTTTAGTTATTACACAATGATTTTTAAAACAATAAGAAGCAAATGATCGCACCGGCAGTTAGGGCAATGTCCTACACTGAAAAAATTTACAGAAACATTTTGTTAAAGTTAAAAAAAACTGTTTCCACATTACACTAACCTGCAAATAATCGCATCCACAATTATCACAATCCTCGATATTGAAGAAATTGACAGAAACGTTGATCTTGTTTCCGTAAGTTCCCTGAAGATGCCACATGCAGTCGATGTTTGCCGGATAATTGTTCGGATAATCGGGAGATTGGATTGTGCCTTCTGATTTACCGCTGATCGTTCGATCACAAACTGTTGGGTGATGAAAAAGTTTATGTTAGAAAAGTGATTTAATAAAGTTTTCAATTTGTTGAAAACGTAACATTGAAGATTGTTTACTAAATTTAATGTAAAAGTTTGCAGTATAAAAAAGCATTATAATTTAATATGTTGGCCAAGAAAACTCATTAAATTTGTTTTAATTGAAATATTTACAACATCATTCTAATAAATTCAACAAAAGTAATCAACAAACTTGTGTTGTAACTAGCAGTGAATCCGGTGCCAGCAGTGCTCACATCCGATTTGAACTTTATTGTCAGTGTGTGGTCGCTTGATGTAAATATCTGAGGTGTCTGGGTCCCGCATATCCTCTGGAGAAGCGGGTACCCTTGACGTGGTCCGTCGTACACCTACAATTTTTTTTCATAATTATAGCATAGTACTTTTTATAACTACCTTTGTATTTAGTTAGCAATTTAGAAAAAATATGCTGTAAACACTTTTTTATTGATATTTTTATTGTTTATTAACTACTTTTTGATATTAATATAATATGAGTTTTCCAATATTAATACTAAATTGCATCTAAATTTACTATTTAATGTTTTGTACTTTTAAAACATATACAATAAACCTTATTTTTTTACAGCACATTTAAAACTAAAACATTTTATGTCAGTAAAATACTTATCAATATGAACAAATAATTTTTTATTAAAACTAAACAAACTAAAATAACGATTGTGCGTTTATTTTTATTATTATTCTTACAATTATTTTTACAATACAAAAATAACCGTATAGTATTTTTTAAAACAGCTAAATAACAATTTAAATTTTTTTAAATAAAGTTATTTAAATAAATAACGCTTTTAAATCACATCAAACCACCATAATTTTATTAATACGAAACAAACAAACCTCAACGTAATCGTACTCGCAGTAGTCGTGACTTTCGAGATCGAACGAAGTGAACTGCAATGCGATTGCCGACCCTTTTGCAACTTTTATCAGCCAATAGCATTCGGCGTTGTGGTGGTATGGGTACGGGTGGTTGGGCGATTCGAAATATCCACTAGACGTCGTCAGTGCCCCGCCGCACCCTGGTTGTATTTAAAAATAAATTACTAGTTTTTAATATTTTGTTGTTAAGGCAATTTTCGTTGAAGGTTGTTAGAGTTATCTTGATCGGAAGGATTTTTGAATGTTTTTTGCTACGGCAGGCTTAGATGTTGCAAATATGGTAACATTAAGTCTTAAGGTATTAGACAAAATTTCAAAGATTACCAACAAGTTAGTACAATGTATAATATCTTTAATTTTTTTATATATTAAAAATTTATTTTTAGTCTTAATGTTGTGAACACTGTTGTCATCATTTTAAAAACTTTCTACGAGTATTTAAGACATAGTTAAGACAATAAAATATGTTTAGAAGTTAAGCTATAATTGTTTTCATAAATTACCTTACTGTTTAATTTTAAACTTGATTTTATAACAATAAACTTCAAACCGGTCAATGATCCATCATATGTTAGTAAAAATCCTCTGTCCTCAATAATTGCATCTGTTTTTAGTTTCAAGTATAACTTGTGGCCATGGGAGATAAAATCTGGGGGCATGTTGTCCCCACAGTAAGTTCCGATCAATGGGGAGTCTTCAAACCCGCCGTTTCTAAAAGAAAGTTTTAACTTTTTTTATAAGCAAAGTAAAGTTTGAATTAAACAATCCAGTTAAAATCCTTGGTTCTTAAAGAATTACAACTACATAAAGCTTTAAGAATTATTGATTTTTATATTATGCTTTATTACAAGTTTTTATTGCTTTTTACTAATTTCGTTACCATAATTTAACTCTTTTAAATCATTTGAAATGCTAACATGTACATTACATACTATAAGTTAACTTAATATTAACCCACCTTATTTCCAAATAATCATACGGACACGAACCGTCTATACCACCTTGCTCTAAAGAAAAGTCAGTGAAGTTTACCTGTAAACATAATATAATAACTGTAATTTAAGATTAACAGAAGCTTTATATGTAGTTTTTTATTACAAAGCATGCATAATGAATTTTGAAAAAATCTAGCGTTAAGTTCAAAAGACTTCTACTTCATAATTGTTCATATATAGAGGTATTTAATAGTATCAACTTTAACATACAACACTGATACTGTATATTTGTCAACTCACAAGAATTTGCAATTGAGGCGACACCTCGATTATCCAAACACACTCTCTATCCGGAAGATAGTTGTCGGGATATTGAGGACTAGATATGTATCCCTCGTTTTCCGTTATTCTATCACCGCATGCTGTTTAAAGTTTAATTGTTTTTTTTATATCAGAGAACTAACTTGTTTAGTTTTTATAACACATAAATTTAACATAAGCATATTACTATAATACAAATGTTAATGGCTTTTAGTCTGTCAATCTTTTTTATGTTATTATACAGTTACATTTTAATTTTTTTTATATGAAATTTAGGTGTTTTTTTACTTGAATACGTTTGTGTAAATAAAGTTGAACTGTTGAGATAGCATGAATTAGTATAGGAAGTTCTAAAGAACACAAAAGTTTACATGTACAAGTTGTATATTTAAACTTACACAGAGTGGCATTAGTAGTGGTGTAAGCTATTACGAATCCATCACTGCTTATACTCTCATCAGCTGTGAAAAATATGGTGAGTTCGAACGATGTGCTTGTGAACGCTGGAGGTATCTGATCTCCACAGTATCTGAGAAACAAAAATTGAAATTGCTTGAATTTTTAGATGTTGTAAAAAATAATATCATTTTTTATCATTATTTAGTTTAAATCATTATTTGTTTTGAATTCAAATATGTCCAAAACAAAATACGACAGTATAGAATAAAACTCAAAAGTAAAAAAAAATTATTTAATCCAAGCGGAACTGTAGCTGATTTCTACTTGAATAAGAAAACTATAATTTTTTTAAACTAAAACTGATTTTTTTCACCACCTTCCCAACGACGGCGCAGTTGAGTCGAGCCCGTCGAATATCTCAATGTAGTCATAGCAACCGGAATTGCCGGGGTCTTCGAGGTCAAACTGAACGAAATGGAGGTTGATGACCAGCGAGGGGTCCACCGCTATGTAGTAAGTGCAGTTGGCCCCATTGGGGTAGGGAACCGGTAACCCGGGACTGGTGAAGGTTCCGACCTGACCAGTGTACACTCCTCCGCAGCCTGTTTTTTTTAAGTTAAGATTCACTTACCGTTCTAGCCTTATGTTTTCAATTGTAATCTTAAACCTAGTATCCTAGACTATATGTTGTAATACTCGAAGAAAGCAGTTATCGTTATAAATTCTTAACTTTTAGTTAAAAGCTGCAGTAAAGGCCCGAACTGGTACAAAAAAATTATATTAGTTCGGGCCTTTACTAGTTATTTTAGCGAGTTAGTTTGGCAGGACAAAGTTTGCAAAGTCAAAAGGCTTTGTGGTGTCAAATATTAACTATTTAGGAATAATGCATATTATAGTTGACATGCTAAGTTTGTGAACATTACGTAACTTCCGAAACTTCAAACATTTTACTTTAATAAAAAACATATTTTTAATTATTTGTTTTTTTATGTAATAAAACTGAATAGAATACTTTGGGACTAGATAAATAAGTAACTTATATCTCGTAGACAATTACATTACATACTAGTCGATCAGAGATACGAGAACAAATATAAGTATATTTTCAACTAAATCGTTATGAAAATGCCATTAACCAGCTTTATATTTTTACGCTAACTGGAGTAAGTGGTAGTATATAAAACAGCAAAACAAGTTAAAGTACATAGTTGGCTAGCTCTAGATTTTAAAGACAAATTTCAAATGGAGACTAACCAGAATAACTAGTAGTGTACGTAGCACTGAAACCACTTGCACCAATCGAGATATCCGCGTAGAAGTGGACCCACATATAGTTCTGAGTGGATTGTATCGGTATCGGGACGCTGTTACCGCAAAGCTTGGACAGTAACGGTGACGATTCACTTGGTCCGTCCCTTATCTGGTTGTATTTGAAGTGTTTTAAAATTTGTTTAATCTTGTTTTTTGCACAATATTATAGGATTGTATTTGTAGTCTATTTTAAATGTTAATAAATATTTTCTAGTAATATTAGTTTTAAACTAAGAGTTTATTTACCAATCCACATACTTTTTATAGTTATACTACGTCTAATAATTATTTACCGATAGCTTTAGTACAAAAAGATCTTTTCAATTTTTTAATACTTTTACTGTTTCTGAGCATCAAGAAAGCATTTATACAACACAAAAGCATCACATAAAATTATTCTAATATCTAACAACAAAAGTTGAAATCATTTGTAACGCATATGCTTTATTTCATTCCTAGCATAGTTTTTATAACTATGTTATTTGGTGTAAACAGTTTTTATAACGATCACACCAAACAACATAGTTCATAATCAAACAACAGACTTATACCTCAATGTAATCGAATTGGCAGGTGCTGGACAGTTCCAACTCAAAGTCGGTGAACTCTAGGGTGATGACGTAACCCGGGTCCTGCTCGATCAGGTAGAAGCACTCCTTGTTGTTGGGGTACAACATCGGGTAGTATGGGGACTGCAGTGTACCGGTGTCGGCTGTTAAAATAGAAAATTGTTTGGTGGCGGTATAAACTTAATGAATTTAGCAAATATTGCACAATAACTATTTTTAAATAATTAAAATGATATTTATAAACCGCCCTCAGATTTTTTTCACTACGTTTCAATATTGTTGTAGTCTAGTTATTCAGGAAAAAGTAAACCATCTTTATGCTTTTTTGAAAACTAATAGATTTAAATAATGATTATGGTTAAAAGTAGATTGGAAACTTCGATACATTCGTTTTCCAAATCAATTCGCTTTGATTATATCATCTCAAGTATTTACAAAAAAACTCAAAGTAATAAAAAATCATCAACAAACAAGTGTATGTTCCTCCGCATGCGACGGTGTAAGTCAGCCGGAACCCGGATCCGGTCTGAGAAACGTCTGAGGAGAACTTCAAGTAGACGTTGTTGCCCGAGGACGTCCAGGGAGGAGGCACCTCGTTTCCGCAGTGTCTCGTCACCAGCGGCGCTGTTTCGTCCGCTCCGTCACGGACCTGGTCGAATTAAAAAAAAGTATTTTAACACAGTTAAAGATTTGTACTGAAATAATAATATTTAGCAAAAACATATATCATATTTTTCAGTGTTTTTTTAAACAAATTTCTATGTTATCAAACTAAAGTGATGGTTATTATAAAATATTTTTTTCAATATAAATATCCTATAGTTACACTATTTTTGAAGAAATCTTCTATGGCAAAATGAAAGCAAACAGTTTTTTCTTAAATTATCCAAAGCAGTCTAACACTTAGATTTTTTATCTTAATACAAACAAACCTCTACATAATCAAAACTGCAAGTACTGTGGTCTTCAATGTCGAGGTCTGTAAAAGTAATCGTGATTCTTCCAGTTTGTTGCACGTGTATTTGCCAGAAACAATCCTGTAACATATTGTTTTTTTACATGATAATTTGCAAACTAAATAATAATTCAAAAACTACTTCAAAATTTTAACAAGTCCTAATTTTCGTAGTAGTTTGGTACTATGTTAAAAAAAAGTGTGAAGAAAGTGGCTTATTAACATGTAGAGAAACCGTATTTAATTCATGATAAACAAAGCTATTTTAGTATTTAAAAAAGAAAGGGACTTAGTTACAGGTACAGCAAACTAGTTTTAAACTGACCTGGTTAAGCTCGTAGGGGTTCGGGTAGTTCGGTGACGTAATAATACCGTCTTCGTCATCAAAGTAACCGCCGCAACCGGAAATACTCACTGTTACGTAGTTATAAATGTGTATGTTGAGTATAATAATAATCACGGTTTGAACAAATATTTCTACATTGAAAAATGTTACTAGTGTAGCAATATACAACAAAAAGTAAGCCACAAGCAAAATTTCCTAAACCTAAAAATTTGGCTTCTGTTCAAACACCAGCATTAAAAAACATTTTTTTGAAAATACACAACACAGCTTAAAAGCTATTAAGCCACACTTTTTTCTATTAAAAGTAGTTTTCCTTTAAACAATTTGATTATCATTTAAAAACATCTCATTATGACGTCACCAACCGGGTTGGGACACCCACGTGATGTGGAAACCGTCGCCAGAACCTTCTGCATCCGAGTGAAAGTGGATCCAGGCGGCGGGAGCGGTGGTGAGCTGGGGCGAGGGGGTCAGGGACCCGCAGAACTTCGCTATCAGCCCGTCCGTCTGCGACAACCCGTTTCTTATCTGTAAAGTTATTTTGTTTTGATTTGTTTAAGTGCTTACAAACTTTACATTCTACATAAAATATGTTGATAAAATTCTTGTTTGCTTTAATATTTAATCAATGCGTCAGTTTGCGACAATCTGTTTCTTATCTGTTTGGCGGATTAGTTAAGTTAATTAAAGTCCTTCTAAAAAAATAGTAAAAGATAGTATAAAAACTATATAAAGCCGTTTCTTTTCTGTGTAATGAAATAGTTTTGATATTCAAGTTTCTCAAGTCGTAATTCTTGTAAGTCAATCGTTATTTGTGTTTTTTTCGTTTTTGTCATTTACTTTATATTAAAATAATAGTTGCTTGGTGAAATTTTTCAGTCAAGTGTTTTGTCTGTACAAAAATATGTTAGTAACAAATTTATTTGCTCCTATATTTAATTTAAAATCATCAATAAGTATTTATGTAATTTACTAATGATGCTCTGTGAAATTAAATCATAAAATCAAACAAATTTTGTAAAGTTTCAAATCATAATGTAAGAACTTCGATCGAACTTCTTTCACAAATATAGAGTAGCAATGATTTTTTTTAATTCACTTTTGGAGTAATTTAAGTGGCTTATTATACCTAATGTACATTCATTATCTTGTTTAAAAAGTATGTACTAAATAGCTTGCAGTATTTTTATATCTTACAAAAATTGTTTGATCAAGTAGCATCTTATTTAACATAACTTTGCATTTAGTTTAGTGGAGTATAACTTTTTAGCCATTTTCAGCTCAAATAAAACGTCACAAAAACTGGAACTCGGCATATTAAGAAACAGAAAATCAATTTCTTTTTAACATATTTTACCTTATTTAGTTTATCAAATTAAAACTGTTTATTTTATAAGAGAAAAAAACTGTTCTTTTTAAGCTTTATAAATTTTAAAACAGCTTTGATAAATAAAATCACACATAGTGTATATTTAAAAAGGTTATCTTAATATGTAATTGTAGAAATAAACCTTCGCATTGGTAACATTTTTTTAAGTTTAATACAACTTAAACAAAGCAAAAAAAATAATTAATAAGCGCAAAAAAAAACCTCAACGTAGTCTTTGGAGCAGCTTGGGTCGTCTTCCAGGTCCAATGTGCCAAACAGAAGTTGGACCACCTGACCCGGCTGCACCTCGATCGTCCAGTAGCAGTCTCTCGATTCCGGGTAAACCCCCGGGTATCCGGGCGAGGTAAAATCCCCGAACGTGGAACCTGATATGTCCTCTCCGCAGACTGAGAACAAAAAGGTTTGTTTATAAAAGATACATTGCATATTTTTTTAAAAGTATATTGAAGTTATTTGAAACAAAATTAGTTTAAACTTTTTATATATCTTTGTAAAAAACTGTGCTTTTTTTAGAGAGAACTCTAAAAAAATGTTGAAAGTACAAGTTTAAAGCTCACCCGTTTACTAAAAAAAGCTTCTATTTATTACCAAAAAGTCTTGATGTGTAAATAAAGTTTAACTTTAAAACCAGTTCAAGTATAACTCAAAATGTTTGACATGTTTGAATTTTTGTAACATGCAAAAGCGATTACAATGAAAGAATAACTACCTACACATTCAAATACAAACAACAAAGTTTTCATTCACATGTTTAACTAAAATTAATTTTTACTATAACATGTTAAAAACCAGGATCGGCGGTCTGCCAAACAACTTGGAATCCCTGAGCGTTGTTTTGTGCGTTGGACCTGAACCAGAAGTAGAGGAGGTTGTGAGTGGATGTGATCGGGTTTCCAGGTGCTGTCGTTCCGCAGTACTTGCCTGTTAGAAATTTATAATTGAGAACTTGTATGTTGTTTCGCAATACTTGCCTGTGAAAAGTGAAATTATGATTTACAGTTCTCTTTACTATTTTGAACATTTAAAGATTTTCATATTCAGAGTTAAAAAGTACTGTTTAGTTTCACTGTTTTTTAAAGTGTATTTTTAATGTTATTGGTGTAGTTTGTTTTGCTGCAGGCGTTTTGAATTACTTGAAAGCCTGACTTGTTGAATTTGTTTTGATCATCAGTTTTCTCTAGTACTTTTGAAACCAAAGTCGTTTTTGTCTTCAGTGAAAAAGTTTTGTTTAGTTATTTTGAATGTCCGTTTGTTGTACGATTGTAGTTGAACCACAAAGTTTGTTTATAAAAGTTATTTGCTTGTTTCAATTTGCAAATAACTAAATTGGAAGTGTATGACTAAGTTTGATTTACTATGTTTTTGTATAACAATAACTTAACTTTCAGCGTGAATACTAAAACACGAAACGTCTAAAGCAGATTGTTTTATAAGACTTTTTACTTTCTTTTTATCACTACTTTTTGAAAACATATATCGTTTTACTTTATAATAAAAAGTTATAGAAAAATAAGAGCATAATTAAATTTGGTCTTTAGTATTTGTCAAAGATAGTTGATATGCCACTTGTATTACAAAACTCAAGCATTACAAAATAAGCAGTGGAATAAGTTAAAAGATAAAAAATATTACCAGCTACTTTTTGTAAAAAATGTAATAAAAAACTTTTATGTACTAAACTGTAATATTACATACTTGCTATGTACTGTGTACTTAAAAAGTTTTTTTTTTCAAAACTAACCAATAGGATACGCGGAAGCACTGCCTCCATCGTGGATTTCCAGGAAATCATTTTCACACTCCTGACCCGGTTCTATGTCGAATAATGGGAAAGTTGCTGATACTATCTGTTTAAATTGTTTAAAAATATGAATTATCGGAAACGTCCATGGACCTATCTGTTGAAACTAATAGATATGCTAAATATTGGAAATTTGGCTGTTTTTATCTGTTTTTAAATATATTTAATTTTTAAAACTAGGGGTGGGCAACGTACAGCCCGCGAACCGGATTCGGCCCGTCGAGTCAAAATGACCGGCCTGTTACTGTTTACAAAATTTAAGTGGAATCCGGACTGCGAAAGGTAAAACTGCGGCTAACTTAAGAAGTTTAAGTTTATTTCAAAGAATATAAACTTCATCAAACTTATAAAGTTGACTATGCCAGCTTGCACACAACAACCAAATCCTTTTGATCTTATAATCTAAATTATTTATACCAAACAATCAAACCTTTCCCAACGAAACCTCGATAACCCAGGCACAACTGGCACTGTTCGGATAATTTTGACCCGGAACGACCGGATAACTGAATGCGCCTGAATCCTGCCGGTACATACCCCCGCAGCCTGGTAAGGATAGTATTTTATTATACAAAATATACAGGAATTATTTTCACTACTTCTATTGATGAACACAAAAAAACTGTTTATGATAATAAGAAACATAAAGCTTTATAGATTTCGTTATAATAACTATTATAGTACTTTTGAGATTTAAAACTAGTAAAAAGTTCTAAATTTAAAATAGTATAACAAAATCAAAAATTTTAAGGCTCAATGTCTAAGTTTAAAAATGCATCTTTGAGCTTTTGGTTTACTAACACTGAAATATGAAGAACATTCGAATTAAACTGTTCAACTTGTAATTAAACTACACTTAAACCAAACATTGTATATTGCAATTATTAAGTAGATAATAAGCTAAACCCTGTTTTTAAGTATATAAACGCTTTTATAATTAAACTAGACCACTTAAATCATTTCACACCCGAATTACCGTCATCGCACGTACAGTAATAACCGTTTAATTAATAAGAAATATTGTTTTTACCCACTAGGCTCTTGATTTTCGCAGCTCATCCCCGAATAACCGTTATTACAAGTACAGCAACAACCGTTTAAGTAATAAAATAAATAAACGCTCACTAGATTCCTGATTTTCGCAGTTGACCCCCGAATAACCGTCAGCGCAGGTGCAATAATATCCGTTCACCCCATCCTGACACGTGCCCCCATTTTGACAAGGGGCGCTCGCGCATTCATTGATGTTGACGTCACAATTGACTCCCGACCAGCCAGGGTCGCATTGACACATGTTGTTCTGTTTAAAATACGAATCGTCTAAGTGAAAAGGTGTAGAAATATTGCTTCAGCTACAGCGCATTAGTTCCGTACTTAATGCATTAATACTGTTATGTTTTAAGTTCTATATTCACTTATCAAATTTTTGGATTAAATTATAAAAGCTATAACAAAAGCGCTAAAAATGTTTAACTCCCGACCAGCCAGGGTCGCATTGACACATGTGTTGAATCTACTGTTTGGAAAAAATAATTGACTTCCTATTACAGCGCCTTAATTGCGTTTGTTTATTACCAGGGATACGAGAGTCGAGCGACTGTTTACCCTCAACACAGAGGATTTTTGAATTACGCCATTTAAAAAGTCTAACAAATTAGAACTTTATTTAGTAAAGAGATAATTGTAACATCACTCAGAAATGTTTAACTTTTTGATTTTTCAGCATACATTGTCATGCTATGGGTGCACACAACTGTTTAATAAAACATTGAACATACTTGCTTAAAATATACTATGTGCGTGCATTAATCAGATTTTAAGCAAGAATAAAAAGTTTTGCAATCTAAAGTTTTTTGTAATATTCTGTATGTTGTTTATTTACATACCCCAGTTGACTTTTTTTTAATACTTTTATCATCCGGAAACCTATAATGAAGTATTTATTGTAAAACTTCAAACTTGAGCTCGTATTATAAAATAGTTGTTAAAAACTGTACATATATGTCAACTTGATAAGAAAATGCTACAAGTTTATGTATTAAAATTATTTATTAACATCAGAAAGTAAGTTTAGTTGAACAAACATTGCAGTCAATTCAGCTGCTTCACGATGAGAAATAGAGCGATTGAACTTTAAAATAAATATTTGCTTTTGCTCGTGACAAGTACTGTGCAAATACTGTTTTATATGGGAGCAATTATTTAATTGTAAAAGTTTTCTCTTTAAATTTGGTGTTTGTCACTATTGTGCATCAATATTGACCATTTTAAACAACAATTGATGATTTGTTTTAACGGTCTGTTTGTATCATTTTGTTGCATTTAGTGTTTTGTTTACAATAATGGCGCAACAGTGTTCCGCTTATTTCAAGTTAAAAAGCAATAAAAACTAACATCATATTTGTATAAAGTTATTAAAATATTTGTTCTATTTAAAAAATTTAATTATACGAAAATTGGAAAACAAACTACAAATAAATTAAAAACTTTGTCATTAAATTTTTTATCTTGTAAATATTTTCAAGTAGAATAAATTTCAAGTACAATAAATAAATTTTGTCATTAGATTTTTTACTTGTAAATATTTTATTTTAAATAATACAATTTTAAAAGCTGTAATAATGTAATTTCAAAATACAAATACTGTCCTTTAAATTTTTTACTTACAAAATTAAATCTTAATAACATCTACAAATGTTTGTCAACGTAACAACAAAGTACTGATCGAAAAAAATAATCAAACAACTATTATTACGTCACAGCAACCAACCGAACACTGTCCGTTCTGGCATGACGACCCGCACCCGCTTGGGTTCAGCGTGCACCCGTTTGGTCCGATTCCGTTGCCTTGGTAACCAGGTGGACACTGACACTGTACGAAGTTCGGTCCGATTGCTGTTAGTTAAATTATAAAATATGTATAGTAACTTTAAAAAGTAACATACACGATTAAAGTACAAATACATACCTTTGTGCGCTTGTATGATAACTGATAAGTGTACTGTTTTTTATTATCTAAAACATATAGTACGATCCATACTAATGTTGTTTAAAACAAGCTTTTTTTTATAAGTTTAAAACACTTAAATAAGCAGAACATGGGTATTTTGTTGATTATAAATTTAGCAGTTTTATAAAACACAGTTACCTCAAATATAAGTAAAAACAGTGTAACAATTGCGCAGTATAAAGGTTTTTGGCTATCAAAATTTTATTTAAAATACTTCAAAGATAATAAGCCACAACGATATTTTTAAACGAACCAGGGTTGGTGGTGCATGTTGCTATGGGGTGACATCCACCGTTGTTATTCGAACATGGGTTCGTTGCTACGCAATTTCTACCGTCCCCATCATACCCTGTTGAATTGTAGCATAACGTTGTAAATATTAACTTGGTGAAAAATTATTTAACAATTTTTTAAAGAAAATGAACAAAGGCCTTGTTATTTTGATTAAACGTGTTTACCTATACGACAAGTTTACTAATAAGTACATCATGAAACTAATAGTGGAAAACTTACTTTTTTTAAAAATAAAACTATAAAAAATTCAGAAACAGTATTAACGTTTTGGACTTTGAATATGTAAACACTGTAAAATATACCTTACTTACATAGCAATGTGTATTTTGTTTTGTAAAAAGCAAACTATAGACAAATCATCAATAAGCCCACATTATTCTGATTAAAACAGTTTACCTGGCAGACTGGCTTACTAATAAAAACTCTTAATTAACAAATACAGCTTACTTTAAGTAAAGAATAAAAATTTACTTTTTTTGTAAAAAATGATCTATAAAAGAATTCAGCAACAAACACCTTGTAATTCCAATTAAAAATTTTTACCTGGCGGACATGCGCCGCAAGTGGACGATCCCGGCTGGTTTATGCAGGTGACCATGGGGTTCGTTGAGCATCCTCCGTTATTCTGTGCACACTCGTTAATGTCCGTGCACACCACCCCGTTCCCCACGTAACCTGTGTGACGTCATAATAGAGTTTTGAACAAAATGTGAACTTTGATAGCTTTAATTTAAAAAAATAAAGCCTTTTGCAAAAAAATCAATAACTTTAGGTACTAACTTGATTTAAAATAATTGACAATAAGTATAGGTAATCTAAAATTAGAAAAATGTTTTATTTCCAAAAAATAAAATGGCTACAAAATATTTTATTTTAAAACTAAAAATGGTTCACAACGTTTTCTTTACAATCAGCCAGAATTGTTTTTACGATTTTAGTACTATAAAGTAATGTAATATAAAAGTTTTAAAATGCTTTGCGCTTACAATCAACTAAACATCGACTGAAATATGCTTCATACTGAAATCATCACACGAAAGCAATAATTAATTCACCACTAAAACAGCTAGTAAACTTACCACTGGGACATGGCCCGCAACTGAAACTGCCCACTGTGTTGTAACATTGGACCTGCGGGTTTCTTGAGCATGGGGTGTCCAAGCATTCATCCACGTCTCTGCTGCAGGTCGGGTCACTAGATGACGCGCTTTGCCACCCATCCTAGGAAAGTAGTAAACAAGTGTTCAACATAAAGTGCTAAGTATTTAATCTAGTTGTATGCAAAAAATAAAAAACGCTCTAATAGTATAACAGTGAAGTACGAAAGAAACTGTACGAGTACTTATTTACAAATTTTAAGCACATACTAGAAGTTTGATTTAATGAAAACACTAACACTCCAGCTTAGACCTAATAAAAATATTTATAATATTGAAACAACCAAGTTAATTATTTACTACAAAAAAAAAATATTTTTTCAAATAAAGTCTTTATATCTCCTAAAAAACAGTTATTCTACAGAAAAACATATCAATACATCATTTTCACATACCTCGCACAGACAGTCGTAGTTGGGAACATTCACTTGGGTTCTGCCCCCATCCACGCAAATACCGTGCATGCATTTATCGCTACCATCACTACAATCGTTGTACTCAGATGTGCAGAAAGCTCCGAAATATTCCGCTGTGCAATCGCATCTGTGTAGTAAAGTGGTTGTTAGGTTAACTGTTTTTAATACATTTTGTGTATAAATCTGTGTAACATTTGTGTAACAATGTGTCTCTCAGGTAGGTTTGTATTATATCTGGTAATTTTATTAAGTTTTAAATGTCATTTTTGCTTTATAACCTTTATAGTTTGAAAAGTTGTTTAAAGCATAACAAATAAGCTAATTTTTTTGATGTTAATTTTTTAACTAAGTTGGCTTTTATATGGCAAACAAATCGATTTTGCATTATAAATTAAAAAAAACAAAAACCAAAGTATGAGCTAAAAGTTTATCAGTTTCAGCTTTTAAACTAATTTTAAACCATTTAACCTATTGTAACATAAATGACTTTATTATGCATTACAATGACAACAAATCTATAACAACAAGGGGTATTTTAAAAATTTGTTACCATAACAACGAACCTGAAACTGCCAGGGGTGTTGGAACAAGTCCCACCGTTTTGGCATCCGATTCCCCACAAAGCAAGCTGACTGCATTCGTTCACATCAGTGTCACACTGTGGCCCCTGCAAATTTAATACTATAATGATGTTTGTATACTAATCTTCAAGTAAATTGTATTGTTCAGGAGTAAAACATACTGTGTTTGTATCTATGTTGCTTTAGTGTACAAAAACTTCGCTATAAAAAGTAAGTTTATAAATTTAATGTTTCAATATACTTCAAATACTTGATCTTAAATATTATCATTGTGTATTACATAGTTTAAAAAAGTAACAAAATCTAAATTATTTTTTTCCTGTTATAAGATTTCCAAACAATTATAAAAAAAATTCAATGTTGTACAAATCCTAGTACGTTGGTATGTTTACTAATATTTAGTTTTATAGAAAAATTCACAAACTAATACATACCTGCCACTGATTAGGACATTGACACAAGTAACTTTTGTACATATCAACGCATGTACCCCCGTGAGAACAAGGATTGTTTGAACAGTCGTCATCATTTAAATCCTGTATAAATTGAAAATTATAAATTTATACATTTTAATGAGTATCTAATAATGTCTTCACTTGTTTCAGCAGTTATAAATTCAAACTTTAACAACAATTTAAAAAACGATTTAATAACTTTTTAAAAGTTTAAGTTACGGTTTCGGAAAATAAAATATATTTAGTTTCTTAAAAAAAGTTTGCAACCAATAAAACTGTATGAAGGTTTTTGTGATGTCATTTAAACTTGAACGTTTGATGTGTTTTTTCGATTGAAATTAGTCGTTTACAAAACCTTTTTTTAAATAAAATATTCGTTGCATTTAACACTTTAGTTACACATAAAAGTTTAATGTTTTAAATTATTGGTATAATGTCTAACTAAAACGTTTAATTTTTAGTCTTAAAATTTTTTAGAGTAAAGTAACAGTGTAGAAATAAAAACTATTTTTTAAAAAAGTTTTATCCTTAGAGAAAAATAAAAACTCACAAATACAATACCATCCACAGTTGATTTCAGCGTAGCGTACTGTTAAAAATAATAGATTTTGAAATTTTCCGATAAAAAATTGACAAGTTATACTTTGTTATCTATGTTTACGGAGTTGATTTAAACAAAAATGAAATAAAAATACTTATTAGACGATTTTTTCAAGTAAGTATAGTTAAAAGACCATTAATGAAGTTTAATGTTATTATACTATTAGCCATTGTACTAATTTAAGTGGCTAAATACATGTATTAAGTATTCAAGATACTATCTTTTATTTGAAGAAATAAATTAAAATAACAAATTTTTAGTTAAAAACAACCATTTTTCTCTAACAGCTAATAAGTATTAGGTAGTTTCTTATAACTTTTATTTTAATTGTTTTTTATTTTAAGAAATAAATGACTATAATAAAGTTTAAGTTAAAATACAACCATGCTTCTCTAACAGCTAATAAGTAATAGGTAGTTTCTTAAAGCTTTTATTTTAGTTTGCTAAAAACATCTTTTAAGTATTTAAAATACTATCTTTTATTTTGAAGAAACAAATGAACATAACAAAGTTTGAGTTATAAACAACTATTTTTCTCTAACAGCTAATAAGTAATAGGCAGCTTCTTATAATTTTTATTTTTACTTTATTTTCAAAAAAATAAGAGTTGTCAAAAGTAGAAAGTTTTAATTTCCGTACGTCTTGTCCTATGAGTAGCAAAAAAAATTTTTGCAGAAAACCTTCTATTGAATTGTAAAAAATTAAACACTTAAACACGGTTGATTTAAACAGAATACATAACAAAAGTTTTAAGAAAAAGCTTACAAGCTTTAACAAAAAAAAGATAAATTTATTCTGGATAGTTTGTGATTGGTTGTTGTGGTCATTTATTATAAAAAGTTTTGATTTAATTAAATATTTTTTTTTATAAAATATATTATTCTAAATAGTTTTTACCAAGTTATTGTTTTTATCTATTGTACAGTGTAAACAGACAAGTTTTACCAACATTGTTCTGAAGAGTTTGTATCTGGTTGTTGTGGGTGTTTATCTGGTCCTGATTGGTAGCCACTCCCTGTCTGTTGGCCTCTATTTCGTCCAATACGTCCTGGGTCACTCCCCCACCTCCGTTCTGAATGTCCTCGATGTCCCGTTGGTTTGCCTCGATCTAATGAGCAAGTGGTTCGATAAACTTGTTGTGTATAAACAGAACATATCAGTTCTAACAAAAGTATAAAAACATGAACACGTAATGTTAAATCATTTTACTTGTTACTGTAAAAGTTAACTGTTGGTTGGTGTTTTTTGGTTTTATTTATATTTTTTTAAGTTACGTCGACTTTGTGCTTCGGTCAGTGGAAAAGTTTAACCGACATCTACATAACATGTTCAAAACTTCTACTGCTATTAATAAAAGGTTATTTTTAGCTGTCTTTTGGCGTTGGTTTTCTCGGTACTAATATAAAATTTATTTATTCACACAAACTAAAACAATTATTTGAATCAGAAAATTTGAATCTAAACAATCTTAAAATGTATTTATCAACAAACTTGTGCAGACAGAGCGGTCAGGTCCTTATTGTCCAGATTGACCCTGCCACTGCCCATGGTACTGAGTGTTATGTTGAGGTTTTCCCCCGTTTTGAAAATCAAGTTCCCGCCGTCAGTGTATATGCGCGGTCTGTGATTAATAAAGAAAACTTTTTAAACATTTACTTTTAATATTGGCTAATTTATGTTATCGTAATATTAAAGCCTTGAAATAAAAGTATAAACCGCGTTTGAAATTTTTAAAAATATATATTTAATAAATAAAGTTTTAACTTAGAAGAAAATGTATAAAAATTGTTTAGATGTTTAATTTCATCTTAAATATAAATGAGTTAGTTACAGGTTTAATAAAACTTTACGTTAACATAAACATTTTTACATGATTTTAATTAAGTACGTTAACTTTCCGAAGTAACTTTTTTTTAAGTATATCAGACGATAGATTTATTTTTCAATAAATTAACATTTTTTATTAGAGTTAGTTTAAGTTCAATAATGTATTGTTCATATGAATCTTTTTTTAAACTAATTTTATTATCTTAATAATAAAACTTTATGAAAAGAAAAACAACTGTTGTAAATTAATTTTTGAAACATCAAAATATAGTTTAAATTCAATTTTAAACTTACTGGTCGTTATTAGCAAAAGGTTGTTCATTTTTGTTTTCTTTTCTGTCCACTACAACTTGCGATTTAAATAAAGGTACACAAAATAAAATAATAAAAACAAATGTTAGTGGCCGCATTTTCATTTATATGACATGCCTTTTAAAAACCACTTAAAACTGAAAAAAGGTTAATAACAATATAGTGCTACGACTGTAGTATTTTCTTTAATTAAATATACCATTTTTATCTCAAATATTAGCATCAATAGCTTTTAAGTATTTCATCCGTAGGTAGATGTACTCTTAGTTTAGGAGAAAAAACAATTAAAAACTTTATTTATTTATTTCTAATTCAAACTTAATATACTTATACTATACTAATTTGTTGAATTATTTCAATTATAGTTGGAA
Organism: Thalia democratica; assembly: GCF_965202585.1. Taxonomy (NCBI): domain Eukaryota; kingdom Metazoa; phylum Chordata; class Thaliacea; order Salpida; family Salpidae; genus Thalia; species Thalia democratica. The sequence continues at coordinate 20,236,888 of NC_139168.1, forward strand.
TTTAGGCTGAAAACTTGCAACTTAAATCCAAATATACTATTAAAACTGCAAATTTAATACTTTTCAGTATACCACATTTAACACTTGATTACTTAAAGTTATCACTCTAAACTTATTACAACTTTTTAATGTCGAAATTTTCTTTTAATCATCGACTTAATACTTTATTAATTAGTGTGTTTAAATATATCTAAAGAAAGTTCTAAATTATAACTATTAAAAATTGATTCTAAAATCTATCTCTATCCTTAAAATAAAAGTTCTTACTATAGTTCTTATCACAAACCTAAGTACTGAGTTATGACAAAACTTCACATTTTTCTTATTTAAAACAACAAATTTAATATTGCTACCAGCTCTGTAATAAATGATTACATTATTTTTTTGTGGCTTAAACTTCTAGAAAAAGTTGCATGGATTGGAATGCAATAAAGATTTGTACAAAAGGTTTTTATTACTATGAACAAAAGGTGTAACTTTTATCACTTGTTATTGTACAGTACGGTGCTAGTGTCAGTTTTGTTTGATTATTGCATTAAATAAAAATGTAAATACTCATGATTTTTTACAATGTGTTATGAGTAAGCGTATAATCGTTGTAAAAAATTATGATATTTAATAGCAATATTTTGTAGAAATTATAAAAATTTAAGTTTTATGCTATCATTCAAATAATCATGCTCGATCATATTTTAAACAGTAATAACTTTTAAACATATAAATGTTTAGAAACGAAATTAAAGTACAACAGAGTTTAATTATTGTTTTACTGCGTTATTAAAAACACTTAAAAGTCATAAGACTATTAATAAACTTAATATTAAGATTCAAAACATGTCAAATAAACGTAAAAACAGCTTAAAGATTGTATAATAAAAAATGTTGTGAAGTGTTAAGTAAACTAAAACAACTACATCTTTTAGGTTACTGGAAAATAATATTTCTTATATTTTGTGTTAGTTTTTAAAAACATGCACTGTAGATAGTTTGAGTAGAAAAAGTAAAAAATTCGATAAATCGAATCCAGCACTATAAAACCAGATTCTAATATTATAGAATAAAAGTAGAAACCAAAGATTAAAAATAAGCTTTCTCTAAAACCTTTACAGTAGGACAAACTAGTTTTATCATAAAGGTACTCTTTAATCTATACTTTGCTTGCAAAAACTTAAGCGGCTTATGTTTAGTTTGAAAAGAAATAAAAAATTATACAGTTAACTTTACTTATAAAATAATTTTAAAGTTAAGAATCTTTTGTTAAAATTTGTCTTAATTTATTTTTTTGTTTTAAAACGTTTTTCAATGAAACTTAAAAAATTTAGCAATCAAAAGCTTGTATATAGCTTTTGAGCTTTAATTTTTTAATTCGCGTTTTAAGTCTTTAAAAGTTTCGATTTTGAATATTTAAAATTTTTGTGTTTAAGTATAATTTTACTAAAAATGTAATCACCCGTTAAAAAATTATAGTGTACCCAAAAGTTATTTTTTGTGTTTCTGAGTTTTTACAGTGGTTTTTTTTAGTTTTAGTTTTTTTAGATTTTAAACTCGGAAAAGATATTTTATTTGTGTTAGTCGTAGTTATTTATTTTTAGCTAATAGAAAAACAAACTGCTAACTATAATCATTAGAATTTGCTTAATTAAAAATATATATGGTAAGAAAATTTACTTCATTAAATTTTGATAATAAATACTTTTCAACTCACAACTAATAACAACCAACAATCATTTAAAGCAAAAGAAGTTAAAGATGAAATAACAACTTTCATAAAATACCAAAAAAAAAACGTTAGTGTAAATATCAAAACTCTACGGTTTTAATTCTGATAACAATTTTATGTAGTGTGATTTTTTTCCTAAAGTGCAAGGTTTATATTTTTAAGTTTCTAATCTAACTGACAACTAGAATTTTGTTTTCATAGTGTTTTACAATATTTAAAGTTAAAAAATTTAAACTCCAATTGAACCCTTCTTGGGTTTTGTTACACAAAGCAATTTTAGTAAGAAACAAAGTAGGTAATTCCCGAATACAGCAGGAAAGTACTTTAGATTGTTTATTATGTCCTGGACAAGATGTTAAAAGGTATCCAAGTGGTGAACCACTCGACAACCTAAAGGTTTTTATCGTACATCAGGTCCTTGGACCAAGTATTTTGAGCGTTTTATGTCCTTATAAACTGTACAACTTGAAAACAACATTAACAAGCACTGTTCCAACCAATAAAATATTAGTTTAAAAACGTGTATACTTGTTTTATATATTTTAGTTTTAAAATTTAAACAATAATTCAATTTATAAGCTATGCTTGATTATATTTTTTGCAAAACTAGTTTGTAGTTTATACCAAATTAGAAACATAATTTAAAAAAAAAGTTCTTAGTTTCGTATACTATAAAATGCTGTATTTTAGAATACTTATACTTAGAAGTATTATACTAAAAAGTTTTGTAAAATATATTTTATTAACGACTAAAAACTTTGCTAAATACTAACAACAAGCTTAAATAAACTTGTTTAATATAATTGTTTCTACTAACTGAAAGAATTCTGTAGAGTTTAAAAATTATATTTTTATGTTTTGCATACTAGGATTTACGTCATGTAATTTAACTTGTAGATTAACATAAATTAATTTTTTGATAGAACAATTTAAAGATCTCAACTCTTAACTGTCTTGTTTACCATTTGTTTTTTATTGATAAGTCTTATATATGCTTTATAATAAAAAATAAATATCGTTTAATACAATTTCTAATAGTTTATGTTTAAAACTCGATTAGAAAGTGATGGTAGCATAGTTATTTTTGCTAAATTAGTTATATTATTATTATTTTTTAATTTGTTTTATCACTTTTATTAAATAAATACTGTGCAAGTTGAGAATAATAACTTTAACTCAAAAACGTTTTTTATGCTTTGTTTAAAGATTTTAAAGATTGCTATGACTTAAAACCTTTATGATTAGCGTTGTGATTTATTAAGTAGTTATTATTTTTACTTTGAAAGTAATTGAATCGTAATTTATTTTTGTTTTAAAGTAAATACTAATTACGCTCAGAAAACGAAGCATAGTAAGAAATTTATTGACATAGCAAAAAAGAAGACTTATTAATATATTTTTAAATTTTGATAGAAAACACAAAACAAGTTTTTTTTTACTTTTCGAAATATAAAAAAAAGTTAAACCTTACTAAGCAAACAAAACCGGACATGATACAAGCATCAAAAAACTATTAATTTCTTTGTAAACACAAAACTGAAATTATTTTATGGTAAACACATGACAGAAAATTTATTGCTTTATGATATTCACCTCTGCCAGTTGTGTTTACATGTAAAATATACATTATTCATACTATTCAATAATTTAGATGCTTGTTTGTTAGTGGAAAAATAATTATCGTTATTCACTGGTAAACTTTCAAAAGATTTACTAAGCACGAAGGTTTGTTGGTAAAATCATTTTACATATTAAGAGTTATTTGACCATATTTTAAAGTTATTCAAATACATTTTTTGTAGTTAGTTTTAACTAATATAAATTGTAGCTGAATTGTATGATGCAAGTAGTAAAAGGTGTTAAAACTTACTAATTGTTTAAAAGGTAACCAATGTGTTTAAAACCTAATATGTAATAATAAAAGCATGAATAGTTTAAAAAATAAGTATAGATTAAAAGGTATATAATCTAGAAATACATTTAGAAAAATCTCATATAGCATTTTACTGTTTGCATTCTTAAGAAACAAGGATTAAAAGAAATTAAGTCCACAACTTTTATTTTCTAAAAATAAATTTGATATTATTCTTGAAAAAAGTTCTTGATTTCTATAATTTAAATTTTTTTCAACAAATTTGTGGTGTAAAAACAATTAATCTTTCAACTCTTCCTGGTAACAAATACAACTTTATTCTTCTTCAATTACAATGTTATAAATCGAAATATCCTAACGTTGCAATATAGTTAAACATGCTTTAAGGAAATCAAATGTAATGAGTCCTGTATGAGTGTTTAGTTCAGGGTGGTCATTTATCCTGGGATAAACTTGGAATTTGAAAAGGTAGACAAAAAAATCTGAAAAAAGTTTGATTTTTTATTTTTTGAAAAATAAACTTGTAAAACCTAATATCTTTAAGAAATATATTTGCATTTTTTTGAAAACTTTCACATTTAAATTAATCAATTTACATTAAGTATAAAATGTATTTTGTGTATACTAACTCATATTTATAACACTTAGGAGTATTTTTATCAAAAGGTTAAATTAAATATAGCTTAACTTACATTATATTTTCAGTATTTTTTATAC